>NC_135540.1:115241983-115841983 GCF_045843805.1 Urocitellus parryii
TGCCAGTTGATACAGGCAGACTTTTGAACAAAGGAAAACAGCCTGTTAACAAACGGCTGTGTAACCAAGGCAGCCAAACATAAGGTGGTTCCTATCCTCACAGCTGATATTTTAGAATTGCTGAATAATACTACAGAATATTCAATAATGATGAAAGATCTTTAGAAACAATTGACTATGTGTTTATTACACTGTAACTTTTAAACTAATACATAATATTTGAACAAATTCACAAGGAAAAAAATTATGGGGTATCATGTGATATTTTGATACATGTATATATTATGTAATGAATGGTTAGATCAGGGTAAATATCTATCTTCTCAAACATTGATCATTTCTTTATGATTACAACATTCAACTCCTTTCTTTTCTTTTGAAATATATAGTACATTATTGTTATTTTATAGTCACCCTTAAGTGCAATAGAACCTGACTTCTTTCTCCCAACTATAACAGTACCTGCTGATTAACTTATTTTTTAAAGAAAGAACACAATATGGACCTTTATTTATTTATTTATATGTGGTGCTCAGAATCAAACCCAGTGCCTCACACATGCTTAGCAAGTGCTCTGCCACTGAGCTACAATCCCAGCCCAGACTTTTTTTTTTAAGAAATTCTTATTTTTAAATATTTTTAGTTGTAGATGGACACAATACCTTTATTTTATTTACTTGTTTTTTATGTGGTACAGAGGATTGAACCCAGTGCCTCATGCTTGCTAGGCAAGGGCTTTACCACTGAGCTATACCCTCAGCCTGACTATATTTTTTAAAAGCATGATTTACATATAATAAAACGGAAAGGCCTTAAGTGTTCAGAGTCATGGATTTTGACATTTGTATTTATGGAGCTATTACTCCATATAAGATACAGCTTTTCATTATCTCTACAAAGATTCTACTCGCCCTTTCCTGTTAAATAGCCCCTTAGCCCCCAAGGCTACATTCTATCTTATGCCACCATAAGTTTTGTTCCATCTTAAATTTCACATAAATGAACTTGTCAGTTAGTATCTATTTTTGATCTGTCTTCTTTAGTATAATGTTTCTGAGATTTTTCTTTTTACTGAGTACATCCATACTTTCTTTTATTTTATTGCTGAATAATTTATTATATAAATAGGCCACATTTATTAATTCATCCACTGAGTTATTTCCAGCTATTAGCTACTATAAATACATCATGATAAACATTATTGTATATGTTATTTGTATGAACCTATGTTTTCATTTTTATTGGTTAGCCAGTGGAATAGCTAGCTGCCTTAGGTAGATTGGATTGCTATAAAAATACTGTATATTGGTTGCTTATTAGAAATAGAAATTTATTTCATACAGTTCTGGAGGGTGGAAGTTCAAGATCAGGGTGCCAGCATGGTTGGGTTCTGGTGAGAACCCTGTTCTGGGTTGAAGACACAGGGCAAAGAGAGAGAGAAAGACAGATAGAGGGCGCACGTATGAGAGAGAGAGAGAGAGAGAGAGAGAGAGAGAGAGAGAGAGAGAGAGAGAGAGAGAGAGGCAGAGGCAGAAACAGAGTACTAACTAGCTCTCTGGCCTCTCCTTAGAAGGGCAGTAATCCTGCTCTTTTGGACACCACCCTCATGAACTAATTTTCTTCTACAGGCTCCACCTCCAAACATCATCATATTTGGATTAGTGTTTCAACATATGAATGGGGGGGGGGTTTGAGGGGACACAAGCATTCAATCATTCAGACACAAGCATTGGATATATTTAATTTTATAAGGTGCTGCCAAATGTTTTTGCAAAGTGATTGTTTTTAGTGGCCAAAATTTTACCTGTAAGTTTTCGTTGAATATACTGAAGCTCTCGTTAGACTATACTTAGAATATTCTATGAATATACTTAGAATATGTATACCCTGAAATAATCTGTGTTCCTTTTAAAGTTCCCCCCAAACTAGTTAACAGATGAGTAGCATAGGTGTTGAGAAAATAAGACTTGGCCTAGGGTAGTTTCTTTTCTTTTCCCAGTACTGGGGATTGAACCCAGGATTGCTTTACTATGAGCTACATCCTTAGCTCTTTTTATTTTTATTATTTTTATTTTACTGATTTTTTTTAAAGAGCCCTTTTTATCTTTTATTTTGAGACAGAGTTTTTCTAAGTTACCCAGGTTGGTCTCCAACTTGGGATCTCCCTGCCTTAGCCTCCCCAATAGCTAGAACTATAGGTGTGTGTCACTGTGCCCAGTTGACCTAGGGTGGTTTCTGAAGCTCCTGATGTCTATCAAGCAATGGAAAAAATGTCTGACTCTGAGAAAATTTGTCTCCATTTTGGCTATGGATGGAATAAGGAGAAAGCCTGCCTTGAGATGTTTTTCATAATTTGGATATTGAAGGTCATTACCCTGTGAGGTGTTCAAAGTCTAACCTAAGCATTTAATTAATTTCATAATCTATTAATTTAATTGGGATCAATGGTGCCATTAGATACCCACCAGAGGTAAACCAATTAATCCTTTCTGGAGGAGATGTCTTCAAATCAGGCCCCAAATAATTTCCCAAATAAATTCCAAGAAAATTGAGATATTGTCAAAAATCATAAAACACATAAAGACTCAACAGACAAGTGTCAACAGAAACAACAAATAGCAGAATCAGATTTTTGAAGAATTAAGTTATTGGAGTTATGAGATATGCCACAAAAAATAAATATTTAGTTTATTTTGGTTAATAAAAATCATATCAAAAAACATGAGTAAGAGCAGAAAAATGTAAACAGAGCCTATCTCTGTCCTTTAATGTTGTCAAAGGTGACAAATTTCAGTCTGGATGGATAAGTTCTGGAGTTCTCTTTTATAGCATGCTGACTACAGTTAATAATAATGTTTCATATTCTTGAAAATTGCTGAGAGTAAATGGTCTCACTACCAAAAAATGATTAGTAAGATGAATATGTTATTAGCTTGATTTAATCATTTTGCAATGTATATATGTGTCAAAGCACCATGTTGTATACTGTAAATAGATATAATTTTTACTTGTCAATTAGACCTTAATAAACCTGGCGGGGGAAGGGTCTCAAAATCTATAAAGTTAAAAAGAATCTACAAAGTTTAAAATAAGTTGCAAGGTACTATGGGGAAATAGCAGCCATCTGTACATACAGATAACGTTATAGAAAGAACAGAGCTGTTTTTTTTCCCCAGCTCTAAAATTAAAAGAAAAAAAATTTGTGAGGAAAATCAGTATACCCTGCCTAAAAAAAATTATATGAGTAAGGAATAAGACTTAAAAATAACCAGGAAGAGGGCTGGGGTTGTGGCTCAGTGGTATCGCACCTGCCTAGCATGTGTGAGGCACTGGGTTTGATTCTCAGCACCACAAACAAATAAATAAATAAAGGTTCATCAACAACTAAAAAAATATTTTTTAAAAAAGTAACTAGGAAGATTTGAAAAAGAGTCAACTAGAACTTCTAATTGTGAATACATAATAACATATTAACAATGAAAAGAAAGGAATAAACAAGTTAGACACCACTGAACAGTTAGTTAAGGAACTGAAATATAGATCTGAAGAAATTACCTAGAACCCAGAAAAAAGGGTCAAAGAAATAAAAAATATGAAACAGATTAAGAGCCATAGAGAACAAAGGAAGACATTTCTAATCAAAGCTGAAATAGGAGAGAAGACAAAGTATAGAGAAAAGGAAATATTTGAAGAGATAATATTAAGATTTTTATAGAATCAATGAAAGACATAAATCTTCAGATTCAGAAAACCAAACATGTTCCAAGCAGAATGAACAAAAGAAATTCTGAAAAACATGAATATAAAGAGATCTTGAAACCACCAGAGATAGAGTGAGGTTGTCTTTAAAGGAAACAATGATTAGAACAACAGCTCACATCTTGAGAGCAACAACATCAGAAGGCAAAGGAATAATGTCTGCAAGTGTAGAGGCAAAATTGTCAATCTGGAATTGGTGAGATTGAGATGCACATTTTAAAATGAACAAAAACTGAGAGGGTTTACAAGTAGCAGACCCGAAGCAAAGGAACTTTTAAAGAATTAACTCTGGGAGAAAAAAAATGTAACCTCAGAAGGAAAGCCAGACATGCAAGAAAAAATTGGTGGGGGGTGGGAACCTATAAGAATTATGAGCAGACAACCACAAACTCAGTGGCTTAAAACAACACAAGTTTCCTATCTTATAGATCTGTAGGTTTGAAGTCCAGCAAAGGCATCACTTTTGCTACAATCAGGGTGTCAGTAGGTCTGTATTCCTTTTGGACGCTCTGGAAGAGAATCCATTTCCTGGCTGTTTTTCAGCTTCTGGAAGCTGCCTGAATCCCTGGGCTCACCCTCAGAACCAGCATGGTCTGCTGAGTCTTCACACTCTGACACTGATTCTTCTGCTACCCTCTTCCTCATCTGTCATTTCACTGGATCCATTCAGGTAATCCAGGAGAATTTCTCTATTTTAGGATCAGTTGATCAGCAATCTTAATTCCATCATCTACCTTAATTTCCCTTTTGCTATGTTATTCAACATATCCACAGGTTCCAGGAACTAGGAGATGGGCATCTTTGAGAGTTCATTATTCTCCCTGCCAAAACAGAGTAATCAAAAAATGGGAGAAGGTACAAGTAACTGATGTTAGTAATAAAAATGGGATATAGATACAGACATAGCAGAAATAAATATGTAATAGAATGTTATTAATGATTTATGTCAACAAATTTAAAACACAATCATATATTTCTAGAGAAATACAATTTACCAAAACTTATTTGGGGAGAAATGCAAAGCCCAAGAGTTACACAACAATTAAAGGAACTGAGTCAGTGGCTTAGTCTCTGAATGAAATGCAAAGTTTGGAAGATTTTACCTGCAGCTCCACTGAACTTTGAAGAAACAAACCAAATATAATTTTATATAAACCTTTTCAAAATAGCAAAGAGGGGGGCCATTTTCCAATTTATTTTTTAAGGTTAGTATATCTTGGTATTTGAACTTAACAAAAATGGTATAAAAGAGAAAAATTCACAAACCCATCTCACTTATAAACATAGACACAAAACATTAAGAGTCCAGATGCAGCAATTAGAAGAATAATCAAATTAGATTTGTTCCTGGAGTTCAATATTTAGTTAGCATTAGAAAATCTAATGATGTAATTTACTACACTTACAGATTAAAGAACAAAGACCATATAATCATTTTAGAAGTTGTTGAGATAGTATATATTTGTATGCCCTCATAATTAAAATTCTTAGCAAGCCAGGAATAGAAGAAAAACTTCTTAAACAGATAATATATATCTAAAAATGGCTATAGAAAATATCCTCATGGATAAAGCATTATGGGTATTTGTTTTCAAATCAGGAGCAAGAAAATATGTATACTAACATTTTTTCTAGTCCTAGTCAGTGCAATAAAACAAGTAAAAAAAATACAACAAAAGAAATATAAGAATTGGAAAATAGGAAATACCACTTCAGGATATGTCTCCAATGACCTTCTTTCTCCCACCAGGCCCCTGACCTACAGTCTCCACTCCCTCCCTGTAATCCATTTAGTTGTCAGTGGGTTAATCCATGATGCTATCAGAGACCTCCTGATCCAATCACTTCCCCCAAAGTCCCACCTCTGAACATTGCTGCCCTGGAGGCCACACCTTCAAAATGTGAGATTTTTGGATAAGGGTGCACATTCTAGATCCAAACCAAAACACCTACCTCACACTGTACACAATTCCCAGTAGATGAAGAACTTACATGTAAAAGGCCAAACTTCACAACTTTTAGAAGAACATGTAGGTGAAGTTGTTTTAAACTTAAGGGAAAAAGACTTCTTAAATAAGACACAAAGTATAAATTATAAAGAAAATTGTTGATAAGTTCACTACATTAAAGCTAAGACCTTCCTTTAACTTAACGATCATAATAAAGAAGATGAACTAGACAAGGTACAAACTGTGAGGCAATATGCTAATAAAAATTTAAGGAATCCTTCAAAATTTTAAACTTCTAAACAAACAATAATAAAATAGAATTGCATCATGGTTTAGAAGTATATTTCCTGGTCCCTCTATTTTTCTGCTCGGTCGTTTTTCTTTTTATTATTAGAAGTTTGTTGCTGAGTGATATTTCTTTATATAGATATGTCAGGACTTATACAGCCACTAGTTGTGGGAAATTTAGATTGTTTCTAGTTCTTGGTTATTATAAATTTAAACAGCTGTCATAAAAATTCATGTATAGGTAAAATAGGAGCATTTTAATGTATGGATATATGTTTTTATTTCTCTTCTGTAAATTCCTGAGAGTGGAATTTGGGGATTGCATGGTAAATATATGTGTAACTTATAATGAAATAAAAACCTGTTTCATTTCCAAAGTAGTTGTGCTATTTTAAATCCTCACCAGCAGTGTATGGGAGTTACAGTTCATAACAGTATTATTCATAACAGCAAAAAGTGGAAATAAACTTTCACTATCTGCAGGATGAAGAAATAAATTGTGGTACATTCATTCATAAGAATACCACAAATAAATAACTATAGCTGTATGCATAAACATTACTAAAATATATTAAGTGCAAAAAAAGAGAGAACAAATCATAAGAGAGTATATACAGTATATTCCATATATATTTATTTCTGAATATGCAATATTATAGGGGTGAGGAGGGATAAGGTCCTGAAAATATGTTGGTAATATACTATTTTTGATTTAGGTGACAAGTACATGGCCTTTGTTTATTTTCATTATTCTTTAACTAGCACAATACATTTTTCTTTGTGTATGTGTATGTATGTGTGTGTGTGTGTGTGTGTGTGTGAAAATTTTATAATGAAAGGTAAAAAAGAAAATTAAGATTGTTGGTATGTTTTTATTCTTACTATTTGCTTTACTTTAAAAAGAGAAAATAATTAACTTGGGCATTTGTCCTATGTTGTCATGTGTTTTCCTAATTCTATTTAGTATTCAGTATGAGACCTCCTCTGAGAGGTTGCTGTCTTAGCAGTGAAGTAATTCTGGAAAGCATTTCTGTCTCAGAGAGAGAATTTAGATGTCTGCCTGCCAGCAATATTAATGGCAGTAGTTAAATTCATAAATCCTTGTTTATGGAGATGAGAATGTAGCCCACCTGATAACAAAAATGATTGGGTAGAATTATTTATTTCTTAAAAATATATGAGGGAAGGATGTATCCTCTGTTTATTTCTTTTCCAATTGAATTATTTAAAACTGAGGTTTAAAACCATCACAAAATGACCTGATAGCCAAATATAAAGAATATATCATCAATTCCAGAAAGCTCAGTTGGTCAATTATTGGATAAGATGACCACAATATTGACAGTAAAAATGTCTGTATCTCTCTTCTAGGTCATATCATAGCAATATAAATTCAAGAAATTGAAAATTTCATATGATGAAAGTGACAGTGAGGAAAATGGAAAAGTGGCAAGAAATAAGTTTTTTTATGTATTTTGTAATATCTAAAAAGCTGTAAATTTTAGAGTTCCATCAGATAGCACATTTCCATCTCCTTCCTTTGACATTACTACCAAAGGCAATATTTTTGATGCAGTTACAATTTGATTACAAATTTTATTATAAACATATTAGACACAATAAAATTGTATATTTGAATAGAATTTCATCCCCCTTGAAAAAATCCTTATGGCACTCCAAGTATGAAAAAAATGTTTCCTTTTCTTTTTTCTTTCTTTCTTTTCTTTCTTTCCTTTTTTTTTTTTTTTTTTTTTGGTACTGGAGTGTTCTGCCACTTAGCTATATCCCCAGTCCTTTTTATCTTTTATTTTGAGACAGAGTCTCATTAAGTTGCCCAGACTGACTTTAAACTTACATCTTCCTGTCTCAGCCTTCTGAATAGCTGGGATTACATGTATACCACTGCACCTAGTTTCAAGTATGAATTTTTTAAAAAAATTTATTTTTTAGTTGTAGTTGGACACAAAGGTATTGTACCTTTTTTAAAATTTATTTTTATGTGGTGCTGAGGATCGAACCCAGGGCCTCACACATGCTAGGCTAGCGCTCTACCACTGAGCCACAACCCCAGCCCCTCAAGTATGAATTTTTTTATAGCTGGAAATTATGTGAATTATTAGAGAAACAATTTCAAATATAGAGGGCTAGGACACGAATATTTAATTTATTAAATAATAATAAAATTACTAATAACTAAGCATTTGTGGAATTACTATTAAAGTACAATACAAACTCTACAATATTTTTCTTTTTCTTTTTGTGGTGCTGGGAATTGAAACCAGGCCCTGGAGCAAGCACTCCCCCACTGAGCTACAGCCTCATTTCTTTTTCCATTTTGAGACAGTCTAAATAAGTTCCCTAGGCTGGCTTCAAACTTGTGATATGCTTTCCTCAGTCTCTTGAGTAGCAAATGCCTCTGTGTCTGGCTCAAACTCCACAAATTCAAAAAATGCCTTAATATCAATAGCTATCTTGATTTTTAAGTTTTAAGTTTGAACCAATATGTTTAATTAGAATTAGTCATTTTTAAAAATGAGGTGATTCTTTTATTGTGTTCCATGTAATTTTTAAAAATATATATTTTTTTAGTTGTTGATGGACCTTTATTTTTATCTATCTATCTATCTATCTATCTATCTATCAATCATGCTGAGAATTGAACCCAGTGCTTCACACCATATTGTTTAGAAATCTTAAAAATAGCTGGGTGTGGTGGTACACACCTATAATCCCACCAGCTCGGGAGGCTGAGGCAGAAGGATCTTGAGTTCAAATCCAGCCTCAGAAACTTAGCAAGGCCCTAAGCAATTCAGTGAGATTCTGTCTCTAATAAAATATATAAAAGGGGTGGGGATATTGCTCAGTGGTTAAGCATCCCTGGGTTTAATTCCTGGTACCAAAAAAGAAATCTTAAATATATGTTTTGTTCCCTGTGGTTATATAAGAGATGGTAAAGAGTCCCATAATGGTGAATTGGCCTTGCCTGTTATTTTCTCATGCTAACAAATGACTGTCAGAGTGGGAATTTCTGAAAGATAGGCTACTTGATTCCTTACTTGCTCATTACTACTAAATGGGAATTCTCAATTTTTACATAGTGAGCTTTGATTATTTGTATGAATTAAATCAGGTATCCTATCCTAAATGAAGAATGAATTTTTTAACTTCTCTCTCAGATAAGTAGAATCATACATTATTTGAATGCCCAAACTTCAAAATTTCATAGGAAAGAAAGTATTTCTGTTTTCTTTTATAGGAAGAACATTGGAGCTTTCCTGTCTGGAAGAGTGTTTGCAGCCTAATTCCACCTATTCGCTGTCCTCCTTAAATTTTTCTTTTGTGACTTTTCTGCAACCAGTAAGGGAAACTCAGACTATGATGGGAATCTTTCTAAATTCCTCTACTTTCCAAAACTTCACGAAGATTTGCCAAGACATCACAAGTGAATTTAAAACATGCTCCTCATGTTTGGTTTGTGAATCCAAAGGAAACATGGATTCCATTTCTCAGGAACAAACATCAAAAGGTAAATGCAGAGGGGCTGGGAATTTGCTCTGTGCTAGAACAACTGCCTCGTATGCATGAGGCTCTGAGCTCAATCCCCAGTACGGGGGAAACGAGTAAATACAGAATGGCAGTGAGAATAAAATTCATCAAGTATAAATAGACCTACCCTGCTGAGAAAAGTATTAATAATAGATCCCATTTTAAAATCCAGTGACAGGGGAACACTTGGTGGTGTGGCTCTTGATGAGTGACTTGTAGGGTTTTTTGGTATTATTCATTTTTGGTTGACTTATTGAAAACAAAATATCTGTTCTTAAAATACATCAAAATGCTACTGCAGTTCACATACGTTTGGTGCTTAAAAAAAATTAAGTTATTTAGCATGCTGTCTTCCAAGGCAGCACATGTTTAAACAACAATTCTAAGTAAACCTGAAATTTCTCATAGTAAAAGCAAATTTTGTTTCTCAAAGGAGTCATTGAACCCTGGGTGCATTTGTCCATGCTCCTGCCTAACACTTCCTGGTCAGTAGGAGTTGTCTCTGGAGGGCAGGGCCTTGCCCTTGTTCACCACCAGACCTCTAGCTTTGAGCTCAATGCCTGACCTAATGTTTAGTGGGCCCTCAACAAACATTTGCTGAATGAAACAATGAACAAAGTAGAGAATAACTATGTATTACCTGCAGTACCTAATTGAACCTTGCATTTATTATGAGATCAGTCTATATTATTTAGGTAAATTGCATCAAACTGGGTAATTGAGAAATTAATTTATTCAAAGTCATAAAATATGCTGATGACTTCAAGCCCAAGCATCAGAATTATTGCTTACTGCTTTTCAGCAAGTTTGCCTCCTGTATCACTAGATACTGACTTTTTTCTATTCTTTGAGAACAGAGACAAGATTTCTTTGCATTGACTGTAGACAAAGTTCTTGCTCAAATAGTATGTAACCATTCCAAGGTTCCCTGTTGAATCTGTCTGAAAGCAAATTGAGGAAATTCCTCTATGATGATAGAGGTCCAGGAAGTGTTTTAAGAGCTGGTGGCTCACAGATGTTGCTTTTCTTCCTCCCTAACACATGAGAACAATGCCTTGGCAAGGTGTCCCAGCTGTCTTTGCTGCAAAACAAACTACTCCAAACTCAGTGGCTAAAAACAACAGCAATCATGTTATTATATCTTCTCTCTTTCTCTTCCTTCCCCTTCCTTTTTCTTACCTGCCTTCCTTCTTTCTTTTGTGGGTCAAGAATTCCGAGGGGGCCTAGCTGGTCATTTCTGGCTGTTGGAGTTAGATGGAGAGTGTAGCTAAAACAGAGCCAGAACAGGTAGAGGTTGGTAGGCATCTCTCTCTTCTTGGGGGCTCAGAGTTTTTCTCTATGTGATCTTTTCTTATTATTGTTGTGGTGAGAACACATAACATTTCTAAACACACAATGTCTTTATAACCACTGAACAGGAACTCTGTGTTTCCCCTCTGCTCTTGCCCCTGATGACCACCACTCTACCCTCTGATCCTAATAGTTTGAGTACTTAGATTTCTCAGATAAGGGGATTCATATGGAATTTGTGCTATCACTGACTTATTTCATTCACTCAGCATGATGTCTTCCATGTTGTCACAAATAATAGGAATTCCTTTTATCCTAAGGCTACAAAACACTACAAAACACTTGTGTGTGCATGCCATTTTATCTATTTATCTTTCAAGGAACAAATAGATTGCTTCTATATCTTTGGTATTGTGGACAATGCTGCCATGAATACGGAAGTGTGGGTATCTTTTTGAGATCCTGAATGGATGCTTTTGGAAATCCTAGGCACTGGGATTGCTGAGTCATATGGTAATTCTATATTTAATATTTTGAGGAACTTACATACAGTTTTTCATAGTGACAGGACCAATGTACATTCCCACCAGCATTATACAAGGGCTCCAATTTCTGTACATTCTTGATAGTACTTGTTATCTTTTGATTTTTGAAGATATTCTTTTTTTTTTTTTTTTTTTTTTTTTTTTTTTTTTATTGGTCGTTCATAACATTACATAGTTCTTAATACATCATATTACACGGTTTGATTCAAGTGGATTATGAACTCCCGCTTTTACCCCGTATACAAATTGCTGTATCACATCAGTTACCCTTCCATTGATTGACATATTGCCTTTCTAGTGTCTGATGTATTCTGCTGTCTGTCCTATTGTCTACTATCCCCCCTCCCCTCCCCTCCCCTCCCCTCCCCTTTTCTCTCTCTACCCCTTCTACTGTAAATCATGTCTTCCATTTGTATTCTCTTGACTTACCCCTCCTTACCTCTTATATGACATTTTGTATAACCCTGAGGATCGCCTTCCATTTCCATGCAATTTCCCTTCTCACTCCCTTTCCCTCCCACCTCTCATCCCTGTTTACTGTAAATATTCTTCTCAAGCTCTTCGTCCCTACCCTGTCCTTGTTTACACCCCTTATATCAAAGGAGTCATTTGGTATTTGTTTTTTAAAGATTGACTAGCTTCACTTAGCATAATCTGCTCTAATGCCATCCATTTCCCTCCAAATTCTATAATTTTGTCATTTTTTAATGCAGAGTAATACTCCATAGTGTATAAATGCCACATTTTTTTTATCCATTCATCTATTGAAGGGCATCTAGGCTGGTTCCACAGTCTTGCTATTGTGAATTGAGCTGCTATGAACATCGATGTAGCAGTGTCCCTGTAGCATGCTCTTGTTAGGGCTTTAGGGAATAGACCGAGAAGGGGAATAGCTGGGTCAAATGGTGGTTCCATTCCCAGCTTTCCAAGAAATCTCCATACTGCTTTCCAAATTGGCTGCACCAATTTGCAGTCCCACCAGCAATGAACAAGAGTGCCCTTTTTCCCGCATCCTCTCCAGCACTTATTGTTGTTTGACTTCCTAATGGCTGCCAGTCTTACTGGAGTGAGATGGTATCTTAGGGTAGTTTTGATTTGCATTTCTCTGACTGCTAGCGATGGTGAGCATTTTTTCATGTACTTGTTGATTGATTGTATACCTAGCAGACCCAAAAGGGTCTACAAAGAAGCTATTAGAGCTAATAAATGAATTCAGCAAAGTGGCAGGATATAAGATCAACACGCATAAATCAAAGGCGTTCCTGTATATGAGCGACAAATCCTCTGAAACGGAAATGAGGACAACTACTCCATTCACAATATCCCCCCAAAAAATAAAATACTTGGGAATCAACCTAACAAAAGAGGTGAAAGATTTATACAATGAAAATTACAGAACCCTAAAGAAAGACATAGAAGAAGACCTTAGAAGATGGAAAAACATACCCTGCTCATGGATAGGCAGAACTAACATCATCAAAATGGCGATATTACCAAAAGTTCTCTATAAGTTCAATGCAATGCCAATCAAAATCCCAACAGCATATCTTGTAGAAATAGATAAAAGAATCATGAAATTCATATGGAATAATAAAAGACCCAGAATAGCAAAAACAATACTAAGCAGGAAGTGTGAATCAGGCGGTATAGCGATACCAGACTTCAAGCTATACTACAGAGCAATAGTAACAAAAACAGCATGGTACTGGTACCAAAACAGGCGGGTGGACCAATGGTACAGAATAGAGGACACAGTAACTAATCCACAAAACTACAACTATCTTATTTTTGATAAAGGGGCTAAAAGCATGCAATGGAGGAAGGATAGCATCTTCAACAAATGGTGCTGGGAAAACTGGAAATCCATTTGCACCAAAATGAATCTGAATCCCTATCTCTCGCCGTGCACAAAAGTTAACTCAAAATGGATCAAGGAGCTTGATATTAAATCAGAGACACGGCATCTGATAGAAGAAAAAGTTGGTTATGATCTACACGCTGTGGGATCGGGCTCCAAATTCCTCAATAGGACACCCATAGCGCTAGAGTTAACAAATAGAATCAACAAATGGGACTTACTCAAACTAAAAAGTTTTTTCTCAGCAAAAGAAACAATAAGAGAGATAAATAGGGAGCCTACATCCTGGGAACAAATCTTTACTCCACACACTTCAGATAGAGCCCTAATAACCAGAATATACAAAGAACTCAAAAAATTAGACAATAAGATAACAAATAACCCAATCAATAAATGGGCCAAGGACCTGAACAGACACTTCTCAGAGGAGGACATACAATCAATCAACAAGTACATGAAGATATTCTTATTGACAGATGTGAGGTGATATCTTGTTGTGGTATTGATTTGCATTTCTCTGATGATTAATGATAATGGAACACTTTCTAAAATACCCATTGGCCATCTGTGTATCTTCTTGAGAGAAATGTCCATTCAATTCTTATGTTATTTTTTAAAATCAGTTTTTTTTTTCTATTATAGCTATAAGAGTTCCCTATATATTTTTGGTATTAACCTTCTATCAGGTGTATGGTTTGCAGACGTTTTCTCTCACTCTGTGGGCTGCTTTTTCACTCTGTTCATTGATTCCTCTCTTGTCTTTCTGCTTGGGCTCTTTGGGGGCTCCTCACAGCAAGGTGGACTTCAGTTGTTGGACTCATACATAGTGACTCAAAGCTCCAGTGTTGGTGTTCCAAAGAACAATGTGGAGATGGTTTCACTTTCTAGCTTAGTCAAACAATGACATTTCCTCTGCATTGGATAAATTGTAAACAAGTTACAAGCTCTCCCAGTTCAAATGGGGGAAGAAATGAAATTTCTACTAATTTGTGGAGGAGGGGCAAAGTTTTAAGATAACATGTAAGTTATGGATTGAATTGTCTCCCCAAAATTTCATATGTGGAGTTCTAACCCCCAATACCTCATAATGTGAAATCACTGTAGATGTAACTTTGTTAAGATGAAGTCAACTGTATGGGCCCTAATCTAATTGTGATGTCCTTCTAAAAAGGAGAAATTGGACATGGAGAAATGCACACAGGGTGATGTTAAGATCAAGCCAGAGGGGCTGGGGATGTAGCTCAGAGTGCTTTCCTTGCATGTGTAAAGCCCTGGGTTCAAACCCCAGCCCCACCACTGAAAACAAAACAACAACAACAAAAAAAAACAAATTTCTCCTCACAACCCCAAGAAGGATCCGACCCTGCCCATACCTTGATCTTACACTTGTATTCTCAAGAACTGTGATGTTTGAAATGCTTTGTTATAGCATCATTAGAAAGCATGATGTGGGAAATACTGTGTCCATTCTGGAAAATACCATTTGTTTCACAAGGTATTCACAAGGGAATGCCTATGTCTTCTATGAGATGCTCTAAGCCTACTTCAATCCTACCCCTGAATGGTTTTCACTATCTTAAAAAATGCAATCACTTTAAATATTATTGTCAGGGGCTGGGGATGTGGCTCAAGCAGTAACGAGTTTGCTTGGCATGTGCGGGGCGCTGGGTTTGATCCGCAGCACCACATAAAAATAAAATAAGATGTTGTGTCCACCGAAAACTACAAAATAAATTAAAAAAATATTATTGTGTAGGTAACTTTTTTCTATTTTCTTATCTAGGAAGGAGATTTTGTTTTGCATTGTGTTTTCCTACTTTGTATGACTGTTTTCAAATAATGATTTCTTAATCTCTTTCTAGTTCTTATCATGAGAGGATCAATGGAAATGAAAGAAAATGATTTTTATTCACCTTGTCAACATTTTAACTTCACTGCGACTCCTATAGTTGACCACATGGGGGAATATAACACTACCTGCCATCTAAAAAACCACACTAGAAAATCAATAAGAGTGGAAGAAGATCCAATCAAGGAAAAGTCTACAAATCACACTTGTAGAATTATGGACTATCCTAACAATTGTATTCACATTTCTTTGCACCTAGAAATGGACGTAAAAAGTAAAGTTTTTTTTTTCTTTTGGAGGGGGAGTATTGCTGTGTGTGTGTGTGTGTGTGTGTGTGTGTGTGTGTGTGAGACGTTAGTGATTGAACCTTGCACACATTGGACAAATACTCCACCACTGATCTACACCCCAGACCTATTGTATGTTTATAGTAATTTTTTTCTCTACAGATGTTACCTGTCCCACGAAGATCACTTGGTATATTTTAATTATATTAGTTTTTATATTTTTTATCATCCTCATTATCTTCAAAATAGTTAAAGGCCACAGGAGAATACAGATGTGGCAGAGTAAGTATTGAGAAATAATTGTATTCTTTTAGAGTAATATATGTAGTGTCAAAGAACTAATCTTGTCAATGGATTTAACTTTCTTTCCAATTCAATTGACCATTTATTGTGTAGCTATTGTGTCTAAGCAGTGATTCTAGATAATCCAAGGTTACAAGCATAAGGAAGACATAACATCAACACTCATACTGTTTCTCCTACGGGGCAATGAACAGTAGGGCAAGAAAGACTAGGCAAATAGGGAGGAGTTGATGGAACTGGAGATTGAGCAAGGCTTAGGGGAAGTGAGAATAGAGACAGGCAGAGGAACAGGGAGTGGTGACAAAGAAATTCAGATTTAGAGAACTTGAACAGAGCAGCTGTAGGTGAAAAATATGGTCCAGAATCAATCTTTAACAAGCTTGGAGTATCAGCAGATTTTTGGGTAGGACAGAGCTAAAATGAAATCAGGACAGTAGAGATAATGTTAAAAATATTTAACAATTAGTGTGACACCCATCTATCAAAATGGGTTGTAAGCTACTAGGATGCACTACTGGTGTATATCCAGGCATATACTGGCTAAATATCAGGCCTGATGGACAGTTTATTATATGACTGGTTGGTTTCTTAAAGATAATAAAATGTTATTACCATGAGAATAGGCTTTGGTGGGCAGAAGGACTGATACTAGAATCCTGGTTCTACTACATACTAGCTAAGTGACTTTAAGCATGTTATCATATCCAAGTGTGCCTTTCCTCTTTTGTCAAATGAGGACATTTCACCATTACCAAACAGTGCTGGGGTAAGAGCTGAAATACATAGATTACTTAAGAAGCTGAACACAGGGTCTGGTGCATAGCTAGTTCTTAGAAAATGATGGTAACTTTGTGATGGTTGCTTATTTCTAAGACCTATTTGTTCTTTACTGGGCAAAGCTGTGTTAGTCATTTCCATAGGGTAGCAAGTGGTTGCCTCTAGGTTTGAGGAAGGGTTCTACTAGTTCTTTTGACTACATATTTGTTACAGACATTTTTAAGATTGGTCTCATATCAAGTCTTGTCTCTGATACCTTTGTAAAAATGGCCATTAAAGCAGTAGTTAGTAATATCATTAATACTATATATTCAATTTATTTTACATTATTATTAGTAGTGGTAGTAATATCATCAATACTATATATTCAATTTATTTTATATTATTATTATTATTTTGGTACTAGGGATGAACCCAGGGGCACATTACCACTGAGTTCCATCCCCAGTCCTTTTAATTTTTGTTTTGTTATATGTAAGCATATAATGAAAATGTCACACCAATTATGGCATTAAATATAATTAAATATCAAACATACTTTTGGAATTTTGTACATCATCCATGTACAGAGTAACAAATAATAAAATATTTTGTATGTAAGGGCTGGTGCTTTTCATTAGAGGATGTGATATAATGGTGTTCATGGTGGCAGAGAAGTCACTGGTTTGAGAAAGAACTCAGCTGTATTTGATAGTGGAACTTAGTAGGAAAAGTTCCAGTGTCTGCTTACCCCAGGCCCTGTTGGGAAAGGCCCTTTCTCCTTGATAATCCATTAAACCAGCATAGGGAATACATCTGAAGAATGTGTTTCTCATCTAAATATTTAATTTCTTTTCCCGGAATAGGTCATAAATACAAAGGTACATCTGTTCTTCTAAGAGGAAGCGATTCTGAGAAACAGAGAGCATTGAACGTGCGGGTTATTTCAGGTGAGCTCCATGACATCAACACAAAAGCTCAGGAAATTCCAACACTGCACCCTCTCACCAAGCAAGTTCAAGATCTGAGCTCATTTAAATAGCCTTCGACTGGGAATAAAGGAGCGGAGCTGTGGGCAAATGAAATTCAGCTTAATATGTCTTATTATCAGGGGACAGTTAGGATCAAAACACGTCCTTAAATAATGGAAAGTTTGCTTAATTGGCAAGAAGAAACTCATGTGAGTAGGCAGAGGAGAGAACGCAGTAAGGAATAAGCCCCTGATTTATTTTTAAATGAGACAAGATACCATTATTCCTCAGAATTGCAAGAAGTAATTGCAGAGTGGGCATGGCTTTTTGCTGGAGCCTTCACTTCACAGAGGGTGTCATTGTGTAGAGAGAACTTCTAATAGCCCCAATTAAAAAGCCCCCTGTCCTCTCCTGAGAAACAGAAATGGAATAAGGGGATCCTAATTAGAGCAGCTAAGGGGCTGTTAGCACAGATGCTGTGGTTCTTTCTCCTTCTAATTGTGGAAGCTCCTTTTGAATTCATGCTGTCAAACCACATTAAAAAAAGAGACAGGGAGAATGTGACATGGACAAAGTCCTCTTCACCAAAAAGAAATAATATCCTGGACTCTTTGACAAACCACAGAATTATGAGTGATCTGACTAACACCCTTTGTCCATAGCCAGTGAGCTGGCTCCTTTGACTCTGAGAAGATAGAAAAGGAAGCTTGAAGTCGGGTGTGTAAACGCTTTTTAAAAATGAAAGGAGACCAGACAACTCCCTGTCTCACACTGCAGCTGCATCTGCAGCCACCTAGAGATCTGCCCAGAATTTCAGTGGGGACCACTGCCTGAGACATTTGTTTGCTATTGAAATTAACAAGAATCTCAGACTTCTCTTCTGGGGAAAGATTAGCCTGGGTGTACCCAAAGAGTTCCAAAAAAAATTTAAAAACAAACAAACACAACTCAATGCTAGCAGTCAAATTATTAAGCTGTAACTAATAATAAGTATTAGCAAAATAATCACTTGGCTCCAGTTACATTTGGGATAAGTTAATGGAAATTCTAGGTAGCCAATGTAAATTTGATTAATAAAAGCCATAAAACTTTTTTTTTTTTGTACCCGGGATTGAACTCAGGTGCACTTGACCACTAAGCCACATCCCCAGCCCTCAAAAAAGTTTTTAAATGAGAAAAAAATATTTTTTTTAAAAAAAGGAGAAAATAGCATTCCCTGGTTCTTATTTAGTACACAGGCCTGTACACCAGAAATGGTTTAACCCAGTTTGGCTGAGCTTTTTGGTTGTCTTAGGAATCCTGGTCATTTCTGTTTTTAAGTCATAATTTTGAGCACTGCAGTCTTGTCTGAGAAAAAGTCAATAGCTCCCCTGTCAACCCATATAATCGAGGGAATCACAAATTTTAAGTCCTGGCCAACCACAAGACTAACCTCACAAGTTGTATTTATGAGTCTGTGATTTTCTTTCACCCAAGAAACCTGTCTCAGCCCTACTTCCCCTTTAATAGCTCTCACTAAAAGTGTGGCTTTATTACCAGGTATATAATATTAATGTTTAGTTCAGGCCAAGGGGTGATGGCCATTTTTAAAACCAAGAATCCTTTTGAGGCTCAGCATCTTAAAAAGGGAAAGAAGCAGATTCTTTGTTATTTATATTCCTTTAACCTAAATGCATTTTTTTCCCTCTCCCTATTCTGAGTTGCTCTTTCTGAGAGAGAAATGGAAAGGCAATAATGTCTCCCTTGAGTGCCGTTTTTAAGGCCGCTCTTTGTAATGATGGATTATAGGCAGCAGTGAGAATGTAAGGGGGAAATGTATCTGTATGGTTCTCTGAAAACGCAGTAACATGAGAAAGAAAAAAAAATGTAGTTCAAAGAAGCAGCGACTGTGCCACCTTCGACTCCAGCTCTGTGTTCCAGAATGTCTCGCCACTTGTTCACGGATTACAAAGTCACTTTTGTTACACTCAGAGGTACAGACAGGCTCACACCCTCCAAAAGACATTCATTCATCGACAAGAGAGCAATAAGGAGAGATTACCAGGATGCTGGCACTGCACCACGCCTGGTACATACTAGAGACACAATGATCACAGAATAAATGAGTCTCACTACTGTAGAAAGAGATGTCATGTAGAATCAAATCCCAGCCTTTTGTGTGTCTGTTTTCCTCCTTGCTTGAGAGGCATGGTGACCTCCATTGCCTGTCTTGGCGTTAATCTACCTAACGTCTTATTCATCCAGTTATTATCTTCACACAAGCCCTGATGCTGCCTTATTCCTCTTCGTGTCTTCATCCCTAGCATAATATTTGGCACGTAGTTCATGCACGATAAAAACTATGAAACCTCACAAAGCCCCTAAGGGGAAATGAGTATTGAGGATAAAGAGCAGATGAGCAAGATATGAATCTCAGGCACTGGGAAAGGTGAAAACAAATGAAGCAACAAAGAGTAATTAGAGAGAACATAATTCGACTCCATTGAAGAGCCTAAAGCACATTTTATAGGCTTGCTCAGGATATCAAAGAATAATGGAAAACATCAACCACCTCCAAGAAGGGATTTTGAAAATCACATAACCTGAAAATGTATCTCTAAAAACAGTGCTCAATGTATTGGCCATGTTGAGAACCCAAGGCCAGGGGCAGGAAGAGTAGACTAGGATCTAAATCATTGATGCAAACACAAAAACCCCACTTGACTGACTGCAGAAAAGAAATTTATGGAAAACCAGTAGGTAAGCCATAAAAGCAAAAGGCAGGTTGGGAATCTGAGCTTTGCAGATAAACAGGAATTTGGGGGAGTAGGGCAGGAATACAGCCTAAGTCACACGCCAGGAATGGTCTGGTGAGAATGTCTTGCTGCTGTCACCACCGTGAGTGCTCCCTCTGAGGTTTGGGGCTACGCTGTAACCAGTGTGCATCATGAGATCTCTCCCCAGGATGGCTTGCCCCTACAGGACCGAGTGGAGGCCACACAGTGGTACACCAGGTGCCAGGAAGCAAGGAGAAAGACTGTCTGCCTCTCTGACTTTCCCTGTACTTGAGATGACCCTCTACATGTCCCAGTGCTGGATAGTCACTACACGAATATCTGCAACAAGTTTCTGGGATTAGATTTTCCACTCACACTGGCTTTTGAGTCTGTGAAGTGGTCTCCCTGCTATGTCCATGGAAAATGATGACAACTTTAACACTCTGCATTCTTCACCTTTAAATATTCAACCCAAGACTATAGGCCACCATTACACTAAGCACATAGCATAGGCACAATCCCTGCCTTCACAGGGCTTCCAAGGAGAATCAAGAGATTCTACCCCTGGTTGCCTTAGGAGAAGGGAATCTAATATCTCATGGGACACCTTCCACATGCACTGTACTTCCACATATGTCATTTCATGTAGTTTCATAGGAATTTCACTTTTTTTTCTGATCAGAAAACTGAAACCAAGAGAGCTTATATAACTGTCTTATAGTTCCTAGCAAAGTCAGAATTTAAATTCAGTCTGTCCAACTGATGCACTTTCTAGCATACCACTTAATGACAATGGTGTACCGAGAAGCTGCTGGTGCAACCCACAGATCAAAACTCTTCTTGCTTTTACGTTTAACACTGGAAACAGAGATGAAGTGTTTTCTCTATATAAAGTTGTAGCAGCTTGTGTGGCAATGTGAGTCATCCACAAAGAAACATTTCAGCATTGGCTGATTTTTTTTTTTTTTTTTTTGGTAGTTAATGTGGGTGGGTTCTCAGGGAACACAAAGCAAAGAAAATGGAATTTTATTGTGAAAGAGAATTAGTAAATGTCAAAATTAAGTGGATGACCCCATTTACATTACCTCCAAATGAAACTAATGGCAATGTAAAGTTATAATTTGCAATGTTTATGCCTAGTGCATAAAGGCTAAGCAGGTTTCAATTTCCCACGGAAAAGAAGATAAATTACTGGTGCCAGATGTTTTGCAACCAAGCAAGATAACATGAAAATTTAATTTTTACTTGCTTAACTATAATATTTATGACTCTTAAAATACAGGTTTGAGTTCATAAAACAGGAAAGGTTACCGCCATCTGCTTGGTTACAGAATAGATAAAAATGCAGAGGATAACTCTCTTTGCAAGAGGAAATTCATAAGTGTGAAAAATCTATAGGCAGCATAGGATGATGTATTCTGTTCATTCCTTGAATACCTTTATGTGACAGCTATTTATACCAGGTCTGGAAGAACTGATGACAAAACATATGCACATTAACATCTCTTCCATCTTTGCCAGACTGTCCCTGCCTGAACCATCTTGCATCCCTTGCTGCCCATACATACCTCCCATTTGCCCACTCTGACTTTGTCTAGTTAATTCCAACCCTTCCCTTGTGATCTGGGCTTAAACCAGCACCTTCTCAGGGAAGTATTCTGGAACTTTCTGTACTAATTTTTACTTGCTTTTATTACATACTGTTAAAACACCACCAACCTCTTCGTAGCAATTGTCACTGTTGCTATTTTATATTTTTGTTGGTATTTGATTGATGTCTCTTCCATAAATCAGTCAGCATCTTGAGGCCAGGGGCACTATCTGATGATATTCATCAGTGCATCCCCAGCTCACAGCATAGGGCATGTGTACTGCACATAGTAGAAACCAAATAAACATGTGCCAAATAAATACAACTCTCTATCCACTGCGCTGCTGAAAAGATCATTGCTACTATTTTACAAAGAATTTTCAGAACTCCCTCACCACCCCCCCACCCGACCCCGAATTGTAACTTTTGACAATCCCTATTCAAAACAATGAAAGGAACACTGTGAAACTCTTCCTTGGTTTCATTTCTTGGAGTAGGAAGGCTATCTGCAATTTGAAGTGTACAAGAACTAAGTAAATGGCTCTGAATATTGGCAGCTGTCAGTTCAAGCAGGGTTGTTTTTCCCTCTCCAGTGTTAATTCTAGATAATTTTGCAACCGTTTATCTTCTGTTCTCATTTGAGTCTCACATTGACCAGATTGGGTGCAGAGGAGTAGCTTTAGGATCACTGTTAATAATAACAGATGGAGCTTTGACCATAGTAGGAAGTTGACGCCTTGAATAATGCAAATCTATTTTAAGCTGCTGTAATTGGTTCTGTTAGTCCTAAAAGGCTACTAGCTATCTTGGGCTTGCAGAGAAGTGCCAATATATGTATGTGATGAAAAGGTCAGAATGATGTAGAAAGATATTGAAGTTCTGCATTCCTATGGCAGTAAGAGGTCATTAAGACTGGAAGGTTTTTTTAAAAGCTAAATTAGAGAACTGTATAACAATCACCAACTGTCTGAAATGTTCCACAGCTGTCTTGACTAAAGTAATCAATGAGGATAAACCAGCATTTCTTTATTTTTGGAGAAGCACTTTTGAGGAAAGCAAGTGCTCTGTGGATAGCAGATGAGATGTTAATTGCCACTGCCTCTTGGAAGAATCAGAATGGCTAAGTCTCCCAAACTACACAGGGAGGAGGGAAGAACTGAGAGCCTCATTTCCAGGGTCTGCTACCCAGAGCTCTCACCTGCTGAGCCCCTGAGTGGATCCTAGTGGATTCTGAGCAGAACCATGGGGAGGGCTTAAACAAATGTGGGGAATAACATTGCTTGGCACTGGTAGTGCTTTGTGGATTTTCAAAGTGCAATCAAATGTATCACCTCATTTTATCCTCACCTTCATTTTCTTTTAGCCTCAAAGTAGCCACCCTAGCTTTTCCAAAGTCACAGGGAAGTGATCTCCACAGGGCAGGTGTCAACACCACTGCCAAATGGAAGGTGTGGGGCAAGGCCAGGGCCACTCCAGCACTGACCTCTGCCACCTGTAAGGCCACACAGGTGCCTCGTACTTGGAGTATACTTGGTCCAGTGCTTTTCTTCTGGGTTTAGTCTTCTGAGATAACAGTGCATTAATAAGGATCCATTGAAATAATCCAGCTCATACCAATAGGATAACAAAACCTGAAGGCCAGTGTATTCATTCACAAAGAGTGGTACAATTGAGAGACTCTGTGACAGCAAACTTGTGTGCTGTCTCTCTGGCAGAACCATGTGGGAAATCAAATCATAGCCACGGGTTGTTTGCTAGGTCTTAAAATGTATCCCCAGGCCAGGTAGCTCTAGACCTTCTTCCCTACTTTAAGGTAGCCTGATTGCTTCATTTAACAAAGCACTTTGGATACTGAGCAGGTTTTGGCTTGGGAATAGTATTTTGAAGATGACTTTGTAAGCTTGAGATCTGATCATAGATTGATTTTTATAGACAACTCTTGGAAGACAATCTTATTTTTCTTACTCCCAAATTCCTGGGTGCTAACTCAGGGTCGACTCCTTGCTCTGCTTGAACCTATGCTCTTTGATTGAGAAAAACAAGGCACAGAGAAGTTAAAGGACATTCTTTCAGTCATTTGACACGACACCTCTTATTGAGTATGTATTGCGTGTCATGATCTAAGGTAGGTTCTGAGAACTCAAATAATGAAGTACACATAATTTTTGTCCTCAGAGAGGGAGACAAATGAGCAATTACAACAAAATCTGCTAAGTCCTCTATTGGAGAAGTCCACTACTAGGGAAGTGGGCACAGGGGACATAGCGTGTATGGTCACCTAACACTGTTTACACCTCCTTGTTTTGTTTTGAGCTGTTTGGGGCTTTCCAACTTAATAATCAAGTAAGACATAGCTGAGCAAGTAGTTTTGGAGATAAGAATGTTAAAAAATGATGGGCAAATTTCTCCAGCAGCCAAGAGAGACTGGCTAGGCTGAGAGAGAGGTTTAGACGTGCCCCCAGGGTGGGAGATGTGCCTCGTCTTTGAGGCGAAGATCATTAGGAACAAAATGACGAAAGCATGTAGTAAGTTTCCGTTAAGCAGTGGGAATCAGTAGCTTTGGAAAGTTGAATTGAAGTTAGATGGTAGATGTCATAGGTATAGAGTACCTTTGAAAAATGACAGGAATACTGAAAAAAATAAAAAGAAGAAGAAAAGAAGCCTCGCAGGGCAACCTGGACATTGCCATAGACAGCGAGAAGGTTTTATTCAAGAACATAAGACATAGAGTTTTATCTTTTATCAAAGTTTCTACTGATGGAAATCCATTTTGTTTGCTGAATTCAGCCAGGTCAAAATTCACACTGAGGTTCTTTTTAATCTCTTAGAGTTTTCTGAGGTTCTTTAAAAAAACATTTAAAAAATGTTTGGTTCAGAGATTCAGAGATTTGACAAATTCATGAAAAGACATCTGTGAATTTAAAAATATTTTTGATGACTTCTGTTGCCTTAACTCGTGTTGGTAAATTAATGATATTTGAAAGAAATTCTATTTCCCCAATGTAGTACAAGAAAAAGATCTCATCCATTTTAGCTATTCTGAAGAAAGTTTTAAAATGACATGTATCCTACTTTTTGATCAATTTTTTAGAAGTTTGCTATTAGCATGTAAGTTACATGACTTTGGATACCAGGAGAAACTGAAGACAATGCACCACTGGAGAATTACTCCAGACTAACCATCATTTTGACAGGTAATAGCTTTCTACAATAAATTATGGTTATATGGTGCTATAAAACATAGCCAACTGAATGAATAAGCAAACGATGAGCACTTTCCAACTGAAAGAGCTCTATTAATTTTCCTTGATAATTATTTAGTTTTATGAGTAGACTCTTTTGCTATTATAAACTTTTAAAAGAACAATCGCCAAATCTCGAATTCTGGAAGTTATAAAATGCTTGGTTAAAGAATGTCTGAGCAATTATTTGCACAGTAAGTTCATTCTGACACTGCCACATGCATCAGAATCAACCTGGAGGTCTATAAAATTCAGGATCCCAGGCTTTTACAAAGGGAGATTCTAATTCAAAAGATCTGGGATAGAACCCAAGACCCTGTATCTTCTATTGTGTAACCAATTAACCGTACATTTATGAGTTTAAAACAATACTCATTTATTATATGAATCTCTATTGGTTGGAAGTCTGGGCGTGGCTTACCTGGGCGTGGCTTAGTTCAAGGTCTCTAAGTGCTGAAGTTAATATGTATCTGCAGAGCTGCGTTCTCATTTGGAGGAACTGCTTCCAAGGTCATTCAGGTGACTGGCAGTATTCATTTCCTTGCTCATGTATGCTGGGTGCCTTGGGTTTCTACTGGGCATCCTCTGGAGACTGCCCTCAGGTCATGGGGTCACCTAGAAGTTCTCCTGCCCAGGAGGCAGCTCAGAACAGGGCAGTTTACATCCTTAAGCCAGCAGGAGAGTCCTTGATCTCAGGGAGAGCTAAGTCTTTCTTTTAAAGACTTTTGCTTTATTAAATCAGGCCCACTCAAAATGGTCTCCCATTTTATTAACTCAAAATCAATTGATTTGAGAAGTTAACTGTAAAAATCCCTTCATCTTTGCCATATAATATAACCTAATCACAGGAGCAGAAACCCCATTCTTTTTCACAGTGCTGTCCACACTCAAGGAGAGAAGATTACAGGAAGCATGAAAGGCAGGTGGTAGGAATTTGGGGGCCCTTAGAATTCTGCCTACCAGGATCACTCTTCCTGAAGCTCAGGTATAGAAAGAGAAATCACACTTGAAGGAACCTTCAGGGTGAGACTGGGCTCATAGAGCTAGACTCATAGATCTTATTGGTACTTACAGTAAAATAAAAATGAAGCATGCTAAGGGACTTATGTGCAAAGGGTCTGTGAGGAAACAAGAACAGGAAATGGGAGATCTGGGTCCATGTGAAGACTGAGCCTTTTCCACCTTTTTGCTAATTAGGGAACTTTTGTCATTTTTCCTTTGAAAATTAAATGCTCTGTAAGAAAAAATTCTAACTTTAGTTGTGACTTTATCATTTTCATGGACTATCTGCTGGAAATGGCCTCAGAAATGTTCTATTAATTCCTGCCCCTTCTAAAAAGTAGTTACTATCTTGATTTTTATTCATTTTTCATTAAAAACCATAACTTTCTAGGGAAATTTATAAAATCTGACACCAGAAGAAATAGAAAATCTGATCAAATCAATTGTCATAGAATAGAAAGAGTGAGCTGAGGGTGGTAGCACATGCCTGTAGTCCTAGCTACTTGGAAGGCAGATGCAGGAGGATCACAAATTTGAAGCCAACCTGAGGAACTTAATGATCCCTGTTTCCAAATAAAATCAAAAGGGCTGGGGATGTAGCCCAATGGTAGAGCACTTGCCTAGCATGTGTGATGCTCTGGGTTTAATCCCCCAGTATTGAGAAAAAGAAAGAAAGGAAATAGAAAATGTGTGAATTACTCCTTAAAAAGTAATAGGAAGATCATTTTGCAGGAGCATTTATCAACTCAAAGAAATAGATGTTTCCAGCAGTGTTTATATCAGCCTGTTTTCTGTTACTATAACAAATATCTGAGGCCAGGTACATTATAAAGAAAAGACATTTATTGAACTCACAGTTCTTGAAGTTCAAGTGCATGGTTCCAGCTTCTGCATGGCTCTGGTGAAGACCTCATGACTAATGGTACCACAGTGGCAAGAGCACGTATGAGATGAATAGATCACATCATCACACAGGAAGTCAAAGAGAACAGGGAGGGGTCAAGCTCCCTCTTTCATAACAACCCTCTTGAGAGAAATAACCAGGGTCCCCTGAGAACTATTTAATCCCTTCTGAGGGTCCCAATGACCTCCCACTAGACCCCACCTCTTAAAAGTTCTACCACCTCTTAACATCACCACACTGGGGACAAGCTTTTGACATATGAATCCTTGGGGACAAACCTTATCCAAAGCACAGATCAAAGGAAAAAAGGATGCTTCCTAATATTAATAGTATTGTTCAAAGCCAAAAAAGACTGACTCTAAAATGAAATGTTGAACAATCTAATTTATGCAAAAATCCTAAACAAAATAGAAACAAAACATCCACAGAATAATATATATAATATTATATATATATATATATATATATATATATATATATATATATATGCCATCCTCCTGCCTCAGCCTCCAGAGTCTCTGGGATTACAGGTGTGCACCATCACATCTGGCTCTTTCAAGATATATTATTAAGTGTTTGTATGTATACCTACATATATATATATGTATGTATATATATATACATACATACACATACACACACACACACACACACATATATATATATATATATATAGTAGGTATATTCTATATACTATATATATACTACTATACAAGTACATGCACACACATACTAGCAAACTTGCTTGCCTGTGGCAGATGAAGGGAAGACAAGAAGAACTATGTGGTGGGATAGAAATGATTGTCTAGGAGACTAGAGATGAGGGAGACAGTTTACTGAATATCTCTTCATAGTTTTTAGATTTTGAATCATGGGAATGTGTTCCTTATTTAGAAAATTAATGCCCCCAATAAAGTTTTTATTATTAAAAGAAATTTTCTAGTTAAAAGAAAAATTTCTGGGAGAAGATTCTGCAGTATTTCTGTTTGGGTGACCAGTGCCAGTGTTTAATCATCTCCGTGGACAAGAGGCATCATGCTCTTGAATGCTCAAAAATTCTCTTTTGATTTCTCCTCAGAAATCAAAGAAGCAACTACACTAACTTTTCTTGAACCATTGTTACCTCATTTCCACCCAAGTTCAGGGTTTTGCATCAAAAGTAGAGATGTCAGCTGGGTGTGGTAGACCTGCCTGTAATCCCAGGTAACAACGATGCTGAAGCAGGAGGATCTCAAGTTTGAGGCCAGACTGGGCAATTTAGGGAGACCGTGTATCAAAGTAAAATAAAAATTAAAGAGGGCCCCTTATTTTGATTCCTAGTCTCTCTCTCTCACACATAAAAGGTAGATATGTCGATCAAGCAAAACCCACATGTATTCTATAGAACTCAAGTTTGAATATAGAAACTAGAATCAGGACCCCAGATCCTAGGAAAATGAAAGAGATGCCGCAATGTAGGACATGGATGTTCATTTCCTAACTTGAAGTCAACTGAAGATAATATTAGAAGAATAAAGAATTTTATAGAGTCACGTAGTCATAAAGCATGAAGACAGATTAGAATTCATTTAATTTGTAACTGTGCTTCTTAAAATTGTCCCTAAAATTGAAGACATTATTCATATTCTCCATAGGAGCATATTTCAACAATGTGATAGGACAAACTAATATGGTTTTTCTTGCTACTTAACATTGTGTTCTGAAAGCTTTTTCTGCACTACTTATCCTTAACTAGGCTTTACATCTTGTGCCAAAGAAGTGAGAAGGTGAGGGAAAGAATGAAGGACCGAAACAGAGTTGAGACAAACGGTTGAAGGTGTTAGAGTTATAGGCAGGAAATTTAGTGGGTGGTGGAAATTACCAAATCCTCTTTAGATATTGGGTAGGATTCTCTTCCTGCATTTCCTACATTAGAGCATATCTAATATAGGTATCTTCTCTGCATTAGTCACATGTGTCTCTTTTTGCATTGCTGTTGACTAAATATAGACTAATAAGCTCTCCTTAAATAATAGAGTCCACACCGGGGCTGCCCTTGGCTCAGATAAAGGAAGTGCTCCCCCCAATACCAGAACTGGAAGCAACTTCTGCAGTTCATCATCGAGATCAATACACATGGTGAGTGATGATTCGGCTTCATTGACTGTTTAGCTTGTTCATTATAAACACGAACAGATTTAAGGAGGTGCAGTTTAACCTAAAGTATGTTTCGATCTGGTTGTAGGACGTAGAAAGTGATGATCTTGCAAAGTCAGTCTGTATGAATTAGATGATATGCACTCAAATCACTATTTTCTCCAAGATCTAGGAAGGATCAGTAAACTAATCTTGCAGTCTATTAAACTAATCTCTTAGTCTGCCCCTGAGATGTCAGCTCATCCCTTGGCACTGTTTTTCCTGGAGTTAAGCCAGTCTCAGCATGAGAAAAAAAGAAAAGGAGATTTGCAAAGCAGAATCCCCACCCTCCGATTACTGAGATAAGAAACTTCTTTAAATGTAACATTGGATAATATAGATGACTGCGCATAGATTTCCATGTTTATAATCTAAAACTGTGATCAGAAGTGCCTTAGAAACTTTTTTCATTCATTCAACAAATATATACAATATATATATATATATATAATTCATAATATATACAATACATAATATATAATATATACATAATATATGTACACATTTTAGATACATATGTATTATTTTGGGTACTGGGGATTTAACCTAGGAGCACTTTACAACTGAGCTACATTCCCAGCCCTTTTATTTGTTTTAAATTTTGAGAAAAGGTCTCATTAAGTTGTTAGGGCCTCCCTGAGTTGCTGAAGCTGAGCTTGAACTTGCAATCCTCCTGTCTCAGCCTCAGGATCCACTAGGATTACAGACATATGTCACCATACCTGGCCTCATTCAACAAATATTTATAAAGTAAAAATATTTATTAAGTAGTTACTATGTTAAAGGCATTCTATAACCAATGTAGTAGAAAAAAAATATAACAAGGAACAGGGAGTGTATTAGTCAGCTTTTCATTGCTGTGATGAAATACTGGAGAAAATAACTTAAAAAAGGAAAGCTTTATTTTGGCTCATGGTTTTGGAGGTTTCAGTTGGTCATTTGGCTTCATTGCTTTGGGTCTGTGGTGAGGCAGAACTTAATATCGTGGTGGGGAGCATGTGGCAGAGCAAAGCTCTTCATCTCATGGTGGCCAGGAAGCAGAGAGAGAGGGAGAAAGGGAGAGGAGGGAGGGAAAGAGAGAGAGAAGGAGGGAGGGAAGGAGAGGGGGAGAGAGAGAGAGAGAGAGAGAGAAGAAGAAGAAGAAGAGGAGGAGGAGGAGGAGGAGGAGGAGGAGGAACAAGTGGGGTCCTAATATCTTCTTCAAAGGCCCACCCCCAATGACCTAACTTCCTTCCACTAGGCCCCACCTCCTAAAGCCCCCCTCCCACCCAACCCAGTAGCATCACAGGCTGGTAACCAAGCCTTCAACACACAGTCTTTGGGAGACATTTAAGATCCAAACCGTAACAGGAGGGAAACTAGAATTTATGAGTTCCTTCTTACTGTGTTATATACTCTTCATAATACTTGAGTTGTTGTCAGTAAAGGTCCTAAAAGGAAACTGGTATTATATCCAAATTGAGTTTGATCCTGTTAATCAGAATATGAGAAGGCCAAGTTGGGGGTCAGCACCTTGGCTCTAGTGACAGTGAGGTGCTACTACTGTCCTTAAGGCCAAAGGGGCAAGGAGCTCAGAGAGACAGAGACACACAATCACACACAGAACGTGGGGAGAGCAGTCTGAATGAGTGTGATCTGGCAGAGGATGCTATAGCCTGTGGTTGCCCAGGAGAGAGAATTAAATACTCCTGCTCTGCTGGACTGGGTTCCTACTCTCCACTGGCCACACTCAACTGCGGCCATTTGGCACTGGACCTGGTTCAGACAGTTCATGGAGGTTGGCCTCAGGGGCACCAGGCAGAGTGGATGTAAGTAGAGAGCAGATTTGTAGAGACAACCAAAGGACCCTGCACAGTCAGCTCCACAGTCTAACCAGCCACCAAGTACCCAGGATGCACTCCTGTTCAGGACAAAAGAGAGGCAGGGCTTAGTGCTTGGGTCTTGATGCAGTCAGGGTCTGCTGTTGGCTCAGAAATTCCCAGATAGAATCTAGAATAGCCATAAGACCTGTCAAGGAAGTATTGTGGGACATGATGCTTGATGCCTCTTGCTCTGGGCTGCTCAGTCTTGCAGATGAGAGCTCCTTTTTGGCCGTTCACCAAGTGCCTCTTTATTACCTGCTGTGTCAAAAATTCTTCTACTCATTGGCAAAAGTAACAAGGCTGTGAGTGGAGAAATCAGAGTAGGGAACCTCTAATTCCAACAAACAGTGTCAAGCTATATGATAGGCTGTTCTCAGGGGCAGAGGAGAGCATAATAGAGACCCCACACTCAGGGGACACGATGCCTCACATTTATTAAACTTTCCATAAAAATCTGTTGGGTGAAAGAATTAATCTCAACTTCTGTCTCTACTAGAATCATGGAATGTTGTTATTTAAAGAAACTTGCACCAACATTTATATTTTCATTTAATAGATTCAGAGGGAAAGACCAAGGTACTATGGTAGCAGAAGCTCGGGAGACCCTAGGTTTCTTCTGTCCCAGGGGCAGAAGTTTTAGTTCTACCCACACAGTCTTCTTGGGGATAGAACGGGGGCTCCATTGCATAAGGGGAGTGGAAATTGTCTTGAGGAAGTTTTCTGGTGTTCTTATAAATGATTTAAAATAGTTTCCTACCGATTCTAATTTAGGGAATACTTAACAAACTTTTTGTGTGAATAACATTTTTTTTCCTTTTTTTTTTAATCTTCAGATAATCCCTGAGCAAATTGGACTGAACCCTGTTGAAGAATGCTTATAATTTTATTTTGGGAATGAGTAGGTTGGTAAATGTTTGGGTCCAGCTGAGGCTCACACTAGGAAAGCCGTGGGAATCAGACTGCTTGATGGGAAGTAGCTCAGAGCTTTCATCTGACCCAAGAGATCAAGGGAATGAGCCTGTTTTCAAGGAAGCAGCGTGAGTCAAGGAAAACCCATTTCTGGTGAAACCCACGGAAAGAACAGGAGAACACTCAACTCTTATTTTCATCCATCACTACAATGGATCCAAGGTTTTAATTTTGACCAAGAATGGTCAAGGATGAAAGTCCTTTCTCTCATTGCAGATTCTGACTGGGTGACTTTTTTCCTATACCAAAGATTGTTTAGTATTTGGCAAATTGCTTAGGAGGGCCTGGGCTGTTTGCTTATACATTTGTTTGCATTTATTAATCTTGCCTCCTTTTGGCACTAGAATGTTCTAAAAACATTTCACGGATACCAAAATAAAATGACTTAAATGAAATGCTTGGGTATTTAAGTTTAACAGCAAAGTGTTTTTCGTGTCATTCTGTGGCTTTCGTATTTGTGACGGCCTTCCTGGATGTCAAGAATAATGGTAGTTATTAATTATAATAGAAAGCACATATAGGCAAGGGGACAGCTCTTCATGTTGAAAAACAACCAAAATATTTTCCTAGAGTTTACATGTCATCTTCCGAAAATCATCATATGATTAAGATTGCTTATCTGAGTAGACGGGCAGAGTTTAATTGCAGGGTCAGACTTAATATTAAGTGATGGGTAATAATAATTACCATTATGTAATTATTGATATTATGTCCTTAGTATTGATATTAAGGACATGCTGCCTTAAAATATGGCACTGGAATATTTTAAATAGAATGACTTTGAACAAACAGCAGAAGGAGGAAGGTCACTCTGCTCTTCCCCTACCACCTTTCTTCCCCGAAGCAGACGATAAAATATTTTCTGACCTTCCTCTGAAACAGATCACAAGATCCCTGTGTGAGAGGCGCCCTCCCTCTGTGGAAGCAAGGAGCATTCTTGTTTCCAAAGACTCGGGCCACAGAAGAGTGTGAACAGACAGGCCTGGCAGAGTTCCCCAGTGTATCGTCATTCGAGCATTCGACTTCTGCTCTATCATATTTTACTCTCCATTCTTCATCAAAACTAGAAAAAAAAACACCCTTGGGTTTAACTTATTCCGTAGGTCCTCATTTCCTTTTGATGTCTCTCATACTATATAAATAAAACAAATTAGTATTTTTTTCTCTTATTAATCTTTTGTTTTAGGGGCCTCATCTATGATCTTACCAGGGTAGATGAAAAGATATTTTTTCTTCCCTTAGACAAGCAGCCTCAATAGGAATGAATGTGCCAGCACAGAGGGGTTTTTCTGTTTTTTTTTTTTTTTTTTCTGTCTCTCTCCCTCCCTCCCTGCCTCTCTCTCTCTTTTTTTCTTTTATTTATTGCTAGGTCCCAAGCTGAAATTTTAATTGTAAAATTTCGAAATTGAAAATTTGGCCAATGGAATGCTGCTAGTCTTACTTTTTCTTGTCTTCACATCCCTAATTAATAGGTGAGTCAGCTCGGGTCTGGGATTTTTTCGGCAGGAGCTAGGAGTGTCGCACTCTATGAGGTATGGATATTATACCATTTCTGAAAAGCCAAATTATTGTTTCCCGGGCACATCACCTATTATGTTCTGACAAATGACTTGGAAATCAGTGGGAACTTGGCTTACAAAAGGCATAAATTAAGTTCAAATTCTGTTAAGTTGTGGCAGCTTTCAGGAAGCTAATTTCACTTATTTATTAAAATGGAAGACTTTAATAGACGCTGGGAACCTCACAAAGGCCTAGATGGCCAGCTCTCTGTCCACCAAGGGCTTAGGAGCTGGCAGAGGGGACAGGACAGGCACACCACCTGCTAAAATACAAGACACACAGAGTGAGGTAAGTGTCATTTACAAGGTGCTGGCCTCCTGCTGAGGATTTCATCCCAATCGCTCTTCTCATACCTGTTTTTTCAATCATGCTGTGGTCACTAATCCATGCCGTCTCCCTCTGTGGACTTGAAGTTGCACGAGTGGTCCTCCCCCCTGTGGCATCCTTGGCAGCTGGGATGCTGTTTGGCTCACAGTCGGTTCTTTTCCAACACTGGCTAGATGAAGAGCCCATCGAGGGAGCCCCCACTACATACCAGGTGTGCACCAGGTATGCTCTTGTTTCTTCCTCACAGTGACAACTCGAGACAGGTGTCACTCTCCCTGAGAAAGCTGAGGCCGAAGGAAGTTCACCAATTTGCTTACTGTCTCAAGGCTACTGCATGATGGCATCCCAGGTCTGTCTGGCTGCCCTGCTCCCTCTTGGGGCTCTGTGGCGTGGAGGCGGGCATTGGAATAGGAGGTGGTGAGGTGCCCGAGGAAGGGCTGCAGTCAGAGCAATGTCAGGGCTTTCTCCTGGGAGTGCAGGGAGGCTGGGCTGAAGGCACCTTGAAGACTTCTCCCTGGGATTGGTGCTTGGACACTGGTCCTGGGTGTCCTTTTGTCTGGTAGTTCTGATCCCATCTCCCCCGGATTGGTCCCAGTTAAAAAAGAACCTATGGTCCTTGGTGCCTGGCATGATTCATGATTTCCTATCTACACTGCTGACCCTGACTTTTAAAATGTCTTGCTGTTCAACTGGTTCAAGTCGGACTTTACCCACCCCAGGTCCCCTCCCTATGACTTATTGACCCATGTCAGCTATGACCTATACTCGTCTCCTTGGGCGCTGGCTCTGCTAGCAGCCAGGACCTCAGCCCTCTATTGAAAGAATTCAGGCGCAGGTTGGAGAGTGGAGAGAAGAAACAAGACACCGTGCCAGGAGGCTGTCACAGTCACTGAATTGTTGAGCGGTCACAGTGGAATCAGAGTAGCGGAAAAAGGGATGGATGGAGGAGAGGCTGTGGAGGCAGGGTTGGCGGTGTGTGGCAAATGGTGCATGCAGGGGCGACAGTCAGGTGGGCGGGGAAAGGAGGGGGAAGAGACCTACATGGCAAACTTCCAGACTTCTGCCTGCAGAAAATAACATCATCCAAACGTTAAGCTGCAAGTTTTGGTTTCTAGAAGGATTTTCACTTTCCTGAGGATTTCCTCCAACCTCTGTCCTCCTAGCTTTAAGTTCAACTTTCTCCTCTTCTGTACTTAGAAACCCTTGAATGGAGCCTGCAAACCACCTTCTCTTCCTTGCCTTTCCTCTGCTTGTTACCTGTGCCCTTTCCTTCCAGCTTTCAAAATCCTCTGTACTGTTCCACCTAGTGTCTTTTAAATAATGTCTCTTGTTGTGCGTGTGTTTCCCTAGAGTGTAGTCCTCCTATAGTGTTTCTTATGTCCTGCTTGTACCACAGCTAATTGTCTTCATGTCTGTCTCCTCCCAACCCCAGACTGTGAGTGACAGAGGGACAGCGTCTCCAATCTGTGAGTCCCCAGTGACAGGCATTCACCTCTTCCCAACCTGCTCCTCCCTTGCGATATTCTTCTTGGTTAATGACAGATGTTGCTTGTAAATTCAGCAGGTGGTTACTTACAAGGGGATGGAATTGGCAACCCATACACTAGGGCCTTCTAGCACAATGATAATTTTTGTTTTTTATAAAATTGGTGGTGGGTACTGTACATGTTAGTTCATTGTATAACGATTCTGTATAGTTTGCATATATTTTAAACTATTCTTTTGTACCTACTTGTATCAGTCCATTATAACAAAATACCTAGACTCAGTACTTTATTAGAAAAGAGGTTTTATGTAGCTCACATTCGAGGTCTGAGGGTATGGCACCAACTTGGCTCAGCTCTGGTGAAGTCTTTGGGTGCTGCACAGCATCGTGGTGGGAATGTGAGAGGGAAAGATCACAAGGTGAGATGGGAAGGCAGAGCAGACAAGGGCCCAGTCTTGCTCTTTTTTTAAAATTTACTTTTTAGCTGTAGTTGGACACAGTACCTTTATTTTATTTATTTATTTTTATGTGGTGCTGAAGATGGAACCCAGAGCCTTGCACGTGATAGGCGAGCGCTCTACCACTGAGCCACGACTCCAGCCCCCCAGTCTTACTCTTTTAATAATTACTTTCTTTCAACAACTAACTCAGGGACCCATGGGAACTACTTTATTTCCTTTTGAGGGCACTGGCTCTGTGACCTAATGATCTCCTCTTGGCCCCACCTCTTAAAGGACCTTAGCATTGCTACACTGGGGACCACGTCTTCAACATGTGAACGCTTGGGAGAAGACCACATAAAAACCACCACACTACTCAGTATTTAATAAAACTGAGATGGACTTATTTATTTTTGAGTACCAGGGACTGAACACGCTTTACAACTAAGCCACAGTCCCAGCCCTTAATTTTTTTTTTTTTTTTAATTTTGAGAAAGGGATATGTTAAGTTGCTTAGGGCCTCTCTAAGTTGCTGAGGCTGGCTTTGAACAGTGTCTTGGGGGTAATTTGCAACCTGCAAATCCAGACCCACCAGCTGAGGGATGGTATGCGACCTGAGCTAAATCAATTTGACCCTCTCTATTGGGACTGGGTGCGACGATATGAAGGTGGAATAAAGACCAGAGCTTATTGGCTCTGGCAGCAGAGTTGAGCTGTCCCTGTTCTCTAACCCACACACCTGGCACCCTGCCATGCTGCCTGGGTTCTGAGCCTGAGTCCCTAGCCTTCCCCTTGACTCTGAGATGCCAGTCATGTCCTCACAAAAAAAAAAAAAAAACATCCTTTTCCTGCTGGAGTTCCCAGAGTTGTTTTCTATTGCCTGTTGGATCCAACATCTATTTTATTTTATAAAGTCTTAGGATGTCTGAGCTGTAAGAAATCTGAGAGTTCATCTAGTTCAACTCCTCACTTTATAGCTGAGGACATGGGAGCCCCAGAGGTTGAGGGTTTCACCCAAGGTCCCCTCACAGAGCTCATCCTTGAAAGAGCTTGAGATAAAGATAAGGTCTCCTTCCCTCAGGGAAGTGCAGGCTGCTTTTTCTTTTCTTTTTTTCAAGTCCCTTTTTAGTGCCGAGCGCCATCTCGCTCTATTGAATCTCGCAGTATTTAATAGAGGACAGTGACTTCAAAATTCGGATCCCTCTCCCCGAAACAATTTTCTTTGTGTCATTTAAAGACTAGTTTTCAGAGCTAGTCCTTCCAGGGATTTGGCCTCTGGTAAAGACGGGCACCCGTTTCTCTCCTTATATGGAGCCTTGCTTCTTCCCAGCTACCTAACTGCATTCTAGGGCATGAAGTGGGTATTTGGAGAGGAAGTGGTTTGCTCTAGGAAAACATATGGGCTGGGGATCCGAGAGGGATTATTTTTCATTTCTAAGTCTGCTGTGTGCACTGGGGAGCACTTTTTTCTACTCATACCAAATGGTGCCTCTCTGCTCTGTATTTTCAGTGGCTTTAGGGCAGTCATAGCTCTTGTAACCACTGCCACCATAGCCTAAGGTCAGGCTGGGGCCAGGAAAGGAATTGACAGTACTGATAATGTGGCAGGCCCTGTTGGAAGCATTTAGTATATATTAGTTCATTCATTTTGTCCCCACAAGGCTATCATTTAAGTAGATAAGCGTTGTTATCATTACCCCCTTTTGTAGGTGTCCAGAGTGCCTTCCTTATTGGAATGATAATTTGAAGGCGGATTTTCTTTCCATTAAATGCATATATTAAGATCACACTAATATTACACAGCAATAATTCCAATACAATCACACAGATGCTGCATACGGTGAACACTTCAACCAATAATTAGAGTAACCCTAGGGATAACCACAAGTCCTAGAGTACCTCCGAAAGGCTCACCTCATCCGGCGGTTTCTTCTAGCTGATTCGAATGAGAGAATGGTGTGTCAGTGTCCTATAGGGTAATTGGTCTCCTCAGGGTGTCCTCAAATGCTGCTGTGGCTGGTCTCGTGCTTTCAGTTTAAATTGGTGCTCAACATTCCTTGGTTATACCCATAGGTGTGTTGGATTACTCCCATGGGTGTTTCCGGTTACCCCCAGGTGGTATATTCCAATGGTTAGCATGGTCCCTAATGATAGCTGTGGGAACACATTGGAATAGCCGTTCAGATATGTTCCTTATAGTGGGTGAAAAAATTAACAAGAGAGGTTAAGTAACTTGCTCAAGGTCACGTTGCTTTTAAGTGGAAGAGTTGAGATTAGAACACAAGCCAGAGTTTCTTTTCTTTCTTTTTTTTTCTTTTTACCAGTATTAGGGATCAAAACTGGGGCCTCACTCCTGCTAGACAAGCACTCTGAGATACACCCCAACCCTCAAAATCCATGCTCTTAACCCTCTGTTCTCTTGCATCTTAACCACAACAATTCTGCATGTGGAGGTTAAATGAATCTGTTTTCTTAAGAACAAAAGATTGTTCAATTAGGCATATGGCTTTCCATAAATGCGTCCAGTAGGGAGTTCTGTATTGTGAAACTCTTATTCCAACAATGCTTGGAAGATCTACTTACCAACCATCCCACAAATCTTTTATACAGGAAAGGCTCTGGCCTCTACCCATGAAAGAGAGAACCTCAAAAAACTCATCTATGTGTAGTTAGGAGAAGAATTAAAGGGAATATAGATTTTTTCTTTTTTTGCTCTGGATGTTTCATAAAATAGGGTCAATAATTAATGTGTCAATTGACTTTTTAAAAAACATTCCTTTAATCCATCTCAAATTCCTGTATGGTGAAAATATTAATTACAATGCAAAACCACCCAAGCAATGACGAGAAAAGATGGTGAATGGGGGTGCCTGAAAAATCCCTTTTCTCTTTAGTGGTTTCAAAACACACTTTTCTACTTGAAATTTGCTACCGTACATTACAGAGAAATAGAAAATTATTTCTATTCCATTCTTATTTTGGCAAACAGACAATGTAGGATTCTTTCTTTCCTTTTTTTTTTTTTTTTTTTTGTGATGTTGGGGATTAACCCCAGGGCTTTGCACATGCTAGGCACAGGTTCCACTAAGCCATACCCCTACCTGTAGGCTTTTTGTTTTTGTTTTTAAGCAATTTTTTGACACAAAATTCCATTATGTCAAAACAAACAACAACCAAGTGCGATAATGAATACCTGTAATCCCAGCTACTCAGGAGGCCAAGGCAGGAGGATCACAAGTGGGAGGCCAGTCTGAGCAACTTAATAAGATCCTGTCTCAAATAAAAATTAAACAAGGACTGGAGATATAGCCCCGTGATAGAACGTTCCTGGGGTCAATCCTCAGTACTGCAACAAAACAAAACAAGTCCAAAACAACAGGGCTTTAATAATTACACCACACTGAGAGTTTTTTTCTTGTATTAATCTTTTTTCCAAAGTGAAAATTTGAGTAGGAATAAAAAAACCTGTGTGCTTCTTTTCAGCTATCTAAATAACAAACTAACACTGGAATAAAAATTCTCCAGGGTTCAATATATGCTTTTTTATAGAATAATTAAATCAATGTGAGCAAAAGGACTTTTTTGAATTTAATATTTTAGTGCCAGAAATTTCAGCCAAGAAGGCAGCCCCACAGGCTGTGTTCTGGAGACTGTGCTGGTTGGGAGGGGATGGAGGTAGGGGGAGGAGCAGAAGGGCAGTGAGAGAAGAAGAGGGGTGCCCAGTTACCCTGGGGAACCAGTTATATGAGCTTTGGGGACACTTTCCAGGTGGCTGTTCTCCGGGGACCAGGTTGGCCCAGATGAGCCCCAAGGGGCCTGTGTGAGTCTCCACCTTTCCTTCCTGCTCACCTGGTGCAACCACAGTAGGCGAGATGTGTAGACCCTCCGCCCCCAGCTCAGCGGCAGGCCCAGGGTCTTCCAGTTTCTCCAGTGAAATGTAAGTGAAACTCGTGGCATAGGAAAGCCCCGATGGGCTCCCTTGGGATTACCAACCCAGGGGAGGTCTTTTATTTCTCCATCCATTTGTTAATACAAGACTTACCTATGCCAGGCACAGTCTGACCAGGCACGGTAGCCCTAACTGCTACAATGTCCCCTGGAAAGGGGTAGGCTGGGTCTTAACTCCTGGAGGCACTAGTGTGATCTGTCTCTGACTTCCCAGTACCAGGCCAGGTACCAGACGTGGAAATTACCCAATCAGTATTTACTAAATGAATGGAGCACGTTGGGAGCCCAGGCAAGGGCATAAGTCAAGGGTAAAAGATAGAAGTGACAGAAGAATTCCTGAAGAAGGGACTCTCTCCGCCAAGTTAAAGGGTCCTTAAAGGATAAGGCTAGGATGAAAGGAACACAGAGAAAGGCACTAGTGCAGTGGTAGGCAGGAAAGGGCCATTCTTCAAGGTCTATGTGTCCCCAACACACGCGCATACACACACACAGACACACACACACACAGACACACACACACACACACACACACTGTGTGCACAGGCAAATGTGGGCACCTTACATTCAGGAGACGGAAGTTGCCAATAATAATCACTATGCTATTCTCTCTTCCAAGGACATTGCAGTAATTAATGTGTGAGAGAGGTGGGCTTGTCACGCTTGAGAATGTCAGAGTTCTGCTGGGAAATTTGACAGTATTGTGATTTATTGCAATATTTTTTATGTGGCATAATTTGGGCTTGTAACTGCTTAACCAATTAAAGATTAAGCAGGCAAGCCTTGAATGCTACTGCACAGCTGAGAGAATGATTTATTACACCAAAGGTTACTGGAATAACAGGAAGCCAGTTGCATCGAGAGGAACACCATCACTGCTAGCTGTTCAGCCTGCTCCAAAACCAGGATGTCCTGTTCAGCCCAGAGAAAAGCTGTCCCCTAAACCCCCCTCTTAGAGAGTGCCATGCACAATAACAAATGAAAGGGCTTGAGCAGTCCCTGTAGTTAAAGCAAAATAAGTTTATGGCGAAGCAAACACATATCCCAGAAAATCCTTTTTGTTTTCTTTCCTGTATTCCCTGAATACCAGGTCTTTGCTCATCATAGTAGGAATGTCAAGATGCTGAAGGACTTATGGAATTTCATCTTCTCTGCTGGGCTTATTTTATAGCCAGATTAAAAAAAATAATCTCAGATAAATTCCACTTAAGCCCGATTACATTTGTGCCCATGATATTGTCCTGATTTGGGGAACGCATTGGTCTCTGGCATCGATATGACTGAATATTTCAATTCATGATGGATCCTCCACAGGCTCCAGTCACTGCCTGGTGGCAGCTGCGTGCGTTTAATTGCCACATGTAGAGGTGAGAGGGAACCTGGGGCAAGAGATGATCTGCAAGGATTTCTGTGGGTTTCACACCTGAGTCTTGCCTGGAAAGAAAGCCAGGCTCAGATTATAAAGGGCCTTGTGTGGACATTTTCCCGACTGCTGGGGTGAGCCAGGGAAGGGTTAATTAGGGGAGTAACCAGATTGCAGACAGTTTGCACACACACTACTGTCGTGGGCAGATTAGAAGAGACCTGGGGTCTGTGCTGAGACCAGGCAGGTGTCTGTCACACCAGTTCACAGGGAGGATGGGAAGAAGGAGGGAAGCAACTGAGGCAGTAATCAAAGAGGTCTGGTGGGAAGGTAACTCCTAGGTGACATCCGGGCTCCAGGTAGGAATACCATCTATCAGCACATAGATGGTGTTGCAGAAACCTTGGATAAGTCCAGTGCATTTCTTTGTTCAAAATGGTAGATAATTTTGGATGAAATAAGTGCAAAGAGAATTTCTTTTCTTTTGTGGTGCTGGGGATGGAACCCCCAGTCTTGTGCATGAGGCAAGTGCTCTGCCACCGAGCCATACCCCAAGCTGCCAATCGCAAATTGAACCCTGCTTTACTTGGGAGAGTGTACAACAGTTGCAATAAATGTGGTGTCCTGATGAGCTGGATATGTAAATGGAGAGATGATTAAATACATGAAAAATCTAGGTTCTTGAAAGTTAATAGATGTTCTCTCTTATCTTGCAATTTGCTTCAGTTTCAGATCTGGCGTGAAAAAAATGTGATGACCTTAAATAAGCAAAAAGACAAAATTTGAATGCAATAGTGGGAGATTTTATTCCTGCTTTTAAAAATCAACGAGGCTTTCATTCTTTAAGCCCACACATTTCAGCCCATCTGATGTATATTCCCATTTGGTATTGATGCTCTAGCAGTGACTGACCCACGCCTGCAAACCCAGCTGGAGATGCCCAGCCGCAGACTGGGTACTGTTCAGCAAACAAACATGTTATTTTGCGCATGGCTTCCCTTGAGTAAATGTGAGTCTTCAGTCTATATTCTTGGCCAGAGATCAAGTGGCTTTAAAAGAAAGAGATAGTGTGGGATTCAGGCATGGATTCATAACACCAATGTCTCATCTAAATGGTCCCACTACTTTCTCAGGGGATGCAGAATAGACCAAGACTCCTTGGTTATCAATCACACTACTGAGCCAAGAAATAGGGCAGGTTGGAAGCATGTCTTCCATCGTCATAGATGCTAATCTTACCTTGAGAATGAAATGGAAAGGTAGTTCTGATCCTTTGGGACTCATCGAGAAAATACTAAGATGCACGCAATGGTCAAAATATTTTAACACCTCACTACATTCACCAAGAGGTTTGGACATTGTCAGGGGAATTGCTAACCCATGTTGTGGTTTAGGAAGGTCAACAGGACTCAGATTGGTTATCTGCTGAGGCTTTCCTCTGCTCTCCATTTATTTCTCTCCTTTGAGTGAAATGGAGCTTGGAGAGTGGAGCAGAGGCCTCGATGCACTCAACCCTGACACTGTTTGTGTGTACAATTTCACCATAAATCTGGAGAGAGGGAGGCAGAAATTGCAGATGCAGGAATTTAAATCCCCTTATGCTACATTTGTTGAGATGAGCAGATTGTAAACTGCCTTTTGCAAATATGATATGCATGTGGGCATCAGGCTAATAACTCCAAACCACAGACTCTTTCATTTGTGTGGTGTTCCCTCCAGAAGTTTCTGAGATTGCTTCTGTAGCAGTTATGGATCCCAGAGCTATTCAGGTTGAGTAGGAAGATTAGAGAGACTATTTGGCTGAGGAAGTTGAAGGCCTTTACCAATGAGATGGAAATGACAAATTTTTCTATTTACATCATCACACACGCTCTTTACAAATTGTGCATTTGGAATGTTCAGTTGGAGCTTTCCTCCGGAAAGCCAGGAGCCATTTGTACAGTCACCAACATTGTCTTAGAAACTTAGAACTCAAATCATTCAGATGCTCTCACTTACACTCTGGCTTTTCTTTTGAAAAATGATCTGTGTATTTTACATTTTTCATCTCTGGCAAGGCCCTATCTTCTGACCTCCCTGATCAGAGGCAATTTATTTTGCTACTTGTTTTTTTTTTTAATTTAGTTACATAAGTAATAGCACTGAAGCCTTTTGATTACTGTGTCAAAGTATGACATTCTTCCTCACCTATCAGACTTCCTTCTACCTCTGTTAATAATTTTTGCTATATATAGTGGTAGAATGTTTTGGTGTACATGCACATATTATCTTAGATAAATGTCACCCTTTTTTTCACTAAGCAATACATCTTAGATAACTGTCAGTTCAGAGAGGTATTCCACTTTTTCATTCTTTTTTTTTACTGTTGCATATTATTCCATTAGTTTATTTTGGTGGTTCTGATTTTTCACTAGCATATCTTACCTTGAAGAGTTTTGACAGATCCCTCATAAAGTGAATTCTTTAAAGTAAAAATTGTCAATTCCATTCATGTAATTAATGGAAAAGAATTTATGCATTTCTAAGCCCCTAACTCATGCCCATTTGTGCCACACCAAATATCATTAAAACGATCCCAACTACTTCCATAGTTTCTTCATAGTATAACTCAACCAGATGTTTTTCCACCATTAATTACTCTATAATATGGTGGATCTTTCAATCAGCATTTACAGAGTGTGCATTTAAGGTTTGACATATTTGTTCATTTGACAAATAGTTGTGGAGAGCCTACTATGTGTCAAGCTCTTCCTTGGGTGCTGGGGAAATGGTAATGAACAAAATCGATAGGAATCCCAGTGACAGCAACTTAGTGAGACCATCTCAAAATAAAAAATCAAAAGGGCTGGAGATGTGGCTCAGTGGTTGAGTGCCCCTGGGTTTAATTCCAGTACAAAACAAACAAATCAATAAAGTCCTAGCTCTCATGGAAATTACATCCTAGTGTAAGACAGAAAGTAGACAAAAAAGTAAGATATAAAGGATGTCAGTGACATGTCCTAAAGAGAAAAAAATGAAGCAGATCTTTGAAGATAGACCTGAAAGGACTGGGGATACAACTCAGTTGGTAGAGTGCTTGCCTTGCACGCACAAGGCCTTGGATTTAATCTCTAGCACCACAAAAAAACAAAACAACCCCCCCCCCCAAACAAACAAACAAAAAAACCTGAAAAATGTAAGAAGGGAGCTGTCAGCGGGGGTGGGGGGTGGAAGGAAAGCTTCCCTATCTATGATGAGCTCTAGGACAAATAACTTTTTCTGCTGGAGAAATGGCCAGTCTTTCTGCCCTGAAGTTCATCATTTGATCCTCCCTCCCTCCCTCCCTCTCTTCCTCCCTCTTTTGGTACTAGAGATTGAACCAGAGGCACTTTACAACTTTATAACTGAGATACATCCCAACCCTTTTAAAGGTTTTTTTTTTTTTTTTTTTAATACAGGGCCTCACTAAGTTGACGAGGCTAGCCTTGTTTGAACTTTTGAACTTGTGATCCTCCTGCCTCAGCCTCCCAAGTAGCTAGGATGGATTACAGGTGTGCGCCACTGCACCTGATGGCTCGTTTGGTCTCTTGTCCTTTGCCACTTCTTGGCAATGCCATTCTCCCTCACAGATGTTAAGAGTTTGCTGTAGTAGTTACCCCATAGAAGAAGCAAAAGGCAGAGTTTTCAGTGAGTAATGAACCACTGAACATATAAGGTTTATAAACACGAGGAGAATAGAGCTTGTAAGCTACCAGCTATATCCTGGGATCAAAGGCACTGTCAGGAAAAAGTGTTAGCCCTCTGACAGGGAGATTTGTGGAGCAATTTGTCTGTGCTTGAGGCCACAGGGTAGAGAGTGGGAAGCCCAGGGATTAGCTGGGAGAGAAGCCTGATCAAGGGAAAATGAGCACATTTTCTCTTTTATGACCAAGCATCTGCTTGTTCATGGACTCTGTCTAGCATTTTAGATGCTGCCTGAAAATAGATCCCAGCTCTTCTCTTTGTTAGGTGGATAATTTTAGGCAGATTACTTTAGCTCTCTGAGCTGCCCTTTTCATCTATAAAATGGGCATAATAGGGTCAGTGCCATGGCACATGCTTGTAATCCCAGCTATTTAGGAGGCTGGGTCAGAAGATCACAAAACCAAGGCCAGCCTCTGTAAATTAGGAGACTATCTCAAAATTAGACATAAATATATAAAAAGGGCTGAGGATGTAGCTCATTGGTACTGGGCTCAATCCCTAGTGCCACATGCACATGCACGTGTATGATAATAATAGTAGATATTTTGTAAGGTTGACATGGGGGATCAAAGAAGGTCAGGTGTGACCAGAGGAGGTCCGAGGAGTTCCCAGAGAAGGGGACCTCAACTCAGGAAAAGTGGAGTTCTTGCAAATGTCACAGAGATGAATTTAAGGACATCAGTTTAAGACTTAGGCAGAGATTTATTTAGGAAAGTCAGAGACAGTCAAAGAAGAATGTGGGCTTTATCGAGAGTAAGATGTGCTTTGGGGATCCCTGGCTCTCCTTTTAAAGAAAACTTGATAGGGGAGGGTGTGGGAAGGTAGGTGAGGATGACCTCAGTCTGTGATCACAAGGAAGTTCCCAGTGGCCTGTCAAGTCTCAGGATCCTTAGGTGGACGTTTTCTCTGTTATCTGATCAATAGACAACACTGGAAAGTAACTTAGATTATAGGCTTCTTAAAATATTACATATATTTGATTAATTATTTTTATTATGTGGCCTAGTTAACTGTGCACAAAGTAATCTTCATAAGCTAGTGAATTTATGGTAATTCTAAGATTTACAGATTTCCCAGAATTTTGGAGTGACAGACCTGGGAAGAACTGTGGAACTGTAGATTAACATTATATTTTATTATTCTTTTTTTGGTCTTCAATATTTTTATTTCTTCTACTTCACAGAGAGGTAAAGTGCTTATACTAGGTGTCTGAAACACAGTAAGTACTCAATAAATAGGGAACAACCACCACCATCACCACCATCAGCATCATCACCACCATCACCACCATCATGACATCACCACCACCATCACCACCACCATCACCATCATCACCACCATCATGACATCACCACCACCATCACCATCACCACCATCACCAGCATCATCACCATCATGACATCACCATCACCATTATCACCACCATCACCATCACCACCACCATCACCATCACCATCACCATCACCACCATCACCACCATCATGACATCACCACCACCATCACCATCACCACCATCACCACCATCACCACCATCATGACATCACCATCACCATTATCACCACCATCACCATCACCACCACCATCACCATCACCACCACCATCATGACATCACCACCACCATCACCATCACCACCATCACCACCATCACCACCATCATGACATCACCATCACCATTATCACCACCATCACCATCACTACCACCATCACCATCACCACCACCATCACCATCATCACCCCTGATACCACCACCAGGCCACTACCACCACCACAATTGATAGTAGATAGTTTAGTCATGAGCATGTGAGTGGAGGAAGACAACGAAGGGCAGAAACTTATAGGGAGGACAGAGAGAATCCATAAGTCACAAAGAGAATCCATAAGTCACAGGGTGGGAATAACAGAAAACTTTATGAAAGAAGACCGGCATCAGTTTGACATCAATATTGATTGTCTGCTGGGGATGTGGCTCAAGTGGTAGCGCGCTCGCCTGGCATGCGTGCGGCCTGGGTTCGATCCTCAGCATCACATACAAACAAAGATGTTGAGTCTGCCGAAAACTAAAAAATAAATATTAAAAAATTCTCTCTCTCTCAATCTCTCTTTTAAAAAAAAATATTGATTGTCAAACCTCCCACAGCCATAGTTAATTATAACCCCTTGAGGAACTATTGTTTCAGGGCCTTAGCTGTCAGCCTGGGGATGTGGCTGAGTAGAGTGCTTCCCTAGAATGTGTTCCATCCTCAGTGCTGCAAAAATGAAACTAAGGAAAATGCGCGTGTACACACACACACACACACACACACACACACACACACCCCTTATCTCTTATTACCAGGTCATTATGATCCTCCCATTGTGACCAGGTCATTACTGAGACCATGTCACTCCCTCCTGTGATAAATAAACTTGCTGAGGGGGCTCTAGAAAGGGTAGTAATAAGCCACTTAAGGGTGTGAGAAACTGAGGCTCTAAGAACAAAGAGACCCAAATCTCAGACTCTTAGTTACACCATTCTCTCCGGAGATGGTCCCCCCCAGTGCCTAGACTATGCGTCCTTATCTCACTTTCTCTAATAAACTCCTGCCTGTTGCTCTGAGCCACTCCGTTGAAATCCTTCCTGCAGGACTGCAAGAACTGGTTGCTTTGGATCCTGTGGTTGCTTCAGTTCTGTGGGTCTCTTCTATAACCATCGTCACCATCACCACTGTCATTTCTGGGGCTCAATAGGAAGCAACACCAAGATCAGGGATGAGAAGGCATTATTAAGTACTTCTTTAAAACATTTATCAGCATTTTGCAGAACTTGGCATTGGAGATTCAACTTAAAGGCTGTCTAGACAGATCTGTAATCTTCAAGGCAGGAAAAGCATCTTAAAAACCCCATGCTCCAGGAAGCAGGTAGAGGGGTCAGGATTTTCAGGAATGGTCTTGATTTGCAAATGGGCTTCCCTGGCACCAGAGAAGGGAAAGGGGGAGGAGGAAATGGGGTCCTTATAGTGCGATCAAAGGCACCTGCGAGACAGGATGCTGCGCTGCCCTGACCAAGAAGCTGCTTGATGTAAATGTCTGTGAAATGATCAAGAAGCCCGTGGCGTGAACCACCCAGGGGACAAATCACCTCACGTGGCTTCCTTCTGTGTCTCTTTAGTCCTAGTTGTTCTCAGTTGCATGGAAACAACCAAAGCTGACAACCAAAGCTTTCAGCTGCAAATCTAACTCACAGCTTCCAGAGAGTGAAACGGATAAATCTAGTGTTCAGATGTCTCTAAAAATAACATGTAACATCTCTCTTCTGTTGAGATACTCTGTACAGCAGTTAAAAGTGCTAGCTAGGTCAGGTCAAACTGATCTGCGTTTGATGGTGGCTCTGTTGCACTAGTTATAACTCCAGACCAGTTACATAGCTTCTAAGGGTCTCAGTGTTCTCACTGGTGTGGTAGAGATTATAATGTCTCAACAGGGTGACTTTGAAGATTAAATGGAATAATGCATATAAAACACAGGACACAGTCTTCAGTACAAAGTATAGCTTAATTATATGATATATATAACCATTTAGTATGGGAGAACACACACACACACACATATATATGTGAGTGTATGTATGTATGTGTGTATATACACACACACACACACATACACGCACAGGCACACACACACGAGGTAGGGAGAGTATAAATGATGTAGCCAAAGAGAAGGGGAACAAGAGATAGGAAAGAGAGGGGCAGGTTACAAAATCTGATTCTGGAAGCCAGGTACTGACTAGTAAGAGAGAGAGAGAGAGAGAGAGAGAGAGAGAGAGAGAGAGAGGGAGGGAGAGAGAAAAGGATAAAAATGGCAAGGACTCAAAGCCAAAAGCTTAGTTTTACTTTTTGCCAAGGGTTCACCCATCTGGCCTTGGCTTCTACACTGACTTTTTCTTCCAAATAGCATCTGAGAAGCCTGGTGGTGAAACCCAGGCCAGGGAGATAGATCATTTCAATTTCCCCAAATTTCTGCCCTGAGTGAAGGCATTTAAGAAATACGCATATTTTTTCTTTTGCAGCACAGAATTCTTCTGAGACTAATAGAGGAAGCAGGCTGTCAGGTGAGTTGCAGTGACCACAGGCAGACATAATCCTATTGCTTTTTGGCTGTCAGCTCATGCGGAGAAAAATCTTCTCTGATCCAGATGAAGGTAAATTTAGTTTAAATCCCAACACAAAATTCTAGCCTTCCAAAATCAGCTTCTATTTCCAGTTGATGATAATCCTAGATATCTGAAATAGCAGAAATATCACTATTACTGTTTGGGTTGTAATAATTCAATCACTGCTAAAGGTAGAATGCTTAAAGGGTAGACTAGTTCATTTTGTGGGTCTAAGGAAAAAAAACGAAGAGATTGGTGTCTTTTCTTAAATCTGTTTAATAGCTGATATTCTAGTGAACAATTTCGTATGAGCGAGCATACCCAGGGTGGCCATAACCCTGCCTAAGGGGTGAGCGCTCTAGAAATATAGAACACAGGACTAACCACATCATTTGTTTTCTTTTATGTGAAGAATGGCTTGCTGGTCTGAATCCACTCCTATAGCATTATGAATTCTAATCAACTACAAAAGCAGAGCAAAATAGCAGTTCTAAGATGGATTTTCAGTATGATCTCTTCTGATGTGCCTTTACAAACATGGTAATTTAAGAAACCGAGTCCAAGCCTGGATCTGTACATTAGTGTGTTGAACATGCTTAAGGGGAAGATCAAAGGCCATTTTTTTACATTATATAAAAAACTAGCTTGACCCTGTAGAATAATTGCTTTTATAAAATTAAACATCATTTGAAGTTATGTATTATGATCAACCCCATCTGTTCAGTGCCTGCACACACACACACACACACACACACACACACACACACACACTATACATTTTTTTTTTTTTTTTTAAGAAAAGAAGAGATACAGTGCTTATTTCGCTTTGTAAATTGCTTCCCTGAGATGTTATAATCAGACCTCTGGGATGACTATGCCTGGGATCTGCCTGCCTTCATTTCTCTCGTAAGTGTAGCATGGCCAGCCGTGGAGAATGTGACTTTCCACATATACCAGCCCCTCAGGGTGCTGATTTCTACAAAGCACAAGGAAACACTCCCACTCCTGTATTTGGGCTTCTGCCCTGGATTCTGCATGTTTCTTCAGCCCCTCCACCCTTGGTTGGTCCTTCTCCATTCATGTGAGCTCTGCTGCTGTGGTGTCCCCAGGTACCCTGTCCCTGGTTCCCTGGTGGGTGTCGCTGAGGCCGTGGACACAACCCTGCTCACTCCCGCCACGGCCTGCACAGTCACACTACTCATTTAACTATGAGCTTCCTGTGCACGCAGAGGAGATCCACAGGGAATAGGAACTTCTGTTCTCAGAGGTGTGAGAAACAGAAAGTCCAGCGCTCCATTTTCAGAATACAGTATTCAGCTTTTATTGGATCCAATTGTAGCCATTATAATTATAGCCCCTCCCTTTGCCCGCCCCAATTTTAAAATTAGCCAATCACATAGATTGTAACCCCAAACTCCTCCAATCAGAGTGAAGGGCAACGCTGGGACAGGTTAAGTATATAAGCAGGTGGACCCCACCTCCTACCTGCCCCCAACCTAGGCACCCTGGCTAGCCAGGTTTCGGAGTACCCCACGCTGCAGAAGTAGTTTTGCCTTGCCCACCCACTTCTGAGCATCTCCATATTTGACTTTTTTTGTGGCACCTCGATATTTCTAACAGAGAGATAGAATATTTAAGTTTAGGCCCATGCCTTAAGATTTGAGACTCAATTTTGTCCTTTAGATCTGTACATATCAATATCCCAAAGCAAATTTTTCTGAAATGCATTTTACTTTGAATTTGAAATATGCTTTGGATGCTTTTTTATTTAATAAGGCACAAGCCCAGGACTACATTCATTATTTAGACCTTATTTTGCACTTGATGTAAGAGAAGAATCTGGCATGCTGTTGATAGTAATTGCGTAGAGTGCAATGAACCCAATTTATGTGAAGGATTATTGAAGGAATACAAAACTTCCAAGGTAAGCTGCTAAATCATTCATTCAGTGACTGACATTTGCCCAGATCTGGATCCTGTTCTTTGGCAGCTTTTAAAGCAAAGCAAAGAAGCAATTATTTAAAAGTGATGTTGAAAACTAGCACTGAAAGAGAGAAATCCTGGAGGACAGATATATGTTAAGCGATTATTTTCTCTTAATGTAATTCATAGACCATGGATCACAGAACCCTCTCTCCACCTGGCAACCTCTGACACGATACCATTAAAACATAAATGCAGTGTCAGTAACGCCAACCACTTCTTTTAAATAATTATCCTGCTTTTTCTTTTTAAAGTTTCTACTCTATTTTTATTTTTTTTTTTGTTTACTAAATGGGTGCAATTAAGCTTGAAGTCTAATTCTGGGAATCTAGTTCCTTTGGAAATATTTGTTTCTCTTTTATATTTCCAGTTATTGTCTAAATCTATCTGATGCTAAAAATAATCTGTTGTAAAAAATCATAAATCAAAATTATTTCCTCTGTTGTATACATGAAAATTCTGAATTTATGAAGATGTGCATGTAACATTTTCATCCATTAATCACCTTCAGACTTAAAAATCACAGAAACATTTCAGGCAATCAGAAAAGGTCAAAAAATTTCTTTAATTGATTCCTCAGAGAATTTTATTTTTCCAGGTTGCAAATTATGTTTTCTATTTGGCTGTTTCAGGAGATATACAAACGAAATACAGGACAGAGACAAATGAAATGCTAATGAGAAGTAGGATGACATTAAAAAATCTCTGTTTGATCTGTTGGGAACAAAGGCAGTTGACTATCTGGGGAATAAAAATAAACATGAATAAGGAATTTTTAACCCTTGCAAAGCCACAAGCTTCATTTGCCTTGGAGAGAGCCACTGGGCAGGACCTTCTTTTGCCACTGCTGGTAGGAGTGTCATTGGGGTTCTGAAATAGGTGCATCACACAGAATCCCCAGTGCGAAGTGCTCAGGAGAAGTGCCCATTGTTGATGCTCCTCCTAGTTGCAAGGTCTTCAGTCAAGTCCCCCAGGGATCAACAGAGCAATCAACCCACATATGGGCTTTCTCTGTCCTTTGCCACTGGTGAGTGTGATAAGTATGGTAGATTTTTAAAATGCAGTGATGGGATTCTACTGTGTTAAAATCCCTTTCATTTTTCTATTTGAACACTTGTAAGCTTTGCAATTATGCCACCAGGGGCTTATGATCATATGAAGTCAATTTTGAAGCACTCTTGCCAGGTGTGGTAGTGCTCACCTGTAATCCCCGATACTTGGGAAGCTGAGGAAGGAGGATCACAAGTTTGAGGCTAGCCTGGGCAACTTTAACTTGGTCTTAAATTAAAAAATAAAAAGGGCTGGGGCAGTAGCTCAGTGGTAGAGTACCCCTGGGTTCAATCCCTAGGGTCTCCCTTCTCTCTCTCTCTCTCTCTCTCTCTCACACACACACACACACACTTAAACTATTCTTTAATACTCCTTTTCATACATATTTCACCCCATATATAAAGTTGGGATAAAAATAAGTTTAAGGAAAGTAGGAAGATAAACTGACAGACTACTGAAAACACTATAAATTTACCTTGTTCTTCAAATGTTTTGAGGATTAGAAAAAGTTTTAGTGTTTTCAAATATTTTAAGAATTATTGTAAACCCTCTATCTGAATATTTGTCTCTATGGGGGTGAGTTCATGTTCTTTTATTCTGAACACAGTATGTGCTCAATAAATGATTGTTGCAAGAATGAATGGTGATAAAGAGATATTTAGGTTTCTTTTTTGTCATACTGGGTAAAATCTGTAAGTAGTGTTATTTTTGCCCATGACATTTATGGAATAAGGCAAAGTTCAGTACAAGAATTGATTTAAAGTAATGCTTATAAGAATGTGACATTTAAAGGTAGAAATTTGAACGATTAAAAGAAAGCCAGGGTCTGCTTCTGAATTTCTAACTAAATACACATGCTTGACTAGGAGGATGGACATGAATGAATACTAGTGAATGAATTTCATAAGGGAAAACTTCATTATGAGCTGGTGAAACTTTAAATTAACATAAAGAAAACACAATTATTTGTAAAAACGACCCTCTACATTAAGAGAAATGACAACTCTCTTTAAACTTGCATTCTCAATACTGTCTGTGCAAAATTGCTTTGTAGTGTCCTCAAAAATGGGTGTGTGTGGCCGGTTGTGTTGAAAACATCCCCTTGCATGGTGCTCAATGAAGCCGTGGGACCTGCCCTTTCCTTTAACTGGCTGGAGTCTGGCAATTGGTCTGGATGTGTGACACCTGCAGGACAGGCAGCAGCAGCTGGAAGGCGTCCTGAATGTAGGTTGTGCTGTTGCAGCCCTGAGAGGGAAAGAACACAGCCCAAGGTTACTCTTGCTGTCAGCCTTGACTTCGACAATCCTCCCAATTGGATGATGTTCCTTTCCGTTTGAGAAGAACATTATGAAATGTTTATAACATCGGTGCTTACAGCAAATGTAAACACATTCTTCTAGACGGAGTATTTTTGCTCTTGTTTATACTTACAGAGAAGAATTCACTCAAAATGAGGTGAATTGCTTAAAAGCCACAGGGGCTTTTAAAGCACATCGGTGTACATATATCAGTGAAATCCACCGCTTCCCCAGGTCAGCTTACTGCTCTGAAATCTCAGGAAGGCACAGTATGAAGGAGGTCCTGTGTTAACCCATCGCTGGATAAACCAAATGGTGTGCATTAAGCTAACTGGAAAATATCATGGTAGAATTATTCATGGCAAATCCTTGAACAGTGTCATCCACCCATGAGTGTTGGTGTTTTCTGCTTGGTTTGGATAGCTGATATGGCCTTTAAACTTTATGGTATAAACTTTAAATGGCTTCTCAGTTTAATACTCTAGTAGCATGCCGTTTATGCACTGTGGTAGGCTACCAAACAGTATTAAACAGAGAGGCCATTTCAAGTTTAGGGTGGGGCTGGAGAATATAGTCCAGTGCTAGTGTTGGTCTAATATGTGTGAGGCCCTGGGTTTGATCCCAGCCCCACTACAAAAATAGATAAATAAAATAAATAGATAAATTTAGTGTAACTAATGTATATGAAGACTTCTATACGGGGGGATGAGTAAACATGGGACCTCAATCTTGTGAACAATTAATCTAATGCTCTCTGGCAACCAGGGAGGGAGTTTCCTGTCCCATATTCTGCTTCTCGCTGCCAGTGCTTACTCTTAGCTGCGTCTGCCTGCTGGACGTCCCTTCCAGTTGACTTTATTCCACTGTGTGGCTGTGTCCTAAACATAGCACTCAGCGCCCCCACTTGTTATTTTTGTGCCTGGGCTGTTTTTTGAGGACACAAGTCTTCACAATGCTACTATAAATATTTAGGTAGTCCCTTCCCAAGTTTTGTAATTTCCAAAGTCTGCCATTGATGTCAACTTCAGAAAGGAAGACACCACGGTATATGCCTGGCTGGTGTTCAGCCTCTGGCTGCGAACATCTTGTGGCTTCAGGTGGGTGCACTGTGGCCAGAGATGGGCCCGTTTCTTACAGTATGGCCCCTGATGGAAGATTTCCTCCACCCTCCACAGGTAGAGCACAGAGCCCATACTCCACCACTGAGGTGGCTTCCTGAGCCTTTTTCCTTCTCCACACATCACTGTTTTTGGCAAAGCCAGAGCAGTGTTGGGACAGCTCTGTGTCAGTACAGCCCCTGGTGAGCAGGCAGATAGGGGATGGTGGCCTGGTCACTGCACAGAGGGGAAATAGCCTGGTTGTCATTTTTTTTTTTTTTTTAACCAGCCTGGAGCTCAGGCCCAGTTAAGCCAAAGGTCACTGTGAATGGAGGGAAGGGCCCATTTTAACAAAAATCACCACCGAGCAAGGAGCCCTCATCGCAGCCAATAATCATATTGTTGAATCTAGTGTCAACTTGAAACAGCAGAAATCCGCCTCTGCCAGAGGAAACAGTGATGGAAATAACATGCAAGCTTAGCATTTCTTTTTATAATCAGGGATTCTCGAAAATTGGGTATTGTTGCTTCACCAGAGGATTTACAGCTGGTTGAGCTACACCACCGTTCTCAAAAGAGACTGTTGGTGATAAGATTTTGAAATTGCAATACAACGTGGTGCCTGGGAGAAAGACAAAGAAGGAAAAAAACTGTAGCTTCCACCTTGGCTTTGATCAGAAGCGCCCCCTCTCCTGTGGCTACTTACCTCTAACAACACGCTATTGATCATGGGGTTAAGAACCTCAGCCTTCTTCTTGCTCTGTGGGATCAAAAGTATGAAATTGACAGATTAGGGGCTTGGGCTGCAAGGCTTGCCATGTAAAATAAAATGTAAGACACTGGCTCTGTTGGAGGATCTCTTAGAAGGGGAGGTGCGGAATGCTGGCTGTGTAGGCCAGGCTTCGTATTTGGTGCTTCCCCTACACCATCTCATTTAATTCTGACATTTGATTTCTCACTTAAACTCCTAGGAGGTAGGTAGGTACTGTAATAATCCCAATTTCAGCATGAGAAATAGGAGTCAGGAAGGTTGAGTAATTAGTGTAAGGCCACATAGCTAGAAATGTAAACTCAGACCTTTTTAAATATTGAAACTACTTATAGTAGGTCTGGGAGTTCGGTAAGGTGAACTGTACAAGTACATAGTTGGATACTAAAATTTTGATAATTTGTTCATCATTTTTGTACTTTTTATTGTAAAAATACTGCATTAAAATATCTATATAGCTTACTTTTTTCCCCCTAATTTTTCTCCTGGGCACTCTCAAATTTTGCAGGAGGGTTAAGTCCTTCATTTACCTCTCTTGGTCTCAGCCCTATTCTAGTCTCTCCCCCCGACCCTTTGCTTCTTTTAGATGCAAACAGAAGTACTTGGCTATAGTGCATCTTCCAGAAGAGCAGCAAAATTATAGCATCCTTAAATATATTTTGCAAACAGGTCTGCAGATCTGAGTTTGAAAAACATGAATATATGTAAAGTTCGGGCTGCAAAGCCTAGTTAAAAGCAGGTGTTCAAAAAGTGAGAGTGAGTGTTAAGTAGCCTTACCCTTAGTTATGTGATTGTTCTATCAAACAAGTCTCCGCTATCTAAAATGCTGGGGCTGGGGCTGTAGCTCAGTAGCAGAGCACTTATCTAACATGCGTGAGGCATTGGGTTCGATCCTCAGCACCACATAAATAAATTTTAAAAAAAAGGCATTCTGTCCATCTACAACCACAAAAAGAATTTTAAAAAATAAAATATTCAACCTACTTTTAGATGATAAATTATTAAAGGAACTGGAGAGACAGAATACGTTTAATATGTCGGTTTCCCTTACTGTAATGCAAGAGTTTATGGCAAACAAAAGCATATAAATTAAATATCTCTTCCCAGAGCAGACCACTTTCATTGACATATTGAAGGTAAAGTAATGCCCTACAGAGGAAACTGTAATGGAGTCTTGGGAAAAAACTCTTTAAAAACCCAGTCATTTTAGTAAGTAACCAGAGAATCTATTATGGTATTTGCTTTCATGTTTATTTGATTATCAATAAACCTCTAAAATATAATCAAAATGAGGGCAATAAAATGACATTGGTTTTCAGAATCAATGAGATGTGCAGGCAATTTAAATAGAGTCTGGAGAGCGATATATACTCATTATCTTCAAGTTATGAATAATGGCTGTTTTAGAGAACAGAAACAATGACTTGATGCAAATGATTCATCATAGCACAAGATTAGGGGCATTATTGTGGTGAGATGAAATTTCAGGATATTCTATTTTAGATTCAGGTTTTTCTTTCTCCTAAATGATACTGTGTGTGGTCCTGGTTTTGTGCATGCAAACGTTTGTACACAACCATACATATGCACACTTATACAAGTTCAAGTACACACCATCTGCTAGAGCCTTGCTACATAAAATGTGGACTGGGGGTCAGGAACATTCTAATCATCTGAGAGCTTATTAGCAATGAAGCCGCTCAGTGTTCATCCCAGGTGTATTGAATCAGAATGTGCATTTTAACAAGGTCTCCAGGTGATTTGTGTGCCCATTAAGGTTTGAGAAACACAGTGCTGGAATATAATATGTGAAAAGGAAGGGAAAACAATACTATGAAAATTTTTCACTAATGTAGATAAATTAACATAAGGCATATAAACATATATAAACATATACACACATACACACTCCCCTAGATGATCACAGAACACCAAACAATTGGCTCTCTGTCTGGTGCATCTGATGGGCAGCTGATTGAGAAATCAACTGAGAGGCCTGGGTGACCTGTGGATCACCCCTCTGGGCCTTGGTTTCCTCATCTAGTGAACTGTGTGAAGGAGCAAGGGTAGAGAACAAGAGAGCCCTGGGAACCTGAATTGCCAAGTCTATCCAGTTCCTGATTAAGCCCTCACACCTCTTTGTAAACCTAGCATTTCCACTGATGTCCGTGGGCACTGAGTAACTTGGACGACACTGAGCCCACTAATGCATCCTCTTCGTGAACTTCCATCTCCCCCCTCACTGCTTGCATACAGTGAAGGTCTATGGCTGAAGGTCTAAAATTAGACAAATGTAAAAGCTGCTATTTTGCAAAAGAGAAGGGTCAAACCAGGTTCCTTGAAAGCACAATGAATAGGCAGTGTGTAGCTCACCCCTTTGTTAACCGAGTCATCTATAGAAGCATGGGGTACACAATTATTTTTGGCTTCTTCAAAGAACTGTTCTTGGGTACTTCCCGTAAGGGGAAAGGGGTGCACTCCATAGCCAGGTGGGTCTTCATGATATGACCCTGTCCCTAGTCACTGCTGAGTGATATCAAGGTGAACCTTTGACCCATGCTGATCAGCCTCAGAAACCTTCTCACTCAGGAAATAGGAATCTGAATGGAGAGACACAGGGACTGGGAACTGCTGTTGTTGAGTCACATTCATAGCAACACTTTTAGAGCATGTGTATGAGCTCTGGAGGTTTTCCACTACCTTTCATAAAGCCCCATTTTAATCTAAAACATTTAGAATTTGCTTCTGTTGCTTCTTGCTTTGGGTTGAAATGTGCCCTCCTGAAAAGGAAATACACATTGAAGTTCTAAACCCAAGGACCTCAGACTATGATCTTATTTGGAGAAAGGGTTGTTGCAGCCATATCGATCACACTCTAATCCAACATGAATGATGTCCTTACAAGAAGAGGAAAATCTGGACACAGACATTCATGGAGCAAAACAATGTGAAGACCCACAAGGAGAAAATGATCATAGGAAGACAGAGATACTGGAGGTTTTTAGTCACAAACCCACGAAAGCTTTGGGCTCCCAGAAGCTGGAAGAAGCTGAGAAGGATCCTCCCCTAGAGTCTTCAGAGAGAGCATTGCCCTGCTGATACCCAGGTTTCAGACTTCTAGTGTCCAGATCTGTGAGAGTAAATTTCAGTTTTTATGCTACCCAGTTTGTGGCACGTTGTTATAGTAGTCCTGGAAAACTAACATACTTAGAACCAAAAAAACACCATTACTAAAACAGGATTTAAACCCTGTTGTTAATGTTTTTTTGGTTAAAGCTGAAGTGTGGCAATACTTCCAAAATAAACTGTGTAGATTATAAGATAGACTGAGGGTACAGTGAATAATAAAACCCAAGATTAATTATTTTAATATATCACAGATATTAAGTAATGAAAGGGATTTTCATTTGACACTTTATTTCACAGTGCTGGGGACTGAACCCAGGGAAAGTGCTCTAACACTGAGCTATACCTCTTGCCCCTGACACTATTTATTTATTAACAAACTATGAAAACCAGGCCCACAGAGATCTGAAAACTCACTCAATAGTCTCAGATGTCTGAGACATGGGACTAGAACCTGGTGGGAGGAGAGCGCTAGGCTGCCTAATGTTAGACAAGGTGCTCTTGGCCTAATTTTAGCAAACATCCTGGCATGGCTTCTGTCTGTGGAGGTCCCCAAAAAAGTACTGCACACAATGGAATATTACTCAGCAATAAAGAAGAATGAAATTATGGCATTTTCTGGTAAATGGATGGAACTGGAGATTATCATGCTAAGCGAGACAAGCCAGTCCCCAAAAAACAAAGGCTAAATGTTCTTTCTGATATGTGGACGCTAATCCACAATAAGGGAGGGGAAGAACAGAAGTTCATTGGAACAGACAAAGGGGAATGAAGGGAAGAAAGAGGGATGGGAAGAGGAACGCCAGTAGAATGAATTGGACACAACTTTCCTATGTTCATATATGAATACACAGCCAGTGTAACTCCACATCATGTACAACCACAAGAACGGGATCCTAGCTGGAACAAGTTATACTTATTTTATATATATATTTATAAAAATGTGTCAAAATATGCTCTACTGTCATTTATATCTAGGAAGAACAACAACAATAATGAAAAGGTGCTGCATATTCCACTCTTTCTTTCAGACCTACTTCCCTTAAAAAGGTAAAGTTTTTGAAAAAAAAAAAAAGATCAATATTATAATCTCACCCCAACAGTTGTTAAAAACTTGGTAAACTTCTTGGATAAGGAAGCCACTTCATTGCACATTGCTGTAGTTAACCTGAAATAAGAAAAAAGAGGTTTGAGGATTTTTAATAAAGTAAAATAGTTTAATTGCCATGACAATGATTGATATGAATGCGTGTTATATCAAGTTTGAAGCTGCTCAACAGAAATGGCAGCTGAGTTTTCCTCAACAATCTTCCCTGATTTATAATCACAGTTTAATCAAATTCTGGTTTTTCTCTCCATGCTTAATTAAAGAATCATCATCTAGTTCCTTTGACCTCTTTTTAGAATCAAAACTGTGTGCAGGAAAATATCAAGTGTGAGCTCCACATCTATAGGGGCATAAACTCTGGCCAGCTGGCTTTTCTCCCACTTTTTGGTCATTTAAAAAAAATAATGAACATTCACTGAGGCACTCTGTTAAGTACTTACATTCCTAATCATATTTAACCCTCATAGTGCCCTCTTAGATTATAGCATTATTCCCATTTTATATAGATGAAGAAACTGACTGTTAGGAAGAGTGAATGACCTATCTAGGCATATGGTAGTACTTGGTAGAGGGGGGAGATTCAAACTCAGGTGTCTCTATGTTTTGATTATGTTTTTTACCAGATGCCTCAAAATAAAGATCCTATAGAATGTTTTTAAGACTTATATTCCAAATTCCTTTGGCCATTCTGCTTCCACACCAGAAAATGAAGTAAGGTAGAAATATTTAATGAAAACCACATTTATCCTGACATTACAGATGATGACAAAACTGGAAACAATCTAATTGCCTAATCTATGAATTCTGTCTAATTTTCTCCTAACAATCAGTGTATGACTTTTGTGAATAGTGATTAAAATGCTATTGGGAAAAACAACCCCAAGTTAAGAACCTTATATGTTACAAGATCTAGTGAAGTCATTAGGTGTTTCTGACAAACAGAAGTCCCATCTAACCTACACATTCAGGCTTGATGAGCTATATCCCTCCATCCATCCATCCGCTCAAAACTTATCTGCAAAAAATATCAAGAATAAGGCCAGCAGGCAGCCCCAATTCTATGTTCCTGGGCAGGGGGGTGTAGAAACAGTCATCGTATGGAAAAGTCAGAGGCTTAGAAGGGTTGGGACAATCAGGGATGGGAATCAGAGAGGAGCTAAGAGCAAGGTCCTGCTGTCCACACGCAGGGGCTTGTGAACTTCAGCTCTTCTCTTTCAAATCAGCACTACAAAAATAAAATAGTACCTATATATTGTCCTTGATAGTTGAAGCCTTTCCTGTTTTGTCCTTTCCTATTTCCTCTATATTGTCGAAGTCAATACATAATCTTTCTAGGAATATTACATGGGTGGATTATGTGGTTCTTCTAACATCCTTGATTTTATATGCTTAGATATGAAAGTCTAGACTAGATGACAAATCTTACAAGTGAGAAAAAATGGCATCAGGACAATGACACTAATAGTGACTTTTTGGAAAGTCCTTCAATTAAAACTGACTTCCTAACTTACTCTGTCAAATGCTCTAAGCCATAAGCAAAGATCAGTTAGCTGGCGAAGGGAATGAGAGTACTGGGACATGTATGTATGTGTGCATCCCCCCATATATTTTCAGGAGGCTCCTATTCTGTTCCTGTTCTTAATAATAATGAGAAAATATTTGGATAGATGCTAATTTTCTGTATCATAATAAATAGTCAAGTGCATAACACTTAATGATTTATTTTTCATCTCCATACCATCTATTTTCATGAACACTCCATACCCAAGTATTTTCATGTGTATGTGAATATACATATCTATGTCTCTTTCTCTCTATATATGTATATGTAGCTATATATATATTTAATTTTACCAAATAAACTAACAATAGTTACTATTTATTGAAGAAAAAAACTAGGAACACACACACACACACACACACGAGTGCACAATCCACAGTGAACTGGCTTGTTATATTAGTGCCCATCATCACCAGAGCTCAGGACATGTGGAGCTGGTCTGAGTCCCTGGGAAAGGTGAAGTGTGTCTCTTTATTTTTGTGAAACTAGCTGAGAAGTCACATAAGAGTGTCCTTCCTCTATTTGTATGGTATGTTGAAAATATAATTTTCCCAAGGTCTGTACTTCTAAGACTTCAATCTATCAAAATAAACACTTTCATAGCTCTGAATGATTTAGTGTGTCTTTCCTTAAAACTCTTCATCAATAATTCCTAGAGTGTTCATCATCTTCTTGCTAACACAATGCATTTCTTAAAATGACCCCAGAACAAGGAAATTAGTTGAGTTGAAACCCAAACCTTTAGTTGTTCAGAGTGTGTGTATACGAGTGGCACAGGTATGTATGTACACTTGAAAAAATGAGAATTAAAAGTTGCACTTACTTTATCAGCACTTTTGCTTGATCCTGAGCTGGTTTCTCCTCTTCTTGTCCGTGAAGAATTAATTCTGCCACTTTATGAAGCTGCTCGATACAGCGCGCAGTGACTTCTGCCAGACTTTCAATGGACAACATGTACACTTCCTGGTAGGAAAAAAGGCAAGAAAATTATCTGCTGAGCAGATGCTTTTTAAAAAGGCCTGTGACATTAAAACTTAATGGTTCTTTGCTTTTGGTCCTGGGGATTGAACCCAGGGCCTTGTACATGCCGAGCACATGTTCTGCCACTGAACTACACTTCTAGTCCCTAAACAGAATTCTTCATTAGCAAAACACCAAATAAAACATGAAAAAGTTGTACATCTAAAACTTTTCTAAGTGAAATGCTACCATAAAATGGAAATGCTCCCAGGTCCCCAGGGAATGTGGCGAGCCTATTCTCAATTGTGTCCCCAGCAGTATGAGCAATATTGGGACCCAGCAGACAGGTGCTAAAAAGGTGTGTGGAAGGGAGGCTAGATGGACAGACCTTGGCTGCCATTTTTCCTTAGAGAGATCTAGTTTGAAAAAGCTACTTTCTTTCAAATTAAAATTCAACATAAGGTGCAGTTATTGCAAACTGCTTTTCGAACAGGAGCAGGACAAGTATGCACACATAAATTTATTAAACGATGGAACAAAGGCTACGGCAATGAAAGTTTCTGAAAAACAGCTTCAGTTACCTCATTAGTTATGGAGCATAAAGACGTTTTATAGTAACAACTTTGCATAAGATGGAAATTTACTCTAAAGATAAATCAATTATGTTCTTAAAGGTCTTTTCCCCTTTAAATTATAATTGCAAAGCAATGGAGAAAAGCTACAAGTTCCACGCTGAGCTACAAACTGTCTTGGCAGAGAGGATTTTTTTTGTGTTTATTACATCCCTATACATATTTCTATAATGTCAGACAAGGTACAAATCATAAGGCAACGGCCCCTCCTCACTTAAAATTAGGCTGCTAAACCAGGCACAGTGGCAAACGCCTGTAATCCCAGCTGTGTGGGAGGTGGAGAGAGAAGAATCTCGCAAGTTTGAGGCCAGCCTCAGCCACTTAGTGAGACCCTGTCTCAAAATAAAAAAAAATTTAAAAGGCAAGGGGGGGCGGTGCAGCTTAATGGCAGAGAGTCCCTGGGTTCAATCCCCAGGAACCCCCCCCCCCGAAAAAAACTACCCCAAAGCACAGAAAACAAAAAGGCTCCTAATAAAAGTAACACACCCTGCAGGTGAACAATGGAGAATAAATTTACCTCTACAGTCTTAGTTCCTTTTTCTTCCTTTTTGCTTTCTTGAGGCTCTTCGGCTTTCTCTTCTTTTTCTTCCTGTTTAGTTTCCTCCTCTGACTCTTTGGCCACATCCACTGACACCGTGGTTTGGTCCTCTTCCACCCAGTCGTGAGCTTTCTTCATGGCCTGCAATGCGCCCAACCAAAGAATACGTATAGTGTGCGACAGTGAAAACTAAGCCATCCCAACCCCAATTTGCTCTAAACCTCAAGTGGGGAAACTTCAGATGTTTTAAAAGTGGTGGGTCCATTCCTTAGCCTCTTTAAAAGACACTACTGATATTGGTAAAAATATGAATTTTTTTTTGGAAAGGGGAACAGAATAGAAAATATGGAGAGAATATTGAAAGACCTTTAGATATTGTAATTATTAGCATTTTTTGGGGGTGAGGGAGCTGAATCCAGGGGCACTTAACTACTGAGCCATATTCCCAGCTATTTATTTATTTATTTACTTAGAGACAAGTTCACCCTAAGTTGCTTAGGGCCTTGCTAAGTTGCTGAGGCTAGCCTCGAACTTGCCATCCTCTTGTGTCAGCCTCCTGAGCTGGGATTAAAGGCATGTGCCACTGAGCCTGGCTATTAGCACATATTAATAGTACAAAATAAACAGGTTTCCTTGTGACATTTTCATACAAGCATCTAATGCACTTTGGTTGTATCTATCCAGCGTTTTAAAAGGAAGTTCAGATAAGAATAAAAGTGACAGTGACACTGACAAATCTATAGACTTTTTTCACTTTTCATGACCAACTATAAAAGATTATCAGTACTTTTTCATCTATAGGTTAGAAATTTAGCCAGAGTCAGGGCTAAAGTAAATGTCCTGATCTGATCTGTTTCATGAAATTCTTAATGTTTCATGAACCTAATAATGTGTCACGCAGGGCAGATGAAAGATGGCTCTGCTCCTCCTGATTCATAGCAGGCCTTCCCACCTCCAAGGGGGAAGCGGCACTGCTGGAAAGACCTGGTGCTTGTCTGTGACCAGCTTAATTTCCGTCACTATCTGTGGCTGTAAAAATCATGGCTAAATTGAAGGTGCAGACATCATCTCCCCTGTTATTCCTGAACTTAGGGCAGACTTGCCCAGATTTTATCATTGTGGAAGCTGTTTGCTTAAGCGAAGGTTGTTTCTCAGTTTATGCTAAAAAGACTGATTTTCAAGCTTGTATGTCAAAACTTAACAAAGTATTGAATGGCAAGTTAGCCATAACTGTCTTTGCTGTGTCCTCTTAGGGATCAACGCTGACTCTGTTATGTAAATAAACCAGAGCAACCTTGCAGCCACCACTGGTTCCCTCCAAGCAGCAGCAGGTGCTGTAGGGAGATGGATGAGGCAATTTCCCACTGTGTTCAAGTCACTGACCTGCCAGAAGCAGTGACCCCCATCGGAGATAAAGAAATAACTCATCTCACCACCACCTCACTACCTCATTCTGCCCTTTCCTCGCCTACCTTGATAAATGAGTGCCTATGCAAAGCAGTGCTCGCTAAGGAAAAAGAAGGAGAGAGAGAACATCACATAGCTTTTAGTAATTTCTTAAGAAATTCTACAGCAAAACCTTGTACTAACCTGCAAAGTAGTATTAGAGACACCCAGACTGTTGGAGCTGGACTATTCTTAGATGTGAGGTGGCAGTGTAAGAGGCCCCTTTAAAATTAGGAACTGTCAAGCCTCAGATTGTTTTTTTCTAGTCCCAGCCATTGTCCTGCTCACCTGTTCTTTAAGCTACTTTCTCCATCCCAGCTACCTACAGGTAACCATCTCAGGCTGAGAGTGGAAGGTGAGTTGCCTCCCCACAGCATCAGGAGAACCAGATTGCAACTGATTCCTCGGCTGCATCTAGTAGCCACGTTTCTTGGATTTTGCTCCCCATTTAGGAGGATCCTGCCCATGAACTGTAACGTTTGTGTAAGATGGGGGAAGCAGTCTTCCCAGTTCTGGCCAAAATGCAACTAAATTCATTTTCCCTTTGTATATCATTTTTCTCTTATTCTGGATGCAGGCAAGCGGGCCTGGGTCCCAGTACCAGTAGCAACATCCCAATAGGAGGAGACCTATTTACCTAGCTGAGGGCATCTCTCTGCCTAATTCTGGAAAGTCTCTTTAAGAGGCTGGGTGTGGGGGGGAGTGGAATTTGAAAAAGTCTCTGTGTGATTCTGTTTCCCTCTTCCTTTCTACATCCTAAAGATAAACACCGCTCTGATAGAACATTCTATTTCACCAGGAGAGGGTCAATGACTTGTTCAAGGTTGCAAGGTGATTACTAATAAAGCTGCAACTACAACACTGTCTCCTGATAGTCTGGAATGTTCTCTATCATTGCACTTCATTAGGTTGCTTCCCCAGTTCTTAATTATAGACCTTAAACTCCCTGCCCCCGACTGTGCCCTGTGGGGTTTGGGGTTTTTCCATTTCATGGAAAAATTCTCTGGAATTTTACAACTGAGAGCCACCCCCACACCCCTTTCGAAACCCCCCAAACTCAGAATCAGAAGGTTCTGACCTTATTGAGTTTGTCAGGAGTGGCAGCGACATGTAATTCAAAGAGAAGCTCTGTAAGCATGCTAGCAAATTCTTCTCCCTTTTCTTCTAAGCCTAGAAATAGAACGTGACAGAAGTTAAGAAGCGTGATTTATGTTTTTTCTTTCAGAATGTGGCAGCTCCCTCGACTTTCCAGGCTGCAGTCGGGGTAGGCCGAGTGGGGGCCGTGGCAGTGTGCCCTCCGGCTGCTGCAGACTCGGAAGGGGTCCCTTGGCAGCAGCAGCGAGTCAGCTGCAGAGGCCTTGCTGCTGGCGGTGCACTGGGACCCCGCCCCCCATGGCCTGAAGACAAGAGGGCAGGGAGGGGCCGTGTCTGTCTTGTTCACAGCTGTAAGTGATCAATAGCTATTTGTTGAACGAAAGACTGAATGAACAAATGATTGACCTCCGCCAGGCCTGGCAGACCTGGGGCAGCACTGTTGACGTGCAGACTGGTTATCCTTCGAATGGCAACCCTAGCGATCCCTAGAGTGCCCTTCCACGTCCACAGAGCCACCATGCTAGGAGGCTGAATTGAGTCTCCATGGGGCGCGTACTACCTGATGTAGCAACACCATCTCTCTGGAGAAAAATTCCCCAGGTTTCCTAGGACACCTGCCTGTCTTCCAATATTTCTTGAAGATCCGTTTTTCTCTTCAGACTGGAAACTATCAAAGGACAGAGCCAGGATTTATTTGGCTCACTCCTAAACCCACAGCATCTAACACTGTGCCTGGAACATAGTAGGTGCTAATATGAATATTTATTGACTCAATGATTTATTAATGAATTACATAATAGACAATATATTATCATATATCATAAAATAAAAATAAATGAGTGGGAAATAGAAAGCTTTAAAAGCTACAATCTCATTTCTCTCATTTGTATGTATAAGGCCATGCCATTTTTAACGTTTCTGGTAGGTGTGAATGAATTGATTACATAATGGATTTAGTCCCTATTGGGGGGGAAAAATAGCCTCATGAATGTGGTCTGACTACACAATCTGAAAACCCACTGAGAAGCCTCTCCACTGTTGCCAGTGGGTGAAGGCACTGCCTCCAGGGAGAACTCAGCCGTGTGACAGATACTGTACCCAGCACCTGTCTGGATGTGCTATTTTTAGTTTTATAGACAAATGGTTAGTCTGCAGCTCATGAAGATAGCCAGGATAGCTCGTGGGTCTTTGTCCAGAACATTTGGCTTAGCTCAGTTTTTACTACTTATAATTCATAGAGTCTCATGAGGGAGACAGGTTAATAAACAAAACATAAGTGAAACATATATATATATATGTCAAGTGAGACGTTTTATGGAGAAGTATAAACCAAAGGCAAGGAATAGGGGTAGCCGGGGATTGGAATTTTAAATAGGAGGTGCTGTGGTCTGAATGCTGTGTCCCTACAAATCCATAATGTTGATACCAAAGTGATGGTACTAAGGTGGGTCTTTGGGAAGGTAATCAGATCAGCAGCATGAAACACATGAATGAGATTAGTGCCCTTGGGAAAGAACCCCCAAGGTCAGGCCGGCCTCTTCCACCATGTGAAGAGGCCACTAGAGGGCGCTGTCTATGGCCCAGAGACTGGGTCCTCATAGACCTCCCCCCCCCCCCCCCATTTTGGACTTCCTAGTCTTCTGAACTTTGAGAAATGATTCCATGAGATTTGATTCCATCAAAAGCTGAGATTCTCTCCACCGGACAGAGGTCTTGGACTCATCCTCTGCAGGTAGACAAGAGGGTGGGTGGGGCAGGCACACCTGGGCAGCAAGGACATGGTGCCATCTCCAAGCTGCCTGGTCCTTTTGGTTCTGTGTAAGGCCGTGCTGCAGTGCAGAAAGAGCCCTGGACGGGGACTCACCAAGTGTGGGTTCCACCCAGCTCCTATACTTAGTGGCTATGTGGCCTGGGACTACACAACACTTCCTCTCCTTCCATTTCCCTCTGTGTAACCCAAAGATAGTAAAAACCACCTGTCTCCTTTTCAGACCCAATAGTACAATGACTGTGGAAGTGATTTGCAGACATGGAAACTCTGTGTAAATAAACCGTTAGGTGATACCTAGATATACACATGGGGAGATTGAGCATATTTGGGAAGAATTGGTACTAAATTAGAACACAAGTACTTTGGGTAGTTCCAGCTTTTGAAAGTGCATTAATTTTATAAAATACACACCAATATCTTAGCAAGCATTTTAGGGGAAAAAATCACAGAAAAAATGGAAGTAGATAAAAAGATATGATAATATATATTGCAAGAAAGACTATTATTGCAAACTCTTGGTCGCTACAAATGGCCCAGAGGATCTTCCCTAACACAATAAACATAGAAAACCGTCGTTTAAAATCTCCTCACAGCCAGGGTAAACTAAATTAGAGACCCATGGCAGTGTGATAAAATTACATCTGCTGGAAAGACAAACACGCAAATCATTAGCTAACGTTATTAAATGTGCAGGAGCCTGATATTAATCTAAAAACGATACTTTATTACACTTTCTGAGACTCCCAGATAAATGATTTAGTTGTTAAGAGGTTTTTAGGAATACGTATGTTTATAAGAAAAAAAATGAGGAAAATGTTTTGGTTGCTTCCAGAATTTTGCTCCCTGATTTTCTGCTCACCCCACTGATACAATTCCTCTCTGAGGCTTTTGGGGAACCCCACAGTCTTTCTTGGAGTTGTGACACTGTCATAATTGGGCTGATTTAATGACAAAGCCTCTGTTCTTTTCTCCCAGTGCTTCATTAAGTGTTTGAATGGCGTTTATTTATTAAATTAAGTTAATTAAAATTAATAGTGTTTTGATAATCTGGAGATGCCCTTTGGGAAAAATGAATATATTACAGGAGATAATAGGGTTTTATCCCTTTAGGAGAGATGAATCTACCATGTTTGAAAGCATGCTGTCTAGCACTTCTGTGTGTGTGTGTGTGTGTGTGTGTGTGTGTGTGTGTGTGACTAAAAAAATCTCAATTTACTGAAGCTATACATTAAAAAGGGAACACATCACCCATAGTAACATTTTCTTTTTCTTTGGTACTAGGGATTGAGCCCAGAGGCACTTAACCACTGAGCCACATCCCTTCTTTTTTCTTTTTAAAATTTTATTTTCTTTAAAGACAGGGTCTCACTGAGTTGCTTAGGGCCGTGCTAAGTTTCTGAGGCCGGCTTTGAACTTGTGATCCTCCTGCCTCAGCCTCCGAAGCCACTGGGATTTATAGGTATGTGCCACCGCACCCAACAACATTTTCTATTAAATACTATGCAATCATGTATCCTCTCCAAGGAGTGGCACCAGTTAGGGAGCAATATTGCCTTCATTTGTGTTGGCAACAATATCTCTTTGGTGTTGGGGGAACTTGGGTCCTTTTGGATCCTTTCTGAATGATACCTGAAGTAGGACCAAGGTTGTGAACTTGAAGAGGAACAGATTGATGGTTGTGGTGACTGATAATCTGGGAAGGGGCACCTATTAACTTATTTAGGGCCCACAGTTAGAGCTAGTGTTTTGGTTTCATCATCAGAAGAACAAAGACAAGCCTGCCATATTTGAAGACTTTTTTTTGTGTGTGTATGTACTGAGGATTGAAACTAGGGGCACTTTACAACTGAGCCACATCCCTTTTTATTTTTCATTTTTGAGACAGGGCCTCACTAAGTTGCTCAGGGCCTCACTAAGTTGCTGAGGCTGGCCTTAAATGGTGATCCTCCTGCCTTAGCCTCTTGAGTTGCTGGGATGACAGGTATGCACCACTGTGCCTAGCTTATTTGATGACTTTTGTAGAAATATACAGATGCTGAAAAACATTATTCCCAAACCATCTCATTTGAATATACAGTATCTAATTTGATCCTTATGTTCTGGGAAGAGACTGAGCTTCAGAAAGGTTCTATCTCTTGTCTAAGGCCACATGGCAAGAAAATTTTAAAGATGTTTCCAGTCGGGCCTTTCAGATATGTGGGGAGCCACTCAGTTCAGGAAGTTGAGAGTGTGTCTTCAGATGTAGGCGTGTCACCCATGGAGTTGAGCTACACTCACCTATTCCTTTGTAATCCTACCCCTTTGCCCTGTTTGGGATAGAATGTTCCATAGAAACTCCCTTTGGGTGTCCCCTTCTCTTGCTCTGCCTTTGGGCGTGGCCTTCCTAGATGTCAGTCAAACTGCTGACAGCAGACATCACGAGGCTAGACTGGACCCCCCGAAACTTGACCCTTGCCTCATTTAAATGGCTTCTCTTCAATAAAAGGGGTCAGCACTTGCTCTCTCTTTCTTTCTGTGGACCCTTAAGGTCAGAGGAGCCGTCACAGGACCCAAAGAAGAAGATATCTCTGTCTGTTAGGTGATTATTTTGTGCAGCCCAGTTCACCTGGAGCGACCCTGAGTGTTTCAGTCGGGAGGAACACGACACAGAGAGTCCCAGGAGAAGCCACCTGTGTCTGTGGCTGCTCTGCTTCCCAGCATAGGTGATGCCATGGAAAGGAGTCACTCTCAAGGTACAAAGCAAATGTTTTACTCTATTCTCCTCCCAAATGGACAATCCAAAGTATTCATTAGGCATGTCCAACTTTAAAAAAAAAAATGTTTTTTAAGCTACTGAGGATTGAACCCATTCTAGGCAAGCACTCAACCACTTAGCTACATCCCCAGCCCAAGCATGTCCAATGCAGAGAATATCTTTTCTCCTCTTAAGTAAGCCTTGCTTCTCATAATATAGGTTCTGGTCTCCTTAGGGGTAAAGTTACGATTTGGGCGGAAGATGATCAGGAAGTGCACACCTGGGTCACTCTAGTGATTGTCCGCCTGACGCGTCATGCCCTAGCACACTGTGGGGAAATAGTACAGCCTTGGACGGAAATCCTTCCCCCCCCCACCCCGCCCAGTGCTGGGATTGAACCCAGGGCCTCACACACACTAGGCAAGTGCTCTACCACTGAGCCACAACCCCAATCCAGAACTATAATTTTTAGGTGGAGTGTAGAAACTAAAAATGCGCCCTAACTCCTAAACATAGAAATTAAAAGGAATAAGAAAAAATGCAAAGAAATCCACAGCAAGACTTCCCACCACCAGCATTAATCACGTTCGACAACTTCCATGTGCACGTGGAATTAGAAGGGGGTACATGAACTCTGATCATCGGGGCCCAGCACACTGCACTCTGGTTCATTCAACCACATCCCTCACTGTGTGCCTGTGATGTGCCAGGATTGTGCAGGACACCTGGGAAAGAATAGGAGTTCCTATGACAAATCAGTGTGACCAGCTCCCATAGCCAGAGCAGATGCACAGTGAATTCCAGAAGCAGAGGAGGAGCACTTGGATGAAATCATTCACCCTGTTCAAAGGGCTGTGTGTATAAAGAGCAGTCTCCTAAGGATTATACCGTTAGTTTGTTTTGCTATTAACTTGTTTTCCTTTACCTTGTTCTTCTTGATTCTCTTCACTCTCTAATTCTTTGGCTGCAAAGATGTCTTTAATGGAAATTAGGTCATTTTTTAAGAGTTCCAGCTTCTCTCCATCCAGTGATACTAAAAATGACTGAACCTGAAAAAAAAGAAATAGGTCAATATAACTGTCATCTTTCCTTCTCATTAATAACATTTCCATACAGCTGTTCCCAGTTTCCCCAAGATGATCTGTGGTATGGGCGGTAACCCTGGGTAAATGTTGGCCTTACTGCCCATTACCTGCAACTTTGGGCATGTTACAAAAGCCCCCTGGATCCCATATTCCGTAAAACAAGATCTATGCTTCAATGTGATCTTTTTTTAAAAAAATATATTTTTAGTTGTAGATGGACACAATATCTTTATTTTTTTTTAATGTGGTGTTGAGAATCGATCCCAGTGCCTCATATATGCTAGGCAAGCGCTCTACCACTGAGCCACAACCCCAGCCCTCATTGTGATCCTTTGTGTGGAAAATAAGGTCATGAATATAAAGCATTTTGCACAAGTGCACATAGTAGGTGCTGAGTAAACGGTGGCACCAGCTCTTCTCTCATAATGGTTAAATACACACTTTGGCCTCAAGACGGAGTTCAGATATCAGCTGCTCACTTATAAATTATGTGACGTTGGGTCATTTATTTAGCCTTTCTAGGCTTTGGTTTCCTTATCTGTGAAATGAGGGCTAATTCTATCTACTTGAAGAGGTTGTTTGGAGGTTAAATGAAGAAATGTACTTAAAATACTTATAGTGGTGTTCAACAAATTATGTATACCTGCACATATGTACACATATGTAGACAAATAAGTGTCATACATATGCACACATACACCTCTAGACAGGAGCTATTATACTGAGTTTACCAAAAAAAAAAAATGCACCAAACCCAGTTTTCTCCCCTGGCAGTCTAGAGGACGGAGGCCCAGGTCCACCAGCAGTGGCCACGGCAGATGTGAGTGAAGGGCACAGTGGGGGCCAAGGAGGGAAGAGGTGGCACAGGGAGGACTGCACAGCCCACGTGATGCTGGAACTGTGGCCGTCCCTGCTCGCTGTCTTCAGAATCCCCTTCTGAAGTCATCCTCTGTATGTGCTTAAAAATCCTATGTGCAGAGAGTCAGCAGTCCACCAGTTGATTTCAATTTCCAAAAGGGTCAAAGGGCACAGACACTACATTAAAATTGAAGCCTGACTGTAAAGGAGTGAGGTTTTAATTTTTTCATTCTGCAGGTCAAATTCTTGTTCTGGAGGAAGCGCCGGCAGAGGAGCTATGGCCCTCTTTGGAAATGTTTCAATATTCATCCCGGAATTAGGTTAGCACATCAGGATAAGAGAGAGAATTAGGGCATCCAGGATGCAGGACTCCATTTTCCTAAAAGGTAATGTCCATCATTTGTTTGGTTGTTTGGTTTTGTTTTTGGTATTGGGGAATGAATACAAAGGCACTTAACCACTGAGCCACACACCCCCAGCCCTTTTTATGTTTTATTTTGAAACAGGGTCTCACTAAGTTGCTTAGGGCCTTGCTAAATTGCTGAGGCTGGTTTTGAACTGCTGGGATTTCAGGCGTGCACCACTGAACCTGGCTATTGCATATCTTTATGATCGATGCAACCTGCCCGAGGCTCTCACAGGAAGCGCCCACGAGAGTTCAGCAGGGAGAAGCAAATGCACCCTGCTTGACAATCCCTGGCCACTCTTTCTTGTCCTGACTTCCTCAGAGCCTTCATTTCTGTTCCTATATTCCTGCGTTTCCCTCCTGGGGCATTCCGTCATGCCATGGTGATATGCATTGAATCTCTGGGTCAGACCAACAATCAATCATAAAAACCCTGTGCTCCTTAATAGATACCCATGGACTGCTGACTGTGTGCTTGGCCCTGTGTTAAGTTCTGTCTGGGACCTGAGAGTAGAATGTGTGTCTCAGCTTTTTCTTGAGAACAAATGTGTAGCGCTATTTTGAAGATATATTTTTTTTACTATTTTTACAGTGAGCATAAAGGCACCAAAAATTATTTATTTTTAACATTCATCACACATCACATTGTCATGCCTGTGGCTGTCCAAGCTAGATGCTTGCTGTCCAGGTATCCCTATCCTGACTGACACTGGAGTGAAAAGTAACTTCTACTGCTTTTCACTCATATATTTTTCGGACCATTTACTATAGCATCCAATAACTATTATTACTAAGCAAGAGAATTAATAAGTAAAACCCAAAACTTCTGTATTCCTTACTATTAATACCACCCCCCCCCAAAAAAAAACAGACCAAAAAAACTCCAAGCTGGGGAAAGAGAGGCAGAGCTTGTGAAAGAAGTGTGCAAACAGAAGAAGTGTACACCTTTGCTACAGTTTGGATCTGAAATGCCCCCCAAAGCTCATGTGTTAAAGGACTGGTCCCCATCTTGGGCTGTTGGGAGGTGGTGAACCTTTAAGAGGCGGGGCCTCGTGGGAGCTCTTTAGGTCATTAGAAACTGCCCTTGAAGGGGACTGGGATTCTTTGTCTCTTTTGCCATGACGTGCTGCCTCACCACAGGTCTAAAAGCAACATGGCCAACCTCCAATTGTGAGCTGGAGCCTCCGAAACAATGAGCCAAAATAAGCCTTTCCCTGTAAGTTGGTTATCTCAGGAATTTGTTCTAGCGATGGAAAGCTGGCTCATGCCCTACATAGCCTGAGCCTCCTTTCCAGCAATGTAGGTCCTTTAGGGCTCTTTTTCCAGGGGACAGTGCTGTTCACAGCTGAGACCTGAGATGGAAGCAGCCAGAATGCAATCTCTCTATCAGTACAATAGCTTGTTTTTATAGTAGGGCTGTGCTCCCCCTGTAATATTTATTAATAATAATAACAATTATGTACAACGTAAGAATGCATATAAAATAACATATCATTAACATTATAAACCTATACATACACAGCTAGCATTTTTTCAAGTGTTTATTATGTACTAAGTGTGCTGCTACTAGCTTCATAGGATTATCTCATGAAATTCTTTTAATAATCCAATGAGGTAGGTTTTATTATTATTCCTATTTCATGGATAGGGAGATTGAGGCGAAGGGGATTCAAAATCATTCAGCTACAGAGTGATTTATAATAATATAAAGTCTGGCTCTAGACATTGCTTTTTCAGGGAAAATTTTTGCGCTTCCATGAAAAATTGCATTTTTTAGATCACACTTTACTAGACTATGAGATTCTGAATCTACAGGAGCAATTTTACAACTGTGTAAATCGTGGATAGCTGATGGCAATGCAAATCAACTCTTCTCTACAAACTCAGTTAATGAATTCTGTCAGTGGAGGGACAATGTCCCCTGCTGTGGAGAAACCAGGTTTGTGTCTATCTGCACATTCATTTCAACATTCCTTTACTCCATGTAAATTTGGGCTTCTCTGGCTTTCCCTTGAAGGGGTGATAATATCTGCCCGGTTTCCTCATTCAATTAATGAACTAAAAAATTTTTAATGTGTGTTTATTTTGTGTCAGCATGAGAGTCATGGTTTTGCCTTTTTTGGGAAAAATTATCCTTAAATAGATTTATCCTTGAACTTCCACTGAAGCTCATGGATAACAAAAAAAAAAAAAAAAAAAGGAAAAAAACACAGATAGTAACATGCAGCCCTATAATCTAGGGCAGGGAGGGTGTCCCATCCTGTTTGGTTCTTGGTTGTTCATCATGTGGCAGAAGTGGTCTTTCCCTGATGAGCCAGGCATCGAGAATGGCTCAAGGGCTGGGGATATAGCTCAGTGGCGGAGTGCTTGCCCAGCATGCATGAGGCCCTGGCTTCCATCCCCAGCACAGGGGTGGGTGGGGTGGGGGAACGGGCAAGAAAGTTCATTAAAAAATGTTTCAGACTTGTAAAATCTAAAGACAAGAGGACAAGGTCTAGAGAGTCAAAATTATTTTCCATTCTGAACCTCACTTCCAAGTTTAGCTTCTTATCTAAAGACCTGCTTCTCCCTGGTGAATGTCAGATGGTCCACAGCCCCTCCATCACAGGAGGGCCAGAGGGTACTGCCTTGTGGCCTCCACTGTTTTTATAGTAGGGCTGCAGTCAGGCTGATGTCTCCACAAAAGAGTCACGTGGACAAGTAAATGAACGGCTTTCTAGTATTTAGAATGGTGACTTTGTAAGTGCTATGTAAAAGCTTACTAAACACACACACACACACACACACACACACACACACACTACTTTAAGAAGAGCTACAAACCCCATTGATGACTGCTATTTGTGTTTTGTTTTCCTGGGCCATAATGGGGAAGTGAGCATGTGCAGGACCCTCAGGGAGGCTGTGTTTCCCAGGGTTTTGCATGTTTCCCAAATAGACCTTTAATTCTTGGTAGGATAACTCTGTCCTTTATGACCCAGATAGTCTAACAAAGTGGCTGAATCAATAAAAGGTAATGCATAAAACAAAATATACTAAAACCCTGAAATCTACAACAAACCTCAGCTGCTTTGTTGACACTGGGGAGGAATGGAAGTAGCAGGCTGAAGGGATCCTGGATCCGGGTATGACGTCACCAAAGGGAGGCACAGGCCAGGAGGCTGACAGCCAAGTTCTAGGACAGCCCTTCACACCACAAGGAGGGGTAGTGCTGACTTATTGTGTTCTGGCTCTCTTGGGGCTGGTGTGGGGCAATAGCTTGGCACAGGACAGAGAGGAAATTATATGGCATCTGTGGGGCTCATCAGGCTGGGTGGCATTTGTAACCTTAGTACTGTGATACTAAGGCTCTAATGAGATACTGGCATTTCCCAGTTTCTTCATGTTTAAGAAACACACTACAAAACATGTTATTTCAAATGACCGGTGGGGATGTACCTTGCTTTCACTTTCATTGGACAGAATTTCCAGGGCTTCCAGGTGTGACAGACCTTGATACTCATCAAAGAGCATCCCATAGTGTGCGGTTCTCTCCACCGTGAGCTGCTGCGCCAGTCTCTGCTTCTCCTTCTCCTTGGCTTCCCTTAACATCTGCAGAAACACACAACGCTTACACCCAGATGTATGCTTAAAAGCCCCACTTCCTGTAAAAGACACGTCGGGCGTGGGGTGGGGGAGGGCTGAATTTTGGTTCTGGGAAGGGTTGATTTTGATCACTTTGGAATTTTAAAAAAATTATTTTTTGATGGATGCTATTGATAATTTTTACATGATATTCTATTTTGGACTTTATATGTTCATTATGTGCAAAGCAAAGCAAAAATTCTATGCCTGGGAATGAGATGGGAAAGAAGCTCACCAAAGACTTCACAGTGGTGTCCCGAGGTGTTTCCCACATGTGTGGTTAACTTTTCTATTTTCTAAAATGCCCAAATTGTCTATATTGAGCAAGTTTTAAGCACACTGGGAAAGTCTAATCTCTTGTGACAAGATTAACTGTGAATTCCGCACCTAGGCAGACTTCAAAGCAGAAATAAGCTGATCTGATTTTCTCGCTTACATTACTTTGAATCTTTTGTGTATGAAGTTATTTGACATCTTCAATAAAAAGAATTGATAACTATAAACTCGTAATGTGTTCATCACCAGATACTAAATATAAATAGGCTTATAGATGCTTCGGCTAGCCTTTAGAAATAAGACTGTGAACTTGCATTTCTGTGCACGTCAATAACTTTTCTCCAGTTGTTTTTTTTTTTTTTTAAATAAGAAGACAGCAAAATGAACACAAGTCTATCAGTCACTTCCAATTTTCTGCACCTGCCTTCTTTGATTTTAAGCATCTTTGGATTTCTCATTAAGTTTACTGGGGCATTAAGTTTATGGGGCCCTTTAATATCTGTGGAGAGCACCATCAATATACTGGTCAACACCAGAAGGGCACAGGGGGCAGATCATCTAAGAACAGAGCCTGGTGTTTACTGTGTGTCAATAAAACAGTCGGCCTCATTCTCCTTTTGGGTTCCCTAGGCTGTTAGCCATGAAAGAATTCTCTCTCCTGTCTATCTTTAAGACTAAATTAGTACAGGTTCTGAATTTTAAAGTTTTAAAAACAACCCAATGAAACCATCACTGGAGAGTTTTAATATCTGCAATAAAACTCAACGACCCCCACTGATCTCAGGGCTTGATGGTGGTACCATAAAATAGCAGAGTGCGTCTGAGATTGCTTCCTTTCTTTACCAACTACCATCTCTAAATGGGTGCTTTGGGATAGAGGGAGGGAGGAAGAGACGAAATGGAAGGTAAAGGGAAAACATCACTGTGGAGTGGATCAGAATTCACTCACAAGTGGGGACTGTAATTAAAGCTGCCTAAAGGATAATTCCCTTAATGAGGGATGCTGGTTCTGCTTTTCCATTCTGGGGAAAAAAAATGGAGATGGGTCTAAAAGGGTAAAAGTGTTACCAGTGACCCAACTGAAGCAGTCATACAAATTGCAGGTGCAATGCTCAGGTGCGCTCCAGAATGTTCTGAACCAGACCTGCCACAATGGTGCAGCCGTATGTAAATACAACAAGCCCTGCAGATGGCTAATGTGGTTCTTGGGTGACACAGTTCTCTGAGCAGTGCTACTCTGTAATGGTAGGTTGCATGCAGATATGATCAGAATTGTGACAATGGTATGGAGAATTATGGTGACCTGGGAAACTAACCTCGTCTAGTTCTCATTTCACAACCAAAGAAGTCAGAGTTAGCCAGTTTCTGGACTCAGTCTCATTTCATCCTACATCATCATTATCTTAAGGAGAAAAAAAATTTATACATATAGCTGTATATACGCACATATACATACACGAAGGTTGATATCGGTTCTACTGTCACTCATTCAACCCTCACAAAAATGTCGTCAGTAAGTATGATGTTAACCCCAGAGTACAAATGAGTAAAATGAGCCACAGAGAGACTAAGGAATCCATTCAAGGTCATGCAACCAAGTGTATGTAGATCTGGGATACATACAGTGGCATATATGGGATAGGCTTCAAGAAATCATTGAGTGAATAAAATACAAAAGAGTGTGATTAGTATTTACCATTTGGTTGAGAAAGTATGTGTGTATGTATGTGCCTATGCCTATCTGTCCACATATGTATTTATATATCTATATGATTATGCACAGACTCATCTATATGTATCTGTACCTGTATAATTGGCAGCATGCCTAAAAACTGTCAACAGTGGTCATCCCCTGGAGAAATTTAGCAACAGGGAAATGGATATATCAGAGACTCCATTTTCATTCAACTCTTTTTGTGCCATTTGAATTTAAACATGTGTTTTCCATGATCTATTAAAAAAATTTAAAAGTGTATTTACTCTATTGACTGGAAGAAAAAAATGGTCAAAGAATACAGTCCAACCTGGGACAAGGAAACAGTTCTCTCCATGAGTGTCTTGGTCCGCTTGAATCCTGGGTCACTTTCTGCAAGGACATTCATGGTTTTCTTGCCAATGAATTCCAAAGCATCGAGACCTCCAGTTAAGACACTTTTGCCCTGCAGATGAGATAATTGCATGAGATTAGATTTTTTACATTTTGCTGTTCTGCAGCAGTCAGCAGCTCCTAGGTAACTGACACTATCTTCAAATATTAAAATCAATATAAAGCCACATTTTTTTCTCACCAGGAGATTTATCATCCATTTAATCCGATTTTCTTTTCCTCCAAAAACTATATGTTATATAATTCATAGGGCATGCAGTGTTATTAAAAAATGATGCTTAGGAAAAAACCAAAGCACACTGGGGATTAATTATATTTGCTCTGTGTATATGAATAGATACATATCTAAGATCTAAAATTAACAGGTGACCTAATTGCTGTTTTTGTTTGAAAAAAAATTAACCCAAGTAATAGAGGTTTTTTTTTTTTTCCCCCTTTTGGAGCAGTTTATTAAAATGTCAAATACTCCTGACTTTTTAGGGAATTCTTTAATTTAGGGCCCTGGAGTATAGGACCCTCGGGCTGTGTCAGATGGCTCTTGCATACTTTCAGGAACTAGCATGACCCACCTATAATTAATAGATTCATGAAATAAGACAGGTTGATTTGCGTGTGCTTCTGGTTTTAGAAACTGTTCCATCATACAGTTGTCACCCTGAAAATCCCTTCGTCAGCTATTGTTTTCTATTAAAACAATCAAGACTTACACAAACTGTTGCACATAACTGTATACATTTTTGACACATCTTCTGTACGTATGTTCCCACTGCATAACTGTAATTATAATGTGCACATCTGTATTTTTCCCAATTTACATGAAAATGATCTATTGTAATGTTATTATCAATGTACATTTTCCAACCTTCATAATTATTTAAATAGCATTGTTCAACTTCACTGAATTAATATACCTTATTAATCATTTCCATCTTGGATTGTCAGACTTTGTTTTCAGATGTGGGGGCTAATCAGTAACCATGCTGGAAAACAGATTTAAAAACGCACACACTTTGGAGGATGGTAGGATGTTGGCAATTCATAGGGACATTGAGTAAATGCAAGCTGGGGGTGTCTGGAGCTTGGGGAAAGGGGTCAAGAAAGTTAGAGAATGGGAGCTGGGGATGCTGGAGGCACACTCAGAGCGCCCTGTAGGGTGGCTCAGAGAGGCCATGAATTCCTTTCTGATACTAGATGCTGAAAGAGCTCCACCATCCCCAGTCCCATAACGTCTCCCATGACTACTTGACTTGCATTGCTATGTGACTCCCAAAACATACTTGCTGTTCCTCTCTCACCATGCCCAGTCTAGAGGTCAAGGAGCAAGGAGAGGGGGAGTGATTTTCTGTATTTCTGGGGTGCCCTGACCCCAAAGTCTGGGTAAGATACCCTCCTATGTTCGTCTCTAGCCCCCTCTTCTTCCCACAGTCCACTGTATTTGACTGTTGAGCTGCATTCTGAAAGAGATGGCACCTTCTTGTTTGTCAGCTCATTCCCAGTGTCCAGTGGAGGGGGCTCTGGGTGCACAGTGAAGGGCATACATCCCTTTTTCAAAATGAATGAGCGAATGAATGAACGAATGGGACATGATCCATATTTCTAGAAAAACTAGCTAGTTGGTTCTAGATTGTTGAAAATATCTTTCTCCCTCACCCTCAGGACAGCTAGCAGCCTCTAGTCAGGTGGGGGGTCCCCCCTTTTCACCATGCATTAGTGCTTTGGTACCAATGATAAGCTTCCTTTAGTAGGAGGGACACAGATTTGTCTGGAAAAAAATATTCAGAAATATATCTGGGCTATTACTGTTAAAACACAAGGCAGCGTAATGTTAATAAGTGGTCCTTTTTTAAAAAAAAATTGAATGGCTTTATGATTTTTAAAAATTGAGGGTCAAGAGCAAGAGACCACCCAGGAAAAACATCTGTCCCAGCTCTCAAAGCATCTTTCTCCTCCAACCAGAGGCTGTCCTTGCAGCAGTAGGAAAGGACACTATTCATTCAGATTGAAAAAGGGACCTTCTAAACAGCTCCTTTCTTTCAAACATAAAACTGTATTTCATTTTGCCCTTATTATTGGGATCCAAGGTTACACCTACTCTGCAGCAGGAAGCATAACAAAATCATAATCCAAAGTCACGAGCGTGGCCATCTTTCCTCTGATGTATCTAGGTCACTGGAGAATGGAAATATCAAAAGAAGGGAGACACGGGGAGAAGAGGAAACTGCTGAGGACTCACAGTGCTTTGAACCGCGTTGGTGAGGGCTGACAGCATGCCCCGAGAACCCGACGCCGGGGAAGCTGGGGGGCTACCTGCAGGGTCCTGATCTGAGGCCACGTCTGCAACTAAAGAGAAAAAATAAAATCCTGCTAGAGTTCATCTTGCTGATCTGAATTTAGGGAGCTTCTAGTCATGCACACGATATAACAAAGTCCAAAGCCCCCCACCCCATGCCCGGAGTCACACGTCACGCACCTGCAGGGACTCCATTTTCGGTCTCAGGTTGGGCCCCTTCGGAAGATCCAGAATTGACACTGTGAATCCGAAGGGTGGCCCCTGCTTTTTCTTTGACTGCGGTCAAGCCGTGACCTGTCAGGAAATATAAATATGGTTTGTGCACACATTAGATGCCTGTGGTCTGAAAATTCTTTGGCTGATCTTACAGAGCCGTTTGAAGTTTTGTAGGTATCCATCGTGATTGCAACAAAGTGGCCCGCAGCAGAGACTTTGGAATCCCTCCAAAGTGGGTTCCAAGAGGAGCTCAGCTTCCCCACTGCCTGCGTGAGTGACCTTGGAGAAGCTCTCTGTGACTCAGGTTTACTCAGTGGGTTGCTGTGAGAAGCAAATGAGATAGTGTATGTGAAGTGCTCTCAGATGCCACATTACTGACTTTGCTTCTCACCCTGGGGTTCCAAACTCAAGACAATGCCAATGAATAGTGCGCTACTCTTATCCTCATGGTAGACACATGTCATTCATTTTTTGATTCCTTGCAGACCCAACACATTGAGGGTGTTAAATATTGGTTGAACTGAAATCAGCTGAGCCTGAATATGCTCCTTCCAAGTGTCACTGCAAAGGGTCTTGAGCTGACATCTCCAAATAGAAAAGCCACATAGGCCACCCAGTGGCTCTGAGAATTTGTCTTTGGTAGCAATGGTCCGAACCCAGGCTAAAAGGTATGGATTTTACTCTACCTGGGCAGGGACAATACTTATATTTCTGAGATCCCAGTGCAGCAAGGATTCAATAACTCACTGGTGAATACAGAGATACAGGATGGCTGTCCCATCCACACTGAACAAATTCCAACCCTTGACTTGATAGATGGTCTTATCCCCATTTTGCTCTGGAGTGATTTCCCCCCTTGAGGCCCCATGATGAGCTGTGGTGAGTTCCCAAGCCTGAGGAATGAATAACCCACTGATGGTCCTACTGGTTGCTTAAGTCCTTAAAAGACAAACAGCATGGCTGTCCCCATCCAGTGCTCACCATCCCCCTTGGCATGCAGGGAGAAAATAAAGGATTTCTCCAGAAACCTCAGCTTGTTAAAACACAAGGCAGCAGCAATGTTAATAAGTGGGAAAGGAGTCCCGAGTCACAGTAGGATTCGAGAGCAAAACAGAATGACTCAGAACTAGAAAGCACTTAAAATGACGATTTGTCCATTTCCTGGATAAGAGGATGACACAGATGAGTCCCAAACCCAACGAGTAGTTTTCATCAACTGTAATCTTAACACAAAGAAGGCACTGATATTTACCAAGCATATCCAGTGGAAATCACCTGTCATTATATACTATATAGGACCTCCCCCCCCCAAATTGAAGAAACTTTGTAACTTTAATTACAAAGAGAAAAAAAATGTGTCTATATTCACAGGCAGATCATTAGACAGAGTTCAAACTCATTATTGAGTTACTTGAAAAAATAAACTGCTAAACCTGACTTGAGTTAATTCTAAGCTTCCTATCTATGAATTCCAAGCATTTCAGTGGAAACTTTTTGAAGTTTCGGTAACATTCAAGTTATAGGATATTACTTAATCTAATTCATTTACATACCGAGTCCACGTTCCTTAACATTAAAAAAAAAAAAACACATATATTTTCCAAAAGGAGAATGTACATCCAAATCTCAACCCACGATTCTCATCTAGATTTCTGAGAATCACAATCAAGGAATAATCGAGTTGGAGGAGGTTGGCCATCTGCTCCCAATCTTCTCTGCTTAAGTCAAGCAAGAAAGGTAATGGCACATCCGTCCCTGAGACCATTTCAGGTTTAATTAACCTCATATCCCTCATCTTCTCTTTGCCCTTCCCTCCCCTTTGCAGGTTAGGGTCATATCTGGTTCTTTCTCCAGGGAAGGGTACCTTCTTCATCTCTGGACACACATGATCACAGATACGTGTGTATAGCTGCCTCTTGAAACAATCACTTTGTCTCTGGAAGGAAATACCGCTTACATGTGCATATAAGTGGAATGTGCCTAAAAACAGACATGGACATGGGCTGCTACTCTATTTTCTGATTCGACATTATTTTTTTAAAATTTTGTTAGTACAAGTACATCTTTACCGCATTCTACTAGAAATACAAAGTTGAGCTTTATTTTTATGGAAAAGCTGTAATTTTTTTCATAGCTAGGTTTAGACGTTTTGCCACACCCTACTTTGAAGAGTGACTTCTAAAACTTTACTTAGTGTGACATCTAGTGCCCAGAGCAAGGAAATAATCACATGGAGTTACTGTCACCTTTCGATGAGGAGTAATTAATTTCCAGAGATGTTCACTGGGTTCCCCCAGTAAAAACAATAACAACAGATCTCTGTGTTAATTTCTTCATGTCATCATGAACCCTCAATATTCTACAAGAAAAAAAGAAAAAGAAGTCCCTCTAAATTCCATGGCCTAAAGGGGGAATATCCTGAACCCCTTTTCTTATTGCAGTAAAAGGTGAGTACTGCAAAGAATGTTGTAGAAATCATTTCAAAATAAACGTTGCATGATGGGCTGATGTTTAGTTCACCACCTCTGACATGGTGGAAAATAACACAAGGAGTCAAAAGTCTGGTGGGGGAATTCCAGTTCTGAGGTTCACTAGCTATTTGATGCGGGTGAGCCAGTTAACCAGAGTGTTCTGCATCTTCTCTGATAGGAGACTTGTCCCACCTACTTCCCAGGGGACGAGATCATAGGGGAGAGGCGGGTGAAACCTCTGCAATGGACGTTTATTAAGCACACGCTACGTTCCAGGCACTGTGCTCAATATTTTCAGTACAGTAATTATCTCAACAACTTTATGAGGAGAGGGATATTATGAAGCCCATTCTACACCCAAGAAAACCGAGACCTGGTCAAGGTGGAATCATTTGCAAAAGGTCCCAGAGCCACTCAGTGACAGGTGCAGGGTTCCAACGTGGTCCTTCAGAGTCTAGACCCACATATGTACTCACTATGTCATACGGAGAAGATTTTAGATGTCATTTATGTTGATTAAATGTCATTTTCGCCTCATTTCCGTACCTCCTTGGAAATCAGATCCTTGGTCAGGAGCTTTCTCCTTTTAAAAAGGGTGTTTTATGCTAAAACGAGCTAGACTTACCATAGTTTGACCACAGAGCCAGGTGAAGGTCACCTCCATGGGTGTTAACCTGACTCTAACCCATCCCAACCACACGGTGGGGCGCACAGCTTGATGCTTGAGGGTCATTCCTGTGCTGTGCAGACTGAGTTCTTAGACACTGTGTGCCATCTTACATGTCAGTACAAAAATTTTCTTCTCCAAAAGCATTGTGATCTCTCCAGCCTTCTTCCTGTAAGTTCTACCAAGACCAAAACCCCTTGAAGGGAAAGATGAAAAGTTGATGTAATTGGCTTGTGGGGGAGGTCCTCTCTGACCACGTGGGTAACGTGGGGGAGCAAGAGCAGTTCTTCACAGCAGCCTCATGACTGGTGTCCAGTGGGTACTTCCATCGTCTCACCCGCCGGAGGACCTCAAGAAGGAATGGCTAACTCATTAGGAGGATTCTTCTCTTTCAGGTGTTTCTTAATACAAATTCTTTTTCTTTCCTTTTTTTTTTTTTTTTTTAAAAATGGACATTTTAAAAAGAAACCAAAAAAAAAAATCCCACGTAATTTCCTTGATATAACTGGTTGAATTTTGTCCCTAAATGTTTTTTGTGGTAAAGTATACATAACATAAAATGTATCTCTGTAACTGCTTCTAAGTGTATAGTATGGTGGTAACAAATATATTGGCAATGTTATACAACTCTCACTACCGTCCATCTCCAGAACTCGCCTTATCTTGTGAAACTGAAACTCTATACCTATCAGTGATGCCCATTTCCTCTCTACCATCCCTGGAAACCGGCATTCTATTTTGTGTTTCTGATTTTGACTCCTTTAAGTACCTCACACAAGTAGAATCACACAAGATTTGTCTTTTTGTGGCTGGCTTATTTTACCTAGCATACTCTCTGCAAGGTTTATCCATGTTGTAGCATTTGCCAGAATTTTCTTACTTTTTAAGGCTAAATAATATTCCAATTGTATGGATAGACCACGTTTTGCTTATATATTCACCTGTCAATGGACACTCGGGTTGCTTCCATTTTTTACCTACTGTGAATAATGTTGCTATGAACATAAGTGTACAAATGTCTCTTTGAGATACTGCTTTTGATTTTCTTGAGTATATAATTGGAAGTGGAACTGCTAGACTATATAGTAATTCTGCTTTTAATTTGTTGAGGAATGGCCATACTGTTTCCCACAGCAGCTATGCCATTTTACATTCTTATTAACAGAACATATGGGTTCCAATTATTCCACGTTCTCACCAATACTTATTTCCTTTTTTTTTTTTTGGTATGGAAATTCATAGTTGCTTTATCTTTTTGTTTGTTTTTTTTTATAGTAGTCACTGTAACAGGCATGAGGGTGTTTTTGATTTCCATTTCCCTGATAATTAGTGAAAATGGAGTATCTTTTCATGTGCTTATTTTTAAAATAAAAAATTCATAAATTTGCAAATGCAAAAATTATAGATACATGGACACGGAGGGCGGGCCCAATCTCTTTCTGTGTAGACAGCTTCCAGTGACATAAGAGGCGACAGGGTCTATGAGTTTATAGGAGACTATGGAAATAAATTAAGACCTGAAAAAAAATTGTTACTTTAAAACCATGAAAGAAAGTTGCAAGTTAGAAATGGATCAATATTTACTGAATGTCTTCAAAACACAACATTAGGTCAACTTATCTCAATTACTATTCAAATACATTTGACTCACAAAGTTATGTGCAGGTATAACATTGGTGAGGGGTGTGGGTGCACACTATTATATTTGCTATGATATAGGAGGGACTTCCAAAATGAGGAGTGACTGAAGCTTCTAAAAGACTTGAAGTCAAACTCTTCCTTCCAAAGATATCAATTCTCACTTATTTCTTGTGGCCTCTTTCAAGGAAAAAAAAAAAAATGGCTGTCCCGCCACAGGTGTTGGGACCTGGCAATAAGTCGTGGGAGTCGGCCTGTGCACAGAGCTGTGGCTGCTGTGTGCTGCCCGGGACCCCTGCTCCTCCTCCCCATGCGGGAGCCTGTCTACTGACAGCCCTCCATGGAACGCCTCCCAGGGGAATTGCCCTGGCCAGGGAGTTGGTTCTCCTAAAACTGTACTACAATGACCGGTCAGTGGGGCAGTTGGTGATACAAAGACCCAGCCCTGTGCTTCAACAGGGGATGTCTCTGAAGAGTCCTCCCAAACTCAAAGCTCCCCATGGGACAGGTTGCGGCTTCTGCTTCAAAACTGTGCTGCACTTCTGCTTCTCTCTCCATCCAGTTCTGCTTCCTAATCCTTTTGCTTCTGGAGCCTTGGCTCTGTCACAGTGAGTGGAGTGCATGAAATCTCTGCCTCAATCCCTCTCTTGGGTGTCCAAATTAGAATTATGATCTACCCTATTCTTTTTAATGGCTGCATAGTATTCCAATGAATGACTATATCACTTTTTAACTGTTCTTTATGGATGAACAAAGAAACAAAAAAAATCCCATGGTTCTTTCAAGTTTTTCATGGATGGTGAACTCCCTCACCCCTTACAAGTCTTTGTTGAAATACCACCAAACCAACATCTATCCTCGCCATTTGCACTCCTAACCTCTCTGATCCGATCCACTTATTATATATTTCTATAGACTTACCACCTTCTGGCATTCTGTGTAAACTTCCTATTCATTATGTGCATTGTTTATTGTTTATCTCCTTCCACTAGCATGGAAGCCCTACTAGGGGAAGGGGCCTTTGTCTCATTCGCTCACTACTTTATCTCAAGTGTCTCTGACAGTGTCTGGCACAGTTAATATTCACTGAGTAGATTCCATTTTGAACACCTTTGTATGTATATGTTAATGATCTTTGCAAAGGATCAACCGTGGGAACCGCTGAGCATTCAAAACTCTATAGGTAATGCTAAGAGTCCCTCTGAAAGTTGTACTCATTTACACTCCCTTTGGGTGAATTGTACAAATCAAGCAATTTTAAAACACTCACTGCATTTCAGACTCCTTTGGCAATGAATTCAAAGTATTTCAAAAAGCTGCGAAGAGCAGTTGTTTAGGAAAACAGAGTCAATGCTGCCGTGCTCAATTAAAGCTGTCAAAAGTGCAGCAAGAAGCCAATCCACCTTCTTTTGGAAAAGTCTTCGCTCTCCGTTATGATGGTGGGGGTTCACTCTGTGTAATCAGATGCTCAAATTTCTTTAGGCTCAAGGTTGACAAGAAGTGTAACTGGACTGATAATGCTTGCCTAGCACCCAACAGAAACTCATCCACCCCTTGCGTTTTATTTATAGATTGCAAACTCCAAGCATCAATCTGATTACCTTTTCTAGCAACGATCCTTGAGAATTTCCACATCCTCAGCAATGTCACCTTCAAAAATGAATCCATGTGCTATTGATAGTGATTTACACAGGGAAGTGTTCTCACTGCGGTACCATTCTGACAAGTTTGCCATTCTCTGTAATAAACACTGTCATTATTTTTGACAGGGCTGGTAGAAGGGTTTCATTAAAATGTGCAGCAGGAAAAAAATTGTGCATCTTGGGAGAGGATGGGAAAAGGGAATCATGGTGATTTTGAAAAAAGTAAATATACAGATCAGATATATTCCATATATACCGTCCTGCCAACCCCAGGTACTCTTGCATAAGGTGTTTAGACTCATAAAACCGTCAAAACTAGAATTTCAAATAAACATTTAGGCCTTTGGTTGCATCTGGATCTACATGGCTCTGCTGTGCGCGGAGGCTTTGCCTTAGCAGCCTGTCGACTTTCATTTTCATTATTGGTCTATTACTCTTAGCTTAGCGATAAATTTTAAGAATGAGTTGAGTCTATAAGGTGCTTATGGGAAATCATAGCTGGTGGTTGTCACATCATCATTTTAGAATTACCATCAAAATATATTCTTTTTACATTTTTCTATACTTTTGACCTTTCCTACTCTGGTTTCTGACTGGAATAATAAATATTTTTGTTGCATTTTACAAACTTGTCCAAAGGCACAGGAGACACATGATCAAGCCTTCTTAGAATGGGACGATAGCGTGGCTTCAGAGAAACCATATGCAAGAGTTAAGGCCTCTCTGAAAAGATCTGTTGGCTGAGAAATGTTTGATTTCATATACACATGGGAAGGTCACTTTTTATCATTTCCCCGTAATCTAGGGTCAAAGGGTGAAGTAAAAGATAAGATGAACAAATACAGAGTAGAAAGCTGGATGCTGTGGTACACTCCTGTGATCCCAATGACCGGAGAGGCTGAGGCAGGAGGATAAAAGTTTATGAGGCCAGCCTCAGCAACTTAGCAAGACTCTGTCTCACAAATAAAACATAAAAAGAGCTGGGGACATAGCTTAGTGGAGAGTGCTTCACTAGCATGTGAGAGTCTCTGGGTTCAATCCCCAGTTCCACAAAACAAAACAAAACAAAAACAAACAAACAAAAAACTAGAGAAGTAGGTGGCCAATTTTCTGTATTTTTCCACTTGATGAAGAAGTTACAGATGTCAGCTTCTTTCTATACACCCCTGCAGAATATGGAATCAGAATAACTTTCTACAAGTTGGAAAGGGCCTTAGAATTTCTCAAGTTCTCAGACCCACACTTTTCCAAATAAAGAACTTGAATCTCACAGAGGTTAAGTGCATGGTATAGCTAGGCAGTGGCAATGTCTTGTGATGACAGGTGTGTGACACTCAGGACCAGGTCTTTGGTACCGTGCTCCTTGCAAGAAAGTGCCACCTTCCAAATCACTCTCCTGCCAACTCTAAACAGTTCCAACTACTGTGACCCCAGTTTTTCAACAATTGTAAGAAGTTTTGTCTTCTGTTTCTAGTGTTCAATGGACAGCTCTGTGTTTTGTTAAGGACTATGTGTTTTGCACTCCCGTCTGCAACTGGAGTACCCTTGGGGTAACATGAGGTTTCTGAGTGGAAATCAATTGCAATTGAATATGTGGTTATTTTCTTTCTTTGCTTTCCACAGGCAATTTACAAACCTTCAAGAGCTTGTCTACTGCTGTGAGTGCTCTGTTTTCCAATAAGTTTCTTTGCCTTATGATAATAAACTGTTAATGCTGCAAAGCCCTGGGATTGATATGATGTCTGTACGTAATGGAAGCTGTTTCTTTCTCAGTCCCAAGGTAGGAGCTCAGTACAGGCCATAGAGTCCAGGAAGGCACACAGATCTTTGTTTTTTTTTTTTTTTTTAGTGGTACTGGGGATTGAACCCAGAGCTTCGTGCATGATAGGCAAGTGCTCTGCCATTGAGCTACATTCCCAGTCCTTTTAAAATGTTACTTTGAGATAGGATCTGTCTAAATTGGTGGCCTTGAATGGTGATCCTCCTGCCTCAGCCCTTCTGAGTACCTGGGATTACAGGCACGCACCACTGTGCCCAGCTCACCATAATTTTTGCTTATTTGTTTTGGTGGCACTAGGGATTGAACCCAGAGGTGCTCTCTACCCCTGAGCTACATGCTCAGCCTGCTTTTTTAAGCAGTAGAGTCAGCATCATCTACTGGTTGCATTTGGAACCAGGTAAAAAAACCCCAGAGGCCTTGGAGCACAGCCTACTAAAACCCAGGTTGATGTTCCAAAGTCAGTTTACAATAACACATCTAAGAAGATGCTGGATAATAAATCCAACCAGAAGGTTATCCATTGGCAGGTGAAAAACCTTTTTTATTTATTTTTTTCAGCGTCAGGGACTGAATCCAGAGCCTATGCACACTGGCAAGTACTCTACTGCTCAGCTACATTCCCAGCCTCGATGGAAAGCCCTATAAAGTCCAGAAAAGCCCATTGTCAAATGGTTGGATAATGAGAAGAAATGGCAGGCAGCTGGCCAGGCCAACCACTGGTGGAGCAGTTATAGGCAGGTGCACCTTTTTGGGGGTCTCGGTGTAGGGCAGGTACCAGGGATTGAACTCAGGGGCACTTGACCACTGAGCCACACCCCCAGCCCTATTTTATATTTTATTAAGAGACAGGGTCTCACTGAGTTGCTTAGCACCCTGATTTTGCTGAGGCTGGCTTTGAACTCACGATCCTCCTGCCTCAGATGGGATGGACCCACACTTTTCCAAATAAAGAACTTGAGGTTAAGTGCATGGGGTAGCTAGGCAGTGGCAATCTGTTGTAATGACAAGTTAGTAGCACTCAGGACCAGGTCTTTGGTACTGTGCTCGTTGCAAGAAAGTGCCACTTTCCAAATCATTCTCCTGCCAACTCTAAACAGTTCCAACTATTGTGAACCCAAGATTATAGGTGTGCACCACCATGCCCAGGTAGGTGCAACTTTAACGATGCACAAAAAGCACCTGCAACTGTGACCCACAGGACAGATGATTACTTGGTGTGGAATAAACTTGTACTTAAATTAAAAAAAATTTCTTTTAGTTGTAGACGGACACAATACCTTTTATTTTATTTATTTCTGTGTGGTGCTGAGGATCAAATCCAGGGCCTCCACACATGCTAGGCAAGTGCTCTACTGCTGAGCTACCACCCCAACCCTGGTTTTAAAATTTTAATGAGAAAGTAAATCCTTCACCTCTAATAGAACCTCGTGAAGCACCAAATTCATTGTCAGTGGTTTGGAACTTTAATATAATTGGGAGCAGCCAGGACATTTTATTTTATGATATAAACCATGAAGACAGCTCTATTATGTTGGAGACCACATTATTTTTTCCCCATAACTTATTCCAATTTTAAAGAAACTTTCAGATTCTCCATTTTTACTTCTTGGCTCAGACAGCAAGCCTCTCACGAGACCATCGGAAGGCCACTAGAAGCTCACACATTTTTCCAAGAAAGAAAGAGGCCTGCAGGTGCTCACCCTCACCCTGTGAGTACCCAGAAAGCCAAACAGGCTCCTTCACTTCAGTTTGGTTCACTTTGTCATCAGCCTAGGTGGCTTCCAAGCCATCCCTGATCCCTTCTTCCATTAGCAATAGAGAAAGTCTGCTCCCCAGGATCCCACCAGAGACTGACATTATTGGCCACTAGCTCTTTCTTGCTGGATCCCTTCTGAGAAAACCGACACTCAAAGGAGATGGAATTAGGGGAAAGCAATCTCTCTGGCCTTCCAGGCAGTCGAAGGCCCATGAAGTGAGAGGTCAGGCCCCTAAGCTCTTTGTGGCCGTGGTCCACTGAGGTGAGGACCATGAAGTCCTTGAGGGGCACCTCAAGGTCTTCCCACCCCTTCTGGATTTTGAAGCAACAATGACTGGTCCAATCCATGGTGCACAAGCTCCTCACCGCCAGGAGCTGAAGCCAGGTGACCCATGGCTTCCCCGCCCTTCTCCTTACCCTCCACCTTCAAAAATGGCTGCCTTTGCTGAGTCACCTCCAATATGGTGAAGTTCTACCCTCAGTTTCCATGAAGAGTGGAACAGGAAGGATCTCTTAACCAACCTGCTCTGGTAAAGACGCTTTCTTTTGTATAAGAACAAACATGGGAAGTATCTTTTAAAACTTAAAACCAATAAAATAGATTTATTTAGATAAACTAAATTTTATCATTCAATGATAAATAAATAAATAAATTATACACACACACACACACACACACACACACACACACACTAATAGCCAGGAAGCCAGAGTTAATAGCAGTGCTCTATTATCGTAACTCTATTAGTCTTTATCACATATATTCTTCCTATCTTCATATTTTGTTCTATTTATATTGTAATGTCCAGCTGATGAAATACTTTCTATCAAGATACCTCAAATTTGTTGAAGGAGTAGGTGAAATTGTACACTTAAAAAAAGTCAAGGGATGAAAAAAAAAAAGATTGGAGAATGTATTATAAAAGTTCAAATCTTAACATTTTTAGAGACATTTAAGAGTGGTTAAAAAGCCATACTACATGGTTTTCAAATCCCAACCCACACATTCTTGTCTTTGGTGTTAATTTGCTTTGTGACTCAGTTTCTTATTTGTAAAATGGAGAAAATAAGGGCATCTCGTGGGTTAATATTAAACTCCATCAATATATGTTACAATCAAAATATCACACCCTATTAGGCTTCTGAACTTTATTCCAAAGCAACATGATTGCTCACCTACTGTGGCAGACGCTGATGAGAGTAGAGACTTGCCCCAGGAGCCCCAGCCTGCCCATCCTCTTCCCTGAGGAGGGGAATCCACAGCCTGCAGAGAAACAGATCAGCAGCAGGTCAGCAATTCCGTTTATCCCTAAATGGAAAAATGGTTGGTATAAAACAAAGGGAAGGTTTAAGAAAAACCACCACCTGCCGTATCGCACTAGCTTATGGTTCATATGGGTCATAAAAAAATATCCCGACCCACGCTGCAGTGTGTACTTTGAAACCAAATTGATTAGTGAAGGTGTGGGTTTCTGAAGTCTTGGCCTGAAGTGAAGTAAGCCTCAGTTCTCCCATAATTTGGAAGTCAGGGACAAGAGCTGGGTCCAGAAAAAAAGATACAACACATTAGAGCCCCAGAGTGATTTGAAAACATTCAAAAGAAACTTGACCCAGGCAGATAAACAAATGTGGTCTTCAAGGTAGGGTGAACCTTCAAACCTCTGGGATGGCAGATGGGATTCTTGGCATGGACCATGGGCAAAGTGTCTAAAAGGTACCAATAAGCCTGGAGGTGGGTGGCAGCAACGGCAAGCTTTGTGAGGGAGACACCTTTCTATTTGACCCCTGTAAGTGCATCTCTCACGCACAGGGGAAGATGGTCTCTGGCCTCAGTGGATTCAAATTCTTTTGCCTCAGATTTTAGAGTTGGGACTGGAGACTATGGTTCAGCATGAGCTGTTTGCATGAATAGATAATGAAAACTCATGCTATGCAGGTTGACCCTCTTCTACTCTCTGTGCACACTAAGAACTAAGCAAAAACAGAGTGAGCAGAATGATGGAGATATGCTCAGAGATCTGCTTGGAATTCTAGTAGCTTCTCAGCTTCTGGTTTCCAACCCTCTTGAGACCTGCTCCATTTCCGTCTTTGGGTTCTACGAGATGCCCTTTTTAAAATTTTTTGCTTTTTTAAAAAAAATGTTTTGTTCACTGATATCCCCAGGGCCTAGGAGAGTCTCTACAATATAATACGTGCTTAATTAATAAATATTGGATAAGTTACTGAGGTTTATGCTACTTGCAACCAATGAGTCCTGACTCAGTAGAGCTACAGCTTTCTCTTACCTCCTGGGAACATACTCTAAGAAACAAGGCAAGAATAAATACATTAGGCGTTAGCCAGATGAGAATCACAGCCTTTTCACTTGGAAAAAAAAAAATGAAGCTGAACATTTGAAAAATACCTGCACAGCTTGTAGATTCTGCAGCTCTGACCCAAGGCTGGTTATCAGTCATCCCAACGCCCTTTCCTGGGCTGTCTCCACCCTTGCAGTTAGGGGTGGTCCCAGGAAACAGTTTTCAAGCAATGAAATGTACACATGAGAATGTTTCTGCTTTCATGATGACTCATACAGCTATGGCTAGTGCCAATTCTTCCCCCCCCCCCCCGTCTTTCTTGCCCTAGATGGGGATATGATGATTGAAACTGAGTGGTCATTAGGGAAAGGCCAAGGAACCACAGAGTCACTGGTCCTGGCCCTGCTAAAGTACTCAACTGACACGAGCAGCTAGCTATCTAGCTCCATTCTTCCTATTAAATGAGAAAAAATAAATTGCTATTTAGTACACCAATATATTTTGGATTTTAGTTACTTGCACCCAAAGGTGTTAGAAAATATCAAACACCATCCATCAGTGTAGAGCACTGGTCAAGAGAAAAGGTCATGAAATTAAATTGCCTGGGTTTGGGTCCAAACACTGCCATTTGGGGCAACAAGTTACTCAAGTTCCTGTTAGACCTTCTTCCTTATTACAAAATGAGAGAGATGGCAGTATTAGAACTATAAGAACCAATAACCTCATCAGCCTTGTGACGATTAAAAGAAATAATTCAGGAGTTGGGATTGTGGCTCAGAGGGAGAGCGCTGGCCTTGCACGTGTGAGGCAGTAGGTTCGATCCTCACCACCACATAAAAATAAAACAAAGATATTATATCCTCCTATAAATAAAAAATAAATATTTTAACAAACAAGAAATAATTCATATGAAGTTGTGGGCACAGCGTCTGGCATATAATAAATATTCCATAAATTGTTAGCTGGTAATAATAATAATAGGAAATTGCATTTTTAAAACTATGAAGCAAAAAAAGCTTTAAAAGTTGGCTTTTATTTTTTGTTCAGTCTACAAAGAGCAGCCTGTTAACATGAATGGAAATACTCCTGACTATCTGCTTTCATTTTTGGTGTCTACATTGATTTACTTCACTTTGGCAATGGAACCCAGTGACAATTTTATACCATCATGAAGACAGATGTAAGTTGATGATTAATATCACTCTTTCATAGGACAAATCACTACCGATGAGCAGGAAGAGTTAATACACTTAGGGGTGACAGCTTCTGACTCAAATTTACAATATTTAATAAGTTCTGACAGCTGGTAATTGACTAGCAAATGGAAATAAATGTTAAATGAGTCTAGAATTTTTTTTGCTGTATAATAAGTGACTACTTCAATTGCCTTATTAATAAAGTCCTCTGACATTGAGTTGGGACTTTTTTTTTTTTTTAAGACAGGGTTTTGCCAAGTTACCCAGGCTGGCCTGAAACTCATGATCTTCCTGCCTCAGCCACCCAAATGGCTGGGATTAGAGACATATGCCACTGCACTGGCTTGAGCTGGGACTTCTTATCAGCTACAAAGAATATTTGTTATCAACGGCAAATGCTCAAATGACTTAATGTGCACATTTAATATAAAAAATATATATACCAAATGTTAAACATTCATTATAAATTATCTCATCGTGAATATTGTCTCCACTTCAAATGGCCTTGATGTCACATACAGGAAACTATGAAATAGGCAGCACAGATTAACTCAGATTTTCATTATCAAATCTAGTTATTTTAAAGCTTTTTTTCTCACCCTTCTCCCCACCCCCACCACCCTCCCCCCCCCCCCGCCCCGTGCAATTTTCACCTCCTTTAACAGGCAACTTCATGTCTTAACTCACAGGGAAAATAAACGAGAAGTCTCTGCCCCCTCCCCATGAACTTTCAGAATGTCCTCATACTGTAACAGCAAATTGACATGGATTGATGAAGGATGTCCAATACTCAACTAAAGATCATTTAAACGTCTATAACCACTGTGTGCTCCTAAAAATATAAAAAAAAAAAAGTGTAGAATTTCATCAAGTTCAAAGTTCTTTAAATAGAAAAAAAATACTTACCAATCTAGTATCCCATTTAAAGGTCTCTATCATACATTCATTGGGGCTAGGGGTCTAGCTCAGTGGTAGAATGCTTAGTTAGCAATGCATGAGGTCCTGGATTTGATGCCCAACAAAAATAATAAAATTTATTTTTGGCCATCAAGTTCAAAGGTATCATTAGAAAAATTTATAAATCTCCAGATTCCATCCAATTCAAAGGTCTTTAACACATATATGGGAAGTATATGTGTTAAAGATCAAAGATCAATATAATTATCCTGTTTCCTTGAGAAGATGAGAAATTAGATCCTGAGGCTATCTTATGTACAGTGATGTGGGCCATAGGATCTATGCAACCAAATCTTTTTTAAGTTTTGTAATTCATGACATAGCCACTCTAAAGGGGGACTCAGTAGGACAGTAGGAGGGTGTCAATTGCTCAGGACATCTGTAGCTTTGTCAAAATATCTGCTGACAACGAACTCAGTTATTTCCGAGTCGTTTTCTTCCTTGGTGAGTGCACCTCATTCAACTCTGGCAAGATTTAAAAATTATATGTAGAAAGGTTTAAAGCATTACAGACAGGCTATTAATATTTGTGTGTACACTTGGTCTTTTCTGTCCTACTAATATTTATGAAATTTGACCCATTTGCCACTTTTTGAAATCCAATTTAAAAGGAATAAATTATTAGACTTCTAATGTTCAGCTGAAATCTTCCTCAGTGTATGCACACCATTATAACATTTGAGAGGTCTTTACAATCCACTCTATAAATTGAATAGCTTTATAACAATTATTAAGTACTCAGTAAGGCTTTGTATCAGTAGATAAATGAGGTACTTAAAGAGGAGATAAAATACATCCATCACACTTTTAAATGCCGTTTAAAATACTGAAACTTGTTTAAGTTGGTAAAAAGGACCAAACATTTCAGAAACCCCTTGAAAGTGACTGTTCAATTCCGCTAGACTTCTAAACAGAAAAGGATCTGTGAGACAAACATAGAGCCTAAGGAAGAATAAGGCTTAATGGATTTGCAATCTTAATAGTCAAACACTAATTGTTTAAACCAAATTAAACAGCTAAGTAGTTCCTTTTATGCACAAAGCATACACACTGGCCTATACCCCTCAAACCCTGTCTAAATGTACCCTTCTGTTAATTGGGGATGAGGCTTTCCTCTTAGGTACCACTTGAACCCCTTAACTCCCCTGGGCGTGTGCGGATTGGCTATCCCTTCTTCTGGCTTCTCAACCTTTCCTTCTACTGGATACTTCCAACATTTAATCATGCACATGATTTATCTGTCTCAACACCAACCAATGAAAATCACAACAAGGAGAAAGTGATTCTTTCAAACTTATCTGGTTTCTGTTCTATAGATTTCTTCTTAACCTCTTTAAAAAAAAAAAAGTGTCTGCTTTCTGTATCCACTCCCCTCTTCACTCTTCATCTTACCCAGCATGACTCTCACTGCCACTATTTTATGAGGCCATTCTCATCAAGCTCACAGTGACTTCCTTGTTGTCAAAGCCATGGACTCATTGTAGTCTTTTTATTACTTGATCTCTCAATAGCATTTGAAGTTTAACCACTTTTATACCCTTACAGTATTCTATTGACATGGCATCTATATTAGTTCATTTTCCATGACTATAACAAAATACAAGAGGCAAGCTATTTTATCAGGAAAACATTAGCTCACAGTCCGAGAGATTCAAGGCCAAAGTGAGGCGCTGGCATGGCTTGGGTGTGGACTTCATGGCAAATGGTGTCCCAGTGGTGGGAGTGCATGTGGAAGAGAGCACATCTCAAAACAGGAATCAGAGAGCAATTCAGGGATCAGCATTGTGCCTTAACAGCTCACTCTCATGAGAGCTCTGGCTTCCGGAGCTATTTTCCTAAGGCAGCTCTCCAAATGACCTAAGGACTTCTCACTAGTCCCCACCTTCCAAATGGCCTACCCCTAAACAATCTCCACCCTGAGAACCAATGGATTCTGTTATTTACTTTAGAATTTTTCTACATGCATCCTGTGATATTATGGGTGCTTCTTAGATTACACTACAGTCCACGGGCTGACAACACTCCAATAAAACATGCACAGTCCAGGAAAGTCAGCGGCATTCTAATCAGGAATGCCACACTCCAGAGGCAGCTATAATGAGCAATTCTATTATCTGTGCCTCTGTGAACACCTGATGCTATGCTAATTGGCATACTGATTTGCAGAAATGGATTTTAATTGGTAAACATGTGAATATTTTAACTAACCATCTGAACACCTGAAAGGGATCTGGATGGGGAAAAAAATCAAAGGTATTCAAGATTTGTAGATGGTCATATATATTTAAGGGGTTCTTCCTCTCTTTACATGAATAAGGTATAAGAAGGGATTGTGCCCTGTATAAACGGTCCTCCACCTAATTTTGAACTTCAGGGAATTTTCTTCACTTAATGCCACATTTCTTCTCAGGGCAGAAACCCCACCTCTGAAATCCAGACTGAGCCTTTCCCTCAAGGTAAGAGCACCAAAAGGGGCAGCCCAATGGGGTGTTCTCAAACCTACACAGAAAACAGGGCTCATGAACTATTTTTAACCCTCTTGTTAGTGTTTTATTTAAAAAGAACAGAGTGGTATAATGTGATTTGAGACTTGATTTCACTTATAGAGCGTAGGGGTGAGACTGTAGAGGGAACAGGTAACTCTCACCATTTCAACTTCTTCTCTGGCTACCTCAAAATCATCATTGCCACCATCACTACCTCTATCCCCGTATTCCATCTATGAGCTGTGCATGACCATCAGCTTAGAGACAGGAGCTTTCCAGGGTTGAGTCCTTGACCTTTGTTCTACACACACACACACACACACACACAAAAAAAAAAAAAAAAAAACACACATGGGCAATCTCACCCATTTTCATTACTTAAATTGCCATTCAGGTGCTGAGAGCCTACAAGGCACCTGTTTCTCCACAGACCATTATAATCAACTGCCTACAAAGAGCTTCCCTGGTGTGTTCAATACGGAACTCAACATCTTCTCAATTCCTCCATGTCCCCCAGTGAGTTCTTTCTGTGTCCTAGAATTAGTGATTCCCAAACACTGGTCCACAGACTGACTGCAAGAGTATCATCTGGGACAACTCATTAAAAATAGACCCTTACCTTCCACTGGGACCTTCTGAATAAGATGCCTTAGGCTAAAGCCCAGGAATCTGAATTTTTGTCAAGCATCTCAGGTGATGCTAATATGCTCCCAGATTTGGCAAGCACTGCTCTTTATGGCCAAATGGCACCACCAGGTTGTGGAAGCCCAAAACTGGGTGTCATCATGTACAGCAGGTCTAAAAGGGGAAATACTCAAAGAGAAGTGGAGCATCCAGTTTAGAATGCAAAAAACTGCCATCAGCATGTCTAGGCTATGTTCCCTCCCCTTTGTCTCCTTTGATAGCAATTTTATGGCTCTTAGATGTTCGGCTTTTTCTTTTCTATGGGGTACTCCACAGTCTCAAATTTTCCTTTGAGAGGACTTGTAGTGGTAACACTGGGATTTTTTTTTAATCTTCTCCATAATTGGTCTTTTCCATTAGTGTGAGACTTCTAAAGATTCATAATAAAGCCCCACAAGACCCCTGGGAACAAATATCACTACCAACCAGTCCCCAGAACAAACCTCTCTGTTGAGTTTGAAGACCTGCCTGACCTCTGAAGACTCATTTATGTGCTCCATCAAGGGTACCCCTCATGCCATAGGACATGATATAATTGCTTTTGTATGATGTTTCTCTCCAGCTAGATTTTAGGCCTCCTGAACTTGGCTGTACCACCCAGATTCCTGGATAGAAAGCATGGTGTCACGGATCTGGTAGATCATAGAGAATCTGCTTCGACCTCTGATGTTCCAGCCAGGATGGGGACTCTTTCTCATGAATGTTTTCAAGTGGATTCTTGCAGAAAGGCTCAATTCCATCAGAAAGGAGTAGGAAGAAAAGGCGTCCCAAAGACAGGGATGGTGTGATTCCCTCGTGTGATCCTTCAGAGCAGGAATCCAGCCTCAGCTGGTAGGCTCCTGGCCTTGCCCTATTCTTAGGCCTCACTCTGATGGCATTACCATATGGGCCAAGAGATAGCCTCCACCCTGGGCCAGTCAAAGGTAAGCCTGATGGCATGGACATTAAGGGCACCCAGAGCCAAAGTCTATGCAGACACAAATCAGTTATAGAAATACACACATTTATGCAAACATTATCAAAAAATCTAATGTATTCTAGAAGATACTGGTGCATACTACCTCAAAGGCTTTTTTAAAATTTCTTTTTAACAAAAACCACCCTGATAGCATTTCAAGGACTTTGGACAGATTTTTTTCCCCCCTGGAACTGGGGATTGAACACAGGCTCTCATGCATGCTAGGCAAGTGCTCCACCACTGAGCTTCACCCCAGCCCTTCAAGGACTTTGAGAAGATGAGCATTTCCTCATTATGAAGCATCACAAAGTATCTGGATGGAAGTACAAACACTGGCCACAGAGTTTCACTAAGGTTTTTTAAACCCAAAGTAGGCATTTCCCTATTGAAACCTTTAAAAAGGGGTAATGAGATTTTTATCAGGTTGAGTTATACCTGGGATCAAATAAGCTTTTGAGCTTGACTGTTTTCCTATAGAGTCTGCCATTTCTTGGTAACCCATGTTCAAGATCCAAGTAACCAGTTTATAAGCAAACTTCTGAGTCAAGGACTTTCTTTTTTTAAGTTGTAAAATGCTTTCTCCTCTGGATATTTTCACCATTACAAAAAGATTTCTTATAAGTATCCAACAAAGAGCAAACAGAATAAATGAACAATACTTGAAGACTGGGCACAAAATTGACTTCTAATAATTTCAGATGAGTAACTCAGGATAAGAATATACTTTTCTGGTAATTCTTTAAAAGAGACTAAATTTGCATCTACATAGAAGGGTTTAAGTAGGACCTGGGTAAAAAGGATACCCTCTACCCTCAAGGTTCTCAAGTTCAGCCAGATCAGCTTTCTGCCCTTCTTAGAAGGGACAAGCTCCTGGGCATTTATTGCCGCAGGTGTCTCTCCCAGGCCTTCAGGCTGTTTGAGCTCCTGATGTAATATCCCACACACACATGCAGACCCCCAGCAACTTAGTGAAACCTCTGTGGCCAGTGTCTGTACTTCCATCCAGATACTTTGTGATGCTTCATAATGAGGAAATGCTCACCTTTCCAAAGTCCTTGAAGGACTGGGGTGAAGCTCAGTAGTGGAGCACTTGCCTAGCATGCATGAGAGCCTGTGTTCAATCTCCAGTCCCAGGGGAGGGAAAAAAAAAAAAAAAACCTGTCCAAAGTCCTTGAAATGCTATCAGGGTGGTGCAGGGTGGGGGAGCTATCTGTTGCCAAGAGGCTCTATTCCTGTAGCATCAAAGAGGTTTATAAGGTATTTTCAAAGTAGCATTCATTTGTGCAAACAATTTAAGAAGGCAGATGTGGCAGGAGTATATTGAATTGTCATTGTGCTCTCTTAATTTACAATCCTATTATAATTATTAGAAATGTGAAATTGGAATGTATAATTTATCCATCAGCAGCATATGGGTTTTGAATTAGCGGAGCTTATGTGGTTCCTTTAAGTCATCAGAATAGTGCGGCTCAGTTATATTTTATTACTGAAGCAATATATTTATTAGCAATAATACTTACAATAAAAATCAGGAACTATAGTTCCCTGTAATAGAAAGACAGCTCAGAGACAAAACTGTTCCTAGAATTGAGAAGACCCAACTCAAATCCCCACTCTTCCTACCTCTCCTCTATTCTGGGCAGATGGGCATAATCCCCTGGTCTAACTCTCAAAACTACCAAGCCTGAAGCTTAGGAATGTCCCACTCTTATTTCCCTTAGGTTTTGTGGCTGTTGTTCCTGTTTTTTTTTTCAATATTAATATATGAAAGTTGGGCATGGTGGTACATAGTTGTAATCCTAGTGAACTAAGAGGCTGAGACAGGAGGATTGCAAATTTGAGGTCAGCCTCAGCAACTTAGTGAGACCTCCAGCAAGTTAGTGTCTCAAAAATTAAAAAGGGTTGGTGATGGAGCTCACTGGGAGAGTATCCCTGGGTTCAATCCCCAGGATTGCAAAAAAAAAAAAAAAAAAAAACGAGAGAGAAAAAAAAATAACCTAGTAGCCAAAAGAATAAATGCAGTGCTGGGGCTTGAACTAAAGTCTTGTCTAAACAAGACAAACATTGATCTTACACACCCAGCCCTCTCCAAATTTTTTTTTGGGGGAAGGGAGGGCGGTACCAGGATCCCTATAACATGTCCCCTATGACATGCCATGTAGTTACTTTGGGGTGACCTAAGGTGCACACTTCAGGGTGAGCAGGGCTGGTGGAGAACAGATCCTGATCTTCTCCTGCACCATCATGTAGAAGGCCATTTATCCTGCACAGGATGGAGGACACTGGCCACAGAGGTTTCACTAAATTTTTTTAAACCTAAAGTAGGCATTTCCCTACTGAAATGTTTAAAAAGGGGTAATGAGATTTTTATCAGATTGAGTTACACCTAGAATCACATAAGCTCATCTCCTCCTCCTGGCTGAGCACCTGCTGCCCCATCCCTCCCTTTGTTCCTGGAGGGGAGGAACCAGGAAAACCCAGCTTGTGTGGTCCTGTGGTATGGCACAGGGTGCCAACAAGGAAATGCTGGCCGATCTTATCCTCCAGAGGGACAGATGCAGGCACTTAAGGGAATGGGTGAGAGGTGACTCTACGGCTGGTCCCCCGAAAGTGGTATGTGATGACAGTGATCTGAATGTGATGACTTCCATGGTGGATGTATATAACTAAGCAGAATGTAAGTGGCCTTATGGAAACACTTGACTTGTTTAGGGTAGAATCTGGCTCCTTAGTCACCTGGAGTCATTGAGTCTGACATTATGATATTCTCTGTTTACTCCAGAGTGGCCCAGGACAAGCTGCTTAATGTCTGTGAGCCTGGGTACCTCATCTGCAAATTGGAGTTCATAAGCTCTGAATTATTGTATGGAGCGAATTACATGACACATAGGTGGCCGGTGAAGTGCCTGGCACAGGCTCTCTCCAACAATTGGTGGCTACTATTTACAACAGAATTGCCAAAATGCAAATATGAGAGCAACAAATTTTTCTTACATGTCTTATCTTGCTACACAACACATTTTTGATGATAGAGGTGATGTCAAAGCATATTCTGAGTCCTCAATTCCCACCTGCAGAGCTTGACCCAAAGTTCTGCACATGGTATGTGCCATGAATTGAATATGGCTTGTTCCCTCTGAAACCCTTATTGAAATTGAATCTTCATTAAAACATATTAAGAGTTGGGACCAGGAGGGACCTTTAAAGGTGACTGGGTCTTTGCCTTCGTGAAAGGATTAACCCATTCCTGTGATTAATGGATTCATGGGTTAATGGGTCATCTTGAGAGTAGATCTGCTATCACAGTCAGTTTGGCTAGGTCTCCTGTGCACTCCCTTTCTCTGGCCATGTGATCCCTTAGCTACCTTGGGACCCTGCCAGCAAGAAGACCATCAGCAGATGCAGCCCCTTGACCTTGGACTAGAACTCTGAGTCAAAATAAACCTTCTTTCTATATAACCTCCCAAGTCTGTGGGATGGTTTTGGTAGCAACAGGAAATGGACTAAGATAATAGGTGTTGGGAAGAACTTAAGTTGAAATGGCCTGAATGAGCACTCTTACCGGATCATTCGGTTCTTTCAGGGGTATTTCAGACCCAGGTTCTCCCTCGAGGCTCACAGAATCGACGCACTCTGCTGGTGTGTCCTCGGTCACTTCTCCATTGAGGGAGGTCTCCGTGGTTCCTGCATCTTTGGGCTGTTGTGGGTGCCCAGCAGCAGCAGTCTTTGCGCCCTGATCAGCTGCATCCTCACGCACGTCTCCTCTGGGCTCCCCTGGTGCCAGCTTGTTTGAGACTGTAGCTGAGTCACTGTGCACTTCCGCATCCTCAGGTAAAGAATCACTACTGGAAATCTTCGTAATTTCTTCTCTGTCTGTAGTGGCTACGGTGTCACTGGCATCATCAGACATTTTAATATCTGTCGACACAATTACCAACAAACATTTTATGCTTTGATCTGAATTGTTAAGCTTTCATCCAAAGCCCGGAATAACCCAATTAAATCTGGGGTATACTTTTTTTCTACTGATAAATGGCTTTATGTAATCTTGTAGCAAGCTGACGACACCCGGCTCCTAATCCCTGAACCTGTGCATGTTGCCTTACATGGTAAAAGGAATCTGCAGATGTGATTAGTTAAGGATCATGAGATGGGGAGATCATCTTGGTTTACCAGAATGGGCCCTAAGTGTTGCCACAAATGTCCTCATCATAGGGAGGCTGGACTACAAAGAGAAGGGGCAATGACAGGAGCGGAGATTCAGGTGATGCATTTTGAAAATGAAGGAAGGAGCCACACACCAAGCAACAAGGGAAGCCACTAGAAGCTGAAGAAGACAAGGAAGCCATTCTTCCCTCCATGACTCCATGGAACCAGCCCTGCAGGCACCATGACTTGAGCCAGAAGAAACTAATTTCAGACTTCTGACCTCTAGAACAGCAAGAGAACAAACCTGTGTTGGTACAAGCCACTAAACTTGTTGCAATTTGATACAGCAGCAACAGAAAACTAATATAGAGCCCTATCTTTAAACCTTGAAGGATTTCTTACTTGGCATGAAGAGATCAGCACATGGAAACTAAGCATATTATGCATAAAATTATTTGTTTAATCTGACTTTGGTAGAAAACAAAGAGAGCAGCATAGAAAATATTTGGAAACTTATAAGAATATATTTGTCATATAGCTTTGCAATGTCATCAGAGATTAACAAGAAAGAGACATACATACACATAAATGTACACTGTTGGGGCCATTGTTGGGGAAGGTTTAGACTCTCATTGGATAGTAGTTCAGTCAGGGAAACACAAGGATGAAAGGGAAAGGGATTTGAGATATGAAGTCAAATAAGGAATGCAGGCTATCATGTGGAGAGCTCTTTTGGAAAGTTTTGAATTCGTGTAAGATGGTAGGACTCTCCTCTTATCCCTACTAAGAAAGTTCATGTAGAACTTTTCATGACAACATGATTACTTTGAGCATGCACTGTCCAATGTGGCAATTAACAAGAGGCTACTGAGCACTTGAAATGTGGCTAGTGCAGCAGAGGAGCTAAAATTTTCATTTTATTTAATTTTTCAATCATTGAACTTTAATTTACATAGGCACACACAGCTACTTTCTAGGGTAGAGTAGCTTGAGAAGGTTGGTGCAGGACCATAATTTGTTTAGGCAAGAATAAAGACATGGTGTTTTTATTGCATTAGAAGCCAATCTCAGGCAAATCATTGGGCATTTTTATTGACTTCAGTGTTTACCAACTGGTCAGATCTCAAGTGGTTACTAAGCTAACACATGTGAGAAGCCATATAATGCACTGGCCACATTGTGTGCAGGTCTACTCCTAGGGGTCTGCTTCCCTTTTGTTCCTCAAATAGTCACCCCACGAGTCTGTCTCATCCTTTCTATTGCGCCTTCTTCCTGGGTGGGTCACATCTCTGACAGTTTTCATGCACCATTTCTCTGTGGTGGCTCTCAATTATATATTCTTCCTCCATTCCATAGAGATGGAAAGATTTGTGTAGGGGATGAATGGAGGGGGATGAGGCGTGACTGCCAACAGGTATGAAGTCTCTCTTGGGGTTGATGAAATGTTCTAAAATTAGATGGTGGTAATGGCTGTACAATTATGTACATATAATAAAAACCACTGAGCTGAATATTTTTATATGGGTGAACTTTGGAGTATATAAATTATATTTCAACAATGCTTCTATTTAAATAAAAACTCTACCTCCAGACAAGTATTTCTAATGGCCAGCTGGACATCTCTTTCTGCCCAGGGAAACCTACTGTCTTACTCTTAATTTTAGATCTTCTTGTCTTTTGTATTTCCCTTAACAACACCTAGATTCTCCCCAACAATCCAGGCTTAAAATCTCAACACTGTCACTGATTAAACCTTCACCTTCTCAAGAATATATAATATCAATAACTATCATTTACCAAGTATCTACTGTATCTAGGACATTTAAATGTATTTTCTCCTGCGAGTAAGATATGATGAGCTCCATTTTACAGATGAAGAAAATGAGGCTAGATGCCATACTTGTACAAGATGAATTCCAAGTTTGAATCCACATCTGATTTTAAGATTGAATCCATCAGAGTCCTATCCTCAATACTGCCTGATCCTTCCCTGACTTTCAACCAATGGCATACACATACAAACACACACACACACACACACACACACACACACACACGTACATGTCTGTATGTATAGTGTGTGTGTATATGTTACCCAGTTAAGGCCCAGAAAAAACAACTACCTCCTCCATTCTTGGTTCCTCCCAGTTGGATCGAATTTTTCTTTTTTGGAACCCCCAGCATGCTTTGTGTCTACCCCACCTTTAATCAAGTCCTCTTTGATTAAAAGTTGCTTGTGGTGTTCTTTTTTCCTATTATATTGTAACTTCTATGAAGTCAGGGTCTTCCTTGTTTTGTTTTTATATTTTACATAGTACTTAAACACTTTTTTTTCATATAGTGGGAATCTCAATAAATACGACTGTCGAGTTATATTAATATTTGTGTTGAGATACTAGGAAGCTGTCTTACATCTGGTGGTTCCAAATGATTCCACAATTCCACACTGTCTTACTTTTTTGTTCCTTTACCTCACAGTTAACTGAGAGTGTTCTCAGCTTGCTGTCATTTTAACAAATTCCTGAGATAACAGACTTATAAAGAGGAAAGGTTGATTCTGGTTCATAGTTTTAGAGTTCTCACTCCATGATTTGTTGGCTCTGTTGCTCTTGGGCTTGTGGTGAGGTCCTGCGTGATGATAGGAGCACATGGTACAGCAAAACCAGAAATACCTGCCAGATCCTGAATTAAAAGACAAGACTCCTGCATACAAACCTCCAGGTAGGAAAGGCAAGGGATGCTTACTCCCTCCAGCTGAAATAACAGGTCTACAGTATGCAAGGATGGCCATGGGCTGTCAAGGAATCTGCTCAGAAACAGTGGAGTGATACATACCCACTGGGCAGATAAGGGGTGCAACTGAGGTTTCTGGAGCAAATGGAACTAAAGGGAGGCTGGCAGTGGGGTGGGGATTTGAAAAGTTGTCATTTGGAAGCTGAGAGCATCTTTGTAAAAACCTCTTTCTGAGTGAGGAATGGCCTAGGACAGGGGATCGGACATCCAGAACCTAACAGCCAAATCTTGCCTTCTACCTGCTTTAGAAATGAAATTTCATTGAACAGAGATGTGCCCTTTTGTTCAATAGTTAAGGCTTCTCCAGCACTACAGTAGTAGGTGGTGGTGGGGGTTCCATCATAGACCCTAAGGCCTGTGAAGCCACAAGCCTAAATATTTTCTCTGGCCTGTTATAGAATATATTTGCTGGCCCCTGGCCCAGGGGATTACCTGCCTGATACAGAGTAAAGATTTCTCTTCTTAATCTGTCCTATCCTCACCTAGGTTCTAGGGCCATGACCTTAAGAACCCCATGAATAAATGGCACTTTGACATCCATCACTTTTATTTCCTTTTTCTTCTGTAGTTGGCCATAGACATCATCTGATACTGTTTTCTTTGTAAAGTGATATTTTTTATTTATTTACTTATCCTATTGGGGATTGAACCCAGAACCATTCTACCACTTTGAGACAGGGACTTGTTAAATTGCCCAGGCTGGCCTTTAACTTGCAATCCTCCTGCCTCAGCCTCCTGAGCTGCTGGGATTACAGGAGTGGGCCATCGTGCATACCATCATAATATGAACTATTAAGAAACTCCAATCTATTTCACTTTTCTAAGAGAATAAGCCTGGCTGATAAACATTCATGGGCAAATAAACACCATAATGACAACTTTGATGTACATGTTTTGTCCTAATGCATGGTCATACTGTTCCTAATGTATTCTAAAATACTTCAGCTATACCATGTGACATAGTGCAAGTTAATTAGTTCTAATTTACACCCTAAGGGTGTCTGGTTAACATGGAAAGTGCTCTATTCAGGAATATACTCTCGAGGGGCCTTCAGTGAGCATTTCAAAATCTATAACTGGGTGTCCACCTCTGGAGAGGGTTCAATACTGTCCTTTCTGATTGGTGCTCCAGGGTATGCTAATTAGCACAACAGTCTTAGAAATCTCTCTCTCTTTCACTTTTTTTTTCCACTTGCCAAATGGAAAGTGCTTAAGATATGTGGATCAGTGAGAGACAATGTACTGGTCCCTCTGCCCTTCTGTGACCAGAGCATACAATTATACTAAGTCCAGTAGCCTGCAGCCCTTTGGAATAGGGTTTTTCCGGTGCTTCTAGCTGACCACAGAACTCCAGAGCCTGAAACTGACTAAAATGTTGTCTAAGTCCGTCCTCTAGACAGGACACTGAGCTATGACTTCAAGCTTACAAGAACAGGCTATATAACTAAGTCTGGTTGCTAATATACACATGAATACAGAGCCTCCTGGTTAGGGAGATGGAAGCCATGTTCCTGGTCTTGATGCTAAGAGGACTCAACCCACGGAACTGATAGCCCTCGCCTACCTCTGATGATCAATGTGTACATCTCAGAAAGATCAGATTTTTACACGTGTTTAATAGGGATAGTCACCATGAGATCAGCCCTCTTTGGACTTCTAATTGTGTGTATTTCTAATTGGTATTTGCTTCTACCTGTATGGTTGTAATTTTCCCTAAACCAAAACCAGAAAAAAAAAAAAAAGAAGTGAGAAAGAAGCAAATGCTCTTTTAAAATGTATTTGTTCTGAGAGAACTTTATTGACTCTGGATGCTATTGTGATGGGGAAAATGTAAGCATTTTTAAGACTGTGCCCTTCTAAGACACCACTAGAAATTGTGTGCTGTAAATGCACAGCTGTATTCTGAGCATGGACTGGGAGACTCCACCAGGACTTCAGTGGTGACCCTGGACATTTTCGGGGATGACCCTCATCTCTGTCTCGATGCCCTATAAGTACAGTCAGAAATCTTTCCTGATTTCTGGTTTGGAACATTCGCTCAGCAGCCATGTCCGTGGCTTTGATGCTAGGGAGACTCAACCCACAGGAACAAGGAGGCTGCTTCAGGAAACTCCAAGGAGATGAAGCGTGGGGTATAAAGAAGCCTTTGTATGCTGGGAATAAGTTAGTTTTTCATGAGCAAATTCATTCATCACCTAAAATGCTCCTAGGACTATCCAAGGTATTGGAGCTGCAACCACGGCTCCCCCCAAGTAAATGTAAAACAAGTGACATGGTCACTGTCTTTCAGAAATGAATAATCTGTTTGAGGAGCTAAAACAAAACAGCTAAAAAGTGATGCAAAACAGCATATCAATGGAAGGAAAAAAGATACCTGAACTAGACTGACCTCATGCAAAGGAGAATCTTGAAAGTGGCTTTGATAAGGTTATTTGAGAGTGGGAGGGTAAGAGCATGTGCAAATGCCCAGCATTCAGGAATGAGCTCTGGACATTCAGGAGAGATATCTGTGGAGTCGGGACAAGAGGCTGCACAGAGGAATAGTGAGGGGTGGGAGGGATGGGATTCAGACGTGGAAAGAGCAGGGCCCTGTCAGAGTCACAAGTTGTGGCCTCTGGTTGCAAAGTTCCTTTGTAGGCAAACAACTCACTCATCCTTACTGGGCTTCCTCCCTTCCTCCTCTGCAAAGTAAGATGGACAAGATGATATGAATATTTTGTTCCCAACCCTGACTGCAGAACTGGCCCCTGATGACAGAGAGAAATGAGGACAAGATTTTGAGTTTTTAATAAATCTAAATTTATTAAACATAAAGCCCTGGCTTCGTCCTGCAAGTTTAGCTTTTGTGCTTTTATCGGTACTACGATGTCTCTCCTTTTATGAAAAAGTGGTGATAGTGGATAGATTTTTTTTAAAGTCCTCGCTTGGCAAAATAAAAATGTGGTAACATGATATTCTGTATGAGGTCACCTCTCCCAGTTAAAAAAAAAAAAAAGTACTAGTTAGTGAAGGACCAGGAATAAAACTTCTGGATGAGAGTATTTGAGTCCCTGTGCAGCTTGACAAATACATTATCATGTGCCCAGACCCCAGACCAGACTCCATGTGTCTGCCAGACATTTTTTTGGAACATAGGCAAGACCTACTTGCCCCTTTGTTTAAAAACTATTAGGTGTGAGCACCTTGGGACAGCACCAGTGGCCTTTGTAACCAAGCTCTGTTCACTCAGTCTCCTGCAGTTCTCAACACAACCTCCATCCCTGCTGCACCTGACCTCTTTGCCCATCATTGGTCATGAACCCTGCCTTTGCTCATGCCATTCCTCTGCCTGGGCTGCCCTGCCTCCACCTTCCTTGGCAAACTCCTGTGCCCATAGATACCCAACGTCCCACATCACATTTTACTTTGGAATTTTCCTTAATCTGTCCCCACTCCTTCCAGAAAGTTAATTTCTTCTATTTCTATGTTTTCATGATACTTTGCACAGACTTCTACTCCTAAAGTATTTGTTTCTACATCATTCTCACCTCTAGGACTGGGACCAATAGCAATTCATTGTTTCTTACTCACAAATATTTACCAAACTGAAATATACTGTGCTCGATACCATTTTAAAAGAAGTAATGTTTCATATAAACCTGGCATTATAAATGACTACGCATCTGGCCTGAATCCTGAATATTCAGGAAATCCTCCTCCCACCTACAAATTCCTTCTCCACTGGTTCACTTGTGCCTCAAATTCTCTAAAGTTTAATTCCTTTGCTTAAGGCTTACAACGTAAGAAGTTAATAAAAAGGAGAAAGGAGCCTTTAGGTATATGGGTGGGGTTCTGAGAGGGCCACTGGGAGGAAGCAAGAGCAGACAGAGCCTCTGGGGATAAAAAGCCTGGTTCACTCTCAGTTACCACAGGTTGGCTGAGGTCTTATGGAGTTCAAGACACTGATTTAAAAAGCCACTTGCTGGAACCCTTCAAGATGTTCAGGGTGGCAACTGATGGGGTCAACAGGGCTTAGATACTGTTCTCACCGCCCAGAGAGAGATGTCTTCCTATTCCAGGAAAAGGCAGTGAAATTCAGGAGCCTGATGGAACGCGCTGGAAATACTCACCGGATTCCAGACAGAAGGTGAGACGAGCGGGTGGAGGGAGTTGGATTGAGGGGCTGGGGCTGTGTGCTCAGAGGTTTGACAGGGCGACAGAGCTAGTAGGGCGCGGGTCTGCTGGGGAGGGGGGACAGGCTTGGGTGGGAGGTCAAGGCCTGGGCTTGGCTTTCGGAGGCCAAGGGTACGCGCACCCCAGGGAGGCCCTTGCCCTACAGGGACCTGCTCCTTCTGTCCCTGGGCTTCAAGGACCCTGCACCCTGCCTCTGACTTGGACCTGGGATACGGGGGAAACTTTTCAGACTTGCCTGGTGGCCAACTGGATACTTTGGGAGGACTAGGCAGGCTCCACGGGTGTTCACGCTGGCCGAGGGGGCAGACCCGGCGTGCGGGCGTGTGGGTGTGTGCATGAGCGTGGACCCGGAGCGACACACACACTCACACACACACACTCACACGCCCGCACCCACGCAGGGCCCTCGGCCGCGCAGTCCCAGACTCCCTGGACCTTCACCCCCAAGCCGGCTCCTCCCCGGCCGCGCGCCGGGTGCCAAGTCCCCGCCGAAGGCTTCTCACTAACGCAGAGGGCAGGATTCAGGGGGCTTGGGACCAGGAGCCACGGCAGGGGCTCCCCACCACCCCGCTGCAGCTGCCGGCGATCCCCCGCCCGCCGGGGGAAGGGGATGGGAAGAGAGTGCCCGGGGCTCTTACCGCTCAGGCGGCCGGGTGCGCGCGGGAGCGCCCAGCGGTCCCGCCCCGCCACGTCGGCAGGGCCAGCGGGGACGCGGCCGGAGGGCGGGCGGGGCGGGGCGCGGGGTGGGGCAGGCGAGCTGCCCCGCCCGCGGCCGGGGGAGAGGGTCCCGCCCTCTGCGCCCCCGGCCCCGCCCCTCCGGACCCCCGGCACCCGGGTCCCCTGGTCCCCGAGGGGCTGCGCGTGGCCATCCTTCGGGGCATCTTTTCTAGTCGGTGCGCTCCGGTCCGCGACGGGCTTCGGGTTCTCGGGATCCCCCGCTGTCCCTTTAACACACACCCGGAAAGCCTCGGAGTTTACCCGTAAGGAGTTACCCTGGTTGTGATTTTCTGGTTCTGCGTTGAACTGATTTCCCTGACCTTGTCGGTGGGAGTGTGCTGTGCTTTTAAAAAAGCAAACAACAACAACAACAAAAATCCCCACCTAATAGCAGGCCAGTTTGGAAATGTGAATCAAAACCCAAATGCATTAACTTTGGCCTAGAAAGTCCACATTTGTCCTAAGTAAACAAAGGGGGGAACGGGGTGTGCAAGGATCTTTATGGTAGCTACTTAGGCCAGAGAAATCGGGAAGCCCTGTGGTTGCCCCACTATGAGGGATTGGTGAAATACACTACAGTAACTTCAAACAGTCAGATATGTTGTAGCAGTTAAAACTTATAACAGCATCAAGGAAGTAAGGCCATACAGTAAGGCCTTCTTCAATGTATGGCTAAATATTAAGTTGGGGAGCAGGGGCAGCAAACAAAGTGTATGTCCCATATGAACTATGTTTGTAAATATACATGTAGATATAAAATGTGCGTGTATACATGCTGTGTGTGAAAGCCAGAGGAAACAATTTAGAAACAGTGGCTTTCTGAGAGGTTTATTTCAAGCCAATTTTCTCCTCTTCAACCCTAAACTCTCTTCTCTTAAAAATTATAAATTCAGAATTAAAGAAAAATGCTGAGAGCCTTTCTCTCACCCCTTCAATATCACTACCATTTTTAATAGTGCATGGATCCTACTGTAGTTTTTGTAAGCTTGTATACACACATATATACAAAGACAGTTTTCAAATGGCAAGATATTGACATATTTTGTAACTTTTTCCTGCTTATCTATTATTGTCCTCTTTATATGTATCCTAAGACGCCTGTTATATTTTGTAATATGTTTGTATCACAGTTTATTTAGTTATTTCCCTACTGATGAACAAAGCAGGTCATTTCTAGCTCCTTCCTTATATTTTCCATATAAAATTTTTAAAAAAATTAAGCTAATGAATATTTGTTCTCTTTATATTCATAGAAAAACCAAAAAATTACCTTAATGTGACCATGGGTTTGTGGAAACTGCTTCCAATTACTGGCAACCTTTTTGAATTAAGCCACTACTTAGAATCCTAATTGTTAACTGACTCCTGTTCTTTGGTTTTTCTGCTTCTAAATAGAATAGAGAACATGCTCTAAACCTCCCATTTCAGTTCCGAACCCTTGAGTAATATGGAACTGGGTTGCAAGTGTGACAGGCATGTTTCTGTTTACTTAGACTGACACATCCATGTCATGATTTCTGCACCTGCCTAGAGATAGCAGACACTTCTGCTATACCTGCCTTACAGTCTGGACACTGGCCAGAGCCCAATCATGTGTTCCGTTTTTTAAAAAATATTTAGTTGTAGATGAACATACAGTGTCTTTATTTATTTTTATGTGGTGCTGAGGATCGAACCCAGTGCCTCACACATTTGAGGCAAGCACTTTACCACCGAGCTATAGCCTCAGCCCCACATGTTCCATTTTTAAAGGGCTGGTTTCCTTTTTCTCCTTGACTCAAACCACACCTGTTCAGTAAAGAATATCAGCCAAACAACCCTAGCAACAAGGACTTTTGTTTGTTTGTTTTCTGGTTATTTTGCCAACTGCAAATTATGCCTTTTCACTTAAATTTAGCTGCTTCCAGGCCTACCAGGTTTTATTTCAGATATTTTAATTTTTGCAATTTAAATTTTTGGCTGGGGTTATGGCTCAGTGGTAGAGTGCTTGCCTAGCACATGTGAGGTGCTGGGTTCAATCCTCAGCATCACATAAAAAATAGATTAAATAAAGGTATTGTGTTCAACTACAACTAAATATATATATATATATATATATATATATATATATATATATATATAAACTTTGGAGTGTTTCAAACAATTGGAAAAGTGAAGGATTATATGACAAATACTTATTTGTGTAAAAAAAAGTAGAGAATACTGTGATGGTGCTTGAATTTAACAAATTTTTGCCTCTTTATTTTAGAACCTTCTTTTAAAAGAAAAATAGGTTGCAGGTATATTTGAAAACCTTCCCCTTCCATTGTCCACTGTCCTTGAAGGTAACCACTGTCCTGAAGTGGTTGTCTATCACTTCCCCCCATATTTATATGCATTTACTGCATAAATCCTTACCCATAATTGTATGTAGAATTGTTTTTCAATGATTTAAAGTTTTATAAATAACATTCTATATCATTAGACTTAACATTATGTTTTTTTTTTTTTTGAGAGAGAGAGAGAGAGAGAGAAAATTTTTTAATATTAACTTTTTAGTTATCGGCAGACACAACATCTTTGTTTGTATGTGGTGCTGAGGATTGAACCCGGGCCGCACGCATGCCAGGCGAGCGTGCTACCGCTTGAGCCACATCCCCAGTCCAACATTATGCTTAAGAATCACTCATGTTCATACATGTAGCTAGCTCTAGGACATTCATTTCAACATCTTTGTAAGATTCCGTTCCATGCCCCAATTTGTCCATTTCCAAACCGATGGACATTTAGTGTGTTTCATATTCCACTCAATTACAGATAATGCTGCAGGTACATCTTTGTGCATATTTTCTTATATCCCAAGCTAAAAATGCAATGGCTGGATTCCTTTACTAGAAATTGCCCAGTTGCCCTTCAGTGTGGTTCAACCATTTATTCAATACAGAAACATGTTGATATTACCGAGCCATAAAGAAAAATGAAATTATGGCATTTGCCAGTATATGAATGGAACTGGATACTATCATGCTAAGTGAAATAAGCCAATTCCCCCCAAACAAAGGCTGAGTAAGTGTTCTCCCTGATATGTGGATGCTAACACAACAAGGCACTTCAGTAGGGAATTGGGTTTATACTTTGAGAAGGGTCTCCTTACAGCTTTTGAGTAGGAACATGCTGTGATTCTTTTGTCTGAGTCTGGTTGGGTTAGGATGAAATGGAGTTGAATGGGTAGAGGTAAGTGCAGAGACAGGGAGGTCAGTTGGGAGGCCAATGCAGTTGTTCATGCGGGAAACAGATGGCTTTAACTACCATAGAAGTAGCATGAGAGGTGTTTTCCTTATGTATATATTTCAAAGAAACTCCAAAACAATTTGATCATAGGTTAGATGTAGACTTTGAGCAAAAGAGAAAGGCGCTACTACACCAAGGATTTTGGCCTAAGCTACTGGGATAACAGAAATATTATTTGTGAGATGAAGAAGGAGTTTGAAGTTGTGAGAATTCAATATTCAGGTTAGTGAGAGTTTAGGAAGCAGTTGGATGTAAGAGGAGTTTAGGGAAGAAGTCTGGGCTGGAGACATAATCAGGGAAACATCAACAAATAGGTGTTTCGATGCTATGGACCAGGATGAGAGTGCATGGAGTTCGAGAAAAGATGTCCACAACTGAGCCTTGGATGTTTCATGTCAGTGGAATAAGGAAGACTCAGGAGACAGGGAAGAATGCCAGTGAATGTGTAGAGAAATCAGGGATGGGGGGATAGTGGGAGGGAGAAGATGGGGTCCAAGAAGCCAAGAAAGAAAACTTCTCAAGACCTTTTCCATGGTGTATAAATGCCTCTGAAGCTCAAATGCGATGAAAATTGAGAATTGAGCATTGAATTTGGCAATGTGGCAGTCATTGGTGACATTGAAAAGAGCTATTTCTCTTGGTGGCAGGGAAGGAACCCAGATTGGAGTAGATTTGGAGAGATTTAAGAGAATGGGGTGGGGCGGGTAATTAGAGATGGGGTTAAACAATTCTTTCAAGGAGTTCTGGTGTAAAGAGGAGCAAGGAAGGAGGTTGTGGGTTAAAAGGAAGATTTTTTCTTTTAAATGAGAGAAATTGTAGCATTACATGCTGATTGGAAATACTTCATTAGAGACAAAAAAAAAAAAAGGTGTTGAAGAAGAGAGAGGACAATACGAGAGTGAGTGCCTTGAATAGATAAGCTAGAGAGCAATCTAGGGCTCAGGGGAAGGATGTGCTCTTGACAGAGAGTTCATTCAGATGAAAGAACAGTTAGAACAAGTGCAGGTGGAGAACCGAGTTTGGGGGAGGGATGTGGACATGTCTTCTGGTGACATTGGTTTTCTTGAGAAAAAGAAAGCATCATGATCTGAGAATAAGCAAGAGAAGGAGCTATGGAGAGTTGACAAGAGAGGGGGAGGTATGAGTGGGAGAGGAGAGAGAGGGGATTGGGGGGTGGCAGAAAGGCTGGAAGGTTGCGGCTCCCTCCTGAGGTTGGCACCCAGTCATGCATTGCAGGTGAGACAAGCAGCATGGGTGAGTGTATGTTTCCTCCAACTCTGTTCAGCCACTGGAGCTCAGTGTAGTCCAGAGGAGTATTGGACTTAACCTGGGTTGAGAAGAGAGAAAGAAGGTAGCTGAGATCAAATGCAGAGAAATGACTAAAGGGATCGATCGAGCATGATGTTTCAGACCAGTGCAGTGAGTTTGGGGAGCTGCTGGCAAGAGAGAGAGAAAAACTCTGAGTGGGACAGTGGCAACTGATTATGGACTGGGTGTAGTCATTGGTCATAACAGTAGTTAGGATATAATCAGGGAAAGCCTGGCTGGGCAAGGTCAGGACAAGATAATTGGAAGTGAGATTATCTAAGAACTTAGAGGGGGCAGGGAAGGAAAAATCATGACATAGCTACCAAAATACATAGAATTATGAAAGGGGTGATATTGTACTTGGACAGAAAGTGTCACTAAAGTACTCGAGAAGCAATGGGGCTCAGTAGTGATTGCAACTAGAAGGGGTAGATTTTAAGGACTGTAGAGAGAAATAGTGATTTGGAATCAAGGACACCGTCTCCTGGCCCTGAGCTATTAAGTGTGCATTTGAGAAAACGGGAACCACTAGATGGCGCTGTGCTCAGGATAAAGTGCTGGTCTCCGTGCTGGATGGTCTGGGGGTTGGAATGGAATCCCCAGAAGAGCTTTAAAAATAATCCTGTATCCACTGAGACCATTTAAATCAGCATCTCTGGACACGTATGAGAACATGAGAACTCCTGTTTTCTCATATTCCGACCAACATTTGGCCTACTGCATGTTTTAATTTTTGTCCATCTCAGGGGTAGGTGTATAACTGAGTCTCCTGGTTGTCTTCGTTTGCAGTTTCCCATGTTCTAGAGAAGATGCACACCTCTTCAGTGTTTGAGCTGTATCTACTTCCTTCCCTGTTATCAATCTGTTTATATCATTGGCTCATTCCCCACCCTCTTGAGTTTAGTCACTTTCATATTAATTTGTTGGAAAACTTTATATATTTGTATTACTCCTTTATGTTGATACGTATGTTGCAAATACATTCTTCCAGTCTGTGGCTTCCCCCCATCAACCCAGCAGTAAATTTTAATTTTAATATCAATATTTACAATATATTATCAATTATATTCCTTATGGTTTGTGTTTTTTATATGAATAATTGACACATAACTCATTTCAAAACTGTGGGTAGACAAATATTTACTATTAACTTTTTGGGGAAAGATAAAGGTTTTTTGGGATTGGCTTGCTTCACTTAGCATTATATTCTCCAATTCTATCCACTTTCCTGCAAATGCCATGATTTTATTCTCTTTTAATGCCTAGCAATGTTTCATTGTATACATAGACCAAAGTTTCCCTATACATTCATCTACTGAAGGGCATCTAGGTTGGTTCCACAGTTAAGCTATTGTGAATTGTGATGCTATAAACATTGATGTGGCTGTGTCCCCATAGTTTGCTGTTTTTTTAAAATCTGAATTAATTTTTTATTTATATATGATAGCAGAAGGCATTACAATTCTTATTATACATTACACATCACAATTTTTCATATCTCTGTATATAAAGTATGTCCACACCAATTCATGCCTTCATATATGTACTTTGGATAATAATGTCCATCACATTCCACCATCATTTCTAACCCCAAGTCCCCTCCCTTCCCTTCCCACTCCTTTGCCCTATCTAGAGTTCCTCTACTCCTCCCATGCTCCCTCTCCCTACCCCACTATGAATCAGCCTCCTTATATCAGAGAAAACATTTGGTTTGGGGGGATTGGTTTACTTCACTTAGCATTATCTTCTCTAGCTCCATCCATTTACCTGCAAATGCCATGATTTTATTCTCTTTTATTGCTAAGCAATATTCCAGTGTGTATATATGTCACATTTTTTTTTTTTTATCCATTCGTTGAAGGGCATCTAGGTTGGTTCCACAGTTTAGCTATTGTGAATTGTGCTGCAATAAACATTGATGTGGCTGTGTCCCTGTAGTATGTTGTTTAAGTCCTTTGGGAATAGACAGAGGAGAGTGATAGCTGTGTCAAATGGTGGTTCCATTCCAAGTGTTCCAAGGAATCTCCATACTGCTTTCCAGAGTGGTTGTACCAATTTGCAGTTCCACCAGCTCTTTTCCCCACATCCTTGCCAACACTTATTGTTGTTTGTATTCTTGATAGCTGCCATTCTGACTGGAGTGAGATGAAATCTTAGAGTAGTTTTGATTTGCATTTCTCTAATTGCTAGAGATGTTGAACATTTTTTCATGTTTGTTAATTGATTGTATATCACCTTCGGAGAAGTGTCTGTTCAGTTCCTTGGCCCATTTATTGATTGGGTTATTTGTTTTTTTGGTGTTAAAATTTTTGAGATCTTTATGTATTCTTTTTTTTAAAATTTATTTTTGCATTACAATTCTTAATATACCATTATACCATAATTTATCATATCTCTGATTATATATAAGGTATATCCTTATATATTCTAGAGATTAGTGCTCTATCTGATGTGCTTGTGGTAAAGATTTGCTCTAATTTTTTAAGCTCTCTATTCACCTCACTGATTGTTTCTTTTACTGAAAAGAAACTTTTTAGTTTGAATCCATCCCATTTATTGATTCTTGCACTATAGGAGTCTTATTAAGAAAGTTGGGGCCTAAATCTACATGATGGATATTAGGGCCTACTTTTTTTTCCATTAGGCATAAGGTCTCTGACTTAATTCCTAGGTCCTTGATCCACTTTGAGTTGAGTTTTGGGACATGGTGAGAGATAGAGGTTTAATTTCATTTTATTGCATATGGATTTCCAGTTTTCCCAGCACCATTTGTTGAAGAGGCTATCTTTTCTCCAGTGTATATTTTTGGCACCTTTGTATAATATAAGATAACTGTAGTTACGTGGGTTAGTCTCTGTGTCCTCTATTCTGTACCATTGGTCTGCAGGTCTATTTGGGTTCCAACACCATGCTCTATTGGTCTGGAATAGTAATGCCAGCAGCCTCACTCTTCTTGCTAAGGATTGCTTTAGTTCTTCTGGGTCTCTTATTTTTCCAGATGAATTTCATGACTGCTTTTTCTATTTCTATGAGGAATGTCATTGGGATTTTGATTGGGATTGCATTGAATCTGTATAGTGCTTTTGGTAGTATGATCATTTTGACAATATTAATTCTGCCTATCCAAGAACAAGGTAGATTTTTCCATCTTCTAAAGACTTCTTTAATTTCTTTCTTTAGCATATTGTAGTTTTCATTGTGAGGTCTTTTACCTCTTTCATTAAGTTTATTTCCAAGTATTTTTTTTTGAGGCTATTGTAAATAGAGTGGGTTTCCTAGTTTCTCTTTCAGAGGATTTGCCACTGATGTACAGAAATGCCTTTGATTTATGGGTGTTGATTTTATATCGAGCTACTTTGCTGATTTTCTTTATTAGTTCTAGGAGATTTCTGGTGGAATGTTTTGGGTCTTCTAGGTATAGAATCATATCATCTGCAAATAGTGATAATTTGACTTCTTAACCTATTCATATCCCTTTAATTTCTTTCGGTTGCTTGTATTTTTGATAATTGCTCATGGCACTTTTTGTGAGGATTACATGAGTTAATCCTTGTAAAGTACTCAGAACAATGCCTGGCAAGAAGATAACTGTTATATTTGTGCAAATGATGTTATATTCCCCACACTGTTCCATTCTTGTTTGTTTGTTAGTTTTGGTGGTGCTGGGGTTTGAACCCAGTATACTAGGCAAGCACTCTACCAACTGAGCTCCCAGCCCCTCCACCCTATTCTGCACCTTGCTTTTCTTCCCTTTATAGTCAATCCTGCCAATTCCACTTCAGTGTTTAAAAACACATGACTTGCATAGAATTAAACTCCTTTCTGTTACAAGTTCTCTTCTGTGTCAGTCACTGTTCTAGACACTTTATATTCATTATCTTCCCTAAAAATCACAACACCTACTCCCATTTTGTGGATGAATAAATGGAGTCCAAGTGAGTCCAAACAACTTGCCTAGTTAGTGGGCCAAGTAAGGAATACGCTCAGTTCTGGCTGTTTCTTTCTTAGTTCCACTGCTCTGATTGCTTCCTGATTTGTGCCCTCCCCTTAAAGACAATTCTCAGGGTTACAATAGCCACAATAAGAATGACAGCAGTGTTGTGCAACAGGCTAACAAGAAATGTGCCATGTGACCAAATCCTCAGTGATGTATAAATGTGTGAATATGCATGTCTTTTTAAAAGACTTTAGTCCAGCGTTGCTGAAATTCCTTCAAAGACACAGCCGGCCCTGCTTGTTTCTCAAATCTGTTTTCCCAGTGTCCTGCACATCTGTGCGTTTCCTGCTGCCTCACATTGCACCCATCATTCCTGGCTGAGTACCTCCAGGCCTAAGAAGACTTCCTGTTGGGTTTGATGAGTAAGGATGAGTAGTCAGACACTGGCCTCTCCCTTCCCCTTGAAAGCAGAAGTGATTCTGAACTAGATGTTCAACTTTTTCATTGGCCACATTGCACAGTCTTAACGTTTTTGTAAAGATAAAATAATGCCTGCCAGTGAGATTCAGTCTAGAACCATTATTTAGCTTATGTATTCTGTTCTTTACAAAAACTAAATAAGTGAGAAGTCTGAGAACTTGGATCCAGATACCTGAAGTAGCTGCTTAACCATTCACCCTCTTTTTATTTCAACTCTTATTGATATTATGCTAACATTATTCTAACTGGTCTTTAGAAAATTAAATTTTAAATTAGTCCTTCAGGAGCTCAGCAACATTTACTATTCCAGAATTAAAAATGGGAACATGTAATAGAACCAAATGTTGATTAGAGTGTGGGAAATCAAGATACAATTCCTGTTAGGTATGGCTAAACATGTATCAACTATTAAGCTTTCTTTGAAAGCTGATTTTTTTTTTTAAATTGTGGTTCTAGGCTTATTTTCAGTATCTCATCTAGCTAAAATAATGCTCAGGCATTGATTGATAATAGCAGATGTAATTATTCAGGAAATGTTAAATATGGTGGTAGTGGAGAACAGGCAAAGTTTTCCACTCTGGTGACAACTTAATATTCAGGGTGCACATTCTCAGGATAAAATTTACGTTAGAAAAATACTTTCCTTCACAGTGGAATTTTCATAAGCTGCTTTCTCATATGAATGTAAGTATATATTGATTTAGTCTGCCATCCAGAAAAGCCTGCTATGCCCATGACTTTTAAAAAAGGAAGTTTCTGAGCACTTGCCTCGCATGTGTGAGGCCCTGGGTTCAATCCTTGACACCACATAAAAATAAACAAATAAAATAAAGGCATTCTGTCCATCTACAACTACCAAAAATTAAAAAAAAAAAAATTAATTAAAAAATAAATAAATAAAAGGAAGTTTCTATGTGGGAGTAATTCCAGGAAGCGCCAACAGATGGCACCAAACCTGTACCTGGTATTGTATTGCTTTACTTTGAGGACTTGGCATTGGTGAAGTACTTATTTTCGTGCTCTTAGAAGTTATTTTCTCTTCTTCTGAGAAAGAAATATTGGTAAGTAAGAATGCTTTTGTGGATTTTTCAAGTTATGGTGCAAATGCGTCAAATAAGGAAGAGAATTCTTATGATTATGTAGGAAATAACCTTTGAAATTTTTGCAAAATGATTTTGTTGTTGTTTTAATGTTATAAGTATCCTCTGAATTGTACACAAACAAGTAGTGTGTCTTTATGCAAGATATAAAACAACTAATACTTTAGTGGTGGAAAAAAACTAACTTTTGTTATTTATTTCTTCTGCTTTCGTCTGTGGTGTTTTCTCTCTTCATCTTTCTCTAGTTCCTTGTTTTCGGCAACATTTACAGCAGTTTGATAGAGCACCTATCACAAGTTACATAATTTTATAGTGTACATGTGTGTTTGAGCTCCCCCGTGGATGAACTGTGAAAGTTTATGGGTCTGGATCTGTCACTAACTCAGTAGCCTTTTGAAGGAGGGTTCTGGCATTCCTTTTCATATTAATATCCCGAGCACCTAGCACCATTAATTAAATGGAGGAAGTGACAGGGACCAAGCTCTTTGTAACCTGTGAATTCAGCGGTGCCAGCCCTCAGCTCCCTCCAGGCTCCCTACCTTAAGTTTGACAAAAGAAACAGTGTTTCTTTGGCATATTTGTTGACTTGATTATAAATTCTTTTCCTACACTTACCTAACTTAATGTTCTTTGTTTCTGGTCTCTCCTTTCTTGTAGCTGTAATTTTTGTAGGTCCCTCCAATACCATTTTGTCTGAAAAAGTTTTTACTTGTTCGTTTTTCTCTCCTTTTTCATTTGATGCATTCAATAAATGACTTTTACCTATCTCTTTTTTCTTCCTTCAGAAAACAGTGACCTCATGAATTTCCTGTCTTCAGGCACCACCCCCTTTACATATATCAAAGTTCCTGGCTGGTTTGTCAAGTGTGTAGAGTAGGAGTTGCTCAAGGCTACGAACACCTGGAGGGGAATATTTGTACTTTGTGGTGGATGTTATAAGCTTTCCACTTCCTCACGTGATGGCTGAATTTCAGTCCTCTGACCTAGAGTTTGGTCTGTGGGGGAGACCGTTGAGTGGGTCCTCATCCATGACTGTCAGTTATCTACCTAACTGAGGAAATTCTTTCTTTATATATATATTAATATTCCAAATAATACAAGCATGCACCTTTACATATGAAATATTTTACATAAGTTATAATTAAAGACAACTCTTCAGTTGTCTTAATATTTTGAAATTATAAAAAATATTCAAAATAAGAAATTTTAGAAATATTTGAAAGTACTTTAAAATTTTTTTTTTTTTAGTTGTAGATGAACACAATTTCTTCCTTCCTTTCTTCCTCCCTTCCTTCCTTGTTAGAGTCTGTAAACAAGTCTGGATGGAGCCTGGCATTTTGCCAGAGGGAGTGGTTTGTGAAGTAACGCCAGCAAGCCATTAAGTGTGGAGATTCCTTATTGGTTGACTGCTGTATCGAGTTTATGTTAATTAAGATAAGCTGTGTGGAATGTATATATACCACTCCTGTCCTACAATAAACGGCTCCCACTCCTGCTGTATCAATCTACACAGGTTGCTTGTCACCGCCCCCCTTACTTTGCTGCAGCTGGACTGTGGCACTTCTTCCTTCCTTCCTTTCTTTCTTTCATGCTGAGGATTGAACCCAGTGCCTCACACTTGTGAGGCAAGTGCTCTACCACTGAGTTACAGCCCCAGCCCTATTTGAAAGTATTTTAAGAAAGAAAATTAAATTCATCTGAGACTCAGAGATGACAACTCTTAATACTTGGTATGTTTCTTTATATTCTTTTTCCTCTAGGCTTTGTGTTCATCAGGTTTGACCATATTTTACAAACTTGGAGTCACACTCATGATGCAATTTGGTGCTTAGCAGTTACTGCAGATTTTTTTCAGAGTGCTGTCAGGATTGGAGACTGCATGCTATTCCATGGTATGGATATACCATATTTGATTTAACCAGTTTCTACACTAGACATTCTGATTTTTTTGATTTTTCATCATCTCTCATGGATCCCATGGTCATATTTTTTTAATTATTTCTTTAACAAATTCCAAGAAGTGGAATTACTAACATAAGAGTAGGCATATTTTAAAGGAATTTATATAAACTACCAAATAACCCTTTATAAATGTTGTACTAATTTCTCATTCCTGCTCAAGTAGTGAGAGTTTTTATTTTTGTTCCCACTTACTAACAGTGGGTATTCTATTTCTGAGTTTTCCCAATATGATTGATGAAAAAGGTCATTCTTTTTTTTTAATCTTCTGAGAAACAAAAATTCTCATTTGAATCACTTTATCTTCTATTCTTAAGTATCTTAAATTAAATTAAGAAATTCTCATATTTTATTCCTAAATGCTTCCTTCTGTATCTCTAATAACAAATTAAAAGTAATATTTCTTTCTTTCCTTTTTCTTTTTTCTTTCTTTTCTTTCTTTCTTTCTTTCTTTCTTTCTTTCTTTCTTTCTTTCTTTCTTTTTCTTTCTTTCTTTTTTTTTTTTTGGTACCACCATTTGAACTCTGGGGCACTGGGCCACATCCCCAGCCCTAGTTTGTATTTTATATAGAGACCCATTCATCTATTGAAGGGCATCTAGGTTGGTTTCACAATTTAGCTATTGTGAATTGTGCTGCTATTAACATTGATGTGGCTGCATTACTATAGTATGCTGTTTTTAAGTCCTTTGGGTATAAACCAAGGAGTGGAATAGCTATGTCAAACATTCCAAGTTTTCCAAGGAATCTCCATTCTGCTTTCCAGAGTGTTTGTACCAATTTGCAGTCCTACCAGCAATGTATGAACGTGCCTTTTCCCCCACAACTTCGCCAACACTTATTATTGTTTGTATTCTTTATAGCTGCCATTCTGACTGGAATGAGATGAAATCTTAGAATAGTTTTGATTTGCATTTCTCTAATTGCTAGAAATGTTGAACATTTTTTCATATATTTGTTGATTGATTGTATACCTTCTTCTGGAAATTGTTCAGTTTCTTGACCCATTTATTGATTGGGTTATTTTTTGAGTTCTTTATATTTCCTAAAGATGAGTGCTCTATCTGAATGCATGTGGTAAAAATTTGCTCCCAAAATTAAATTAAATTAAGAAATTCTGATATTTTATTCCTAAATGCTTCATTTTGTATCTTTAATAACAAATTAAAACTGGGCCCTCTATTCACCTCACTGATTGTTTCTTTTGCTGAGAAGAAGCTTTTTAGTTTGAATTCATTCCATTTATTGATTCTTGATTTTATTTCTTGCAATATAGGAGTCTTATTAAGGAAGTTGGGGCCTAATCTGACTTGATGAAGATTTGAGCCTACTTTTTCTTCTATTAGGTGCAGGGTCTCTGGTTTAATTCCTAGGTTCTTGATCTACTTTGAGTTTTGTGCATGGTGAGAGACAGGGGCTTAATTTCATTTTGTTGCATATAGATTTCCAGTTTTTCCAACACCATTTGTTGAAGAGGCTATCTTTTCTCTAATGCATGTTTTTGACACCTTTGTCAAATATGAGATCACTATAGTTATGTGGGTTTGTCTCTCTGTTCTCTATTCTGTACCATTGATCTACAGGTCTGTTTTGGTGCCAATACCATGCCATTTTTGTTACTATTGTTCTGTAGTATAGTTTAAGGTCTGGTATAGTGATGCTACCTGCTTCACTCTTCTCACTAAGGATTGCTTTAGCTATTCTGAATATCCTGTTTTTCCAGATGAATTTCATGACTGCTTTTAATATTTCTATGAGGAATGTCATTGGGATTTTGATTGGAATTGCATTGAATCTGTATAGTGCTTTTGGTAGTATTGTGATTTTTGACAACATTAATTCTACCTATCCAAGAACAAGGGAGATATTTCCATCTTCTAAGGTCTTTCTTAATTTCTTTCTTTAGCGTTCGGTAATTTTCATTGTAGAGGTCTCTCACCTCTTTCATTGACTCCCAAGTATTTAGTTTATTTTTTTTTGAGGCTATTGTAAAAATAGTTTACAATAGTAAAAATAGTAGTTTTCCTAGTTTCTTTTTCAGAGGATCTGTCACTGATGTACAGAAATGCCTTTGATTTATGGGTGTTGGTTTTATATCCTGATACCTTAATGAATTCATTTATTAGTTCTAGAAGTATTCTGGTGGAATTTTTTTTTTTTGAATCTTCTAGGTATAGAATCATGTTGTCAGCAAATAGTGATAATATGAGTTTTTCTTTTCCTATTTGTATCCCTTTGATTTCTTTTATCTGTCTAATTGGTCTGGCTAGAGTCTTAAGAACTATGTTAAGTAGTAGTGGTGAAAGAGGGCATCCCTGTCTTGTTCCAGCTTTTAGAAGGAATGCTTTCAATTTTTCTGCATTTGGAATGATGTTGACCTGTGGCTTACCACAGGTAGCTTTTCCAATGTTGAGATACCCTGTTATCCCTAGTTTTTCAAGTATTTTGAACATGAGGGAGTATTTTGTCATATGCTTTTTCTGCATCTATTGAGATGGTCATATGATTCTTACCGTCTATTGATGTGATGAATTACATTATTGACTTCCATATGTTGAACCATCCCTGGGATGAAACCCACTTGATTGTGGTGCACTATCTTTTTGATATGTTTTTGTATTTTATTTGCCAGAATTTTATTGAGAATTTTTCCATCTATGTTCATTAGAGATATTGGTCTGAAGTTTTCTTTCTTTGATGTGTCTTTATCTGGTTTTGGAATCAGGGTGATATTGGCCTCATGAGTTTGGAAGTGTTTCCTATTTTTCTATTTCATGAAATAATTTGAGAAGTATTGGTATTAGTTGCCAGAAGCCAAGTGCCAATGTCTCGGCTTGGCACAGAATCACGAGCCACCACACAAGCTTTGTAGGTTCAAACAGCAATTCTTTATTCCGGATCTCACACCAGCCTCCACACACGTTCAGGGGCAGTCTAAATCTGCCCGCACACTTCACCTACTCCACGAGGCTTTTTCCAAATCCCATTTGAATCTCACGAGAACTCAACAGGAATAAGCAGCAGGAACACCCTAATCCCAGCAGCAATAATCTTCAACCTCAACTTCCCTAAAACCCATATTCTTAAACCGGGAACACCCTAAACCCAAGGACCGGGATACTTCCTCAAACCTGCAGGATACTTCCTCAAACCTGGATCCACCCTCGATCACCTTGAGCAGGGTCATCTTTCTCAAACACACAAGCAAGGTCGCAGCAAATTTCCAAGGCAAGTCCATTTAACATGGGGTACACTGGCAAGGATTACGATGCGTCAATACCTACTTGGTAATGGCCCTCAGCAATTAGTTATTCTTTGAAGGTCTTGTAGAACTCAGCTGTGTATTCATCTGGTCCTGGGCTTTTCTTGGTTCATAGGCTTCTGATGGTGTCCTCTATTTCATTGCTTGAAATTGATGTATTTAACTTGTGTATATCATCCTGATTCAGTTTGGGCAAACCACATGACTCTATAAATTTGTCAATGCCTTCAATGTTTTCTATTTTATTGGAGTATAAATTTTCAAAATAATTTCTATTTTTATTCATTGCTCATGACAATACAATGATCTTGATATATCATACATTTGATTCAAATGGGGTATGAATTCTAATGATCTTCTGTATTTCTGTAGTGTCTGTAATAATGTTTCCTTTTTCATCATGGATGTTAGTAATTTGAGTTTTCTTTCTCCTTCTCTTTGTTAGTATGGCTAAGGGTTTATCAATTTTATTTATTTTTCAAAAAAACAACTTTTTGTTTTGTCAATTTTTTCAATTGTTTCTTTTGTTTCAATTTCCTTGATTTCAGCTCTGATTTTAATTATTTCCTGTATTCTACAGCTTTTGGTGTTGATTTGTTCTTATTTTTCTAGGGTTTTGAGATGTAATGTTAGTCATTTATTTGTTGACTTTTTCTTCTTTTAAGGAATGAACTCCATGCAATGAACTTTCCTCTTTATACTGCCTTCAGAGTGTCCCAGAGATTTTTATATGTTGTATCAGTGTTCACATTTTCTCTAAGAATTTTTTAATCTCCTCTTTGATGTCTTTTGCAACCCATTGTTCATTCAATAACATATTATTTAGTCTCCAGGTGTTATTTTATCATTGATTTCTAATTTAATTCCATTATGATCTGATATAATTCAGGGTAGTATCTATTTTTTTTGTATTTGCTAAGAGTTGCTTTGTGACATAATATATGTTCTGTTTTAGAGAAGGTTCCATGTGCTGCTGAGAAGAAAGTGTATTCACTCGTTGAAGGATGAAATATTCTATATATGTCTGTTAAGTCTAGGTTATTGATTATATTATTGAGTTCTATAGTTTCTTTGTTCAGCTTTTGTTTGGAAGATCTATCCAGTGGTGAAAGAGATGTGTTAAAGTCACCCAGAATTATTGTGTTGTGGTCTATTTGACTCTTGAATTTGAGAAGAGTTTGTTTGATGAATGTAGATGCTCCATTGTTTGGGGCATATATATTTATAATTGTTATGTCTTGTTGATGAATGGTTCCCTTGAACAGTATGAAATATTCTTCTTTATCCCTCTTGATTAACTTTGGCTCATTATCTTCTTTATTTGAGATGAGGATGGAAACTCCTGCTTGTTTCCACAGTGAGTGATATATTATCTTACAACCTTTCACCTTCAGGCTGTGGATGTCTTTTCCTATGAGATGAGTCTTTTGAAGGCTTTTTAAAATCCAATCTGCCAGTCTATGACTTTTGTTTGGTGAGTTTAGGTCATTAACATTCAGGGTTATTATTGAGACATGATTTGTATTCCCAGTCATATTGTTTATTTTTGTTATTTAACTTGTTTTCTCCTTTGATAAGTATTTCCTTTAGTGTAATACCCCCCTTTGCTGATTTTCATTGTTGTTTTTTGTTTCCTCCTCATGGAATATTTTGCTGAGGATGTTCTGTGGTGCAGGTTTCTAGTTGTAAATTATTTTAACTTTTGTTTATCATAGAAGGTTTTTATTTCATCATCAAATTTAAGGCTTAATTTTGCTGCATATAGATTCTTGGTTGGCATCCATTTTCTTTCAGAGCTTGATATGTGTTGTTCCAGGATCTTTTAGCTTTCAGGGTCTGGATTGAAAAATCTGCAGATATCCTAATTGTTTTCCCCTATATATAACCCGATTCCTTTCTCTTGTGGCTTTTAAAATTCTCTGCTTATTCTGTATGCTAAGCATTTTCATTTATAATGTGCCTTGGTGTGGATCTGTTGTGATTTTGTACATTTGGTGTCCTATAAGCCTCTTGTATTTGATTTTCCAATTCATTCTTCATGTTTGGAAATTTTTCTGATATTATTTTATTGAATAGATTGTTCATTCCTTTGGTTCGGAACCCCATGCCTTCCTCTATCCCAATAACTTTAAAATTTGGTCTTTTTATGTTATTCTATAATTCTTGAATGTTCTGCTCATGGTTTCTTATCATCTTTACTGTCTGGTCAACATTCTTTTCAAGATTATATATTTTATCTTCATTTTCTGAGGTCCTGTCTTCTACATGATCTAATCTGTTGGTGATGCTTTCTATTGAACTTTTAATTTGGTTTATTGTTTCTTTCATTGCAAGGATTTCTGTTTTTTTTTTTCAGAACCCCTATCTCCTTACTGAAATAATCTTTTGTTTCCTGTATTTGCTTACATAGCTCTTTATCGAAATGATCTTTTGCTGCTTGTAATCGCTCTCTTATATCATCCTTGAATTCACAGAACATTTTAATTATGTACATCCTGAACTCTTTCTCTGTAATTTCTTCTGTTGTTCTGGCCATGGATTCTAATAACGTATTATCTTGGTTTTGGGGGGCACTTTTTTCCTTTATTTTTTCATGTTGTTCCTATGTCCTTCCTTCTAGCACTGCAGATCCATGGCTTTATGGCTTTTACACTGTAGGCTTATAGTGTCCCTGCAGGTTTTCAATACCTCTTCTTTAAGCGGGAGAACAATGTGAACAGATCCTAATACACACAATATACAACCTTAAACCAAATAGCCACGATTAAGATGTTTATGACTTTGTCACAATATACAGAAATGGTGAATTAAATTATTATCTACAATACAAACAGTAGGTTTGCAAAAGGGTCTATAGTTTCTGATGGTGACAAAGAACCGGGAGTGAGGTATAGGATGAGATGTTGAGGGGATAGGAGGTAAGGATTTGGAGTTATTAGATCTTAGAAAGCGTGAAAGAGGAATCTAAAGAAGTTGGTTAGTAGCAGGAGAAGAGAGAGAAAGTGTTTTTGGGGAGACAAGTAATTGTAATACAGTAGAGTACAAAAAAAACAAACAAACATAAATACTAGAAAAGTAAAAATTGTAAAAATTAGAGATAAAATAATATTTAACACCACTGTAATAACACTATTCAAACATTCCAGTTCTCAGTAGCCTAATTCATGAAAAATACTTGGTTTCACAAATGTTGGGGATTTGAGGGCAGGAAGAGAGAGAGAGAGAGAGAGAGAGAGAGAGAGAGAGAGAGAGAGAGAATCTCAGAGGAAAATACAAGGATTGTTTTTGTTGGAGATCAGTATCTTTCCAGCTCCCCTTCTCATCCAATAGGTAGGGTTTTCTGTTGTTTGCTGGTACCTCCATCCTCAGGATGGTGAAGGTCATTAGGGTGGGAGGGTTGGTCTGTGGCATGGCTCCTGGAGGTGCCGTATAGTCCTTGGCATTTCCCAATGGGAGACTGTACCCCAAGGATCTCATTTGGGGCCCACTTGTGTGATGTGGGCACCTGGTCTTATCTCCTTATATCACCTGTAGGCCTCGCCATTCTTGGTCTCTAATTCAGTCTATTGACTGTATCTCACTCACCCCTTCCCTTTCTACTTTCCAATCAGGAACCTTTCTCTCCAGAGGTCTTGTGGGCTGTGTTCTGGGGACTGCACACCTGTCACAGAGAGCTGTTTTATGTTGGGCAGATTGGGACCCGGTTTTGTGATCCGCTTTTGTGAGCTAGGCACAGGCCCCATAGCCTCAGGCATGGTGCCAGGTTAGGGGCTGCTGAGGCAGGGGAGAAGTTGGGGGCTTTCAGTACCTGGATATTGCTTCTAAGCCTCAGCCGGTTTTCCAAGCTGGGAGTTGCCCCAACTAAAGATGACCATGAAGGTGTCCTAAGATGGAGGAAGTTACTTTCAGCCATGGGCTGCTGGGTTGGATGGGACCATGTGGTGGCTTTGAGTGGCATGTTCAGAGCTGCAGCTCCGCAGCATGCAGTATTGTGGCTGGCAGGTGTCACCAGACCCAGTGCAGTGTTCCAACGTGCAGGCTACCTCACGTAGGGGACTGTGGCAGTGGTTGCAGTGCCCCAAGTTGGAGGTCACCGGAGGAGTCCCACATTGGTAGACGGGGATCCACAAGGGAGAAGTGGCCGGAGTTCCTGCATGTGGGCTGTGGCCAGGTGTCCTGTGTGGGAACAGCAGCTGGGATTCCTGCGTGGGTGGGCGGCCAGGAGTCCTGTGCAGGTGCTAATCAAGACTGATTTTAGAGGTCTTAGTCCACAGAAGTCTGGTTCCATTCCTGGGGACTCAAGGTGAGGCTGAACATCATGACGGAAGACTGTGGCAGAGGGAAGCAGGGGAGGGAGCGCCACACTGTCTTGATTACTGTAGTGTTAGAGTGAGACTTGATGTTGGGTGTGTCATTTCTTTGACTTTGACATTAGTCTTTTAATTACTTCCCCAACCCAGGAGTAAACAATACTTTTTTTTTTTTTCAAGTCAGACATTTTTTCTTCTAGAAGTTTTATAGTTTAAATATTCTAATGTGGTAACTAGAAATTAGATTCTCACCTCCCCAGGGCTTCTTGTTGCTGCCTGCTGTGGGTCAGAGTTGTTCACTTATTCAGTGACTTTTCTAAACAATATTTGGAATGACTGTCATCTGTGAACGCTGAATTTTCTGTTAGCTCAGTGGTCAACTAGTGATTTGAGATTTCCTCAAATACCTGGAGCAAAAAACCAAACCAAACACCAAAAAACCAAAAACAAATAAACAAGCAAAATACTCTGGATCTTTGCAGACTGGCTCCATGTTGGAGCCCTTCTGCCTTAGTCTTCACTTTCTGCTCAGGTGGAGCCTAGACATTCAGCAGAGGTGAAAGGTTAGACTTTTCTCAGCTCTTCTCTGAGCCTGTGTCCAGCTCTGGGCAGGGTGTGGATTTGCAGATTTGTTGGCATACATGGAGCTTTCCAAAGCCTCTGTTCTCTCGCGTAGCTCTGTTCCCAGCCTCTTCCCTTCCTGGCTTTGTGGTAGGTCTATGGCTTGCTTATCTGTTATTTCTTGCCCCATGTGGCTGCAGCTAGTATATTTACCTTTAAATCTTTCCCACAAACACCACCCAGGAGGTTTCTCCAACTCTTAAACTTCTGAGGTATGTGAAGCAAAGACAACCCCATAGTGAATCCTTAGGGAGCCACTGGACAAGTCAAAACATATGGCCATGATTCCTTGTGTTCCCCCTGGCACCAGCAAGCTGTGTAACAGGGAAAAAAAAATCATGTAAAAATCTGGGGACAGAAATGACTGTGATTGTGAATGAAGAAGTCATTGAGCTTTTAGTAAGTGGAAGTTTGAAAGCAATCATTCAAACTTTACTCATTTTACTATATGTTGAATTTCTAGAAACTGGATTCAATTCAAAATGGTCTGAAGAAGAGCAGCCCTCGAGGAGAACCATTGCATCATGACCCCAGACAAAGAGCCTGTTGTCACAAACCTTTGTTTTGTTTGTATCGTGATCTTAATAGTCGGAATCATAGTCCAGGTCTCTGGTGAAAATGAACTTAGAGTAGACATGTCAAAAATAGGCCTGACGCATGTTCCGAAAGACCTGTCACCAAGAACTGAAGTCTTAGACATATCTCAAAACTACATATCTGAGCTTCAGATCTCTGACTTCAGCTTCTTATTGGGGCTGAAAGTTTTGCGACTTTACCATAATAGAATCCAGAGACTTGATTTTAGTGTTTTCAAGTTCAACAGCTACCTGGAATATTTGGATTTATCTCACAATCAGTTGCAAAAGATATCCTGCTACCCTGTGGTGGGTGTCAAACATTTAGATCTCTCATTCAATGACTTTGATGCTCTGCCCATCTGTACAGAATTTGGCAACTTGACGCAACTGAATTTCTTGGGATTAAGTGCTGCAAAGTTCCAGCCATTAGATCTGCTACCAATTGCTCACTTGCATCTAAATTACATTCTTCTGGATTTAGGAGGTTATTACGTGAAAGAAAATGAGGCAGAAAGTCTTCAAATTCTGAACACAAAATCACTTCATTTTGTTTTCCACCCAGAGAGTTTATTTTCTGTCCAAGTGAACATATCAGTTAATACTTTAGGGTGCTTACAGCTGACAAATATTAAATTGAATGATGAGAACTGTCAAGTCTTAATTAACTTTTTATTGGAACTCACTAGAGGTCCAACCCTACTGAACTTGACTCTCAATCACATGGAAACAACTTGGAAATGCTTGGTTAGAGTTTTTCAGTTCCTTTGGCCCAAACCTGTGGAATATCTCAATATTTACAATTTAACAATAGTCGAAAGCATTAATGAAGAAGATTTTGCTTATTCTGAAACAACACTGAAAGCATTAAAAATAGAACATATTAAAAACCAAGTTTTTATCTTCTCACAGACAGCATTGTACACAGTGTTTTCTGAGATGAACATTATGATGTTAACCATATCAGACACACCTTTTATTCATATGCTTTGTCCTCAAGCACCAAGCACATTTAAATTTTTGAACTTTACCCAGAATGTGTTCACAGATAGTGTTTTTCAAAACTGTTCCACTTTAGTGCATTTGGAGACACTTATCTTGCAAAAAAATGGATTAAAAAACCTTTGTAAAGTATCTCTTATGACAAAGAATATGCTGTCCTTGGAATTCCTGGATGTTAGCTTGAATTCTCTGGAATCTCATACACTTGAGGAAAATTGCACTTGGATTGAAAGTATAGTGGTATTAAATTTATCTTCAAATATACTTACTGACTCAGTTTTCAGCTGTTTGCCTCCCAGGGTCAAGGTACTTGATCTTCACAATAATAGAATCATGAACATCCCTAAAGATGTCACCCATCTGGAAGCTTTGCAGGAACTCAACATAGCATTCAATTCTTTAGCTGACCTTCCTGGATGTGGTACCTTCAGCAGCCTCTCTGTACTGATCATTGACCATAATTCTATTTCCCACCCATCAGCTGATTTCTTCCAGAGCTGCCAGAAGATGAAGTCAATACAAGCAGGGAGCAACCCATTCCAATGCACATGTGAGCTCAGAGACTTCATCCAACATATAGGCCAACTACCAAGTGAAGTGGTAGAGGGCTGGCCTGATGCTTATAAGTGTGACTACCCAGAAAGCTATAAGGGAACCCCACTAAAGGACTTCCATGTGTCTCCATTATCCTGTAACACAGGTCTGCTGATTGCCACCATTGGGGTCGTGGTGCTGGTGTTAGCTGGTTCTGTGACCTTCCTCTGCCTCTACTTGGATCTGCCCTGGTATCTCAGGATGGTGTGTCAGTGGGCCCAGACTCGGCACAGGACTAGGAACATCCCCTTGGAAGAACTCCAAAGAAATCTTCAGTTCCATGCTTTTATTTCATACAGTGAACATGATTCTACCTGGGTAAAAAATGAACTAGTACCCTGCCTAGAAAAAGAAGATATCCGGATCTGTCTCCATGAAAGAAACTTTGTTCCTGGCAAGAGCATTGTGGAAAATATCATAAATTGCATTGAGAAGAGCTACAAGTCCATCTTTGTTTTGTCCCCCAACTTTGTCCAGAGTGAGTGGTGCCATTATGAGCTGTACTTTGCCCACCACAATCTCTTCCATGAAGGGTCTGATAACTTACTCCTGATCTTACTGGAACCCATCCCACCCAATAGCATTCCCAACAAGTATCACAAGCTGAGGGCTCTCATGACACAGCGCACTTACTTGGAATGGCCCGTGGAGAAGAGCAAACAGGGACTTTTTTGGGCTAACATCAGAGCTGCTTTTAATATGAACTTAACACTAGTCAATGAAAACAATGATGTGAAAACTTAAAGTCAGGAAATCCCAATTAACACCATTATCTTGAACTCTGATGAATATCATTGCTAGCTCCTATCTGGGGCTGCTTCCATATCCACCATGTCTTTGGGGAAGATACAATGAAAACCTTGTTTCAACTGAGTTGGGGAATTAGGTTTGGGGTGGGGATAAAGGTGATGCTCATTTTGCCAATTAGAGAAATCTTAGTATCTTCCTGTTTACTCTCCGTTTTCACATTGAAACAGTCTTTTTTGAGTAAATTCTCATTCAGGGATCTTTCTTCCCCACTCTCCTTTCCCAAATGAAAGAGGGAAAGGAGACTTTGTGGCTTCATGTCAGCAAGAAAAGAGATGGCCTCAGAACTGTGTGCACTGGTCCTTGGAGTCTCCTCTGAATCCTCATTGGACTCTGGGTGAGTTTTATCATCCTAAGCTTTGGGCCTAGGAAAAATATTAGGCCAGTTATGAAATATAAGACAGTATTTTTTCTACATGTGAGTAATAGTTTATTGACTTTTTGACTCTGACACACAAACATGTAATTAACCATTGGAAACTCATGGCATTATAATATGTGTGTAGAATAGGAAATATGGCCTTCAGTTATAGGCTGCTGAGGTGAAAGACTTGGGTATACTTGCTTGCCAAAGACACTGAGAGTCAAATTTATGTGTCACTTGATATCAAAATGGTTTTTTTTGTTGTTTTTGTTGTTGTCTTCGACTTTTGCCTAATGCCCAAAGCTGATGAAAGGCAATAAATGCTCCCATATTCACAGAGAGAGAGAGACACAGCCAGGCTGGACATCCTAAAAGAGCAGAAAAGGACTAGTAATTATCAGTCCATGTTGCCATCTCTAGAATCCTGGATTCAAAAGGGTCATTTAGAGAGTCATTAAGTGGAGGCTCCAAAATATGGCGAGATTGCTTTGAATACCTTCAAAAGGCAAGTGAGAGGGGCTCCCAGAATAGTAGGAAAGTAGTCTGTCATTCTCCTCCCAGACCGATGATTTGCAGAGGAACAGGAGTATGAGATCCATGCAGCAGGCGAGGTGTGATTCTTGGCTATTTATAGGTGCTGCATAAGTATTTGTTGAGTGAATAGATGAGTGCTTGTACTGGAGAAAAGGAGAGAGGTTGGCTTGGGCAGCACAGAATGGTAGGACAAGAGAAGGAGTACAGTGACTGCAACCTGTCCTTCCATCATCAGCATGGCAAAGGCATTTCCTGTGGGCCAGACTGACCATGGTAGCTGGGTTTGAGTTGTCACAATAGGACCTCAACCAACAAGGCAGCCTATTGTGCAGAGATATTGTGGCACCCAGAGGCCAAGGGGTTGGGGGGAAGAGGTGCATTGCAGGAGTTGTGGGAGAGATCAGCCAGATTGTGTACCATTTGCATTAAGGAACTGTGTGATATGGAGTCTACTCTATATTTGGGACTCCAAATAACCCACAGATGCATGCCATAAAAGGGCCACCTTTTGGTTTCTGACACAACAGGAAGTAGGAGTGTGATAGCCTATTTGCCTAAACCTGTAGTTAACGGCAGGGACATGCCTCTTTTTATAATACCCTCTTTCCTTGCAAAGCTCTAGGGACATCCAGAAAATAAGAAGGCGGAGAATACCAAGGAAAAGTAAAACAATTGGTTACATTCCTTCCTCCCTTCACTGAAGGGAAGGCCTGAGCTAGGGATAAGGCTGAATTTCGAATGAGCTTTTGAGTGTGAGATTCTGTTAACTGGAACTAGTCTGAGCCCTTTAATCCTGATTAGAAGTACAATTACAAAAATGAGACTTGAGAATTACTAGAATGTATGGGATCTTCCCAAGATCAGGTATTGTGGAGGGAGATCCAACAGAACCTGGTTGTAAAGAAGTGGCTAGACAGAAAAAAACAGGTTCTTTCCTTCTGTATTTCATTCATTCAATAAGCCAGTTTCATAATGAATGAATCACTGTGAAGAAATAAGCCATAATGAAATTTCAGTGCTCCTCTCTGTCTACATTAGCTCTTCCTTGCTCTTTTGGAGAACACTGTTTTCCTTCATAGGCCCTCTCTCAAATGGCAAATTCTTCCACAGCCTGTGTTGCACTGTTTCCTAGACTAAAAACAACGACTAACAAAAACCACCACAAAAATCCACGGCACAGATTTTAAATGATCAAATATTTTTAAGTTTAATAATATGTTTCCCACAAAATTTGTGGACATTAAACTATATTAATTGTAACCTTTTTAAAAAGAATTAAAATCTACATTTTTGTGATGTACGAACACACACACACACATTTCAGACATATGAAAGGTTTATCATAAGGGATCTATTTCTTTTTTAGATAAAGATTTTCTTTCTCCATGAATATTCTACTTTCTCTGTTGAATTCTGGTTGCCAACACCTGATACCAACTTGAGAAAAAGGGTATTTAATTTCAAGAATCTAGAGATGTCTCAGAACCCAAAGGCAGGGATAGAGCTGAGCTCTGAGGAAGTTTGAAAGCAGGAATGGCCAACTGCCCAAACTTTCTCTCCCTCTCTAGTGTTGGAGATATCTCTAATGTCTCCCACCTAAACTAAGTTACTGTGGGAGGTTAGGTATGAGGGTAGAGGAGTGGGAATGGGATTGCCTTTCCTGTAGCCATTACTGGGAAGGAGTGTGTATTGTTCTTCAGGGATGCCATAACAGAATACTGCAGACTGGGTGGTTTAAACAACAGAAATTTATTTCCTGACAGTTCTAGAGACTAGAAGTCTAAAATAAATTTCTGTGCCAGAAGGGTTGGTTTCTGGTGAGGCTTCTCTTCCTGGTTTACAGACAGTCACCTTCTTTCTGTGTCCTCACAGGGTCTCTTCTCTGTGTGCACATCCCTGGTGTCCCTTCCTCTTCTTACAAGGACACTATTCATATTGGATTAAGTTCCCATTGTATGATCTCATTTAACCTTGATCACCTCTTTATTATGTCTCCAAATACAGTCACATTTTAAGGTAGTGGGAGTTAGGGCTTTGACATAGGAATTTGGTGTGGGGCATAATACAGTCCATAACATGGTTATTCAGATAAATTTAAAAATATTGTGATGGAGATTATTAGTCACCACCAATAACCATTATCCTCTCATTTACTATTCAATGGCTCCAGTTTTATTAGGACCCTTGACAACCCAGCTGGAGACTGCATTTCCCAGCATTCCTTGTGGCTCCATGTGGACATGTGACTGAACTCTTAGCACTGGGATGGAACTGGAACCTGTGTGCCTCTCTATGCCATGTCTCTAAGAAAGATGAGCGTCGATTCCTCTGTCAGTTCCACTGACAAAGGAAAGATGAGTGTAGAATTGGAGAAGCCATCTAGAACCTAGAGGTGAAAGTCACATGTAGATGTGCTCTTCATTCTACCCCTTTGTGCTGCCCAAGACAGCCTCGCCGCAGGTCTGGACTGCTCAGCTCTGTTATGTGAGAGAGAAGTCAACCTCCATCTGTTGAAGCCACTTTGGATTCCTCTGATACAGCCTCTTAGAACATATACGGCCGTCTGCAGCACAGAGCAATGGTACAGCTTCCTCTGATTTCCTTCCTGTGTGGACCTATTATGAGACAACAGTGTGCAAGTTCCACTCTGCAACCTGGAGCAAAGCATCCATCAATGTGAGGCACCTGGATCAGCCTGTGCTACTGCAAAGCCTCTTCACTGGCCTCCTCGATTTTACTCTTGCCTCCCACATTAGAGTGGGTTTTTTAAGATGTAAATTATATTAGGCCATTCCCTGCTTAAAGCCTTCTAGTGACCTCCCTTTGCAGTTGGAACAAGAGTCCAACTCCTCCCAGTGACCTGGGTTGCTATCATGATCCGCCTGCTCACCTCTCTGCACTGTTCCCTTTACTTCTAATCCAGCCCAGTTGCCTTCTGGCTGGTCCCCCAGTGCATCACACTGGTTCCCCACTGTGTCACCATTACACTTGGCCACACCGCTTCCCCTGCTGAGATTAGTTTCCCTGAACAGATTGGTTTGTCCTCACCTTTCACATCCCAATGTCACCTCCAGTGTGGGGTGTGTGTGTGTGTGGGCTGCTCCCCCATTCTAAAACAACCCGCCCCTAGTCCTTGTGGGGCACTTTCTCCTGTTGGTTTTCATCACAGCACATCATTCTGCAGTTATCTTGTTTACTTGTTTACCTGTTCATTCGGTTTCTCCTCCACTGAAATGCAAGCCGCAGTTAAATGGGATCCTTCTCAATGTGTTCCCCGCTTCTCCCTGGTGTCGAGTGGACAGTTCATCGTCCATGGTAGATACACAGTCAAAACTTGGATGGAGGCGTCTCCCTGACTGGCCACAACATCTTTGAAGCCCTTGATGCAGAGGTGGCTGTGCTGGAGCACAGCAGGGGCGGCCCTGGTGGAGTCCACGCTGAGCTGCCCTGCTGGCGGGCTGATCTCTCAGGCTGCTGGGAGAGCTGCCCTTGGTCTTGGATACCTTTGTCTCTGTTTGGGTGTCCCCATGCTTGTCTCCACTGGCCACTTGTTAGGTGAGAGGACCCCGGGTGTCACCTGATGTTGGGAGAAAGGAACACTTCCTGCAGAGACCCAGCAAGCCTTTCCCCAGGGCAGCCCCCACACCCAGCAGCCCCTTCTGCCTGCGTGGAGCAAGCCCTTCTGTTGAGACAGTTGTGAAAGTTACTCGGATTTGATCAGTACATATGCTGTGCACCTGTGTAGAAATATCACACTGCACCTCTTAAATATACACCATCATTTCCTGTCAATCAAAATTTTAATAAATGTATATTTCAGCATGTCTAATATATTTTAAATGTTCTCACCACCAAGGAACAATAAGTATGTGAAGGGATGGTATGTTGATTAACTTGATTTACTCATTCAACAGGGTCTACGTGTGCCACATCCCATTGTACCCCATAAACATATGCAATTATTAATTAAAAATAAAATTTAAAAACCACAAAAAATTCTTCTCCCCAGCCTTTCTCAGTGAGATTAAAAAAATGGACTCAGAAAGATGAAGAAAAACAAACAAACAAACAATAAAAAAAAAATCCCACACAGGTAGAACGTCTCTTCTGTAGCACAAAAGGACCAGGCTGGTCGCAAACTTCATGGCTCAGCGCAGCTTTTATTGGGAACAGAGTGATGCCTCTGATGGACCCGCTTTCCTGGTGGAAAATGAGCCCCTGGACAAAGGGGGAGATTATACTTATATAGTTACACTGAGAGGTGACTTAATTAATGAGCATGTCAGGTTGGGCCTCAGGAATTTGGGATCGGTTTTACTGGGCGAGATGGTGGTGTCAAGGGTCAGCAGTCAGTATCTGGGGTTTGTCTTTTCTGGACCAGATAAAGGATCTGGGGAAGGATTTGTCTTGGGGAGGATCAATGCTCTGGCCTCTTCCCAGAGGCTGTCAATCCAGACCTGATGGATTTCTCCTCTCCCGGGGCCTGTCTTGTCACTAGGAAAGAACGTATTGGGAAAGGATCAATGTCATCATGTATTGCCTCTCCCTCATCCCCTGTCCCTAGGCCACACTACTTGGGGGTTTGTCATTCTCCGTATCCAAGACCCTCTATCCATGTTTGGGCTATACTTTCAGGTGCCCCCAACAGATGTGCCAGTTTGTGAAGTTTGCCTTAATATATTTACAATTATTAAACACTGTGATGAGAATAAAGATTAGATTCCTTAATCATGTAACAGGTTAGGAAGAGTGGGACATGGCCAGGATGAGCTTTGATGAGGGAATCATCTGCTTGGACGGCTGTAGTGAAGTGCCATAGACTGAATGTCTTATAAACAGAAGAAAGTCATTGCTCACGATTCTGGAGGCTGGCCTGAGATCAAGGTGCCAGCAGTCTTGGTGTCTAGCAAGGGCCATCTTTCTGGTTCATAGGCTTGCAGCTGGGTCTTCATATACCGGGGAGGAGGAAGGAGCTCTCTGGGCACCGTGAGCAGAGAGAGCATGGGTGGGCCTGGTGTGTTAGTCCCCCAGGCTATTATGAAAATGACCACTACACAGTGGCTTACGACAACGGAAATGGACTTCTCACCATTCAGAAGCCCGGAGTCAGAAATCAAGGTGTTGGCAGGATTTGTACTTCCTGGAGTTTCTGTGGGAGAAATCATCCCAGGCCTCTCCTGGCTTCTGTGGTTGCTGGCAGTCCTTGGTGGTGTGTGGCTTTGCCTCCATCTTCACCAGGTCTTCTCCGCAGTCCCTGTCCCTTCTCTTTTCCCATCTTTTACAAGGATACACTAGTTGGATTTAGGAGCCTCCTCAAGCCTTTGTGACCACATCCTGATCCTGAGGTTAGTCACATCTGCAAAGACTCTATCTTCAATAAGGTCATATTTTGATGTTCCAGGTGGACATGAGTCTTTCTGGGGGAGGGGACCACTATCCAACCCACTACTCTGGGTTGGTGTGGCCGTCTCTGATGGCCTGGGGACTCTGCTGAATGTGGTAGGAGGGGAAAACAGTTTTCTTAGGGAGAGGGAAGAATCTGAAAGGGGCTGCTTGGGGAGTCAGAGGTACAAAGAAGAGTGAGAGCAGCAAAGAGACTAGAAAGAGTGGAAGTGAGAGAAAGTGAAAGGGTGGATAGAGGGCACAGGTGTAAATGGGGAGAGTGTGTGAATTTTAAAGAGAAAGCGAACACACACACACACACACACGTATATTTTAAAAAAGAGGAAATATTTTGATCTAGATTCTAGAAACTGACTTCCTTAGAAAGGAATGAGACTAAACTATAGGCAGTGAATGAAGCCTGAGGGGAATTTCTAAATACAGGGACTTTCTGAGGGTTTTACATTATAGTTTATGCAGATTATCAACATAGTCAAATCTAAATATGAGGTAGTTTTTATTTTTCTTTAGTCATTTCATCAATTGGATTCTGAAACTCTTGTCACCCCTGGGTAATATCTTGAGCATTTTTCACACCTCTCAGTCATCTTGAGGTATCAGTTCTGCAATCTATTTGAACAGTTTTAATCCCAGCTCCATCTGAAGCTCATTCCCTTTTCCCATATCATAATCTAGTAGCCTAGACATAGCTCGACCTCGGCAAGGAGTAAGATAGCATGATTTTCCTGAGATACACACTTCCTGCCTCTCCTTCCCCCTGATTTAGGGCCTGCCCCCAGGTAGAGACCAGGGATAGAGGGTTAGAAAGCAGATTTATCCTCTTCTATAGTTGTGCTCATTAAGGTAAGTTTAAGAAGCAGAACAGGGCTGGGGTGTGGTGACTCACTTCTGTAATACCAGCAGTTCAGGAGGCTGAGCAAGGAGAATTTGCAAGTTCAAAGCCAGCCTTAGCAACTGAGCAAGGCTCTAAGCAACTCAGCAAGACCCTGTATCAAAATAAAAAGTAAAAAAAGGCTGGGGATATGGCTCAGTTGATAGTTACCCTTGGGTTCAATCCCTGGTACCAATAAAATAAAATAAAATAAAAGCAGCAACAGCAGCAGCAGATCAGGGAGATCCCAAATACTGGGGCTTAAATGAGACAGGACTTTGTTTCCTCTTAAATAATAGGGCAAGTATAGTCAAGAGGTCTCTGATAGTGTATTAGTCTACTTTTTTGTTATATAACAAAATATACAAGGTGTGTGTGTGTATGTATGTATACACACACACACACACACACACACACACACACACATTGTCTATCTATCTAACAGTTTGGGGGGTTGGAAGTCCAAAGAGCATGGTGCTGGCTCTTGTGAAGATCTGCCTGGCTACATCACATCATGGTGGATGGCATCATGGTGGGACCATGTGAGAGAAAGAGAAATCATAGGGTGAAACAGAAAGCCAGAGAGATAGTAGGAAGGAGCTAGGCTTTCTGTTTATAACAACCCTTTCAAAACAACTAACCAGGTTCCCACAAGAACTATTATCAGTTTCTTCCAAGGGCATGTTTTAAATTACCTAACCAACTTGCATTAGGCCCCACCTCTTAAAGCGCCCACCACTTCTCAACATTGTCACCCTTGGAGTCAAGCTTCCAACACATGAGACATTTGAGGGTCAAACTGCATCCAAATAATAGCAGATGGATAGCTATCCCTATTCCATAGTCATTCAAAGGTGGCCAGTTAGCTCTGATTCCCACAGTTCTTGTCTTCTCCAGAGTTCTCGCCATCCTGTTTTATGTGGAGTTACAGGAACTAATGAAGTACTGCTGTGTCTTCTTTGAGAGCTGTGGATCAAGGGAAGCTGAGGTAGAGGTATATGATATCATAGTCACTATTGCTTTTTGACAAGGATTATGTAACAAGAACTGTCCAGTAGACACCATCCGTCTACTAATTTACTCTCCTGAACTCCAGGGGCTAGAGTGTAATGTTGTCTAAAACTGCTTTAGAAAGTGACCAACCTCAGAGGATCCTTTATCAACGTAAGCATCATCCTGAAGAAAGAGATGCCTGGACTCCTAGATCAGCCTTGTGAGTGACTCTACCGGCACTCCCCCTCCACTTGGCTTTAAAAGAGAAGATGTCAGCTCCTCCGTGGACAGCGTAAAAGGGGGCAGGCTTACCTTATAAACACCAATATCCCAGTGCTACTGCCCCCTCCCCAAATCTGGCATTATGAGGTGGACTGGGGAATTTGAGGGCGGGATGATGGTGAGGATGGGGCCCGCTAGGTCAGCTGTTTCTTAGAATGCCCTGGGAGAAGTGCCTGATCCCAATTCTTGGCAGTTTTCATAGAATGTGGGTATGTAACACTTCCTTGTTTTCAGTTTTGAACCCAAGCCATAGGAAAAGTTCCAATTGACACTCTGTTTCATAATCAGGAGAAGGGAAACAAAAACTCTTCACTGAATTACATGTTAGATGAGCAATCTAGAAAAAAAATTGTAAATTTGAGTTAAAAAATCAATAAAGGACATATTGCCCATAGCAAGAGGAGAAAAAGTAGAGATTAATGCTATGGCTTATATTTTTGGTTCAGAAAGTCTACTTCATAGAATACATCCTAAGAAAATAATTGTTTATACATGTCCCAGAGAAACATTGCTGCTTATTGTAGTGTTGTTTCTAATATTGAAAAGAGTTTAAATATTCAGCAATAGAAGACTGGTTAGATACATTGTATAATAAAATGTTTAAAATATATTATGGGGCTGGGGTTGTGGCTCAGTGGTAGAGTATTTGCCTAGCCTGTGTGAGGTACTGGGTTCAATCCTCAGCATCACATTAAAAAAAATTAAATAAAGATATTGTGTCTATCTACAACTTAAAAAATTAAATAATATACATTATAAATAAAAAAATATCATCCAACCAATAATAACAAAGCGTGGATGAATACTTACTGACATTAAAAGGTATTTGATATATTATGAATTGAGAAAAACAGATAAAAAGTAACATACAATAAATCCAATCCAGTAAAATTATTCACTGAAAAAAAAAAATAACATACATAGGGTTTTTCAAGATCGTGGACTTGAGAAGGTCACTTTCCTGGCTACATGGTGGTGTTAAACCAAGAAAGCAGACAGGCAACTTCTCAGCAAGGTGGGTGGAAGGAAAAAAAAAGGGACATAACTAGAAATTAGTTCTGTCAATTCAAAGCAGTTCAGGGACTCAGCAGGTTGGAAATAATAAAATAAGGAAAAAATCCCCAGTACCACTGCCACCTATACTGCTGCTGCCTGCTGCAGTGGTCCCCCCTCACCCCTACAAACAAAATGAAAGGATAAAGGAATTAAAGGGATCTTCATTTTTAGGAGACCTGAGGCATGTCTGGGTATGGAGAGATCAGAGATCAAAGACACCACCCAACTAACCTGAAAGGTGCGCAGCACAGTAACCTCGTGTGGGAAAGAAGCTGCGGCTCTTCCAGCTGCCCACGGAGGAGAGGAAGGAACCATTCTGCAGCTGTGTCTAGGGGACCGGCAGCTGGGGGAACTGTTTCCTGGCAAACCTGAGCTTGGCCCGAAATATAGGCCTGGCAAACTCACACCGCATGACGTAGAGTGCCTAAGTGACCAGGAGAAAATCAAACATAGAGAGGGGTTTATACAGGGGAATACAGGTCGTGGAAACCCACCAGGGTTCCCCACCTTCTCCTCCAGCCCGGCAGCTTGCAGAACCGGCTGGGAGAGATGCCCCCAGCCAGGAATTTGAAAGGGCTGGGGCAGGAGTGATTGAATTTGGAGACTGAACCTGAGACCAGAAATCATGGGGTCTGTGGGTACTGGAGGGGACTAAGGATTGACTCCTCCACTGCATGAGAGGAACCAGGGACGATCCCTGGGGTGCAGTCTCCCGGTGTGGACCAGCAACTCCTGGGCCCTGAAAGTGCACTGATTTAAAGTCTTCAGACAAACTGGCATTAAACTGGCCTAAACTCTGCCCTCTAGACCTCTGCTTATGGGATTTCCTCTCACACTCCAGCAACCCCACCTAACACTTGCTGAGAAGGCCTGAAATAGACAACAGAAACAAAACCTTTCACTGAAATCTTTTTTTTTTTTAAATTGTTTTTCTTGTTTTCTTTGTTCAATTGTGACCTGAATAGCTCATTGACACTTATACATATTCATTTTTGTTTCTTTTTTCTCATTTATAGCATTTTTTGGAAGTTATTTATCATGGATCAGTATTGCAAGGACTAGGATGTTTGATATTTTGGTTGTTATTATATTCTTTTATTTTTAAAAATTTTATGTTACACATTTTTTTCTCTTATATGTTTCCCTTGATTCTCTTTATCTCTTCCACAGAGGTGTGGAAATACAAACCAAAGTAATGCACATTTTTTTTTCCAGATGTTTTGTAAGCATATTAGTTAGTAGCAAGAAATCAGCTGTGGTGGGAATAGTGACACCACAAATATCAGCAAATGCTACAAGTCAGACTGGTTTTTGAACAAGTTTACTAGCACACAGCTGAATGGCATTAGTAATAGCAAATAAAACGTGGACTTGCTTACATAAAAATGTATATATTTATTCCTTCAAAAGATCATGAAATGGAAAGGTGAACAAGGGAGTGTATGTTTGCAAAATGTTTGACCAAAGGTCAATGTCAATAACATAAGACAATGTAAAAACATAACTCCGATAGAAAAATAGGTAAAATGACATGTACAGGAATTAAAGACATATGAATCGCCAACAAATATAAAAAAAAGTCCAATAACACTTATAGTGGAACAAAAAATTAAACAATAATGAGATAATGCTGTACATCAATGAAATTGCCAGATGCCTAAAATGCTCCTTTCCGGGTGGGTGTGTATAATGCGTGCTCTGACGCTCCTGGAGAGCAGGTGCACTGGAACATACTTTATGGAAAGCACTTTGGTTGATATGCATCAAGAACATAAAAATGTCCATGTTTTTTAATCTGGTTATTTCTTTCTAGGAATTTTTCTTAATAGTAAAAAATCCAGACCAAGACTCTATAAAACTGCTTGTTGACATTTTGTGAAACTGAAAGAGCAAATCCCCACCCTCCTCCTGCTCTCAGGCACATGGTTGGAAATGGCCTGTCTTGACCTGAGATTTACTCAGGTATTGACATTCTAGTGTCAATTTCAAAAAATTTGGCTGGAAAGCGTTAGGTCGTTAAGGGAAAATTCATTAAAATGTAAAAGTCTGAACAATGCCATTCACATTCCCCCGAGATTTATGGGACACGATTTGAAGTTTTAGGCTCTGGTGGGTTATAGAAATTGTGGAATTATGTGGAGAAAGTAGGGAGGAAAGAAAAGTGCTATGTTTGAATAGGGGTAGTGTCCCCCAAAGGTCATGTGTGGAGGACTCATTCCTCAGGGTGTTACATTTGGGAGGTGTTGTGGGTCTTTATAAGGTGGGGCCTAGAGGGAGGTCCGTGGGTCATTGGGAGTGTGTGTTTGAAGTGGATTGTGGAAAATCGGCCTCTTCCTCTTTCTCTCTTTTCTGGCTCATGAGGTGGGCAATTTTGTTCCACTATACACTCACTGTCATTGCCATCTGGCACACCACCAGAGGTCCAAAGCAATGGGTCTGCTGGTCTTGGACTGGAATCTCCAGAACTGGGAGCCAAAGTAAACCTTTTGTCTTTATAAGTAAATTATCTCAGGCATTTCACTATAATGGTGGAAAACTAAATAACAGAAAGAAAGGAACATGCTATTGCTGCTCTGCACATGATGGGAACACTAACCTCACTGTGAGAAGAACCTCACAAATTATGATACGTGCTTATTGATTAAGAAACCATTCACACCTTCGTGGCAAAAGTGTAATAGGGACTTAGAGAAGCTGCTTTTGTTAAAAGCACTGACTCTACTTAGTTCTGCAGACGCCCAATGGATGACTGAAAGCAGAATAAAGCTTGGCATCTGTGCCTTCATTTTGTATCATTTTAGGTACATACATGGTGTTGCAAGTTTGTAGTCCCAGCTACTTGGGAGGCTAAGGCAGGAGAATTGCAAGTTCAAGTCTAGCCTAGGCAACTCAGTGAGACCCTGTCTCAAGGATCGGGATACAGTGTGGTGTTGTGATCCCTGGATTTGATCCCCAGTATCAAAGAAGATGCTCAACATCATATTGATCAGGGAAATGCAAGTCAGAATCACAATGAGATACCACTTCATATTTGATAGGATGGCTATAATACAAGAGAGAAGACAAGAAAATATCAGCAAGGTTGTGGAGAAATTGGAACCCTTACATACTGCTGATGGGAAGGTAAAACGGCACAGCTGTTTTCAAACGTTCTGGCAATTCTTCAAAAGGCTAACTGTAGAAGCCCCGATTTATGTATCAGTTCCCCTCCTAGTTATATGCCTGAGAAAATATGCCAATGAAAAAACTTATACATAAATGTTTATAGCAGTATTACTCACAAAAGCCATAGTGTCCATCAACTGAGGAATGGGTAAATAAAATATGGCATATCTACACAACTGAAAATTATTTGGTAATAAAGAAGGTGAAATGGCGGTGCATGTTATAACATGGATGAACCATGAAAACCCAATGCTACATGAAAGAAGTTGATCATGAAGTGCACATGTTGTATACAAATCTATAGAGATTAGTACCATCTATGGAGTAGAGGAGTGGTTTCCGAGGACTGGGGTATATGGGGGAGTGGAGAGTGAGGGCGAAGGGATGTAATGCTGTTTTCTAAGGTGATGAGAATGTTCTAAATTGATTGTGGGGGGTGGTTGCACAACTCTGTGATTACACCTAAAGCCATTCATTTTTACACCTATAAGTTTGTAAATTTTTATAGTATGTGAATATATTTCAATAAAGCTCAAAAAAACTAACTATAATTTACATCTAATTGACAGACTGTTTATACTACCCTGGATTCTATAAGAAATGTCTGGGTATGGGATAAAGGTGGTCAGAGAAATTGCTGTGGAAAGAAGTGTGGGGTTGCCTAGACTATAAGTAGGAAATCTTCATTTCAAAAGAGCTCTTCAGGCTGCTGTTAACTGGACTTGGACTTGGACTTTGTGCATCGCTGTGATACCTCCACTAGACCTGTGCTGTCCAAGATGGAAGCCTTTAGTCACAGGGGATCGTGGTGAACATGAAATTCGGGTATCTCAATTGAGATGTGTTGAATACCCACTGACTTTTGAAGACCTAGAATTAAAAAAAAAAAATCTCATTAGAGTAATGTTTTGTATTGATCACATGTTTAAATGATATGTTGGTTATATTGGGTTAAATGAAATATGAAAAAGTTTAGAAAAGAAGCCATATTCTGTGAGAATGAGAGCTTTCCTGGGGGTGTGGCTGTCTGATCACGGATATGCATGATCACAGTGTGCGTCTGCTCAAGGATAGGAGAGGACAAGGAGACGGGTGGGCAGCCCCGAGCGCTGGAGGACTTGAGGGGAGAGGCAAGACCTGGGAGCGCTGAGGAGTTTCACCTGACGTCCCCCTTGCTTCCTCTCTAGCCCTGGGTTCAGAGTCAGGGTGAGCCAGGTCCGGAATTCTTAGTCAAACACTGCCCTTGTCTCCAGTGACAGATTTAAGTGAAGAAATGGTGCATGAGCAGGAGGGAGATTCGTTCTTTTAGTTTCTGAAATAAATTTGTAAACCATTTTTTCCTGTTAAATTCTAAGATAAGGAGGGGTGCAGAGGGAGAGAGACTGTATTATAAATCAAAAAAAAGCCCACAGTCCTTACTTTAGGGACTCGAACCTGGTTCTCTGTGTGGCAGAAAGGCTGATTCCAGGGGAAAGCTGTGAAGGGAGATAAAGAAGGCGTCCTGTCCTCCCACATCAGACCTTGACCGGACGCCAGGTGCAGAGGCAGATGGTTGGCATCCCTCAGCTTTATTGCCCATGTGTGGTTTTGCCATTTTTGTTGTTGTTGGTTTAAAAGACAAGAATGGAACCATCAGAATGCCTCGCTTGAGATCGCTGACACAACAACCCCAAGGAAGTATCCTGGCCCTTATCTAAAAAAAAGAGAGTCTTAGTATGCTTTTGACACAGTGTTTAAAAATCATGTTTTTCAAAAAGCTGGGAAATATCAATGGAAAAAAATCAGCAGCAATTTGGATCTAAAAACCAATTGGTCAAAAAAAAAATATGATTGGGCTGGGGTTGTGGCTCAGTGGTAAATGCTTGCCTAGCCCGTGTGAGGCCCTGGGTTCAAACCTCAGCACCACATACAAAAAATAAACAAATATAATAAAGGCATGCTGTCCATCTACAACTACAAATTTTTTAAAAACATGATTATCATCCATTTTATAGCACATAAATTAGCTTCCCTCTTTATGGATGTATTGTAGTAATACTTTAATCTTAACCCTTGCTCTTTCTGCTGTCAGTCACTGAGGTAGTGTGCTGCGCCCCTCCCCTAACTCAGGCAATGACAAGGCCCTACTGAGGTGGATGGCGCAAGGCGTCCATCCTCTGGAGGAGCACAGTATATTTCTGGGAATGGGCTGGTTTGTCTTTGTATTCCTTTAATAAGTATAGCTGCGACTTCTCATATGACCATTAAGTATGAAGGAAAAAACATGACTTTCCCAATTAATGCAACTACTTCTAAAGAATAGATATGTTTGCTCTAAATGCAATGATTCAGCTGTGGAGCGTAAATTGTTAATGTCTAATGAAAAACTCCCTGTATTCCTGTCAAGGAAGGTTTTGAGAAATTAAATTAAAATCTAGAGAAGAAGAATTAATGTTAAGAAGACAGATTAGTGCTTAGTACTGGGCAACTTGTTCTTGTTCCTGTGCACAATGGTTTGTGCTCTTGCTCTTGTTTGATTAAAATTAGTAGCCTCTCGTTTCAAGTTAACCACTTGCTGTAATCATGGCACCGGTTCCAGTCAGTAAGTCAAGAAAGAATAGTCACGGTATAGGCCGGTAGTCTGGGACATTTCTAACTATTATTAAAAGCTAACTAAGCAGAAACAGCTCAAAGCCAAATGGGAACTGAAAGTAAAAATGCTTGCTTATGCATAAGCCAAGATACATTCTTCTATTCTAATTGTAGCTATGTAATACTTTGTTTCTTTGAATAACAATTTCTGTTTTGTAACCACAAAGTACTGTGAGCCTGCCAAAATGGAAAGTATATATGATTAACTTCACAAGCAAAGATTGGGATTCAGCACCTTCACTTTGGTGTCTGTGTTGTTTCTCCACCCCCACCTTTCGCCGACTCCTCACCATCCGTTCCTCTCCTGAGACCCCCTGTTGGAGCTGGACTCCGACAGTAGTGCATTGATCAAAAAGCCAGAGGAAGCTAGATGTGGTGGTGCATGCCTGTAATCCCAGCTGCTTGGGAGACTGAGGCAGGAAGATTGCAAGTTTGAAGGCAGCCTCAACAATTTAGCAAGACCCTGTTTCAAAGTTAATATAAAAAGGGCTGGAGATGTAGCTCAGTGGTAGAGAGCCCCTGGTTTCATCCCCCTTACCTCCAAAACCAACCAAAAAGCTAGAAGAAGAGCAAAGCAGCTGAAACACACCCAGACCCACACCCCTGCCTCTCCCAGCACACCACTGGAATAGGCTTTTTGAATTCAGTTGTAAAAAGCTATGGATTATTAACATCGCCTCCTTCACTTTGTTGGTGTCAACAGCAGTGAGCTGACTGTAGTGAAGGGACATGATTCTCTTTGAGCACAGTTCTATCAATTGGCCCACAGACCCTATTCTATATATGAAAAGGAGAAAAGTTCATTCTTACTGCGATGTGTAATCCCAGTGGACTTCAGTAGATGGCATAAAAGAGCTTTCTTGTCTTTTTTTTTTTTTTTTTTTTTTCCCAACACTGAATCTGGTTGCCAATGAAATAAAAGTTCACGGAAGTTACTTGAATTTCTTAAAGGCTGCCAGACAGAACAGATTGGCAGGTTGTCTTGGTAAGCAACATCTTATTTTATTTCACAAAAGAAAATAATGGTGTAGCTAGTTACTGGGTGTAGAAATTGCAGAAGCCTCTAAGCCCTGGGTTCTATTTCATATATATACTTATTGTGTGGTTTGAACTAGCATTTTTTTTATCAGCTCCTAATCCTAAATCAGAGAAAAAAAATTATTTTGCGGGATGATACTTCATGTGTGATTTGCTTTCAAGAGAGATTTTTCAAGTAGGAAGATAAACATTTGGGTCACGGAGGTTTTCTGGCTTTCTTTCAGAACTGCTCGTTTTTAAATTTTAGATGACATTACCCTTCCCCTCGTCCCCCTCCATCCACAGTCTTTGCATTGATAATGTTCAGGAAACTGGGACATGCGATGGTTTGCATAGGGTTAGAGTGTGTTCCTCCAAGGGTTCACGTCTTGGAATTTAATCCAAGGTGTTAAGTGGGTGGAAACTCAAACTGATTCTGGGATTTAGAGGTGGGGCCTTTGGAAGGGGGTGAGGATTAGGTAAATTCATTAGGGTGAGTTCCATGATTGAGTCTTTATAAGAAGAGAGAGAAAGACCAGAAGACACACAAACACACACGTGCCACGAGATGCCTGCACTGCGTTGGGACTGCCAGCAAGAAGATCATCACCAGATGTAGCCCCTTTATTTGGACCAGTACTGTGAGTCCAAATCAACCTCTTTTCTTGAGTAGCCTGCCTTTGCTGTTTCGTTATACTAATTAAAAGGAAAAACAAAAAACAAAAAAACCAGGCTATCGTAGGATATGCACGTCTCTCCTGGAGGCTTCTCCAGCTCCTCTGTTGGAATGGGTGGGTTTGTTTTAGTTTTTATTTGGGGTTGTCCCCATTCTTTTTCTGAGAACACTGAAACTGTTCTGGAGAGCTAGAGATCAGGGGGAATTGTAGGTTTTTGAAAATGTTTTTAAGGTCACCTTCAGTTTGCTCAAAAGAACTGAAAGTGATTCCATCTTCTCCACAAAAAGCAAAGGTTCGCAAAACCACATGGAAACCAAGCAGAAAAATCTCTCGAACTGGTTCCAATCCTTTTATCTGTGGTTCATAGCTAGTTGATTTGGTGCAGAGAAGTCTTGTGTTATGTATTTGCAGGACTGAACTTCAGGGCCAGATTGTTTGAGAAGTATACATGAGGATCAGTGAAATACCAACTTAATGCCCCGAAAGTCTCCAAACCAAGTTCAAATGTATTGCTTCCCTGAATCATCCAGCGTGGGGCTACACCTACCATAATCACCAAAAAAGACAAACAAACCTGAAGGTTCTTATGCTTTTAAATTAATTGGCCCACAGCTTCCTTTAACTGTTCAATTCAGTAAGTAATCATTTATTTGGTAGTAAAATAATTTTGAGCTTCTAATGTAGATGAATGTTAATGACTGTCATTCAGACTTTGAACAAAATATATTTTGTTTACTCTAGAGAATTGAAACATGGATTTTCATTGAGTTTAGCAAGTTTGGTATATAAAATTTATAGATCCTGTAAATGTCTAAAATCAGTTCTTTATGTGTGCAATACTTAGATTCCTTAATTATAGAAATTAAAAATGGTTGTGTCAACTGAGTACTTCAAAGTAATGATTCTCTCTCTATATATACCATATAAAATCATCATACACACACACACACACACGCTCTCTCTCTCTCTCACACACACACACACACACACACACACACAAAACGGAGTTTTATTCAGCCACAGAGAATGAAATTATGTTATTTATAGGAAAATGGATGGAACTTGAAGACATCACGTTAAGCAAAATAAGCCAAGAAAGCATGAAATAAAAATGTCATGTTTTCTCTCATGTAGAAGCTAGAGAGAAAGAAGGAAAAAAAAGGGATCTCATGAAAATAGAAGGTCTATCTAAGGGTAGAGGAAGGAAATCACTGGGAAGGAAGAGGAAAGGGAAAGAGGGAGTATGGTGGGGGGTAAAACTGATCAAATTAGGTTATGTGTAGGTAAGAATATGCCATAATGAAACCCACTCGTCAATGTAATTAACGTACAACAATTTAAAAAAACCCAAAAACAATAGATGATTTTAAATGACAGAGCAAAATGAGGACTGGGGGTTGAGTCAATTAATTCATCTAATGATATTTGAGTCAATTAATTTAGCTAGATAGGAAACTATACTTTTATTAAATACTTGGGGACAGGCAATTTCATCCATTTAAATCTTTTAGGAAGTTGTGAGGAATATTTTGGGAAATTTCTGGGCCTTTCCACCAAATATAATCAATGCCATAAAAAGACCACCCTTCACTTTTAACACGAACTTAAATGTTTGTCTCATCTTTCTTGCTCAGTCTTTGTGAATGCAATTAAGAGGGGCCTTCCTCTGTGTTCGAAGGAATGAGGATAACTAAGGTACCTTTGGACATTCCTACCAAAGGGTAAGTCCAAGGCCAGCTCTGCAAATCAGTTCAGTTTGTATGTCTAACTTGGGGAGCTTTTGCAACCAGGTTGTTTCTGGGAGTTGGATTATTTAAGTCCTTCTGCACCAGCTGAGATAAGGGCAGGGACATGGGAGGAGGAATCTTTGCTGGTGCTTATGGCCTGCTCATCAGTGCTGTTCCCAGGGATTTTGAATATGTTCTTTGAGAGCTGTGTGGCTGTGCAGCCCCAGCTGGAAGGGTGTCTGGGGCAAGAGGCGTATCACTCTCCAGGGTTCATCCCAAGGCAGCTCCCTTGATACCATGTGTCACTGGAATGATGATGATAAATGGCATCTGAGCCACCTGGGTGGATAACTAGTGCAACAGGCACAACCTAAGACAATGTCTAGCACTTCACTAAGAAAAAATACATACTCTATGAAGGAAAAACAGAGAAGGAAACAACTCCATTCCTCAGAACCTCCCAGGGCTCCCTGCCCTTGGCTCTCTCCAGTTAGAACCCTGACTGCTTGCAATGATCTCCAAGGCCCGGTGTGATCTTGGCTTCCTCTTACCTTTGCTCCTGTTGACCGTGCTAATGTGATCTCCTTGCTCTTCTTGAGACAAGCCAACTTCAATTCTATCTCAGGACCTTTGCCAGAAATGCCCCACCCCCAGGTTTTTCCACAGTGAATCATTCATTTGATTCTGATTTTTACCCCAGAGTCATCTCAAAAAGGCCTTCTCCAAAGAGCCAATCAAAAATATCCCAGCAAGCACCATCTCATACTTACAATTCACACTGATTCAGTTTTCTACGTTGCACTTATCACCACATGAAATCAAGGTTAGTCATTTCTTTCTTTATTTTCTGTCTCCCCATCAGATAGATAATTAGCTCCTTGAGAAATAGGACTTTGTCTTGTTCACTGCTCTGTCTCTAGTTCCTAAAGCATGGCCAATAGGTAAAAATAATAGACTAATGAATAGATCTTCTTTTTTCTGTCTTTTAAAAAAATTGTTCTTTTTAGATATACATGACAGTAGGGTGTATTTCTTTCTTTTTTTTTTTTTTTAAAGAGAGAGTGAGAGAGGAGAGAGAGAGAGAGAGAGAGAGAGAGAGAGAGAGAGAGAGAATTTTTAATATTTATTTTTTAGTTCTCGGCAGACACAACATCTTTGTTGGTATGTGGTGCTGAGGATCGAACCCAGGTCGCACGCATGCCAGGCGAGCACGCTACCACTTGAGCCACATCCCCAGCCCAGTAGGGTGTATTTCAACATATTATACACATATGGAGTACACCTTACTCAAATTAGGATCCCATTCTTGTGGTTGTACATGATGTGGAGCTCTATGAACGTAGGAAAGTTATGTCCAATTCCTTCTACTGTCTTTCCTATTTCCATCCCCCCTCCCTTCCCTTCATTCCCTTTTGTTAATCCAGTGAATTTTTACTCTTCCTATCCCTGCCTTTATTATGTGTTAGCATCCGAATATTAGAACATTCGGACTTTGGAGTTTTGGAATTGGCTTATTTCACTTAGCATGACATTCTCTAGCTCCATCCATATGCAAAATGCTATAATTGTATTCTTTATTATTGCTGAGTAATATTCCATCATATATATGTCACATTTTTCTTTATCCATTCATCTGTTGAAAGGCATCTAGGTTGGTTCCATAGCTTAGCTATTGTAAATTGAACTGCTATAAACACTGATGTGGCTATGTCACTGTATTATGCTATAGTCCTTTGGGCATATACCAAGGAGTGGGATAACTGATTCAAATGGTGGTTCCATTCCAGGTGTCCTGAGGAATCTCCAGACTGCTTTCCAGAGTGGTTGCACCAATTTGCAGTCCCACCAGTAATGTATGAGTGTACCTTTCCCCCCACAACCTTGCCAATATTTATTGTTACTTGTATTCTTGATAATTGCTATTCTGACTGGAGTGAGATAAAATCTCTGTGTAGTTTTAATTTGCATTTATCTAAGTGCTAGAGTTGTTGAGCATTTTTTCATATCTTTGTTGACTGAATGTTTTTCTTCTTTGTGAAGTGCCTGTTCTGTTCCTTTGCCCATTTATTGGTTGGGTTATTTGTGTTTTGGGGGGGTGTTAAGTTTTTTGAGTTCTTTATATATCCTGGAGATTAATGCTGTCACTGAGATGCAGGTGGCAAAGATTTTCTCCCATTCTATACGTTCTCTCTTCACATTCTTGATTATTTCCTTTCCTGTGAAGAAGCTTTTTAGTTTGATACCATTCCATTTATTGATTCTTGATTTTACCTCTCGTGCTTTAGGAGTCTTGTTGAGGAAGTTTGTTCCTAAGCCCATAATGGAGATTTGAGCCTACTTTTTCTGTTAGTAGGTGCTGGGTCTCTGGTCTAATGCCTAGACCACTTGACTACTCTGAGCTGAGTTTTATGCAGGGTGAGAGACAGAGGTTAAATTTCATTCTGCTACATGTGGATTTCCAGTTTTCCCAGCACTATTTGTTGAAGAGGCTATCTTCTCCATTGCATGTTTCTGATGCCTTTGTCTAGTATGAGTTAACTGTATTTATGAGGGTTTGTCTCTGTATCTTCTATTCTTCTATTCAAGCCTGTTTTGGTGCCAATACCATGCTGTTTTTGTTACTATAAGTCTATAGTATAATTTAAAATCTGGTGTTGTGATGCCTCCTGCTTTTCTCACTAAGAATGTTTTGGCTATTCTGGGCTCTTATTTTTCCAAATAAATTTCATGACTGCTTTTTCTATTTCTAAGAAGAACATCATTGGAATTTTTAAAGAAATTGCATTAAATCTGTGCAGTGCTTTTGATAGTATGTCCATTTTGATAAAGTTAATTCTGCCTATCCAGGAACATGGGAGATCTTTTTGTCTTCTAAGGTCTTCTTCAATTTCTTTCTTGAGTGTTCTGTAGTTTTCAGTGAATGCACCTTCTAAAAGACCTTTTGTTATGATTTAATTAGCTTTTGAACAAGACAAATGTTAGCCCAAACCATATGTCAATAATAGAAGATAATGCAAGAACAGTCCTAATCCAGTCATATGGGGGGACTCGCAAGAAAGTCCTGGGTAGACACACCCTTTCACGTCTAAGGTACCAGATGAATCTTAGCCTCAGTTCTAAATGAGCTTGGAAGGGTCAGGGCCAGAACCATCTTTTAGATGAACCATCTTTTAGATTCCTACAACTGCTGTAACAAATTATGATAAGCATATAGAAACTTATCCTCTCATAGTCCTGGAGGCTGAAAGTACGTTATCTAGGTGTTGGCAGGGCTGAAGCATCTCTAGAATCTCCTCCAACACCTAGGCTACAGGTATTCCTAGCCTGTGGCTACATTACTCCAGCCACCGCCTGCCTTCATGTGGTCCTCTGCTTGGTGTCTCTGTCAAATTCCTCTCTGCCTCTTTCTTATAGGGACACTTATCATTGGATTTACTAAGCATCTGGATAATCCAGAACAATCCCCCATTTCAAGGTCTTTAACTTTATTTCTGCAAAAACTATTTTTCTAAATAAGGCAACATTCATGGTTTCTGGGGATTAGGAGGTAGAATATACCTTTTGAGAGAAACCACCCTTCAACCATTACACCATCCATTCTTAGTTATTTGGTTAGAATTCACATAATCATTTATCTTCCTGATTTTAGGTTTTATAACCCTAACAAGTATAGCTTTCATTTTATAAGTCTCTAATAAGCATGTTTAATGTCAGCTATGCTTAATTTGAGATAATCATTTAATATGGGTTTTTCCCCCTTAGGAGCTGTACCCGTGTCAAGATGCTCTGAAGAATAGTAACTATAGCAGGAATGTCTAGTGTTACAAAATGACTGAAAAGAATTCTAGTCTCTTCCAATTTGTTATCATCTTGGTATTAGTGGTGAAGATCAAAATCCAACTATCTGACGAAAGTGAATTTTTAGTTGACAGGTCAAACACAGGCCTCACCCACATTCCCAAGGAACTCTCTTTTGAAACAACAACCTTAGATGTCTCACAAAACTATATATCTGAGCTTCAGACTTCTGACATCCTATCACTGTCAAAGCTCAGGATTTTGATAATTTCTCACAACAGAATCCAGTATCTTGATATCAGTGTTTTCAGATTCAACCAGGAATTGGAGTACTTGGATTTGTCCCACAACAAGTTGAGGACCATATCTTGCCACCCTGCAGTGAACTTCAAGCACTTAGACCTTTCATTTAATATGTTCGAAGCACTGCCCATATGCAAAGAGTTTGGCAATATGTCTCAGCTAAAATTTCTGGGATTGAGTGCTACGCAGTTAGAAAAATCTCATGTGCAGCCAATTGCTCATTTGAATATCAGTAAGATTTTGCTAGTTTTAGGAGAGACTTATGGGGAAAAAGAAGATCCTGAGAGTCTTCAGGACTTTAACACAGACAGTCTGCATATTGTTTTCCCTATGAAAAAGGCATTCCATTTTATTTTGGATATGTCAGTAAGCACTGCAATAAGTTTGGAACTGTCTAATATCAAATGTGTGCTGGAAAATGAGTGTTCTTATTTCCTAAGTGCTTTGGTAAAACTTCAAAACAATCCAAGGCTATTGAATCTTACCTTGAACAACATTGAAACAACTTGGAATTCATTCTTTAATATCCTCCAATCGGTTTGGCCAACAACCATAGAATATTTTTCCATATCAAATGTGAAACTACAAGATCAACTTGACTCGAGGGATTTTGATTATTCTCACACTTCTCTGAAGGCCTTGTCGATACACCAAGTTGTCAGTGATGTCTTCAGTTTCCCACAAAGTAACATCTATAAGATCTTTTCAAATATGAATATCCAGAACGTTACAGTGTCTGGTACCCACATGATCCATATGCTTTGCCCATCCCAAATTAGCCCATTTCTGCATTTGGATTTTTCCAATAATCTCTTAACCGACATGGTTTTTAAAGATTGTGGAAACTTAATTGAGTTGAAAACACTTAGTTTACAAATGAATCAATTAAAAAAACTTGCAAACATAATTCATATGACTGCGGAGATGAAGTCTCTGCAACAATTGGATGTTAGCCAGAATTCTTTAAGGTATGAAGAAGATGAGAAGATGTGCTCTTGGACTAAAAGTTTATTAAGTTTAAATCTATCTTCAAATATACTTACTGACTCAGTTTTCAGCTGTTTGCCTCCCAAGGTCAAGGTACTTGATCTTCACAATAATAGAATCATGAACATCCCTAAAGATGTCACCCATCTGGAAGCTTTGCAAGAACTCAACGTAGCATTCAATTCTTTAGCTGACCTTCCTGGATGTGGTACCTTCAGCAGCCTCTCTGTACTGATCATTGACCATAATTCTATTTCCCACCCATCAGCTGATTTCTTCCAGAGCTGCCAGAAGATGAAGTCAATACAAGCAGCGAGCAACCCATTCCAATGCACATGTGAGCTCAGAGACTTCATCCAACATATAGGCCAACTACCAAGTGAAGTGGTAGAGGGCTGGCCTGATGCTTATAAGTGTGACTACCCAGAAAGCTATAAGGGAACCCCACTAAAGGACTTCCATGTGTCTCCATTATCCTGTAACACAGGTCTGCTGATTGCCACCATTGGGGTCGTGGTGCTGGTGTTAGCTGGTTCTGTGACCTTCCTCTGCCTCTACTTGGATCTGCCCTGGTATCTCAGGATGGTGTGTCAGTGGGCCCAGACTCGGCACAGGACTAGGAACATCCCCTTGGAAGAACTCCAAAGCACTCTCCAGTTCCATGCTTTTATTTCATACAGTGGGCATGATTCTGCCTGGGTAAAGGGTGAATTACTCCCAAACCTAGAAAAAGAAGATATCTGGATCTGTCTCCATGAAAGAAACTTTGTTCCTGGCAAGAGCATTGTGGAAAATATCATAAATTGCATTGAGAAGAGCTACAAGTCCATCTTTGTTTTGTCCCCCAACTTTGTCCAGAGTGAGTGGTGCCATTATGAGCTGTACTTTGCCCACCACAATCTCTTCCATAAAGCTTTTGATAACTTAATTCTGATCTTGCTAGAACCCATTCCACAGTACTCCATTCCTAGCAACTACCACAAGCTCAGAACTCTTATGGCACAAAGAACTTATTTGGAATGGCCCATGGAAAAGAGCAAACATGGACTTTTTTGGGCAAACTTAAGAGCAGCCATTCGCATTAAGTTGACGGCCCAAGGAAAAGAAATAAATCACACACAGAGCTGAAAATATTTCTCTTCTCAAAGTTGCTGTTTTTGGAAGTTCCAACAACGAATTTATTTTGTATCACCATAAATCTAAACAGGAATTTAACTTCACGATGTAGTTAATAATGTGTAATTTCAAGGCCTCTGTTCACCATTTTTATGTGGCAATAAAAATTAATGAAATGATATAATTTCAATTAAATCGATTTAATTTTAAATTTGATTCATCTTTTTTCTATAACTACATTCATTGAATTTATCATGAAATCAAGAGGAGCATTTGTTTCCCTTCAGTGATGTATTTCTGTGTGCTGAGATCAATATTAGAAAACTTCATGACCTACCTACCTATAACTGGGTTCCTACAGCAAATTTCTGCAGCTGTTGGTGCCCTCTGCGTTTCTACTCAGCATTTGCCTTTTCATCTTGAAGGCTGTTCATTGCTAATGCCAGAGACTCTATGCCTGAGGTTTTTTGGCTTTTTTTTTTTTTTTCCCCAGACCAAGAGGCTCACACAAAGGGCAATTCAGAAAAGCTGTAGAGTTCTTAGAAGCAGCCTTCAACTAATGTCAGAAAGAGAATTGATGGATATATACTCCAACTTTCCTCTTCCATTTTTGGAGATAAATCTGGGGTGTACTTTATACTCTTTCTGATTTCCCCAAGTGGGAAAAGATAATCTCTGATTGTCCACAGTAGAAACGGTTTAATAGTGTGCTCTTTTACTTTTTTTCTCATTTTCTCATTCTTGTATGGATGTTTCTTGGGAGCTGTTGCATCCTTCACTAAGGGTCTTCTTCTTCTCCTCTCTTGCTCCTTCTCCCTCTCCTTCCCCCTCTTTTCCTCCATGTCTCCCTCCCCTCCCCTTTCTTCCCCTCCCCTCCTTCTCCTTCTCCTTCTTCTTTTTGGTACCAGGGATATTACTACTGAGTAATATTCCCAGCCCATTTTATTTTTTATTTTGGGACAAGGTCTTACCAGGTTACTTAAGTCCTCACTAATTTGCCAAGGTTGGCCTCGATCTTGTGATCCTCCCATCTCAGCCTTCCAAGTTGCTGGGATTACAGGTGTGCACCACCACACCTAGCAAGAGCCTGCTTCTGTGGGAATGCAAACCAAGATAGTATTCCACCTTGGTTCAGATGGAAATTCCAAATCTGTTTTTCTGTATCTGGAGCTCTTGCTGAGATTCCAGTTACATAAACTAATATGCACAAAAACCTTTCTCCTTTGACCAGAAGGAAGAATGTAGTTGAGGTGCAGTGTACACAGCACTCCTATATGCTCTGGCTCCAGCTCTCAGCTGCACCCTTTAATTCTGGGAAACACCAGTGGAGGTGGTAGGGGATAAAGAAAAGACAGAGCCAGGCGGGGTGGCACACGCCTGTAATCCCAGTGGCTCGGGAGACTTAGGCAGGAGGATGGTGAGTTCAAAGCCAGCCTCAGCAACTTAGCGAAGCCCTAAGCAACTCAGTGAGACCCTGTCTCTAAATAAAATACAAAATAGGGCTGAGGATGTAGCTCAGTGGTTGAGTGCTCCTGGGTTCAATCCCCGATAACTCCCATATCTGCCCCCCCGCCAAAAAAAGACAGGCAGGCAGACATAGAGGAAGAAAAAGCTGGGGCCAGGTGGATAGCCAAACTGTGAAGGAGTTTGACTGACTCAGAGCTAGCTCAGCATATTGATTATATAGGTTTTATCAACAGGTTATTTGTGGGAAAGTTTCAGCAAAGTGGGCAATTTGAAGGATGCAGAACTGGTGAGACATTAGGGTTATCTTGTGGTGCTCAGAATTCTCTATCCCCAGGACCTGGTGCCTAAGCTCAAGGTCCCAACTGATATAACTCTGCACCTTTGCACAGTTTCCTCAGGCCGGCGTCACCATAGCAACTGGGCCACTTGACCTGCACCTTCACACAGGAAGTTCCCAGCACAACCACAGCCCTGAGGCCGTCAGACCACAAGTCAAATCCCCACTCTCCACACCTATCTTTGGAGAACTATTAAGCAGATAGGGCAGTGCACGGAATGGGCTATGCCATGTATTTTTGTAGTTGTAGATGGATACAATATCTTTATTTATTTCTTTATTTTTATGTGGTGCTGAGGATCGAACCCAGTGCCTCACACATTCAAGGCAAGTGCTCTACCACTGAGCTGTGGCCCCAGAACATGTATTTTTTTAAATATTTATCACATATCCTCTTATGTTTATCACATATCCTTTTATACTTATCACATGTCCTTTTCAATCCATCAGCCAGCTCGGGGCAAGTGTAACCTGACAGCATCTTGTCATAACTGCACCACATCCCTCACCTCATGCCCCATGGATTCACTAATTCAGCTACATGAGAAATGGTTGTGGAATCTTGTTCAACTATTCTGACACATTCCCAAACCTATAAGTGAAAGACATCATTGAAGGCAATCCTTGAACACCACAGGGTGGGAGCCACTAGAAAAATACTCCTCTATTCTTGGGTTAAAGACTGGGACATAGTCTATACTGTTTCTTGAGCAGTCACCAATAGCACTGAGTCATACTCACCCATAGGGAAGACCAGTGTGTGATTCCCTCTGGGCTGAATTTCTTTTCTTTGTTTTACCCTTCTCAGTCCTCTCGCTCTTGAGCTCTGACATTACTTCTCCAAACAATCTGTACACAAAGTTCTTGTCTCAGTTTCCCCTTTTACAAGAGGAGATTGGGGGGTACCCAAATAATTGGAACTTACAGTGAATCAGAGTAATATATATATATATATATATATATATATATATATATATATATATCTGAGTAACTAAAATAAAAAATAACAAGAATACAGAATGGAAGTTTAGAAATCTTCTAGCTTAACTGAAATGAGTTTTCTTAAAAAATGGTGGTTTTTCTGTCAGGTCTTGGAGGAAGAATTTAACTTTGGAATGTTCAATGTGTGATGATGAGCGATGGAAACGCCATTCTAAATAGAGAGGTTCAGGGAGCAAAGGCAGGGACTGGTGTCCCAGTTTAACTGGGTCATGAAATTCATGAAAAATGACAGTAGAATATAAATGTGGAAAGTTACATTGAGAGTATTATGCTAAGTGATATAAGTCAGTCCCCCCGAAAAAAACAAAGATCAGATGTTCTCTCTCCTATGTAGATGCTAACATATAATAAGGGCAGGGATGGGAAGAATAGAAGTTCATTGGATTAGACAAAGGGGAGTGAAGGAAAGGGAGGGGGATGGAAATAGGAAAGGCAGTAGAATGAATCAGACATCACTTTCACATGTTCATATGTGAATACATGACCAGTGAAACCCCACATTGTGTATAACCACAAAATGAGATCCTAATTAAAATAAATTATACTCCACGTATGTATGATTTGCCAAAATACACTCTACTGTCATGTATACCTAAAAAGAACAAATTAAAAAAAATCCATTGGATAACTGTTTTCATATAATCCCAAATAAATTTTTACAAAAAAAGATCATATTGTCAAAATTGTCTTAAATCAAGCTGTGGAGTTAAAACTTAGAGATTTAGGGAACATCATCTAAATTTCTATGAAACATAACGGTGAGGAGCACATTCAAACCATGAAATGTATGCTAAAGATACAAAAACTCTAACGGAGTTGCAACTGCTGTTATAACTGGATTTTCCTGTTTTCTCTAGGGTGACCGCACTTCCTGTATTGAGCTTCAGGGTTTCACAATCAAGTTTCAACTGCTCAGCAAGCAGTTGTGCTTAGATTTCAGGGACTGCTGTAGCAAGACACCACAAAGGGTGACCTATGCAACATTTAGACATTTATTGATTCATTGTTCTAGGGGCTAGACATCCAAAATCAGGGAATGGCTGGGGCTGGCCCCTTTTGAGAAGGGGAAGGGAAAGACCTGCTCCCAGCCTCTCCTTGACTTGTATCTGGAGATTTTCTTCCTCTGTCCCTTCACACCATCCTCCCTCTATGCCTGTCTGTGTGTCCAAATTTCCTCATTTTATAAGGACATCAATGATGCTGGATCAGGACCCAAACCCATAACCTCACCTTACTTAATTGCATCTACAACAATCCTATTTCCAAAATGGCCATGTTCTGAGATACTGAGGTTTGGGACACATATTTCAACCCATACCCCTGTGTTAGACTAAATATATATCTGAAGGGGGGCCTAAAGTTGCTTGAGTTTATCTAGCAAATTCAAGATTTTGAGGATTGAGATCAGTCCTACGTGTAAATAGCTGATCTCTTCAGGGTCTAGGGAGGTTTCTATGGTTGAAATTTTATTGGTGGGGTCTCCTGCCAATGAATTCCAAGTTGGGAGATGAAGAATTCAAGTCAAAATAAGGATAAATACAAAATAATGAAAATGAGAAAGATTCCAAAGATAATGAGAAGTATCACAGAATGGGTAAATATGCAAGCTCTGAATTTGAAGATCTGGGTTTTAATTCTGGTTTCATTACATGTATGTGGATGACCTTGAACCAAAGACTTAAACTTCTTAAACCTTGATTTCATTATTTGCAAAATGTACCCTCAGAGTAGCTAGCCATGACCTTTAGATTTTCAGGTATGAATTAAAGATTGGTCCAATATGTCCCCAAACTACAGAATTCACACAATGAGCTTTCTAAATGGTTCAGGTGAAGCCCCTCTTCCTAGGATTCAGCTAAGAGGAAGCACAGTCCACATGCCCTTCTTAAAGGACTCATAACAACAAAGCTTGGCTCCAAAATTCTCTACTAGTTTTTAACTCATCTCAGCCTCTCTGACCTCTTTTATTGGCTAGAGGCAGGTGCTCGGTAAAAGGCCCCAAACCAGCCATTTACTCTCACACCTCACTCACAGGACCTCCACAAAAACTGGAGAATAACATATTTCCATTTTATCAGCTTGCTATACTAGTGAAAGTCAAGTATTTTATATGTGTGTTTTATGTGGCCATAACTGGAAAGCAAAGTACTTGGGCAATATATACGGAGAGTTTAAAAATATTAATGCTCTTTGATCTGGTAATTCCATTTTTAGGAATCTATCCTAAGGAAATAAATTGAAATGTGGAAAAGAAATTATTCATGAGTATGTTAACTGCAGGTTCACTGATGAATGAGAAATTTGAAAAACTTCAAACTTCCACCAAAGGAGGAATGTGTTGTGCTCATTTGAGGACATGATTTCATAAGCATCTAAAATATTGTATAGAGTTAAATTTTATGTTAGGTATTTTATCACAATTTTAAAAAGTTATAGGAAGTCTTTTATTAATGTACATTGGTGCTTATATTGTAATATGAATGAAGAGCACAGGTTATGAAACATTACGTATGCTGTGGTTTCAGCTGTGCTAAAACATACAGTAGATGGGGTAGAGAGAGAAGATGGGAGGGGAGGGGAATGGAGGGGGTAAAGGAAGGAGATAGGAAAGGCAGCAAATACAACAGACACTAGTATGGCAGTATGTATAAACGTGGATGTGTAAACAATGTGAATCTGCAATCTGTATACGTGGTAAAAATGGGAGTTCATAACCCACTTTAATAAAATGTATGAAATATGAAAAAAAATTAAAAGAAAAATTAAAATTAAAAAAAGAAAAAGGTCTAGATGAAAATGTACAAAAACATCAGCATGACATGCCCTGGTTGGTGTTTGTTTTGTTTTTACATTTTTCTTTACTTGGAAAATCTATAATCAACAAATCGAAGTCAAAATTCAGTCTCCACCAGAGGTGGGGGAGTGCCGAGAATAAAGTTATAAATGGGGCTGGAAACAGGCATTCTGGTATTAAATCTTGGCTACATTTCTTTGTAGCAGTGTGTCCTTGGATTAATACTCTAACCTCTCAGTTTCTTTTCCTTCATTTGAAAAATAGGTGTAATGACCTTATCTCTTTCAGATGGCGGTTGTAAGAAACCAGTGGTTTCTGACATTGCGAGGCATAGTGTGTCCAGAGGACTTATGCAGACTCTTCTCCTCACTCTAAACTGACACACTGGGTAGGAAATGCATCCCAGAGACAGACCCCCACGGCCTGAGTCCTGGCTGTTCCGCTTCCTTCTAGTAACCTTGGGTGCAGAAATAACTCTCTGCTTTATTATCCTGCACGTAGAATTAAAGTAATAATAACTGTACCTCTCTTATATTGTTGTTAAGAGGATTAAATAAGTTGAGACATGAAAAGTCCACAGAACAGCGCCAGACACAAAGCAAAAGCTCAATAAATTATAGTCACCATAACCATACTGGTTTTTATTACTAATTGATGTTATCATCATTACTCTTATCCTCATTATCTTAAACCACTCATTATAGAACTGGAGCTGAGCTGTCCATCATGTTCCATTTAGATTGTCCTGGGGTTTCTGAGATGAAATAAAATCAGAAAAGAAATAAAATTTAGCTGCTTAAAAACCGGAAATAGCTCTATGTTAAATCAAGCGAGGAAAAGAACAAATAGATAAATTATACATTGTAAATGGGGAAATAAGAAATTGGAAAGTAAACTGGTTGCAAATATCAGATAAATTTCTCTTTATATATATTTATCTCTTTAAATTTGTCTCTATGTATATATCTATATCTTTTATATAGATATAAACATTATATATATATTTTTTCTCTATATATATAAACATCCTATATGTTTGTATGTATATAAATGTATATGTCTTCAAACTGTATGGGGAAATTATTTGCAGCTTAGAACTTGATATGGAGCCAATTAACAAATGTGAGGCATGACATTCAAATTCCCCCTCCAAGTTATTTCTTTGCTGGGAAATACTGGAGGTTCTGTCCCACTGTAACAGACAGAAGCCAAGAAAGAAGGTGCGATGCATCCAGAGAGCAGAAGCTGTAACCCAGGAGAGGGGCGATGACGTTCACTCTGCAGCTGTCCTAGACAGAGCCAGTACCTACTTGAGCGAGATGACAAAAAGTCATTTGAGGGAGGTGATCATTTATTTAATAGATTTGGTTTTATTAAAACTTTGACTTGAGAGCAATTTGTGAATGTGCGGCAAATGGGAAAAATGAAATAGGAGGCACTTGTTAACAAAGGAAAACCAAGAAGTCTAATCACAGACTGTCATCCAAGAGTATAATGTGGCTTTTAGCCATGCCTCAATATCCCACACATCGTGATAATGTAAACACTGAAAAACAATTTAACAAAAAGTAAGAGATAATATAAATCCCTGCCAAAATATTGCTCTTAAAAAAGTGAGTCATTAAATTACAGAAATGCTTTGTTTTCTTTTTTCTGCTTAAAAAAAACCAATCAGATATCAATGACACCAAATGCAGTGGTGTGCTGGTAAATATCTAATAATAGATTCTTTATTTTTAAAACAATCTTTGATGTAAATATTCCCACTGTAGCCAATTTCAAGGTGCAACTGTGGCATCATTGAAGACAGAGTTGGAAAGAGATGCTCATGAACATACTGTTACAGTGCTTCCACAGGACGGATCCAAGAGACGGTAACCTCAAGAGTGTAATAATAGCAAGTACATAGTTAAATAATCAGGAAAGGATGAGTTCTGAGTACTTACTTCCTTTGCTTTTAATATAGATGATTAAATGCAAGTCAACATGATTTAATTTTTAATAATGGTTTTATTAAACAACTGGTTCACAAAGTCATTGAGAATTAAAAATGGGCTCTCATGAACTGGAATAAGCTGGCTCTCGCAGAGCATTGGATGTACTGGAAAATATCTTGGCATGATTCAGTATATATTTTTTTCAGTTATAATCAAAATAAAGCCAATTTGGAAAGCAGTATGGAGATTTCTTGGAAAGTTGGGAATGGAACCACCATTTGACCCAGCTATTCCCCTTCTCGGTCTATTCCCTAAAGACCTAATAAGAGCATGTTACAGGGACACTGCTACATCGATGTTCATAGCAGCACAATTCACGATAGCAAGATTGTGGAACCAACCTAGATGCCCTTCAATAGATGAATGGATAAAAAAATGTGGCATTTATACACAATGGAGTATTACTCTGCATTAAGAAACGACAAAATCATAGAATTTGGAGGGAAATGGATGGCATTGGAGCAGATTATGCTAAGTGAAGCCAGCCAATCCCTAAAAAACAAATGCCAAATGACTTCATTGATATAAGGGGAATAACTAAGGACAGGGTAGGGACGAAGAGCTAGAGAAGAAGATTAACATTAAACAGGGATGAGAGGTGGGAGGGAAAGGGAGAGAGAAGGGAAATTGCATGAAAATGGAAGTTGATCCTCAGGGTTATACAAAATGACATATAAGAGGAAAGGAGGGGTAAGAGAAGAATAATACAAGTGGAAGAAATGATTTACAGTAGAAGGGGTAGAGAGAGAAGAGGGGAGGGGAGGGGAGGGGAGGGGAGGGGGGATAGTAGAGAATAGGATAGACAGCAGAATACATCAGACACGAGAAAGGCAATATGTAAATCAATGGAAGTGTAACTGATGTGATACAGCAATCTGTATACGGGGTAAAAATGGGAGTTCATAACCCACTTGAATCACACTGTGAAATATGATATATTAAGAACTGTGTAATGTTTTGAACTACCAACAATAAAAAAAAATAAAAAAATTAAAAAAAAATAAAGATATGTGGTTGGGAGGCAAACAAGGAAATCAAGGGGAATTCCTCATGCTGACATGGTCTCCACCTCTCCCTAAGATCAATGCTAAGAAGCTCATTAATGAGGTTATAAGAAAAACTGCCCCTGGGGGGTGAGAAGCCCAGGCCTCCCCCTCTTCTGCTCCACTCTTCCCTCCTGCTCCCCTGTTCAGCCTGAACCTTTATTTTCTCTCTTCTTCTGTCTCCACGTCCTTCCTGTTCTTGCCTTGCATCCTGCTTGTCTCCACTTCTCTTGTCCCCATTCTTTCTTCTCTCTTTTTGTTTTCTTCTATGGAGCCTCTGTCCTTCTTCCCTTTACCATTATTTTTTCTTTAATATTTATGTATCCTTCCTCTTTGATCCCCATTCCACTTCAGTGCATATTGTTTACTTTCTTGCCCTTGGAGCACGTGGAATTGACTGCTGAGGACACAGGTCCTGGCCAATTTGGAGTATACAACCGTATAGCTGATTCATACTGTCGGTTTCGTGGTGTAAACAAGCCCCCCTTGGCCAGCTTCAAGGAAACAGTGTGAGGTCACTGAAGGGGTGAAGTTGGGGTGAAGCTGAGCAGTCATGTGCCCTTGACTCTGCAGAGGCAGCTGCCTCTCCACTGAGATCATTTACGGAATGAACAGAGCTGGTTTGAGAAAGAGCCCAGGGGCTGGAGTCAGAGGGTAGCTTGCAGGGAAAATGGGAAATACGTGTGTTCAGCATCCCTGGGGAAAATGGATGAGTTGGACTTCCACTTTGTGGGCTAATTGTAGGATGGCCATTTATTAACTTAAGGTTCTAGTGCTCCATGTCCAATATGACGATCACTGGTCATATATGGCCACGAAGGCTTGGAATGTGGCAAGGCTGAATTGAAAATGGGCTGTAAGTGTAAAACACACCACAATTCAAAGACATGGTAAAAATATCATGTTAATATTTTTTTATATTGAGTACTTGTGAACTCATATTTTCATATGATGGATTATATTAAAAACTAAAAATGCATTCTGCTGTCATATAGACCTAATTAAAATTAATTAATCAATTAATAAAGTATTTGGTGGTACTAGAAATTGAAGAGGCACTCTACCACTGAGTTACAATCCCAGTCGGTTTTAGTTTTTATTCTGAGACAGAGTCTTACTAAGTTGCCCAGGCTGACCTATAACTTGTGATCCTCCTGTTTCAACCTCCCAAGTCACTGGAATTACAGGTGTGTGCCACCTTGCCTGGTTCATCGATGTCTTTTTAAATGTAGTTACTAGAAAATTCCAAGTCACTTATGTGGCTTGCATTATTTTTATATTCTTGTGAAGCGTGCTGCTCTAGTTGTTGGTAATAAAGCATTTAACAATCTCTGCAAAGCTTTTAATCAGGTTCCTGCTCCATATCTAGGACCATTTTAATTTATTTGTTTGAACCAAAACTTTCTCCCCACCTTATACTTATAAGCTATGGTAAATGAATAAATAATAAACTATTTGAATTTCCAAACCATGTGAGAAATGTTTTACATTTTATTTATTTTTCAAAGATATGATTTAAAAGTAACTTGTGCCCTTATTTTCACTTACTGATACCTAAATTAAAAAAAATTAGTAGAGGGGCTTTAATTGACACATGTACCATACTAGGCCTTAAGTCAGCCAGTGTGTCTTTAGGGAGAAAACTCCCCTGGCCCTTCCTTCTACCCAGAAAACAGTCCTGAGTCGGGTGACTTTCTTCCCTGCCTGGATCAGGGCCACTGGCCATGCCAAAGACAAGCCACAAAGTGGATCCCAAAACTATCAGGTGGCCTGTGAGTTCTCTGACCAATAGAGATGCTTCGTTTTGGATGGTGGGACAAAGATCCAATCAGATTTTTCATCTTGGGGGAAGAATCTTCAGGATGAGCCTCAGCTCTAGAAAGAAATAAAAGCAAAGATAGCGATAAAGAGAAGCTGTGAACCGAAAGAGAAACAGATTGAGGAAGTGCTAAAGAGAAGTGAAGTCAAAGCTAGAGTAAAGAACAGCCCTTGCCCACTTGGGAGGGCAGAGCTGGCCTGAGCACCAGGGTTGCTTGTGGGAGGCCTAGGAAGCCACTGTTCCAGCCTCCACAAGGCCTGGCTGTACCACTGTGCGCTTCTGGATCTCCTAGAGTACCTTCAAAAGAAACCTCCAGCCCCTTGAGCTAACCCGAGGCTCTATCCACTACAACTTACCTAAGGAAGTAGAAATCTGTCAGGCAGAAGGCTGAAAACAGAGGAAGTCATAAGAGGGGAACTGTGTACATGGGTGTGTTTGTGTAAGCATGAATATGTGTGTGTGTGGGGGGACATTTTAAAGGAATAAAAACATTACATTTCAAAGTTATCAGCACATGTGGTTATAAGCATACTGTTCTTGGTTGCTAACTCTGACCAAGGATTTAAAAGTGTTAGAAATCCCAATTGAAGGCCAGAGGAGTAGTGCATTCACTCTTCGGATCCTGGAGTTGTTAAAAAAAAAAAAAAAAACTGTGGACTTTGGAGCCAGACAGATTCAAGTTTTGAATCTTTGTGTCTTTTACTGAATGATGATCTTGGGCAAATTTCTTGTTCTCACTCAACTAACCTCCCCGTCTGTTGGGTGGGGTTCCTGCAGGTCTCCTCTGTGGCTGGTGCCAGGCTTGGCCAGCATCTTGTATGCAGAGCTTCCTGCACTTAGGAAGTAAGTGCAAGCTGGGGTGATGCTGGGCAGGTGACAGAGTACTGCTCCCTTACTTGGCTCACCTGGTTTTGGTAAATAAGTTACAAAATAAGGACAGAAAACCTCTCTATTTGCTCATGGAGTAAAGTGTTCAAACATGTTGGTCTCTGGGCAAAGGAAGAATAGGCCTTTAGACAACCAAAAGCCTAAATGATTATTTTTTTTTCTTGAGAGGAAAATGTACAGTGCAACTGTGCTGATCTTAATAGTAAAGAATTTCTGTATCAAGGAAGATTTGGAGCTCAGTTCTTTAAACAAGACCCTCTGCAATATTCCCTATGGGTTTGCATCTATGGCCTGTCTCCATGTGTTCATGTAACAGACATGTTTATGTTTCAGTAGGCAAGAGAGCAGACTGGTTTGTTGGTTTATTTTTGTTGCTTTTGTGTATGGTTATTTATTGTGATATTCCCCTCAATAATGTAGAAATATATAAATTTCATTTTAAATTCAAAAATCATAATACTATTGAAAAAAATCTCTTATTTTAAGAACCTATCCCCTAGTAGAGGATAGGAAAGGTAGCAGAATACAACAGTCACTAATATGGCAGTATGTAAAAATTGTGAATGTGTAACCAATGCGATTATGCAATCTGTATTTGTGGTAAAAATGGGAGTTCATAACCCACTTGATTCTAATGTATGAAATATGATATGTCAAGAGCTTTGTAATGTTTTGAACAAACAATAAAAAAAGACTGGAAGTTAAGGAAGGAACTTAACATAGACATGCAGATGTATATTTAAGTAATTAATAACTATGTGGGAAATCTGAACAAATCTATGCTTTTATCACAATTTTACTAGTCCTTTGCCCACATAATAATCCTCACAGAGAAGAATTTGTCAATGTCTAATAAAATGAAATGTGCCTTTAAAAAAATAAATAAATAAATAAAACACATATGTATACAAAAAAAAAGAACCTATCCCCTCCCCATTTTTTACTAAATAAATTATAATAAATCTATTACAATAATTTAAAAAGTGGAAACTGAATCAGAACAAATTATATTCCATGCTTTTATATTTATTATGTCAAATGTTATGTATAACCAAAAGAACCAATTAAAATCTGGGTGCGGTGGTGCATGCCTGTAAACCACGCAGGAAGCTAAGGCAGGAAGATTTAGAGTTCAAAACCAGCCTCAGCAACTTAGCCAGACCCTAAGCAACTCAGCAAACCCTGTCTCTAATGAAATATAAAAAAGGGCTGGATGTGGCTCAGTGGTTAAGTGCCCCTGGGATCAATCCCTGGTTCCAGCAAAACAAAGAAAAACAACCCAAAAGTGGTCATTCCTCTTGGAAAGGTTCATCATTGTTGATGTTCCAGGGGCTGAAGGAAGGTGGGGGGCCTGGTGAGCTGCTGCTTGGAGGCGTGGCGTTTCGGCTGGGGATGATGAACAGGTTCTGGAGATGGAGAGTGGTGATAGATGTACAGCCTTGTGGATGAACTTAATGCCACTTGATTGCACACTTAAAAATGGCTGTAAAATGGTTTTATGTTATGTTGTAGTTTACCACAATAAAAAAAATGTGCTTTTAAGATGTTAATAAATTTATGTAAATTGCAATGCCGCTAGCATGCAGTAGAGGGGGAAAGGGATTTAAACTTGACTTTCCTACCTGCTCCTGCAGCTAGTTTTGCCCCTGTCAGTGAACCACCCACACACCTGCAGCTCTACGGAGACGTGAAAGCCCTGGGTAAGCACTGTTAGCTCTGTTTTCTTTTTTAATGACACTCATGAAAAAAAAAAATAAGGGGCATATGGATCTTTTCTGAAAAGATCATTTAAGCTAATATAGGTTGGAGGGAAGTAGATTTATTGAGATTTTTCAGTATTTACTACTTTGCCTAAAGATCTGTGATTGGCGACCAGGAATATTATTTTGAGGAATTATCTTGCAGATGCTTGGGGGCTTGGGTTTTCTTCGCTGCTGATTAAACCTGGTCAGCTCTTCTATCCAGAGTTGATGACCTCAGGAATTGTCATGAGTTTCTATTTTAGTTGCCTGTAATACATGTTGACAATATCTGCTGGGTGAGATCTTTGGCTACTTAATCATATTTGTTGCTCCTTTACCCAGTTCAAAGGTTTTGCATTTGCATTGTTTGCCAAAAAGTAGGGGAAGCTCTGATGGACCTTGTACAACGTTGTTCTTGCTCAGTTTCCCTTAGAAAACCAAGTGGTTAAAGATGGTGGTTTTGCTGCTGGAGGGTTTGGTTCACATTATGTAGGTATTTCAATTCTTAGAAGAGCTTTCTCATGGACGGCCTATGCTGAGCTGTTAATTAGAGATGTGAGCATTTTGAGATTTCTTTCAATTCTTATGAAATTAAAATGATCTTAAACATATATTTACACATAGGAAAAGTCTCTCAAACTTTGTGGCACCCAGAAGAATGTCCCATAGCTTCATACCTCTTCAGAGAAAAGCACCAGGGTTGGAAGAGGAGAGGAGGCCACCATGGTCAAAGGAGACCATCTCTGTCATCACATTCTAAGCTGCTCCACTGCAGGGTTTGAGATGCCTTAGCTTGGGTTTAATTGCCATCCAGAAGGGGCCAGACAGATGAAGGTTCAAATCCCTTCTCTACTGCTTATTCACTGGGTCACCTTGGGCACGTTACCTAACCTCTGGGTTTTAGCTCCTCTATCTGTAAAATGAGAATAATAATAACCACTATTTTGTTGGAATGTTGAGTAGGTTGAATAAGATAATGTAGGGAAAACACATAACTCCATATCGGACACATGGGAAACCATCAAAAAAGATCATTCTCTTATGTTTCAAAAGTCACTCAATGTTCAAGGGATTTTTAAGCCTTTGTCCCTTTCTCTGAATCATTGGGAAAAGAGAAATTAGATGGCTAAGAATATATTCTTTGGAAAACCACCAGTTGTCCTCTCTTGGTGCCCTTGGATTTGGACTTATAAGTCAAGTTTCTTTTAGTTATTAAAGAAAGTTACTGGATTTCACCTGCTTTCAGCATAGTAGTAATAGTAGAAATATGATATTTACTGAATGCATCAAAAGTTTATGTTGGGGCTAGGGGTGTAGCTCAGTGGTAGAGTATGTGCTTAGCATGTGTAAGGTCCTGGGTTTGAACAACAACAACACAAAGTTTATGTTCTGCTTTAAAAATGTTTTAGTGAAATGCCATAATGCACATGAATTGCCTGAGGAATTGGACCTTTTTATTTCCTTATATTAAGAGAAGTTCAAAAAAGGTTCTGCTCTCATTTTATTTCCATATATAGTTGTGGTATTGGGGAGGGGGAAGAAATGGGTAAGAAAAGGAAACTCTGACATCTCAACCCAGAGGATTCCAGATAAAACAATGGACCAGATACTGCTACATTTTTCAAGGGTTATCCAGATCTGGAAGCTTAAAGTAAGTTGCTACGAAATAAAGTACCCTGTAAGATGATAACATTAAAATCTCCTTTATCAGTTTGGTGACTTGGTGATTATAATTACAGGGATCTTGCCTAGCCATAATGGAGACTGAGGGGGGAAATCAGTATTGCGATGTATTCTTTATGATTTTGATATTTGTTCAATGTGAATTTTCACATTAATTTCTTTTTAAAAATATTTCATTAGACCATTGTTTATCTTGATGACTGAGTTCCTTTTTAACCTCTTAAAATCTTACTTACCTTACTCTAGTCTTGACCTTGATAATTACTACCATTTATTAAATGTGTCATTCCTAAGTGATTTGATGCATGATCTATTTTATGCTTCTGCATAAACCCATTTTATAGATGAGAAAACCTAGCCTTTCAGAGATTAAACAAGTATCGCATGTCACACAATCAGTGAATGGTTAAGACTGGACTTGAACACAGGTCTGTCCATCCCTAACACAGACTCATTCTCTAGCCATCACACACTGCACCACATGAGGAATTCACAGTATCCATTCATTCATTTGACACTTACTTTTTAGAACACATCTTGTGCTAGGAGAATAAAATGTTAAAGTCATTCATTCATCCATACATTCCACAAATATTTGTTGAGCCTGTGCGGTGGATACAGAAGAAGACAAGATAGACAGCCGTCAAGGGGATGGGGTGTGGAGGAGACTGTCAATAAACAAAGGAACAAAGTAGTTGTAATCTGGTAAACTCTAATTTGCCAGAATCAGAGTTGACAAAATATAAGAATTTTATCATCAAAGTGGATAATTAATATATTTTTGTAAAATGTAGGAATTCTCCAAGTGTACGATGTAAGGAAATTCACACAAGACATGGTGATGATGTGTCACCAAAATCGGGAATAAGTTGCTCTGTATACTTCGGTGGTACCAACAGTTATATGGAAGACTCAGGAGCAGTCTGTCTGTCTGTCTGTCTATCTATCTCCTCCACATGAGGATATAGTGAGAAGGTGGCCACCTTCACACTGGGAAGAGGCTCCTTGTCAGGAATTGTCTTCCAACTTTTTGATCTGGGGCTTTGTAGCCCTCAGAACTATGAGAAATAAATGTTTGTTATCTAAGCCACTCTGGCTATGGTGATTTGTAACTGCAACTTTAAACGAAAGACAAAGTATTTTTATTTTTTTAGTTGTTTTGGAAGATATCCCCATGTTTTCTAGAATTTCTTAAAACACACACACACACACACACACACACACACACACAAGCACACACACAAGCACACACAAACTTGGGAAGATTCTAGAAAGAGAAATCCAGATGATAGTGGGTAGTTGTTAGGTCAGCTTTTTTACCACTGTGACTAAAAGACCTGATGAGAAAATTTTAGAGAAGAAAAAGTTTATTTGGTGCTCATGGTTTCAGAGGCCTTATTCCATAGACAGCCAACTCCATCGCTCTGGGCCCAAGATGAGGCAGAACATCGTGGAGGAGCAACAGGAAGCAGAGAGAGACACTGTAGACCAGGAAAAAAATATGCACCCCAAAGGTGCACCCCAGTGACCCACCTCCTCAAGCCACACCCCACCTGCCGAGGTGACCACTCAAGTAGTTTCTGTCAGGGGATTAATGCACTGATGAGACTAAGGCTCTCGTGACCCAGTCATCTCCCCTCTACGCTGTCTTTCATTTTCCCACACATGACCCTCTGGGGGACACCTCATAGCTACCAAAACAGTAGTATTCTAGATAGCCTCATGTTTTCATTCTGCCAACTCAGCCCACCATGTCCGTACCCACATGTCACACAGTCTCTCTCTATTGTCTTTGTCTCAATTATTTGTCTTTCAAGTCCTTATCACTACCCCACATATACACGCCTTATTTTGTTCTCAGACTCTTTTCTTACTCGCTGGAAGGTAAGCTGTGAAGGAAAAGAAATCTATCTGTTTTGTCTGTTGCTGGACAATTCCCCAATGTCTAGAAAAGTTTTGTCAGAAGAGGCAGTTAATTAATATCTTGAATAATGAATCTCATGGAAATCTTAGTTCTCCCACCCTCTCTCTTCCATGTCAGAGAGACAACTTGAAGCCTAGCTCCTCTCAAAGTCCTCTCAATCTTCCATCATGACTTTTCTCACCTGTAAAGTGGGGGTAACAGTGTTTCCCTCACTGAGTATTGTGACTAATGAATGAGATAATACATTTAGGATGTATGTGAGGCATTTAGGATATACCTTGACACATCACAATCCCCCCAAAATAAAAACTGTTTTCTTTTAAAAAAAAAAACATTATTATTGCTATTATTCAACAGCGATCCAGATTGCTTTTGCCTCCAATCTGAACAGGCAAAAGGACAGGAATCCCGATTGTGTCTGTTTGGACCTTCCAGTTAGAGGGTAAGCCATTTTTAAAGACAGATGTTATCTCCAGGGACTCTCTATATCCACAAATATAAAAGTTGAGGAGCAACACCGAGATATTAATTCTAGTGTCCATAATGTTTAACAATAAAACAAATTACTTCCACTCTTCTTAAAGCCTTCTGCTATCAAAAGGGGATGTGGGGAGGGGGTGACCTGGCAAGGGCATTCCTCAGCGGAGTGGGAGGGAGGTGCTTCTCCCACCTACTGCATCTCTGTGAGAATCAGACCTCAGTTTGGGGGAAATGGCACATTTCACAGTGACTGGCTTATAGATGTATCAGCCAAGGTTCTGAATTCAATTCAAAACCCCAATATAGGTTGGGACTTTACTCAAGTCTCTTGGTGAATATAGTCAGATACTGGCATTAAAAAAAAAAAAAGTTCTAGAAAAATAAAATTATGTCATTTGCAGGAAATGGACTGAATTTGGGAACATTAAGTTAAGTGAAATAAGCCAAACTTATAAGGTCAGGATTGTATGTTTTCTTTCATGTGTGGAAACTAGAGAAGAAAAAGGAAAATAAAAGTTGGGTGAGGGGAGGGATCTCATAAAAATCAAAGGAAAATCAGTAGAATAGAGCAAAGGGACCAGGGCTGGAAAGAGGGGAGGGGGTAAGGAAGAGCTGGAGAGTGACACTGACTAAATTATACTATTACATTGTGTGCATGTACACATATATAACAATGAATTCTATAATTGTGTACAACTTTAATGCAACAATAAAACAATAAAAACTAAAAATAATTACATTTTTTAAAAAGTCGTATGGGAATTAACAAACCACTTTATTTTATTTTTATTTTTTTTAGTTGTAGACAGACACAATACCTTTATTTTATTTATTTGTTTTTAGGTGGTGCTGAAGATTGAACCCAGTGCCTCACACATGCAAGGCAAACGTTCTACCAACTGAGCTACAACCTCAGCCCTTAACAAATTAATTTTTTTAAACAATTGTTCTGTGCTGTCTTTCCACAGTTTGGAACTCATCTTCATCATTCATATGAGGAAACCAGGGATAAAATACTTGGAAACACAATGAAACTCATCAGAAACTTTTATGTATTTTGTAATATTGTTATGTCAATAGAGGGCTTGGCCTCAAAGCTTCCAGAAGAAAAGGAATTAATTTCTAACTACTCCAATATGTCTCTAAAAAAGGTTCCCACAGACTTGACCCCATCCACAACCACACTGGATTTATCGTATAACCTCCTTTTTCAAGTTCAGAATTCAGATTTTCATTCTCTCTCCAAATTGAAAGCTTTGATTTTATGCCATAACAGAATCCAACAGCTGGATATCAAGATCTTTGAACTGAACCAAGAGTTAAGATATTTAGATTTGTCTTATAATAGACTGAAGACTGTAACTTGGTATTCGCTGGCAGGTCTCAGACATTTAGATCTTTCTTTTAATGACTTTGACACCGTGCCTATTAGTGAAGAGATTGGCAACATGTCTCACTTGGAAGTCCTGGGTTTGAGTGGAGCAAAAATACAAAAATCAGATTTCCAGAAAATTGCTCATTTGCATCTCAATACTGTCCTCTTAGGATTGAGAACTCTTTCTTATTATGAAGAAGGTAGCTTGCCCATCTTAAACACAACAGAACTTCACATCATTTTGCCAAGAAACACAAATTTTTGGGTTCTTTTGCATGATGGACTCAAGACTTCAAAAATATTAGAAATGACAAATATAGACTGCAAAAGCCAATGTGTGAATCATGAAACTCAACAGAATCTTATTTTAAAGAATGCCAAGACATCTATTCTGTTATTTAACAAAGTTGATTTACTCTGGGATGACCTCCTCCTTATCTTCCAATTTGTTTGGCATACATCGGTGGAATACTTCCAAATCCAAAATATAATTTTTGGAGGGAATGTTTATCTTGACCGCAATTCATTTGACTACTCAAATACTGTAATGAAAGCTATAAAATTGGAGCATGTACATTTCAGAATTTTTAATATTCCACAGGATAGAATGTACTTGCTTTTTACAAACATGAATATAGAAAACCTGACAATATCAGATGCACAAATGCCACACATGCTTTTTCCTAATTATCCTGTAAGTTTCCGATATTTAAATTTAGCCAATAATATCTTAACAGATGACCTGTTTAAAAAACCCACCCAATTGCCTTATTTGAAAACTCTCATTCTGGAGGGCAATAAACTGGAGACACTTTCCTTAGTGAGTAGCTTTGCTAACAGTACACCCTTGATGCACTTGGACCTGAGCCAAAATCTATTACAACATAACAAGGATGAAAATTGCTTTTGGCCAGAAACGTTGATCACCATGAACTTGTCATCCAATAAATTTGCTGATTCTGTTTTCAGGTGTTTGCCCAGAAGTGTTCAAATACTTGACCTGAATAATAACCAAATTCAAACTGTCCCTAGAGAAAGTATTCACCTGAAGTCTTTACGAGAGCTAAATATTGCATTTAATTTTCTGACTGATCTCCCCGGGTGCAGTCATTTCAGCAGACTCTCAGTTCTGAACATTGAAATGAACTTCATTCTCAGCCCATCCCTTGATTTTTTCCAGAGCTGCCAGGAAGTTAAGAGTCTAAATGCAGGAAGAAATCCATTTCGGTGTACTTGTGAATTAAGAGATTTCATTCAGCTTGAAAAATATTCAGAGGGCATGATGATTGGATGGTCAGATTCATACATCTGTGAATACCCTTTGAATCTAAGGGGGACTCGGTTAAAAGATGTTGATCTTCCTGAATTGTCTTGCAACACAGCTTTGTTGGTTGTCACCATTGTGGCCATCATGACCATTCTGGGGGTGACCGCGGCCTTCTGCTACCTTCGCTTGGATCTGCTTTGGTACCTCAGGATGTTAGTTCAATGGGCACGAACCTGGCACAGGGTTAGGAGGACAGCACAAGAACAACTTAAGAGCAATGTCCAATTCCATGCGTTTATTTCCTACAGTGAACATGATTCTCTCTGGGTGAAGAATGAATTGATCCCCAATCTAGAGAAAGAAGATGGTTCTGTTTTGATTTGTCTTCCTGAGAGAAACTTTGACCCTGGCAAGAGCATTGCTGAAAATATCATAAGCTGCATTGAGAGAAGCTATAAATCCATCTTTGTTTTGTCCCCCAATTTTGTCCAGAGTGAGTGGCGCCATTATGAACTCTATTTTGCCCAACACACTCTCTTCCATGAAAGGGCTGATCGCATCCTTCTTATCTCACTGGAACCTGTTCCATTGTACTGCATTCCTACCAGGTTCCATGAGCTGAAAGCTCTCATGGAAAAGAAGGCATGCTTGGAATGGCCCAAGGATAGATGTAAATGTGGGCTTTTTTGGGCAAATCTTCGAACTGCTATTAATGTTAATTTATCAGACACTGGAGAAGGGAGTGAACTACAGACATTCTCAGAGCTGAATGAAGAGTCCCGAGGTTCTACAATATCTCTGATAAGAACAGATTGCTTATGAAACTCCACCTCTGTAGGGAAATTGGGGATCATAAACGCTGTTGGGATATAAATGGATACAATCTTTATGATGGTAATTTGTCAATACCTACTAAAATGAAAAATCATTATTCCCTTCATGTCATTTCCTAGAAAAAAATTTTAAAAACATATTCTCTGGGGGTTGGAGTTGTGGCTCAGTGGTAGAGTGCTTGCCCCAGCATGTGTGAGGCACTGGGTTCAATCCTCAGAATACGTTAAAAAATTAATTAATTAATTAGAGTTAAAAATATGTTCTATAAAATGCCTGTACAAGTTTGTAATTTTTATGTAAAAAGGTGTTTATCACAGCATTTTTTTATAACCATGAAAAGTTGAAAAGCTTCCCAAATATTCACAAAATAAGGGTTGATTCAATAAACTCTAGTATACCCATGTAATAGGATATTAAATAGCCATTATTGTATTGAGAAAATTATATTAATATGTTAGTTTATACATTGAAATAAAGGTTTAAAATAACCTGTATCAGCATACTGATATAGTAGTCATGGTTTGGGTCTAGAAGTTTGGATTACAGGAATTTCTATGTTGTGTATATCTGTAATGTTTGAATTGCTTAGAATGAATCTGTATTTCTTCTGCAAGTTAAAAAAATAATTTTTTTTAAAGCCTACACATCCTACTCATTTTGTTTGATTCTTCTCTTCTTGTCTCACAATTCACAGGAAAGAAACAAGCACTTCTCAATTTTGCAAAATCGTATTTCAGAAACAACGTTACTTCTCTGGTTTGAAAATTCTTGTAGTTTGTTTACCCACATGTAACAGGGGAAAAGTTGTATGAACATTTAAGATTGAAACCATTCTCCTCTTATCTCCCTGCATCCAGGGCTCAGTCATTGAGCTCTGTTGAGTCATTTGCCCTTTCTGGGACAATCAGCCTTCTTTGTGCCCCAGACTAGAGAGTGCGTCTGGCATCATGCCTGCCTGGAATGGCTTGTTCAGGAAATCTTACATTTCCTTCAAGACACAATACAAAAGTCAACCTTTCTTGGAAAACTTCCTCAATCCTTCCAGTAAGCATGATACTCCTTCATTCTTTTTAACACTTTGGACATATTTCTATCAGCCAACTCATTATAGACCTCTTTAAAGTCTCCATTTCTCACCAGGCTATGAACTCCCAAAGGCCATCTGCCCCAGTATCAGCAGCAGTTTGCACAATTCTTTTTTTCAGAAAAGGTGCCTGCTGAATGCTTAAGGAATGAGTTTGGGTTGGTTGAGGATCTTAGTGGGACACAACTGGCTTCAGGATAGATGGTGGGCTTTGAAGTCAAATCCCGAGAAGCCGGGAAAGAAGAGAAGGAATAGGTTAAACTCAGGCAAAAGAAAGAGAATCAAGAATTGAAGGATTCCTGAGTATAGAATGCATCCCTTGAAATTGCCAAATTGGGTTGCTCTTGACCTACAAAGATACCTGGTTTTCATCTCATTTACTCTAATAAAATTGATCTATTGAGCAGGTTAAAACTGCATTCTGCATCTACTTATTTCCTTACAGTTTGTACTCATAAGAATTCCTCATGCTAAGTAGTTTTTTTTTTTTAATTGTATTCTAGATGGTCAACCTGAGAGTATGGGGAAAGGGCTGAGTGTCAGTCTAGAAGCCAGGTTATGACACCATCTGGCCAGAAGCCAGAGTTGAGGAGCCAGAGGTCAGCAGACTTGAAGCTGAGCACCTCCTGCGCCTGCCTGATGAGCCCATGGTCTGTCTGGCAGAAGGGGAAAGACAAGGAAATCGCAGTGGCTGAAGGCAGAGCCTGGGGACAAGGCCTTTCCTGGGCTGGGCCCCGACAGGAGTGTGATTCCTGGCTTCTCAAGAAGTGAGACAGAGACCATATGAGGGTTTGTAAATCTTGAGTAAAATACTCAACACGAGATGAAGTGATTTGGATCATACAAAGAAGGTAACATTAGCCCTAAACTCACCAGAATTCAGTTATTTCATGATAGAATCCTCAGTTTAGTAATCCAGCTTTAACAGCAGAGGTGTTCTATTACAATTTAAAAAAAACATTAGACTTAGCTTTCAGAACTTCTGTTTTCAGAAGCTGGACAAAGGCAGCTTTCATTCAGAGTTGGCTTTAAGGATGTGGGGTGGGGATTCCTCAAATCTTACCCATTATATGTTCCTTTCTCAGAAACTCAGATACTATCTAGCTTCCTAATATTCTTGGTTTTGACTGTTAGGTACTCAGAAAAAAATAGATTTTGCATGAGTTGAATGTTATTTGCTTTTGGGGCTTGAGACACTGTAGCTCAGCAGTAGATTGTTTGCCTAGCATGTGTGAGGCACTGGGTTGGATCCTCAGCACCACATGAAAATAAATAAATCAAATAAAGGTACTGTGATCCTCTACAACTAAAATACATATAATGTATACTATATATAATTGTAGATGCCTACCTCATGCAAACCTAATGATGTAATTCCATCCAAGGAATTTCAGATTTCAGTAATGAGCCATTCTGCTGAATCATGAGATGAGCATCCATTCCCTCATGCTCTGATCAGGTCTGGAAAATGGCTTCAGATCTTATGTACTTGGAATTTTCTTGTTATTTCTTGCCATGTGTCCATCTGGAGCTTCTTCCATTTTTTCCCCCCTCAAGGAGCCTGAACTCTGTATCCGTATGGTAGAAGTCGTTCTGTGGATTCCCAGGGGGCCTTCACGCTCACTGAGCATCTCTGCAGATGGATGGCAGCATTTCCTGTGTGTCAACATCTGAGCTGAGAGGGGTCTACATCCTTTGAATAAATATGGAAGATGGGACTGTTCTGAAATGGAATTGTCATCTTCAAATTCCAAGCAGATCGGCAGGGAACAGCAGTTTTAAACCTGACTTATGGCAAATGTTCCCTAAGTTTCATTCCTCTGTCTCCCATAATGAATCACTCAAGAGAAGTAGAGCCTGGGGGAATTTGAAATGAGTGAGAATTTAAAAAATTACCAAGCCTAACTCTCAGTTTCAAATGAAGAAATTAAGACTTTCAAATTTTAAATGATTCGCCCAAGCCCAAGGTCAAACATTTGCCTTTTAACTCCTAGACCAATGCTTTTGCTTACAAAGTCCATAGCAAACTGTGGCTACCTTTTGTAGCCAAAGGTAGGGTCATTCAGGTTCAGGGTCAGAGTTAGGGAGGTTGGTTGGAAGCTTCTGGTCAATACAACTTCAGACAGAGGCTCTATATGTCTGTCTTGTCAAAATGAAAATGACTCTTCTTCAGAATATGTTTTGATGGTGGTGTCCACGTTACCTCAAGAGTAACCATTCTAACAGTGCCCATATATTCTAATAATTCGTTTGAAATATTCAAATGAAAATCCAATGAAAGTGATTTTGAATCCTCACATATTTTCCTAGGACACTTCAACATTCCCTCTGCTATCCAAATCTTTGCTCCAAGCACATAACCCTGTGAAGATTTCCTAGGCAACATAATTGAAAATTATAATTATCAATGGCCATTTTTTTAAAAATCAATTTTCCTGCTTTTTTTCTCCATAGCATTTCCCACCTTCTGAATCACTATGTAATTTTTCTGTTTATTCTGCATTTTCTCCACTTCCCCCACCAGAATGCAAACTCAAAGCAGAAATTTTTGTCTGTTTTGCTCAGGAATTTTGTCTGCATCTCTGCCTAGAATAGTCCTTGGCACACTGCCACCCCCCAAGTATTCTCCGAAGGAAACAGAGTTCGTGGACCCTCTGCTGACCCTCTGCTCTTCTGAAGTCCAGCAGAGCTCCGGCTGCCAAAGCCACCCACTCCAGTGTCGGCCTCTGATGTGAACCAGGGGTACAGATTGGACTGGAGGACACTCCTCCCTTTCAGTAAGTGTTCTTCTTGCTGGATCTTTCTGGGACCTGCCATCGTTGGCCCTCTGTCTCTCCTCCACCCCACACATGCTCATGACTCTTCACTTCCTCCTTGAAGCTGGTGGATCTCAGGGGCTTGCCCTTGAACTATTTCAGAGTCTGCAGATTACACAAATCACCACAAATGGGGTGTATGGCTGCCCCCTGCCAACCACTGTCCATGTTCTTCTTCTTGTGTCAGCCTTTCTAGAGGAGAAGGGGCAGTAGTGGGCCAGCAAAGCCTCTGCCACAGGACTGCACCTCTGTGCTTTGGAGGCCTTCCTTGAATTTTCTAAGCCCTTATCATAGCCTGGGACTTGCCAGGACTGGCTGTGTTCTCCAGACAGGAGACTCCTGGCTCAGACCAGACCCACACCACAATGATCTCTGTCTTCCTCTGTCAAGATGCTTCTGACCCTGAACATTGTGTCAATCAGATATCCCAACCAGCTCTGGGACTCCAACCATGGAATCTCCTCACAGGTTGGTGGTTGGGCCTTCAATTAAGGTGAGCAGTCGGGCAACTAGGTTATTCCTGCTGGCACCGCGGTGCAGTGTGGGACCTCCTGAGACTGAGCAGATGGCACTGACATTCTGATTTGGCGGTTACTTCAACTTGAACACAAGATGGCTGCAGGACTCGGTTACCAACAGTTCACCACCAAACCTTGGGTTCGAGTCACCAGTGTGGGCTTGTGTCCATCTGTGTCTCGACTGTGGGTGGCATCACTGCCTGTCTTCAACACTTGATGGTGGCGGGATGTGCCATCACGCCCTGCAGCCACTGGCACTCAAGCCACCCCTACTGCAGGCTCTGAACCAGGCCAGACAGTCCTCTGAGGATGGCTTCAAGTCTGAGCACTGACTGTCCTTCCAGTCAGGGTCTCTCTTGCTCCCCACGGGTGGGAACTGCTCATTCTCCCTCCACGTGTGGACCCCTGGCCTTCCATCCTTGCTGTTGGAGGTATGTGGAAGTCAGGGGTTTCGTCACCTCTGAAAGAGCTCCCCTTCTAGGACTGCAGTGACGACCCCCTCAAGAGCCCAAGAGGACACGTGGCTGGAAGATGGGTTGCTCTGTGGGCACGCTGTGGCATTTTGGCTGGTGAGCTTAACAGGACCAGAAAGCAAACATGGGCTCACATGTTCCTGCACACCCTTGGGAAGACTTGCATCAACGAAGCACCATAGTGACCTCTGAGAGAGTCACTGGGGACAGTGTGGATGGATGATGTGGTGACATGAGTAACAATGTAACTGGTGTCACAGAGGCGCTGTTAGGGAACTGCAGAGGCAAGAAGATCTATACCGTGAGCAGGTTCTGCAGAGCCAGGACCCTGTGATTAATTACAGCCCGGCTACTGTTTTCTCCTAAGGGAAATACAACCAGGAGCGGTGCCCCGCCCCCCAACCGAGGGCACAGAGGTGGCTCTGGATTCAGACAGGATGTGAGGGGGCGTGGAGCCCAAAAGAATCTTCACATGGACCCATGGGACGATGCACACTGGGAAAGCCACTCTTCATTAATACATCACTAGACCTCACAGGAGTCCGTGTTTTAAGTTGTATTTTAAAATCGAATTATTTATATAGACAAGGTCCCTGCACTGCAAAACAACAACAACAACAACAAACAACAACAAACAAACAACAACAAACCCATTACCACCACCACAGGAAACTTTCCCCAGGGGTCCTGCACACTCTTGGAGCAGCTCTGGGAAGGAAGTTGTGGGGCCTCTGCAGCCAGACCCGCTGGGTCTTCTGGTTGCAGAATGATTTGTTTCCATTTCAGAGCAGCTCACTGGCTGCAAGATGGTTTTAAATTGATTACTCTGACAGATTGGGACAGGCACATTCTAATGTCACACTATTAAGGTTCCTGGAAGTCTCTCTGATGGTGTTTATTAAAAATTGAAAGGAGGCAAGGCATTTTTTATGTTATATCATGACAGGTTAAAGCACATTTTTTTTATGTGTGTTCTCCCCTCAGAGGGAATTAGATCTTTAGCCACGCCGGGGGACTTTCTAAACCTGAGGACTTCTTTTTTTTTTTTTTTAGAATTTTTTTTTAATATTTATTTTTTAGTTCTCGGCGGACACAACATCTTTGTTGGTATGTGGTGCTGAGGATCGAACCCGGGCCGCACGCATGCCAGGCGAGCGCGCTACCGCTTGAGCCACATCCCCAGCCCCCTGAGGACTTCTTAATGTCTCTTCTGGCAGTAGCGCCTTTGGTCATGAGATAAAAAATTAGCCAGAACTAGATACTGTGTCAAAAGCCTGTAATCCCAGAGACTCAGGAGGCTAAGGCAACTTGGATCCCAAGTTCAAAGCCAGCCTTGGCAACATAATGTCAGCCTGTCTCAAAATATAAAATAAAAAAGGCTGGGGATGCAGCTCAGAGGTAGAATTCCCCTGGGTTCAATCTCCAGTAAAATAAATAAATACATAATAAATAATCAGCCAGAAAAAGATATTGCAAGAACTGCTACTAGATTAGTTCTGTTATACCACTGGGACTAATGTCTTTTGATTTTCCAACTCATTAGCTCAGAGGAGATCTAGAGAGCCATCAGCCCTCAATCTCCTCATGGAGGTTTATTTGTGGGACAGAGTTGGCCCATTGTTCATGATGCTGTTTCTAGTATCCTGAGCTTTCTAGTATCCTCAACTATACCAACCGCTAAGCCCTCTCTAGTGTTTATGTGTTTATAAACACATAAACACTTCTAATAGGTATCACAAGTTATACCTATTAAATCTCATGAATTAAATGTAATCTCTCTTCTCATTTCATGATAAAATACCTAACCAGAAAGCTAAGGTTTAGTGGCTAGAGAGTGATGGAGATCCCGGGCAGTTTTCTCATTGAGCTGACTTTTATAGCTGCTTTGCCATCCTGACTCTCAAGGACCTGATAATTTAACTCTTGGTTTCTTTTATATTATAGACACCCTGGAAACACTTGTTCTTGCTGTCCCCTGCTCTTGAAGGGAGGTATCCTGTGTAAAATCGATTCTCATCATTCAGTGTTTAACACAATGCTACCAATCCTCACCTGCCTGGGACCACCCAGAGGGCTCATGGACATCAGTGATGTCCATTCTTGTTCCTGATGCACCTGCTGACATGGGACCTCCAAGCCCCCTGCAAAGACCCCCATGAGAATTCCCACCTAATCCCAAGGAGCCTCGGATGTGCTCCCCCATCACATTGTCAGCCACACTCCCTGGTTCGTCTTCCATGGTGTGCTCCGTGCTCATCACACTTAGGAGGCTGGAACCTGGGGCCTCTCAAGGTCCTGCAAGAATCATTTCCTATTGACATTGCTAAATGATGGTGCCTTGAGCCGGTGTCTGACCATGCTAAGGGTACTTTCTCCCACTAGTCCCAAATCCAGTTATCCTTAAGGTGAGAAACCACTTAGCTGTAGGTTCAGTGCTTCTCTCCTCAAAACCATGTGGCAGTTTCTCAGCATCCCAATGCTGCTCTGCCAGAATGCAGAGTCTCGCTGAGTCTCCCATGACACCCCCTTGTTCAGCACTCGCTCCCACCCTTTGTGGGGGCTCCAGACCAGCCCCAGGGGACAAAGAATATGACACAGCACCACATCTCTTCCATGGTCCTTATTTCTTCCTCCTCTCCTTCCAGCCCCAGAACATTCTTCCCTCCTCCTCCCTATGCATACCAATTCATGCATGGAGAGAGGTGGAGAGAGGTGAGTCTCACCCAAATAAAAGCCAATTTTTAATTTCCAATTTGGATGCAGCTAGGTCACCCTGCTATGTATTTTATGCAAGCTGGATGGGAGGTTTGGCCCATAAAGTCGCCCAGGAGAGGACACAGGTGAGAAATTAACTTGAGGGAAGAAATTAACTCCATGTTAGAGCCTTGGAGAAAGCATTGAGTCACATCTTTAGTCTTTACAAGTAGGAAAGTGGATATATTTTAAACTGAAAGGATATAATACATAAAACTGAATACAGTAGACATAATTTTATTTTTCAATTTTAATTATCCATCTTAACATTCAGCCTCAAATCCAAAATAAAGGGAAAAAAAGACAAGCATGATATATGAAGATCATTAAAAAGGAAAAGTCAAATCCAATCTTAACATAAATAATTTTTTAAAATCCAAGAGAAAAAGAAATGAAGCAAGGAGACGTCTATAATGTTACTTCTCATTTTGTAGGATGCATCTACCTTAAAGCAAGGGTCTGATTTGAGTCCAAGGACTTGCTCTGGGTTAGAAGTGGTTTCACTTCATGGGTTGTTAGACCCCTCTCACTGTGGAAAGCAGAAGTTCATGGTCTTAAAATAGATCCATTGTGTATGCAAGAGTAAGACCATCAGCAAAGCGGCTCTTCCTGTTATTTCACTTCTCAATTCTAAGCTTGGCTCTTCTCAACCCGTTTTTATAGACTCTATTAGAAACTTCAACTTGGCTTTTCGGGAAGGTGTTTGCTGATGCATCTGGCCACTTGGAAGTTTGCAAATTCTGTCACAAATTCCCAAATGAGCGCTTGTGTCAGAGAATGTACCAGAAAGATCCACCCTGACCACCTCCACAACTTAGGAAGGCATCTGCTGCCACCAGGCAGTCCTCAGTGGGCAGTACTAACGAAGTCTGGGACTGAGATGCTCAGAGAAAGCAGCCTTTATTTTCCTTCTGTTGTTTCTCATTTTCTTTCTTCTTCCTTTTCATTGCCTCTTGCAAGCAAAGAATGAAGCCCTTCAGGGGTCTACTTAGTTTTCACTTTTATCCCAAATCAGAGACAACAATGGAGAATTTCTGGAAGCTATTCTCTGGCTAGAACCATGCTCCAGGATTGGCATCACCTGAGAGCCTGTTAGAAATGCAGAATTTCAGGCTCCATCCCAGAGCTATGCAACAAGGAAGTGCATTTTAACAAGTTTGTAAGCACAGTCAAGTTTGAGGAGTACAGAGAAAGCAAACTTTATACACTGAATTCGGGTTTTGTAAATTGGGAACCTTGTGTGAAATTTTTGGGTCACAGCGCCACCTTGTGGTTAGTTTGGTAGTTGCGATTGAGCTTCGCCGTGTATAAACTTTCACATCAGCAGTCAGTTGATTTATCCTTGGAGGGCACAGATGGCCATTTTACTGCTGCCCAGAAGTCTCCAACTGCGCCCTCTCTCCAACACACTGTCAACCGAAACGATAAGGGCCTTCTTGCAAAGATGCCTTTTATCCAGGCTCAGAAGAGTGGCTCACAGGCTTGTGCAGTTTCTGCATTGGGGACAACAACACATCAAGAGATCAAAGAATATCTTCCCTCTTCACAAGATTTTTCATAAAATTCATAAAACCATTACAACTCAGATGCACAAAGGACGATTTTTAGAGATCATATAGATTGAGTGACCCCACCCTTAAGAGCATTGTCTGTTCCTAGCTCTGCTCTGAACACCCATAGTGTTTAGTCATTGAAACATCATAAAGAATCAGTGAGGCAGGTGCAATAGTATCTCTATTTGTAGATGCCCATTTGACAGTAATTTTTTTGTAGTATTTGTTGATTGGAAAAATCAATACTAACGAGAAACTATTGCAGGCTTTTTTCCCTTATCCAAAAATCTGAAATGCTCCAAAATCTGAAATGTTTTGAGAATCAATGTGATACCACAAGTGGAAAATTCCATCCCTGACCTGGCATAAAAGTTATTTAAAGTGTTGTACAAAATCACCTTCAGTCTATGTAGATAATGGTATATATTAAACACAAATGAATTTCCTGCTTAGACTTGAGTCCCATTCCCAAGATATCTTATATGTTCACAAGTATCCTGAACTAGGAAAATTATGAAATCCAAAATTCTCCAAGTCCCAAATATTTTGGATAAGGTATGCCCAACCTGTATCATGAATCTATGAACTCTTGAAAATGGTTATTCACTCATAAATATTATTCACTTTCACTGAATTAAATCCCAAAACTTCTAGAAGGGTAGTGCAGGTTTGTAAGATTTGTCATCTGGGGCGTAGATAGATGGGGGCCTCTTGCAACAGCTCCAAAGCTCTACAGAGGATTCTTAGCACACAGGCTGGGGAACCTCAGTATGGAAGCACACCCCAAATGCTTTATGATGGCTTACCATTCAATTCCAAAGACACTGATTTCATCTGTCTCTGATGATATTCAGGGTCAAGCTTCCCTTGGCCTTGGATAGGAGACTGATGAAGAGTAGCAGATGAGGAAATGACCTCAGAGTTTTCCATGATCACACTTCTACCTTGAAAAAGGCTGTGGCAAAGAGACAGAGCCCCTGGCCAGTCTGTCTCCTGTTCTCCAATTTATACACTCCAGGAAGGTCAATGTTCCTAAAATACAGCTCTGTTTGAGTTATTCCCCAACTCAAAATTACCTCCCGCTATGCCCAGCTGCTGACATGAGATAAAACCATCAAAGTAAAAACTGACACCAATCAACGTGCCTGTCACTACTCCCTTCGTGTTCCTTATGCTCTGACTCGGCTCTTCCTCTTGTCCCCTGTGCTGCCCAGGGAGAAGGGTGGCTACCTGGGGGCTAAAGGGAAGGGGTGCCTGGGTTAAGTCCCTGGCAGCCCACTATCAATCCCCTCTTTAAAAAAGTACAGGGGCTGGGGCTGTAGCTCAGTGGTAAAGTGCATGTTTAGTGTGCATGAGGCCCTGGTTCAATCCCCACCACACACAAAAGAGAAATGTTTGTGTCCTTTGAAGCCTTCTTTCTTCCAACTGGACACAGCTACCGCGATCCTGCAGTGTCTAGTTAGTGGGTAGAGGCGGTCCTGGCCAGGACAAGTACCTGCTCTCTTCTCCTGTTATTTGGATCTTGACCACAGGATCATGGAAGTAGAAAATAATTCTGTTCCGTCCCAGCAGTGGTGCCTGGCCTGGATGTCAGCTTTGACACTTGCTCATGGTCCCTGAATCCAATCTTCTAGAAATGGTCTAGTTTCTGCCTCTATCTTAGCCTCTACCTTCTTATTTATCTTTTATTTTATTTTATTTTTGCAGTGCCCGGATGGAACCTAGGGCCTGTGCATGTAGGCAAGTGCTATACCACGGAGCTACACCCCTGCCTTCTCTCCTCCTATTGATTCATTAGGTGAACCCCTAATGTCCTTCCCATTAAAATTTTTTTTTAATAAGCCAATGTTAATCAGCTATTGTTAGAATAAGAATGTGTTTAAAAAAATTCACAATCTCAGTAGTTAGAGCAACAAAAATTTATTTTCTAATTCATAGTTCTATTGGTTGGCTGGAGTGGCTCTCCTTCAAACTTTAGTTCAAATCTGTTCCAGGTATCTCAGATTTGAAAACAGAGCTACTGCTGGCATGCTCTTGTCATGATAAATGATGCAGTCAAGGCAAACCACATGAGAACAATGAAAATCTCTGATTTGGCATCATGTATTTTCCTTCCTTCCTTCCTTCCTTCCTTCCTTCCTTCCTTCCTTCCTTTCTTTCTTTCTTTTTTTCTTTCTTTCCTGTGGTACTGAGGATTGAACCCAGAGCTTTGCCACTGAGTTACATCCTCAGCATTTTCACATTTTTTTATTTTGAGACAGGGTTTTGCTAAGTTGCTCAGGCTGGTCTTGAACTTGTGATCATTGTTTTCTGCTCACCTAGGTAGGTCAATGGCCCCAACTTTACCCAGACTCCTCACAGGATAATCATCTGCCTGTACCTTTCACATGATGGCTTGGCGGTGCCTATCTGCAGGCAGCAGAATATGCATCTCCACACAAGCAAGTCTGACTGTGTGACTTCCTTTGACCACCTTCATCATCTTCAAGTTTCTATAAGCTCAGAAGTGTCTGTCAGACTTTCTGTTCGGTCATTGTTCTCTCCACATCCGAGTTGACTCTGCACTTCTAAATTATTTGCTCTTCAGCCTTCATTTTGAATCAGCATATCAAGTTCCACGTACACACTACAAACACCAATCAGTGCTTTATTTTGGATTAATTTAAATTATAAATTAATATGAAGAGAAGAAAAGGTTTGAGATAATGAATCTTCCTGTCCTTGAACATGAAATAGCTCTCCATTTATTTGAGTCATCTTTAATTACATTAATAAAATTTTATAATTTACTTCTTAAAGGTCATATACATCATTTATTAGATTTATTCCTAAACACCCTATGTAATAGATATAATCATGAGCTTTAAGAACTACATCTTTTTCTTTCTTTCTTTCTTTTGGTACCAGGGATTGAACCCAGGGGTACTTACATCCCCAGCCCTTTTTATTTTTTATTTAGAGACAGGGTCTTGCTAAGTTGCTTAGAACCTCCTAAATTGTTGAGGCTGGCTTTGAACTTGAAATCCTCCTGCCTCAGCCTCCCGAGCTGCTGGGATTACAGGAGTGCACCACCAACGCCCTGCAAAACTGCATCTTTTTAAGTGTTTGCTATAATGTGTAGAATATAACCTATTTTCCCATATTGATCTCAAAGCCATATCAGATATCACAATAGCTAATATCTATACAACCTTCCCCATGTGCCAGGCACTTCCTAAGCATTTTAAATATGTGGAATGCATTCAATCTCATGAGGACTTTGTGAAGAGATGTTATAACTATTTATAGAGGAGAGAACTGAGGTCCCGAGAAGTACAGAGAGGTTAAGTCAATCGCTCAAGGTTACAAGTGGGAGAGCCAGGATTTGAACGTGCCCAACCTCCAGGGCGATAACCTTGCATTCTCCCTCTTACTCTTGCCAAATTCTTTCATCAGTTCTAACAATCGGTTTGTCTATTCTTGGGTTTTTGCAAACAATAGCCATAAAGGCCTTAAAAATCAGCTGGGTAAAGCCTGGTATTGCCCTAGCAAAGCCGGAGGAGGGGCCTGCATGTGTGGGTGGGTGAGTGTTGGGCAGGGGGAGCGCTGTGGAGAGAGGAGCATTCTCCAAGGGCATGGAATGCACCAAGCCCTTGGGATGGCTGCTACACTTCCCAAGGAGCCAGGAATTCCATGCATCCCAGCCCTTGCCAAGTCGGGCATCCTCAGAACCTCCGCAGGCTCTAGGGAGGCCCAGATAAGGAGGAAGGCCCAGGGCCAACCCCAACAAGAGTGTCAGATAACAGGCCTGTCCCTTCCCCACCCTCCACCCCCAGATTTGGGCCGAATCAAAGGGCCATTCAAGCTTTCATAGACAGAGGCCACTAGGGCAATCCCCTGAGGCTGAGACTCAGGAATCCCATGGGTTTCTGCTCCAAACCGGCTTGTGTTTGAATCCACAGTATACTTGGCTCTAGTTTTACACACATTACTTTGTGCAAAAATAAAAAAGAGAGAAAGAATTAGAAGAATGAACGGGAGAGGTTTTGAGAGGTGGGGAATTCTTTTTCCAGACTAGTGAATGAGGTTAATAAGTGGAAAAATAGAACTACTCTCCATGAAGGGTCTTTGGAAGGGTTACTGGGCCATGATAATTAAAAACAAATTAGAAGGCCGTATCACTCATTCGGGCCTCCGTTGCCTTCCTCAGCCTCCAGGGAAATGAGTCAATTTAAGTGCATTGGAGCTGGGAGAAGGTTTCCTGCAGAGCGGTGCAGGGTGGCCACTGCAGGAAGGGGTGGGGACGCCTGTGAATGTTTCTCTGGGCAAATCTCAAATGCTAATTCATGAATGAGGAATTGACTAGATGATGATCCTCCCGGCCCCACTATGGAGCAAGCCTGGCTCACGTGTTTCCAAGGAATGTCACACTAAAGCTCTGCATGGTCTAAAAACAATAAGCAACCCCAAGCCCTGGCCTTGGGTCACCTTGGGTTGCCTTGGGTGGGTGAGTCACTTTAATCTCTCAGCCTCAGCCTCCTGTCTGTGAAACGAAGGTGTAAACTAGACCAGTTACTTCCAAACAACACTCTCCGGAGTCCTCTCAAGCTGGAACAGTCAGGAGGAATGGAAGAGGATGCATTAATTGGACAATTGAGTCCACGTTTGCTTCTGTCATCTTTGATCTCAGATCATATTCAACACAACCTGGTTGAGCAGGTAGGGGGTCACCTGGAGTTCTTGAAAGAGAACTTGCCCCACCTGGATGGCCACCTTGTAGCGGGTGTGGAAGATTCCTGGCTAAACAGTGCCATTCTTGAAAAGAGCTGAAGAAGACTGTGAAGGCCCCCCCTCACCCCCAGTGGTGAGTACACACAGGTTCTTGGCAGCGGCTGCAGAGGGTAGCCGCGTGGCCCGTGTTGAAGTGAGATCCCACAGGTCTGCACCTGTCTTGTCCCAAATGCAGGTGAGATTTTCCATGATTCTGTAACAGTTTTCTCCTGAAATCTTCCTGGAGCTGGGAGACGTTGGATTATGCTGCTTTTCCTGAAGCTGCATGTTTCTTCGCTGCCCTAGAACACGACGTGTTTGGTTGTCCTTGTTAACTCACCTTTCATTATCCTTTCTCTCCTCTTGAGATCAGAAGCTCTGGCTTCTGATTCACCATGAATCCCTGGGACCTGGCAATCACTTGCCCTACAGAGGTGATTGCATTTCTCAAAAATGGAAAGTACTTCCAGTTTTACATGAGGTTCCCACCCACAGCTCTCCCTCAGGACAGTCTCCAGTGGTGAGGAAGCTTAAACCAGCTTCCTATGCTTTGGGTGTGGTTTGTCCCCCAGAGGTTCTATGTGGTTGAGTTAGCTGTTAGGGTGGTGGTGTTGAGATGGCAAAAACCTTTAAGAGGTGGGGCCTAATGAGAGGTAGTTAGGTCATTGGGGGTGTTGCCCTGCGAGGAAATTCAGGTACTTTTCATGGGACTATGGTTAGTTCCCTTGAGAGTGAATTGTTATAAAAGAGTGAGCGTGAACTCTCCCTGCTCTCTGCCTTCCTGTCTCAGTGTGTGATCCCTCTCATACCCACTCTGACAGGATGCCACCTGCCATGAGGCACTCAGCAGAAACCAAACAAATGAGACTATCCTATTTTGAATTTTCAGTCTCCAAAACTATGATTTAATGAAACCTTTTTTACTTTATATATTACCCAGCCTGGGGTATTTGGTCACAGCAATGGAAAATAGGACAATGCATAGGAGAGCAAGAGATGCCCCGATGATAGTTGGTTCCAGCCACTATTCAGATAGATGAGTGGGTGAACCTTCAGATGATTCTACTCACCAGCCTTCAAGTCTTCCACTGAGGCCTTAGCCCCTGTGCAGAGACTAGGCTCCCAGCCATGCTATGTCTGACTCTTGACCCACAGAATCTGTTAGCACATTAAATATCTTTGGAGCACTACTAAGTGTTGGGCTTATTTGTTTCTCAGCCATAGTAACTACAAAAATGTCAATGATAGACACTAAACACATAAAGGAATGGCTGGCCATGGGCTCTATCAGATCCTGAACTACCTCAGAGCTGGAAAAAATAAGAGCTATTCTAGGAAAGGGGAGAAAATTTATTGTGGTTTTTCTTTTAAAGTTCGAGGCACAGATGTCTGTAAATATCTACTATAAATAGAAGAGCTTCTTTTAAAACTCAAGGTCCCACTAAGCCATGAAAGGTCATGGAAGATTCTTCAATGCATGTTACTAAGTCAAAGAAGCCAACCTAAAAAGGCTACATACTGGGTGATTCCAACACAGTGCACCAGGAAAGGCAAAGCTAGAAGTAAAACCTCAGTTTTAGGGCCAGAGGTGAGGTGGGAAGGGGGTGAACAGGGAGAGCAGAGGGCATTTTGAAAGCGGTGACACTGTTCTCTATGGTACTCTAAAGGCAAATACACACCATCATGCTTTTGTTAAAGCCCATAGAACACCAAGAGGGAATCCTAGTCACCCTATGTGGGTGACAATGGTGTGTCAACATAGCTTCACTGATTGCCACAAAATGGACCACTCTGGTACAGGGTCAACCTCAGGGAGGCTGTGCGTGTGTGGGTAAGAAATGGGAACTCTGCTTTCTGATTTCTCCTCTTCCATTCAATTTTGTGAACCTAAAACTGCTCAAAAAAGTATATTTTTAAAAAATCATCTAAATATGGTAATATCTGCTTACATGCCTGGGTACTCCCCTTCCCCTCTCCCCAGCCAATGTATTGTCACGGGCATAAATTTTAGTGTTTGTGTCACTGCATTGGAGTTTGAGGGCACAGTTAGGTCCTGTACATCAGATGGTCATGTACTTTGGGACTTATTCATTGGCTTCCTCCTTTTCTTCCTCCCTCCCTCCTTCCCTTCTCTCCATCCCTCCCTCCCTCCCTCCCTCCTTCCTTCCTTCCTTTTGCAGAGTCCATGCTATCTGGGAACTGATTTGCTTCTAACATAATTTGAGGAGACTTCTGTGTTTGCTTTGAGGGACAGTGAAGAAAACTTCAGCCTCCAAAGGCAGAGAGCTAAACAAATGGCTTAGAAAAGATTGAAACAGGGACAGGGGCAGTTTGAATAATGTATTAAGCATTCACGGGTCTTAGTTTCTCTCTCTCTCTAGCATTTACTAATTAGCAACTGTTTTCCAAAGCTGTCAGGGGGCTCATCATAAAAAGTAAATGTAGTTTTATTTATTGACTTAATTAAAAGAAGATGCTCTGATGGGGTTTGGTTATGAAGTAAGTCCATTGGTTTAGTGGATTTTACCTCAGGAAGTACATCAGGCGGGCACGTAGGTGGTTTGAATGGAAAGTGGGGGCTTTCCTAGTTTCCAACCTTTGCAATGATGATTGTTCATGACCGTGGTTTGAGTTGCCTTTACTCTGACTTGTGGTCATGTGCGTGTGTGCACGCAGACTCCATGTTTGGGAAGGACAGGGATTGTCATCTCCAGCCTCTGGGAGGGACAATACTGATTACAGTTCCTCTGGACTGGGATTCTGCAGGACAGACAGGGAGAGGGGCTGCCACCAGAGGGGTGCCCCTGATCTGCTGTCTGTGTTTTTCACATAGGATTGACGGGTACGCCAGACTTTGTGAATTAAGAACACTTTGTTACTCGTATTTATTAATTGATTAATGAGTCACTGTATTTATTAATAGGTTTTTGGTTTTATGAAAGTCCTACGTGTAGCAGGTTTAGCGAGTCAACTTTTTCAGGATTTCCATTGAGAGCCAGCAGACCTCTACTCGCCCATCCTTTTCCATCTTGATTTTTCTTCATGGAGGCAATTACTCCTCTTTCCAAAAGCTGCTGCTTCTGGATTTGGCCTCCATGTTTCTTTTTTTCTTTTCTTTTCTCTTTTTATTTTTTGGTACCAGGGATCAAACTCAGGGGCACTTGACAACTGAGCCATATCCTCAGCCCCTTGTTGTATTTTCTTTAGACACAGGGTCTCGCTGAGTTGCCAAGGGCCTCACTAAGTTGCTGAGGTTGGCTTTGAACTTGCGATCCTCCTGCCTTGCCTCCCAAGCAGCTAGGATTATAGGCGTGTGCCACTGTGCCTGGTCCTCCATATTTCTTAATGTATACTATCCTGCTATTTTCCATATCCTTTTCTGTAAAATGGGAGTAAACTGCATGAGGTGGGTATGAACATTAGAAGGAATTAATCCTTCTTTTCACAAATCACTTTAAACAGTACCTGGCACTGTTGTTGTTATGTTGATCTTTCAGTTTAGTTATTATTTATGGTCTTCGTGCTACTAAGAATTATGATTGAGTTGAGCATGGTGATGCACTCCTGTAATTCTAAGCAACTCAGGAGGCTGAGGCAGGAGGACCGCAAGTTGGAGGATAGCCTCAGCAACTTAGTGAGACCCTGTCTCAAAATAAAAAATTAAAAGGACTGGGATGTGGTGACTCCAGTGGTAAAAGGATCTCTGGGTTCCTGCCATCTGCTAGTATATGAACCATATTTTTCACTTATATCATTATGACTATAACTATAGCAGAATCACATAGAATATTATGAATTTATATTTTTTCTTTTGCAACTTTTTCATCTCACATTTCTTTTGTTTTTTGTTTAGTTTTCTATGAACCTCTCCTGAAATCACCCCAAACCCTTCATCAGAAATGTCAGTCTCCTCTCAATAAGTTCTACCGGTGTAAACATCTGGGGTGGGACATCCTCCTTCCTGGAGTGAGTTCTGTCCCCCTGCTGCTGTCCACACAACTGGGATGTCCTTTAATTGCCAACCTCAAAACTCCTTTCAGTTCTCCTCTGTATTGTTTTTTGGTGCCATGAAACCCTCTTTCTTGTTATACACTTTCATCTTGGGGACAGCACATCCATGTCTGGCTTTCAGATCATGAATGTGTAGAAAATCAATCATTCATGATCCATGTCGGGTGGCGGGTAGAATTCTAAATGGAAAATATTTTCCCCTTAGAAATGTGAAGGCCCTGCCATTTTAGCTTCCAGTGCACCAAGTGAGAGGCCTGATTTTGTCTTTGGAATGAGATTTGTTATTCCCTCTGGATGCATTTAGAATCTTCCTTTTGTTCTTGGAATTCCAAAATCTTATGACGATGTGTCTTAGGACAGGAATTCTTCAGCCCACTATGCAAAGAGCTCTGTGGGGTCTCTTGACATGAAAATGCATGTCCTTCAGTTCTCAAGATTTTCTCAAATTGTGTTTTGAATAGTTTCAACCCTTTCTTTTCGAACATTGTAACTCTTCAAATTTAGTATTTTTTTATCTTCTATTTCACATTTCTGATTTTTTTTTCTGTTTTCTGGGTTATTTCTCAGACTTTAACTTTTCTATTACTGTATTTTGCATTTCTGCTGTTATAGTTTTAACTTCCAAGGGCTTGATTTTTGTTTTTATTTCAAAGAGCTTTTATATAAACTCCTAATTTTCTTCTTTGAACATATTGATTACAGTTTATTGAAGTGTTCTTCTGCTCTTTTCATTATTTCTGTTTTTCCTGAGCTCTTGGAAAAATTTATTTTCACCTCAGTTTTTTTTTTATTTGAAAGTTCTTTTTCAGATATTTGGTCATCCTTGGTTCCTATCTCATATTTAAGAGAGAGACACTAAAGAGATAATTGCAAGCTGCATAGTGCGTGCGTGTATAGCTATTTTGGTGGCTATTTTTGCTCTTCTCTTTCTCAACTGTTTCCCCAAATCCTCTCTGATTTCAGAGTCATGGACCTGGCTGCCTGTATTCTGAGACCACAGTGAAGGGAAGGGGTTGAGGCCCCACAGTTCACTAGATAGAACTCCAGTGGATCCCGTGATCTCTGTGGTGCTCCACAGTGATGTCCCTGAGCCACAGTCTCCCTGGCCCACCCTCTTGGGACAGCTGGTCTCTGGACTTCAGAGTGTGTGTATGTGTAGGGTGGGACTGTCAAACCCAGGAGGATCTGTGTGTTGCTTGTACAGACTTGCCACCAGTCTTCTGTTCTCAGCCTTACTAGTGCCCTAGAGCCACCAACTCCGGAGTTGCTCAGTGATTCTGTGACTCAGGCCGCCTCCAGGCCTCCCCCAACATTAGTTCTGGCTTCAGTTTCCTTTGGCCAGCTGAGCCAGGAATACATGACCATGTACATTTCAGCTTTCCAAACATTTGCTTTCTTTTTAACTTTCTTTCTTTTCTCTTTGTCCTTATGAAGATGTATATATATCCAAAGTTGATTTTCCTTTCAAAAATGGTATAACAAAAATGGGGTTATTGCTCAATGGTAGGGTGCTCATCCAGCACCTGTGAAGCACCCTCTGCTAAACATCATTCTAAATGGAGACAAATTGGAAGCTTTCCCTCTAAAAACTGGAACAAGATAAGGATGCCCTCTTTTACCACTTCAATTCAACATAGTCCTTGAAACTCTAGCCAGAGCAATTAGACGAAAAAAATTAAAGGAATATGAATAGGAAAAGAAGAACTCAAACTATATTTGTTTGCTGATGACATGATTCCATACTTATAGGATCCAAAAAGCTCTACCAGAAAACTTCTAGAATTAATAAATAAATTCAGCAAAGGAGCAGGATATAAAATCAATACCCATAAATCAAATGCATTTCTATACATCAGTGATGAATCCTCTGAAAGAGAAATTAGGAAGACTATCCCATTCACAATAGCCTCGAAACACACACACACACACATACACACAAATTGGGAATCAACTTAACAAAAGAGGTAAAAGACCCCTACAATGAAAACTAAACAACACTAAAGAAAGAAATTGAAGAAGACCTTAGAAGATGAAAAGATTCCCCATGCTTTTGGATAGGCAAAATTAATATTGTCAAAATGGCCATACTACCCAAAGCACTATACAGATTCCAAGTGATTCCAATTAAAATCCCAACGTCATTCCTTATAGAAAAAGAAATCATGAAATTCATTTTGAAAAATAAGAGACCCAGAATAGCTAAAGCAATCCTTAGCAAGAAGAATGAAGCAAGTGGCATCACTATACCAGACCTTAAATTATACTATAAAGCTATAGTAACAAAATTGGCATGGTATTAGCACCAAAATAGACATATAGACCAATGGTACAGAATAGAAGACACAGAGACAAACCCACATACATACAGTTATCTCATACTAGACAAAGGAGCCAAAAACATACATTGGTAAAAAGATAGCCTCTTCAACAAACGGTGCTGAGAAAACTAGAAATCCATATGTAGCAAAATGAAACTAAACCCCTATCTCTCACCATGCACAAAATTCAAAGTGGATCAAGGACCGAGAAATTAGTCCAGAGACCCTGCCCCTAAGAGAGGAAAAAGTAGGCCCAAATCTTCACTGAGTCAGATTAGGCTCCAACTTCCTTAACAAGACTCCTAAAGCACAAGAAATAAAATCAAGAATCAATAAGTGGAATGGATTCAAACTAAAAAGCTTCTTCTCTACAAAAGGAACAATCAATGACGTGAAGAGAGAGCCTATGTTTTGGGAGCAAATTTTTGCCACATGCACATCAGATAGAGCCCTAATCTTCAGGATATATAAAGAACTCAAAAAACTTAACACCAAAAAACAAACAACCCAACCAACAAATGGGCAAAGGAGCTGAACAGACACTTCTCAGAAGAAGATGTACAATCAATCAACAAATATATGAAAAAATGTTCAGCATCTCTAGCAATTAGAAAAATGCAAATCAAAACTAAGATTTCATCTCATGCCAATCAGTAATCAACAATACAAACAACAATAAGTGTTGACAAGGATGTGGGGGGAAAGGTACACTCATTCATTGCTGATGGGACCACAAATTGGTACAACCAATCTGGAAAGCAGTATGGAGATTCCTTAGAAAACTTGGAATGGAACCACCATTTGACTCAGCTCTCCCACTCTTCGGTCTATACCCAAAGGACTTAAAATCAGCATTCTATAGGGGGTTGGGGTTGTGGCTCAGCGGTAGAGCACTTGCCTAGCACATGTGAGGCCCTGGGTTCCATCCTCAGCACCACATAAAAATAAATAAAATAAAGGTACTTAAAAAGATATAAGCATAATATATTTTTAAAAATCAGCATACTATAGTAATATGGCCACATCAATGTTCATAGCAGCTCAAGTCACAATAGCTAAATTGTAGAAGCAACCTAGATGCCCTTCAATAGACGAATAGATAAAGAAACTGTGGTATATATACACAATAGAATATTACTCAGCCTAAAAGAGAATAAAATTACGGCATTTGCAGGTAAATGGATGGAGTTGGAGAATATCATGCTAAGTGAAATAAACCAATCCTAAAAAACCAAAGGCTGAATGTTCTGATAAGTGGATGTTGATCCATAATGTGGGGGGGGGGGGCGGGCATGGGAAAAAAATGGAGGAACTGTGACTGGGCCAAGGGGAGGGAGGGGCATGGGGGCAGGAAAGATGGTGGAATGAGATGAACACCATTACCCTAGATACATGTATGACTGCACATACGGTGCGATGCTACATCATGTACAACCATTGAAATGAAAAGTTGAGCTCCAATTGTGTGCAATGAATCAAAATGCATTCTGCTGTCATATATACCTAATTATAATTAATTAATTAATTAATTAATTAATTAAATTTTTTTAAAAAGAGAAAAGCATACAAGTTTTTTTTTTTTTTTAAATGGTATAATTCACCAATGAAGGAGAAGAAAGGCAATATACACCAACGTGTCCATTTGAGATGCTTTGCTATCAGGTGGAGTTTGAGGCAACTCAGGAGTTTTACCCATAATTCACTAATCAAACCAGTATCGAGGACATTTTATTCAATCCAGTTCATTGGCTGGGGATGGAGAACCGGGCAAGTCAAAAAGGAAGGGGTTGCAGGGGATGCAGAGACAGAGAAAGACATACGTGGACCAGCCCCAGACACCCAGAACCAGAGGTCAGGGATGCAGAACACAGCCTGGCGAGGAAGGCCCTCAGTAAAAAAGAAATCCCCCTCTCTGCCAATAAATGCAGAAGGTTCCTAAAGAGGGAGATGGTTTCCAAAATATGTTAGCACTTCTTAAGAGTTGCTCAATGTTTCCTAATAAACAACTGGTTCAAGTTCCTTTTAATAACATCTCAGCCAGGTTTGGTCTAGTCCCATGTGTTCCCTGGTTAAAGGCTTTGGTCAGCTCTGACCCAAAGAGGAGAAGGTAGTAGGGGTTCACAGGGGTATACCAAGGAATGACAATTTTATACCCTTAACTTGCCAGTCTTTCCCAAGAGATTGGCCTCAGAGGGTCTGACTGCATATTATTTTTCAGAATTTTGGGTTATCCACTTTAAGGTTGAAACCATGATGCTTTTTTTTTTCCAGGTAGCATAGGCCTACTAGCCTAGTGGTCAGGAACATGGCTTTTAGAGACAGACAGTTCTGGGTTCAATATCCAAGTTACCAACTCAACGGAGTCAATTTGGTTTCTCCTATAATCACCTAAGAGATTTGAAGTGAGTGTATGAGGATTCTCCAGAGAAACAGAACAGATAGAACATACATAGTTATAAGAGGGGATTTATTGGCTTCAGAGGCTGAGTCGTCCCCAGTGGCCATGAGCAGGCTGGGCAGCCAGGGAACCAGCAGCTGCTCAGTCCAAGAAGCTGGAGCCTCAGAATAAGGGGACTAATGATGTCACCCTGGTCTGAGGGGGAAGTCTAGAAAGCCCCATGGAGAGCTGCTGGTGTGAGTCGGCTTTCGAAGGCTGAAGAACCTGGAGTCCATGTCCATGGGTGACAGCAGCAGAAAAATTCCTGCCAAGCAGGGACAAGCGGACCCTGGAGCGAGCTTCCCTCTTCTGCTGCTTTTTCATCCCATCTGTCCTCCAACCACTCACATTCCAGACAGGCCTTCCCGGCTCAGTTTTACGACCCACATGCTAGCCTTCTCTGGAAACACCCTCACAAACACCTCCAGAGGTGTGCTTTACCTATTCTCTAGGTGTCTTTCAATCCGACCAGTTGACACCCAAAGTTAGACATCACAGTGAGGTTAAGTGAATTCCTTGCAATTAAGGTTGCAGGTTCTAATTCATCCGTGTCTACTGAGACGTACGCAGATGTCTGTTAAGCAAACATTTATTAGTAAGCAAATCCAGAGACATTTCTGGAACCTGTTCTTTAGGGCGGATGGAAGCTCCAGCACTCTGTCCATCCAGGTGCTCCATCTACTACCTGCATGACAAGGTCATTCAGAGCAGAAACACTAAAGCTCCAGACGATTCTGTTGTCCTGACAGCTGGTACTGGATAGAGAGAGAGCTCGAATCCTCTGGATTATGGCCATGCCTGGAACCCACCAGGAATTTAGCCTGGAGATTTGCCCTTAAGGGGGGAGGTGGCAGGTGTCAGGGTCCTTGTATCTCATTTGTGTAATTGTGGGGAATACCTCTAAAATATTTTAGCTACACCTTGTATTTAAAATGCCCTCAATTGTTTTAATTGGAGCCCATTTCTAAAATCTGTCATGCTATTTAGCAAATAAGAACCCATTTTTGATATTCCCCATGCAGATTGGCAACCTATTAACTGTTGATTGAGCTGCTGGCAGAGCCCCTGTTTCCTGAGCAGAGAGCCTACTGACCTCCCTCAGACTGTACATTCTTGCTCAGAATCTATCACCTACATTGTGGCTTCCAGTAATTCAAATGCTATCACACTGTCTACCTGGACATATTTAAAAGTAAACTACAGACATTGAAACAACCATCTCTACCAAATCCCAAATAAAAATATGGACAATTTATTCAACATTTCTTTGCCTTAGTTTGTCCATACCCATGAATTATTGTGTCAATAACATAAAATAATAAACATAAAGCACGTAAGAGTTGTGTCTGGCATAAAAAAAAAACACTCAATAAACAGTAACTTCTGTTATTAACTGTATAATGCATGCATCTACTTACTTCTCAGAAAGCCCTGGTGCTCTGACAAAGTTTAGTAAAAATGGAGCGTTCACTAATGTCTACTCAGGTCTGCTGTCTGCTATTGTACACAGGGGGTTGGGTAGACACAGCACAAACACAGGTCCTGGGCTGAAGCACTTGGGAAAATTATTTCCTTCATTATTGCCAGAGGTAATTCATGGTAACCAAGCTTATTAGAGACTGATGTATAAATAAAACTTTCAATTTATGAAATGGTAATGAGAACTACAGCTACTGAGTGCACTGGATATTTGAGTTCCTAGGAGTAAATGATGTCTTCAGGATGGGTTCATTTTATGCAATGAATACATTCCCAAAGACTGCATTATTCAGAACGTATGTAATTCAAAGCAATTTTCCCACATTAATAAATTTAAAGTACGAACGAATATCTTTTCAGAGCACATAAATCTACATTTATTGGTGTGTAACTGCCTTTTAATGGTGCTTTTCATTTCTTCAGCATGAACTCTGATATTTTGCAGAAATCAATCTGCTGAATTATAAGCATATCACATCATAATGGCCATTAGATTTTCTTCAGAGCCTTTTATGACATCTACAGTCTGGAGTAAATGTATTGCTTTTGGTGCTTTTCTGCACCACCAATTATGAATGCTAATTGGCAGAGTCTTAGGATATTAAAAAAAAGTATTTCCAATTGTAATAGCAGCTCAATTGTCACCAACATCACTTCAAGTTCGGAGCCACGTGAATAGAAACACATTTCAGGAGACATGGAGAAAGAAAGAGAGGATTCCTGTTTCAGAGCTGAAGGGGCCCAGCAGACAATTCACTTGCCTGAGCGATTCTTCATTTTATTTTAATTTGGGGACAGTGTTCTCGGATTGTGGCACCATGCCATTGCCCAGGTCCTTTCTGTCAGGAGGCCATGCCAGCAGATATTACATCCCAGGCTTTGGCTCTGGCCCTGCAGAGAGCTCCTCAGGTAGAAGAAGCTCCCAGCCCTCTGCCTCTTTCCTTCTCTTCCTTCATTTATTCATTCCTTCCTTCCTCCATTCATTCAGCTTCCACCTGTCTGTCACCCTCCACACAAGCACTTGCTGCTTGCTGAGTGCGCCTAGAGTAGTGCTAAGGGCAGAGGTGCCGAGTGGGGAGGACAGAAAGGTCTCTCCTGGTTCTCATGAAACTCCATCCCAAGAGTGGGGAGGGGAGAGAGGGGTGAGTGCTCTGGCAGGGGTGGTGCAGGGTGCCGTGGAGCCTCAGAGGGCACACTAGTCCTTGGATCTGGAGAGGCATTCCACAGAGAGTCATGCCAAGCACAAGTTTTTCCAGGCAAAAGGACAGTGAAGCCGTTCCTACCTCCAGCTCCCCTGAAATTAACCTTTTGGGATCCCCTATGTGCCCACTGCACCCCACCATCACCCCACTTTCCAAGCCCTGATCTGCCCAGCTGTCAGACCTCTTAAGCATACAGGCCTCTGAGCAGCCCCATAGCTGCTGAAGCTACTTCCATCCCCACAACCACCAACACTCCACCCAAAGGGACACGAACACCTAGAAGTCATTCTGAACAGATGTGTGTATGTAGAGTCTTAAAAATGTTCACAGTATGTATGTATATAAGCCCAAAGCCCTGAAAGGGAATATAGACACATATGTGTTTGCATACACATGTATATGTGTTATATGTATAAAGTGAATGCACAGACATATAATCTCCAAGTTCCCAAAAAATGAATTGCTCATTCGGGGTTATCTGTCCCTACCTCAGAAACCTAACTGCATTCCATGTTCCCCAATGGCAGAAATTTAAAAATGCAGCTTATTTTTCCATCATAGAGAAAGCCAAGAGACTCCGCAAACTTTGGAAGTGTCTGGCTGGTTTGAAAGTCAGGCTATGTTTCTCTTTTGAGGAAGATTTTTTTGATTATTATTATTCGCATAGTGTGAGTGACTTCTTTCCTTCCTTTGTGTCTACAGTGGTAGTCCATGACACCCACCAAGATGTGACTGGCTGACAGTTAACAGTACTCAGGGGACGGGGTGGAGGATGTATTTATGTGTCTTGTTATCTCTGCCATCCCCCTCCCTGTCCAGTAATGATTTCCAAAGTGTTAGAACTTCTGACGGTCACAAGAGTGACCTTTAGGGTTGAGAGAAAGGAGGAAAGATTTCTCTTAGATTTTATTAATAGTAGTGAGAACAGTGAGGACGGCATTCATGATAGCAATAATGGGCACTTTTCATACTATGCACCAGGCACTGTTCTAACTGTTCTGGACTACTGCTTCCCTTATGTCTCAGCATTTGACATGTTATTTCATGAACACTTTATAGGTGCTCTGTGAGGTAGGCTCTATCGAATATTATCAACCTGGTTTTATGAATGAGGAAACTGAGGCACAGGGAAGTTCGATGACCTGCCCAAAGTCACACAGCAGTGGCAGAACCAGGATTTGAACCCAGGCAATCTGGCTCTTTGTCACTAGACCAGCACTACTTTCATGCAATCCAGCCCAGGAAGGGCAGGAAGGAGAAGAGAAGGTGTGCTGAGAACCTTCAGACCCCAGACCCCAGGTTTCTTCCAGGTTCTTCCTTTCCAGCAGGGGGCGCCCAAACCTTACTTTTTTCTTTCCTGGATTCCCCCTTGAGAACCTGACCCTTTGTGGGAAAAAGCCCTGATCTTTAAACTTTGTCTGTCAACTCTTGAAGCACTTGTAGTGTACTAGTCAAAGAATTATCCAGCACATGGAAATAATCCAGGAACTGTTCCAGTACATTTCTTGGAGGGCCCAATAACCCTACATGGGCCTCAAGCTGGCAGCAGTACTGCCAACTCCAGGAACCACAGCCACGTCTGAGACAGGCGTTCTTCTGAGAGCACTCAGAAAGCATGCTCTTAAAATGGACTGGCCTTGATGGTGTCGATCTTCCCACAGGGCCTGTGAGTTTGGAGGAGCCAATCTGTACTTACTGCATCGGCCACCCGTGCTGGGGTGTTTTCTCTCTAGAGACCTTGGTAACCTCCTTTGCAGGAGGTTAGCTTAGAGGACAAGCCCTTGAAGGCCAAACCTCAATCTACGTAGGCAGGGATGCCAGGAGCTGAGAATGGGCAGGATTGGTACCGTTCACAGTGGTGGGAGGTGAGTGGCTCTGTCAGGAGTCCCCTCTGGCTCTGGCCCTCACCCAACCTTGGTACTCTGCAGTAAACACCAGGTGAGAGGCCTACTTTTATTGGGGACCTTTCAGATGGGGAACAGGAACAAAGTTGCTTGGCCAGTGTATGCGAGTCTCTCCAGCTTCCTAGCTTATATTCCCCAGGTGTTCTGGAGTGCCCTAATAGGCTACAGAAGACCTACTAGGGTTGAATGCTTGTGTCCCACCCACTGAAGTCCAGATGCTGAAATCCTCACCTCCAAGGTCCAAGGTAATGTAAAACAGAAGTGGCCCTTTGTGGGGAGGGATGATTTTAGGCAGAGCCTGAGGGCTCTGGGGGAAGACACAGCTGGAAGGTGCTGTCTATGGATCAGAGAGTGGAACCTCAGCAGATACCAGATCTACCGGCGCTAGCACTACCAGTCTCCGTCACTGTGAGAATAAATGTATTTATTTTTATTTATTTTATTATTCAGTTATTTTTAAGACAGCCCAGTTGTTGTAGCAGATGGAAGGAACAAAGACACCACCTCAGAGGGCCTAGCAGCCCCTTGAATAGGCTACTTACTCTCTGGACCATGGTTTCCTTACATGAAAATAATGGCATCTACCTCACAGGCTGGTTGAGGGCACCCCACCAATGAACCTGTGTAAAATCTGAGGCCAGTGTGCGGCCCACGGGAAGTCTTTCCTGCAGAAAGGAATCGTGCCATCGCTCACCACTGGGATCTGTACTGGTGGCCCGGACGTTTCTTCTTTGCTCTGGTGACACTGGCAAATCCCTGTCTTCCCCTAGAGAACAGGGTGCCCCTCCTGCCACCTCCCCACATGAACTTCCTCCTTCGAGGTAGCCACCAGATGCCAGGAGGCCGTTTACGCTCCTGGAATCGGGTTCCCAGGCACTTGTCCTCTGTGCTAACTAGCATGGAGCTGAGGTCAGCTGAAGTTCAAGAGGGCCTCCACTCTGGCATTTACTGTTTGGCATTTATCAGTGCTGGTCCTGCAGCCTCAAGGCCCTCAAGGACGAGGTGGCAGGCACACAATGCAGCCCTTCTTGGGGCCCTGTTTACCTTCCTGGAGAAGGCAGGGTGTGGCAAGAACTTCTGGGTGGCAGGACTGCGGGGTGTGGTGAGAATTCTGGGTGTGGCTGCCCAGGCCAGGCCTCTGTGAAAGCTGCTAGAAACCAGCCACTTCTGACTGCTGCCCCCCCCCCCCCAGGTGGCCGCACTGTTGTGGGGTAACTATGGGGACTCAAATGCTCTGGCCCTCCCTTTCCTCCACTGTCAGAGCCACAGGGGCAGCAGGGAGAGCTCGCCTCTGCTCCCCACGGGCCACAGTACTCCCTCAGGGTCCTGGCACTAGCTCACTAGCTCTGCCAGAGATGTCGCTCCCTGTCTTGGTTCTTCACCTGGAAGAAGTGGGGCAGTTAAGAACACCTTCCCCTACACCAAAAAAAAAAAAAAAAAAAGAATAAAATAAATAAATAAATAAAAATAGCACCTTCCTTTTCAGCTGGTATGAGAAAGGCCTGGAACACTTTCCAGACCAAGGCAGTTTCTAACAGATTTCACAGCGTGATTCTGTGTCAGTCCCATTAGAACCCTGGGCAGTAGGTCCCCTACAGCCTGGAGGCCCAGGGCACGGGGAGAAACAAGCAAAGCTGGGACTTGGTCCCAGGATCATCTGATCCTGAATCCCAAATTCTGAATCCACGTCACTGTGCCTTACTAGCTTTTATTTACTAACTTCACTTGAGGAGACATTATTGAGCACTGCACTCAATGGCCAAGCTGTTGAGACCTTGCGTCATGGATTGAAAGCTCCAACTGAACTCAATTCGTAAGCACTTAGCAAGCTCCTTACAACTAGGTACTGGGCTGGGTCCAGGATCAAGTAACCAGGCAACCCAAAGCACTAATGACAAGATCTTTGCCACTGGAACTCAGGCCCTCCTGGGGCTGCAGAAACACTGAGGGAGCTTGAGGCTCTCCTGCCATTTTCCGGGTCTCCGTGTTGCCCACACATTTTTGTGGTCACATCAAGGTTTTAGGCCCCCATGAAAATGTGAACCATGTACATCCGTTTCCCTGAACCTCACAGCTCAGGGTAATCAGAAAAAGATCTAAGACTCTTCTTTATACCATCAGAGGACCAAACCCAAGGTGAATGACAAGAGACTGAGGTAAGAGGATCTTGGAGCCTGGTGTTGGAGACCAGCCTGGGCAACAGCAGAACCCTGTCTCAAAACAAAAAATAATAAAACCTCAATAAGCACAACAAAAGTCAGAGTCCCATCAGAAAACAGATGGTTTGAGGTCACACAGCAGCAGAACCAGGGCTACACCTGGATTTTCCTGGCTTTACTCTTGGACTTTCTATACCTGGAGAGGACTTTAAACAGGGATAATGTTCTGAGAACATCAAACTTTATTCTGAAGCTAAGCTTAGGTGGCACCATGTAGGTTTTTCCCTAGACACAGTCTTCACTAGGAGGAGCAGGTGTCCAGAGGCCTGGCAAAGGGACTGGAGGTGAAGAGCCTGGTTTTACAAACTTGAGGAAGGGGTTGAAGAACAGGTGGATTTGAGGAGCCTCCAGGGCTTTGGAGAGACTACCCAATGGTTGGGTTAAACAGAAAACTGGATGCCTGATAGGGCTTCAGAACAGCTCTTAGACTCTTTCTGTTAGGGCCTCAGCACCTCCTGCAATTAAGGAGAGAAGGGCCTAGGGCTCTCAGGGCGTTGGCTTGGGTGAGGCCTGGGAGTCAGAGTGTGAGTGACAGGGCTCTCCACCCCACCCACTTCCAGCCCTGGAGGTGTTAGAGCAAGACCCAGCGGATGCAGTTTTAATTGGAAAGTTCTGGGGTTTGACCTTATTGAAAAAGCCCTCAGGGGAATCTGGCCTCCAGGAATCCAGGATATCTGAAAACGCCAGCAAGCACTCACTGTTTCAGTTCAATTCAGTGGGACAAGTAAGCCTAAGCCCCTCCTGTCCAGCAAGGGCAGGGCTGGAATACAGCAGAGATGTAAGGAAGACAGTCGCCCCTGCCCACCAGAGGTTCACAGTCGAGATGGAGAGACAGGTTAAATTGGTATTTAGTTACAAATTCAGTGCATGCTGTGAAATGGCCGTGGCAGAGAATCAAGGAGGAGCGCTGCTTTAGACAGGGTGGCAGGAAGTGACTTGGCCCCTGCACTGGCAGCTGAGGAGTCCCCTGGGAAAGTGGTTGCCAATTAGCAGTTCGCTTCTCTGTAGTTCTCACTGCTCCAGAGTCACCCCTCCCAGTCCTCTTGCTTCATCCAGTCTGACGATGCTTTTGAAAGTTCTTTTTCCCCCAAATTGTACCTAGTTTTTCCAGTTTTTCTTGGCAGAAGCTTTGATCTGCTATAGGTTACTCCATCCTACACAGAAGTAAAATTCATATGACTTTTCCTTCCACACATTGCTTTCTTTCTTTTGTAACTGTACCAATCGCACACCAATATGGTATCATTATAGAAAATTAATTTTAAATAGTAGGAGTTTATGGAAGAAGCCATGACAGTTCTCTTTGCCCCTAGACACCAGACTCCCTGCCCTTTCTCACCCTCTGGATGATTCTCCATGTGAAGTTGTGCCACCTGTGACCTCTCTCTCCCTCTCACTTTCTGTGGTGGCTAGGAGCGAAAGGAGGTGGCTTAACCTGGTTGGCGAATTTGGAAACAATAAAAGGTGTGTTCAACTCAGGAAAGTGAGCTGTCTGCAAGAGACACAAATCTCCCCTGCTTCTACATCCCTTAAGTGTTACCAGGTCATCCCTCCCTTGCCCCCACTGGGGCAAGGCCACTATCTGTTCTGTGTTGCCCTGATCTGGCAGTAACCTGGCCAGATCTTGGGCTTCAGTTGCAGGCCATCGGGACCTCATGCTAAGTATATTCTTCAGCTTAGCCTTTATCAATGAAAGGGTGGTATTTTGCAACTCATCTGACTTGCCTTTGGTGGAACCTGATTCTTGTCCCAAATCTTAGCCATGTAAGAGAGTCTAAGAAAGTTTTAGTTTTCCAGGATGTGCAGTTCAGAAAGGTAAAGGGGAGAGGAATTTGCCACCCAAAATGTGGCGTAAGGATTATTTAGGCCAAAGGCAATTTGGAAAAAGCAAATACAAGGAAAGCTCTCTGCTCTCCCTGTTTTCCTAAAAGCAAGACATAAACTTTTGCAGAAGTTAACCACCAATGTCTGTCCTTACCAGTCCAGAGATGGCAAACTGCACCACAAACTTTCCCTACCGGCTCCAATCTTCCTAGTCCTCCTTAGAGTTATCATCCTATAATTTCCCACCCTAGAAACCCAAGGCCTTTTCCTTGTCTTGTTACTTCTCTGAAATGTATTGATGCTGTTTTTAAGGGATGTGACAGAAGCCCAAATTCCAGCTGTCTGGGTTACAGCTCCTTGAGTGTCTCCCATGCGTATGAGATACATGCAAATAAACTTCTTTTGTCTTGTTAACCTGTCTTTTGCTACAGAGTCCCAGCTAAAAACCTAAAATCAAAGAAAGAAAGGGATTTTTTCCTGCCCTACAAAGACAAAGGGTGGACTGGCCATATCTGTCATGAGTGTTAGCAGAGAGTCTAAACAGCTTATCTTGTTGTCACCCTAGGGACAGTGGGTCAGCATTTGAAGTATCCTAATCAGAAACCTACAGTTGAGGTGTGCAGCTCTTAACATGAAGTTTGGAGCCTTTACCTCTATTCACTGGAGTCAACTGAATTTTATTAAAACCTGGCAGTTGTTGCCTAGTCAAATGAGTTTAGCTTAGTATGCAAGTCCCTAGAAATTAGATATGTACGAATTAAATTTTGATAAACACTATCAAATTACTTTCTAAAAGATCTTTACCAATCTTCCTATTTATGGCTAGTGTTTGAGAAGGTCCTTCCTCTGCAGCCACAACATCTCTAGGGTCTCCTCTTCTCATTGGCATGTTTTTATTCTTTCTGAAATCACTAATAATAATATAGTGAAAATAGCTATGATTTATTAAGCAAAGGACTAGGTTGCACTAAGCACTTGACAAACACCATTTTAGGGGTTGGGGATGTGGCTCATGTAGTTCAGTGGTACAGCCCTTGTAGCATGCTCAAGGTCAAGGTCCTAACCATTTTATCAGCTAATTATGATCCCTCCTCGTTTGGCAGCCCAGGCAACAGAAGCTCAGAGAGGTTGAGGGGTTGAATGACTTGCCAGAATGGCACATGACAGCAAGGTACAGGAGAGGAATTTGCATGGAGTCCTGGGCACTTAGGAGCAGAGGTGTCAAACAGAGACAGATTTAATGACAAGGCTTGCGATTGTCTTAAGAATATTATTTAGTCGGTATTTGATAGTTAAAATGTTAGGGTCGCAGTTGTGAAAATCAAGTCTCCAGCAATGCATAAATAAAGGCTTGTTTTTTGGTTTTTTAAATCTTTCAGATTTAAGGAGCTTCCCACAAACTCCAAGTGCATTGCATGGATTTCATCATTCTCCTGAACTGTGCGTCTGGGAGATGGGTGGAAATAGAATCACCTCCATTCTAGAATACAGGGAGAAGACGAAAGATTTCCAACTTCCCAGTGACCAAACCCAGATCCAATGGCTAGGTTCTGCCCTTGAGTTCATGTTTGCCCCCAGGGTAGTAATTCACAGGAGAATAAGGCTTTGTGTGCACATGAGCTCCTTATTTCAAAGTGGTCAGAACAGGTACCCAGAGGGAGAAGCAGGTGGGGTATGTTGGTGGTCTTAAAGGGAATGATTGCAACTTGGAAAAGGTGAACCTGGCTGTCATTTCTCAGAACCACAGGAGACTTTAAAAGATGGTTGCCCAGACCAGCTAACCTGAAGATAATGATGTTAGAGGGCCCAATTAGATCCCTCTGTCCTCTCCTCCCTGCCATCTCCCCGCTCACCTTGCCCCACCTGCTTCCCATCACTTCCCTTTCCACTGAGGAAGCAGAACCTCAGGGTAGGGCGTTGGAGTCTGGATTTCTCTTATGGGCCCCAGATGGGCTTCATTATCTACCTGCCGGGTGTGCAGCCCCACCAGGTCAGAGGTGGATTTCCTATGTAGGTGAAAAGCTGCAGCTTCAGGGACCTTCCTTGCTCGGGCAGGAGCCCAGTGTTGTGCTCCCTAGACATTTGCAGAAACACATGCAAAATTTTCACTGCACATTGGTTGCCTGGACTTTCCTTCATGTACTTGGCCTGGAGCATCTGTCTGCACTTTTGGGGTTCACCTAAAGGAATATTAACTAGGAAATGTCCTTTCATTTGGGCTTATCGGGCTCTAGTCATGTCATGTCACACCCATGTAAGCTGTTGCCAGTGCATCCTGTGCTGACTGCACCTGGTTGGTGGCAGGAAGCTGCAGGCCAGAGGTTATATTCCAATATGTCCTGTGAGGATGCGATTTCAGGGTAAAAGCTTATTGCAAGTTCTAACAACTAGCTCAGAGAGTTGGAAACTAAATACCAGGAACTACTACTGTGAGAATCTGATTGGTTTTGAAAATCCTTATACTGTTTGTTTAGTTTTTCCAACTGATTGCCCACAGGGGTAACTTGATCAATAATGCAGCCTTTATTGACTTCTTTTTCTTCCCTTTCTCATGTTTCAACTCTCTTACTAGTGTTTCTTGAGGTAAACTCTCAAATAAACTCCTCCTTTCACTCAAAAAAAAAAAAAAGAAAGAAAAAGAAAAAAGAAAGAAAAGGTATGTCCTGTGGCATCTAGCCTAGATGTGCCAATAGAAGAGAGCAAGGCTTGAAATGTACAGAGTCAGAGGTTGACCATAGAACATTCTTCCAGTTACCAGTTGTGTCATCTTGTAAGCAGGGGATGTAATTGTCGTTAACATCTGGTCCAAACAGTTCTTTCCTATCAAGAATCGACCTAATAATGCTACAAATTAAAAATGAATCATTTATGTTTTTTCCTTTTTGACAGAATCATGAGTGTTTTAGTCAGCTTTTGAATCACTGTGACCAATACACCTGGCAAGAACAACTTAGCAGAGGAAAGGTTTATTTTGGCTCACAGTTTCAGAGGATCGGTTCAGGGTTGGCTGACTCCGTAGCTCTGGGCCCAAGGTGAGGTGGCACAGCATGGTGGAAGGGTGTGGCGGAAGAAAGCAGCTCAGGACGTGGTAACCAGGAAGCAGAGAGAGCTTTGCTCATGTGGGACAGAATACAAACTCAAAAGGCATGCCCCCAGTGACCTACTTCCTCCAGCCACACTCACCTGCCTATAGCTACCACCAGGTTAATCCATATGGGTGGATTACCCCACTGATGAAGTCACATATCTGATAATGTATCATTTTACCTCTGAACATTCTTGCATTGTCTCCCATGAGCTTCTGGGAGACCCTTCATATCTAAACCATAACAATGGGAAATAGATTTTGTCAGAAATTATAGTTACAGGGCATGACCCTGTGACACTCATACAAAAGTGAGTATATCAGTGTGTAAAGTCTCATGTTTAATTATATAATGATTAATAATAAAAAAAGAAATTTTAATCATTCATAGTAGGGTAAAAATAGATTTATCTTTATCTTTTCATGTACAAAATATTCCAAAATGATTGTCTTAGAAAAGATTCTATAATATTATGCAGCCAAAAAAACATAGAAAATATGCATTATAGAGATAGGTAGGCAGGTCAACAAGAGATGCTAGATTTTTCTAGATTTTGTCATGTTTAACTTATCTATCAGTTTTCAAAATTTGTGATTTATTGTGACTTCTTCATCAAAATAAATATTCATAATCATAACTGACTTTGTATTCATTTCTTATAGGCTTTTCCTAATCCTTCCCCCTTTTACCACCAAATGAGTGAATATCAGGCCTCACAAAACCTGGACCTGCCCCTGACTAAATTACACTGCATTTCTGAGCCTCATTTCCAATGTTGGCTGCTCGCCCATCCTTATCCTTGCCCACCCATTCCTCCTTTCTTCCACCCCTTCCAATAAGGTTGTAATTCTCCTGAATTTTTTTTTCCATTCTCACTTAGCAAGATAATCTCCTATTTAATCCCAGCCAACTTGTCTTCCCATGTATTAAATTCTTGTAAAATCGGCAGCAGTGATTTTTGCAGTGCTTGGCAGGCAAAGGGCTAGTAAGCATATTAAATTTGGTCTAATTAAAACCTCAGATACAACCAGTTGTTCACTCCATTCTTTATTAGAGTAGAATGGCCTGTAAAAGAAAATTAGACAGATGACTCCTTTCTCATTTTGAATATTCAGTTTGGCCTTTTGCTCAACCATTTTATTGTTAGTAAGAAGGAAGTTCTGGTGAGTTGAAAGCTTTTTCTAATTGAAAAAGCAATACAACAAACTTAGGCTGGGTTGCACAACGTTACATGGATTTTCCAGGCAGTTGTGGTAGAAAGTAGCTAACATAATTCAATAGTTAGCATGTCAGCTTTCTTGTCATTGTCACCAAAAGACCTGACAAGAACAATGTAGAGGAGAAAAAGGTTATTTGGGGCCCTCGGTTTCAGAGGTATCAGTCCATAGATGGTTGATTCCATTGTTCGGAAACAAGGTGAGGCAGAATATCATGGCGGAAGAGCATGGAGGAGGAAAGCAGCTTAGGACATGACAAACAGGAAGCAGACAGAGCTTTCTCCTCACCAGGGACAAAATACAAGCCCCAAAGGTGTGTCCCCAATGACCCACCTCCTCCTGCCATAGCCTATCTGCCTATAATTACCACCTAGTTAATCCATATCAGTGGATTAATCCACCAATTAGGTAACACCTCTCAAAATCTAATCATCTCCCCTCTGAACATTCTTGCATTAGCTCATATGTGAGTGTTTGGGAAACACCTCATATCTAAGCCATAAAAGACAGGAATAGCTAGACTGAGTTACTCAGGTATGGACACCACCCACCCTGATCTGAGGCATATGTCTCCCTCTTTATTAGTCCCTTATCTCTGTCTCCTACTTCCCTTGACATCTATTTAATGTGTCTACTTTGTGACTTACAAGCATGTATTCTTATACAACACATAGTTTTGTTCTGTATGATTGTGTGTATCTAATTTCTAGTAATGGTATGTGATATTAGTATTGTTCCTTACTTTTCTCACTTAACACTGTTTTGAGGCCAATATATTTACATTTATATATTTATATTTGTACTGTTCTTATAAAACAGTGGAAAAAATCTTCTCCCATTCTGTTAACTATGGCTAACTTTGCTGACAAAAATTAATTTTGATACAGTCAGATTCATCAAAAGTTTGCCATATGGTTTACACGTTTTCAGCCTCATGGAAGAAATCTCTCCCCACCTACCACTCTATGATGGCCTCCTATGTTGCCTTCGGTTAGATTCCAGTGTCTTTCTTTTATAGACATTCATCTTTGGATAGCAAATTCAGCGTTTTCTCTAATAGTGATCCTGTCTACGCATCATTTCCTAAGTAGCTTGTCTTTTCTGCATTAATTTCTGCCACTACTTTTTACCTATCAAGAGCCTACAGAGTCTATTCACTTTCATGAGTCCATTTTCTCCCACCTACTCTAGTATATTACTGAGTCCAAATTTCAGATATGTGGAAACTGAATAAAATGCTACTAAGTGGCTCTTGGGTTCTCACTGCCCGATGAGGTATCTCTGAATCAGAAAGAGACACCTCTCTGGGCAATAGCACCCTGAGGGCTGGTGAAGAGTGAGTGGAAGGTCCCTTTGTATGAAAAACAGCCTCTCTTCCCCTCTGTAGAGAGCCTTTGACTACCCCTCATCCAGGCCTGGTAGAATGGGCAGAATGCCCTACTCCAAGGGCTACCCGACCTGTGTGCCAAAACGTAAAGAGCCAAATCAAAGCCAAACTCAGAGAGAAATCCATAATTTTAAACACATATTTAAAAAGAAAAAAAAATAAAGGAAATTGGAAACAAATGAGTTAGGCAATTATGTCAAGAGATTTAAAAACTATATAGCAACAATGCAAACTAAAACAAGAAAGAAGGAAATAATAAAGACAGAGATTAATGGAATTAGATGCTAATAAACTAACACAAAGCACAAACAAAGCATGCTTGACTGCTGGAGAAATCATTGAGAAGCAAGAGTTCTGGAAAGACTGATCAAGAAAAGAAAGAAGAATACATGAATATACATAATATAATAAAAAGGAAAATAACTATGGACCTGGAGATTAAAAGCACTACAAAATGCTGCAATGACTGTTCTTTGATAAATGTGACAACTTAGAAGAACCAGATGTATTTCTGGAAAAACATAAAAGACAACAATTGATGGAATAAAAAATAGAATAATGACTATTTAAAAACTCAAAAAGGAATAAAATATCCCCTCGTCCCAGGATTTTGCTCAGGCAATTTTTAAAGGGAAATTTTACAAAACTTTCAGGGAGGACTCTATCTTTTATAAGATATTCCAGAAAACTGGAAAAGACTCAAAACTGACCGACTCATTTGAGTCACTAAACAATCAGATGACAGCCTGACGGCATATAAAAATAAAACTCTGACCCACCATTTCAGCAACTAGGCAGGAAGCTAACCTATTACCCACAGTAACCGGCTTAGGAAACCAGGCTGCCATCTCTAAACCAGAATTTGAGGAAGTCAAGCCACTGTCTCTAGCCAACAGTAACTAGGACTTGATTAATAATTGACAGATTTCCTAATTTTTGACCCTGCTTCCAACTTCAGACAAACTAGGAAAAACTAAATGTGCACCCTAGTCATTGCATGGGGTGCCTCTGTCTACTACACCAACCACCGTATCCCCGGGCCCACAGCCTCCAGCCAGGGCCCACCCAAAGCCTTGCCTTCTGTTTTAGTTAGCTTTTTATCGCTGTGACTAAACTACCTAACAAGAACAACTTAGAGGAGGGAAACTTTATTTGGGGCTCACAGTTTCAGAGGCTTCAGTCCAAAGACAGCCAACTCCATTGCATTGGGTCCAAGATGATGCAGCACATCATGGGGGAAGGGCCCAGCAGAGGAAAGCTGCTCAGTTCATGATGGGGTCAAGAAGCAGAAAGGGGCATGGGGAAGGGGCCGTAGGGAAAATGCACCCTTTTAGGGCACACCTCCTCCATTCACACCTCACCCACCTACAGTTACCATCCAGTCCATTCAAGCAAGGATGAACTGATTAGATTACAGCTCTCACAATCCATTTTACCTCTGTTCCTGCACTAACAGAAACTTTTTCAGGACACCTCATATCCAAACCATAACACCTTCTTTCCACTATACGTCTGTTCTATGCTGCCTGCCTTGAGTCTCTTCCAAACTGCATGTGGTGGTGGACTTTGCTGACACAGCTTTGAACAAGTAGCTGTTGCCTGTTCTCATCTGTTCGGTCTTTGTTTATTCCACAAAGTTTAGGAAGGTAGTGAAATCTTGATCAGGCAATTGTAAGCTCATTCACTTATTTTCATAGATACAAAATCCTAAATAAAACTGGCCATATATATGTGTGTGTATATGTATACACACACACATGTCTATATTCACACACACACATATGTCTATATTCACACACACACACACACACACACACACATATATATATTCATAAACTGTGTGTATCTTGTACGCAAGTAGGCTTTACATAAGAAATACAAAGATGACTGCAAATTAAAAAACATCTATCACAGCCATTTACCATATTAATGATCAAAGGAAGAAAAATTAGGAGTATCTAAAAATATGAAGAAAGAACATTTGTTCAATACCTATTTACTTTAGAAATGCTCAGAAAACAAAATTTAAAAAAAAAAAAAAAACAGCAAACAGACAATTTACACTACTGGTATGACTCAGCACCCTGTACAGCTAGAGGAAGGAGAAATTGTGCTCCGTTTGTGTACAATATATCAAAAGGTATTCTACTGTCGTGTGTAATAATTAACTAGAACAAGTAAAAGAATAACTACTTAAAAAAAAACAAGGAAGAAACTTCTTTTTCAGATAAAGATTGTGTACCCCAAATCCCATAACAGAATCATGGTATTGGAAAGTTTAGGCACTTTTCCATAAAGATCATCAGGATGGTGATCAGCTTATGATGGGGTTAAGAAGCATTAGCTGCCACTAACTCTTAACATGGAGCTGTGTAATTTGGTCAACATCAGAAGAGGAGAGAAGAGTATACGAGATATGGGGATGGAGAGGAAAAATTAAATAGTTATTACTGTAGTTATTGCAAGTATTAGAACAATAACAGCAATAAACCCATAGCACCATCAGGCAAAGGAATAGAACTAATTAGATGGTATAGCCTGTTTCCCAGATGCAAGATTATATAATAAAGCCAATAGTGTTCATCTACAGCAGAAACTAGAAATGGTAATAGAAACAAGGAGAGAAGAGTAAGACCACTCCAAACATTCGTGGGATCTGGCACAAGAATTCAAATGAAGACCCATTGTATGTTTAAATATTTAAAACTAAAGCTGGTCACAGTTTGCATGTGGTCCTAGCTACTCAGGAGGTTGAGGCAGGAGGATCCCTCAAGCTCAGGAGGTGGGTCAGCTTGTGCAACATAGTGAGACTCCCCCATCTCTTAAAAAAAAATGTAGCCAAGTGCAGTGGCATTTGCCTATAATCCCAGCGATGCAGGAGGCTGAGGCAGGGGGTTCTCCAGTTTGAGGCCAGCCTCCGCAATTTAGCAAGGACTCAAGCAACTTAGTGAGACCCTGTTCTAAAGAAAAAAAAAAGAAAGAAAAATGAAAAATATGTATATTCATGCACATAATCTAAACCAAACTATTTAAAATAAAGTATAAAATGGGAGTACATTTAATAATAATATCCACCAGCCAGCTCACCACTGTTGGTCTCACCACACCACCATCTGAAAGAGCAAACCAGGGTCCTCTTTCCCTGCCACTATGCCAGTGGCACATACCTGTATCAGGTCACCTGGAGATGCACACAAAGACAGATTTGCATGCAGGTGGCTTAATGGGAACAACACCTGTGATAAAGGAGAACAATTGTGCCAACAATGGCACAATTCAGGAGCCACTTGTCAAAAGAAACTAACTTTATTTTTAGAACTACAAACGTCAAGCAAAACAGCTCCTCAGGAAGAAAAAACCCTCAGAGCCCAACTGCCACCACCGGCTTCCACAAGCCTCTCACCCACACAAACCTCCCCACCTCCCACAATCCTCCTGCTCTTGAGGCCGATGGCTGGGTCGCGTAGGCGGAGCCAAAGAAGTCCCCCAATGAGCAGTTCCGTAGTCTGAAGGGCAGGGAAACAGCCCAATGAACATCACGGCAGAGGAGCCAATCAGCTAGATGTTGCTGGGGCTGCTGTGAGCCAATCATCAGCCGGTAGCTGGAAGTTTGCTGGCAGCTGGAAGTTTGCTGGGGCCCCTTTGGCTGTGGCTCTCAACACTCTTTCCCTGCCACTATGCCAATGGCACATACCTGTATCAGGTCACCTGGAGATGCACACAAAGACAGATTTGCATGCAGGTGGCTTAATGGGAACAACACCTGTGATAAAGGAGACTCCTGACACTGAAGGCGACAGGTCTGGACAGAGGGGAACCTGGGAAGTTTTATTTAATTGTTTCCTACAATTAAATACTTTTAAAAGTTCTCATAAAACCACTTACTCTTCCTGGAGCTAATATCAATCTAGTTTCTGTATAAAAATTCAATATCAAGCTCCATGCATGTTGTGTCTGACACCACATTTTGTTGTTTGTGGTTGGTCTTTGTTTTTCAGCAGTGTGATGATGACGTGTCTCGGTGGGAATGTCTTTGGATTTATCCTTTTTGGAGTTTGTTAAGTTTCTTAAATCCTTGGGTTCTGTCTTCAACAAATTTGGGCAGTTTTCAGACGTGATTTCTTCAAATATTTTTCAGCCCTGCACTTCCTTCTCCCCTTCTGGGACCCCAGTGACATGGCATGACACCTTCTGTCCTTCTGCCACGTGTCTCTGAGGCTATGTTCATTTTTGTCAACTTATATCCTCCCTGATGTTCAGATTAGACAATTTGCTTTGATCTATCTTTGAGTTTTCAGATCCCTTCCTCAAATCTTTATTTTGCTTGTTGAGCCCATTTGGTAGGTTTTTGTTACCTTGGATATTGTACTTTTCAGTTCTAGAATTTGTCTTTTGACTCTTATTTCTTTGCTAATATTTTCTAGTTTTCCATTTCTTCCAAGAATGCATTTATAATTGCTTTAAGGAGAAATTTTATGATAGTGATTTTAAAATCTTTATCAGATAATCTCAACATTTCTGTCATTTGGGAGTTAGTGCTTGTTTTTTTTTTTTTTTTTCCTCGACCAGGGTGAGATTTTCCTGGTTCTTCCTATTTAGAGTAACTCTGGATTGTAGTTTCGAATCTGTGTATTAGGAGACTCCAGTTGAACCTTCTATCTTAGCAGACAAGCAATCTGTTTAGGTATAGAACACACCTGAACCCTGGCCCACTTTTGTGGGCTGTTATTGGAATATTAATTTCATTTTTGAACCTGTGTAGTACATTCTGGTCTGATGAACCTCATGCTTCTCAGAGGCCAGTCTGAGACCTGGGTGGTTTTCTACACAGTCCAATTCTCAGAGTGTTTTCAGAGGTGGTCGCCTTGGAGATGAGGCTAGGACTTCAGTCTTGGATTTAAATACCACTTTCTTCTGTTCCCTTCTCCCCATAACCCTCTCCCAACTCTGATTGAAAATGGGGATAGGATGCATCTTTGGGGCTTGTGCTGGGCAGGTATTGCCCACAGGGTCCTGGTCCACAGCCTCTGCCATTGCACTTGGCAGTGAGAAAGAAGAGTGAACTATAAAAATCTTGAGAAAGACAAAATAAGAGAAAACCTGATGACTTTGGGTTGTGCAAAGATTTCTTAGAACAGGAAAAGTATGCTCCATAAAATTTTTTTAAAATTAATAAACTTAATAAAAATTAAAAACTTCCCCAGGTCAAAATATAAACTATAGACTGGGTGGAAAGATTAGCAAAACAAGACTTAATGTCCAGAATATAGAGACTTCTCAAAACTTGACACTAACAGCCAGGCATGGTGGCCTACACCTATCATCCCAGGAGCTCAGGAAGCTGAGGAAGGAGAATCCCAAGTTCAAAGCCAGTCTCAGCAACTTGGAGAGGCCCTAATCAACTTAGCAAGACCCTGACTCAAAATTAAAAAATAAAATAAAATAAAAGGGCTGAGGATGTGACTCAGCCATTAAGCACTCCTGGGATAAATCCCTGGTACCAAAACAAGCAAATAAACAAAACTGAACAATAACAAACAACCTAATACAAAATGGGCAAAATATTTGAAAAGACCCTTTGCCGAAGAAGATAGACGAATAGCAAATAAAATCATTGAAAAATGCTCATTGTAAGTCACAGGAGAAGTACAAATTAAGGCCACAGTGAGATCTCACTCCACCTAGTAGGTGGACTGAGACGAAGCACTTGGTGATAGCAAGCTGGAGAGGTGTGCTAGTGCAAGTGCACAGCTGCTCTGGAGTTCAGAAGCCATTAAAGAGCCAAGTGTTCACCTACTGCATGATCTAGCAATGCCACTCTTCAGCAAATGAACAATGAACAAAAACATAAATTAAAAATGAACAACAAAAAGGTTAATGCACAGCCTGTATATGAATATTTATAGTGACTTTATTCATAATTGCTCCCAAATTGAAAATAATCAAATAGCCTTTAACTGGTGAATACATAAAGCCTATCATGGGACATCCATATTCAATATTAAAAGGAACAAAAACATGTAGGCACATGGATGAATCTCAAACCCACAGTGCTGAGCAAGAGATGTCAGACTCAAAACAGCTGCAGACATATACAAAAGGCGAAAAAACAGGGAATCAATAGATCGGAGGTGGGGTTGACTACAAAGGAGCCCAAGAGGATTTTAGGGAAAGGTATAATCGAGCTGTGACTTGATTGTGACTCTACTGTATGTGTTTGTCAAAGCTCCTTGGAGCCAAATGCAGTGGCACATGGCTGCAACCCCAGCGACTCAGGAGGCTGAGGCAGGAGGATAGCAAATTCAAAGCCAACCTTGAAAATTGAACAAGGCCCTGCCTCAAACTGAAAAATAAAAAGGGCTGGGGATGTGGCTCAGTGATAGAGCACTGCAGGGTTCAATCCCCAGCATCAAAACCAAAGCCCAACTCATTGGAATGTACATTAAAAAGCGTGGTTTTACTTTATGTAAGTTCTATTTGATATTTTTTAAAAAAATACCAAACCGCTTGTTTACAGAATCCGTCAAACCTACCCACCCCTCACTTTCACCCCTTGGAGGAATTCTGATCTTGTAGTTATTGAAGAATTAGTATTCTTCTAGCCCAGGATGGGACTGGGGCCTGGGATGGCGGGAGGGAATTCCAGGAGGTGGCTGAATAGGGGCAAGCACGTAGTGGGTGAATTTTGAGAGGAAGCACTAATATGTCCTGGAGGCCATCCAGAGATGCATGTGATAATCGAGAGAGTAGCCTCTGGAGGTAGATGGCCTGAATTTGAAATTAGTTCTCCTGCTTCCGATCTTTGTGAGCTTGGGTAGATTACTATGTCAGTGTCTCAATTTCCATATGTAAAAAGAGATTAATAGTTAAATGTCTTATGATGATGAGAAGCAACCAATCAATACTTGTAAAGTATACAGACTAGTGCTGGGGATATAGTAAGTGCTCAGTTAGTGTTAGTTCTTATTATTCATGGGCTCCTTCAAACACCTCTTTGACATACTTCCAAATGCACACCCAGGCACACTTTGTGCCTAGCCCTGGGGACTGGAGGCTGGGCCCCTGGAGTAGCAATATGTTTGGGACATCTGAGATCTAGTGAAGAAGGCATGTGGGGCAAACTGACAATATAGGGTGATAAGTTCTAATAACTGAGAAAACAAGGACTATGGGGCCATGGAAGGAATTAAGAGTGTTTCTGTGAAGAGAGTCAGTGGCGTTAACCTGAGGAAAACCCCCCAAAGCCTTTACTTTTGAGGGGGGTTTTGAGGGGTAAATTGGAGTTTGGTGAATACTTCCCTGAATACCTTGTGAATCCATCAGAGTCAGAATCTGGAAAGTGTTCGAAGAGTGTTAGAGTGGAACACACACACACACACACACACACACTTCAGTGGTAATAGGTGAGGTTTTTACAAGAGGCAAGGCTGAATTAAGTAAAACCAGATCCTTGTGCATCCCAAGCAAGAAATAAAGAGGCCTGCCCTGGGCCAGGATGGTGGCAGAGGATAGGACAGGCAGATGGAGAAGGTTTCACGGTGGCCAGTTGCATGTGAAAGGTGAGAGAGGCTAAGGCCACAGCTGGGAGCAGACCTCAGATCCTCCTATTCTTTCAAAAACTATCTCACAGTGCCTTCTCTGGTTGTGGTGCCCAGGACCCAAGTGGAAGGATTCCCAGTGCGGTCATGGACTGAGATCCAGGCAGAGAAGGGTCTTGGGCAGCCATCAGGGTGTGCAGGGTTGCGCCTTGGGCGGGAGGTGAGCACTGGCGGTGATGCGGTGGCAGCTGGTTTGAAAGTGCTGGGGTCTGCAGTTCGGGTGAAAGATAGCCTGAGCACAGCCCAGCCGGCCTGTCACCGAGGCGAGCTGTTGGGCTTGGCAGCAGCAGGTCAGGTCTCTTCTGGAGAAGAGCAGCAAGGCTTGGCGTCTTTAGATGCTAGTCCCTGAGTGGATGGAATTTCTGAATCTTGAGAGAAGGAGGAAGCATCGAATGCACTAATATGTGCATGCAAAGGACATGATCTAGGAGCAGGAAGAGCCTGTTCTGCCTTCTATTTTTAACTACTACCCCATGCTGGAGGGAAGGCAAAACCAGGATGTCAAACTCAGAAGCATTCACAACAGTCAACTTGTCTCCACTTGTTTGAGGACTGGCCCCTGCTCTCCCACCCCTAGGTCATAAGTTTAAAAATAGTTCTCATTTATAGCACCCGTCATCCCAGTTTGGGAATCTCTCTCTGTACATACAGAGACATTATCAACTGCGACCATGACCTGCTCTGATAGAAGACAACAGGTTTGGTTGACACATCTTAAAGTGAATGTGCCCGCGAGGGACAATTCACCGTTGAGTTTGGTGCATACTCTGGTCCCTAGTAGTTTAACTTACATGCTTATATGTGTTGACTACCAACTCAGCCCATTGCTAAGAAGAAGGAATTGGAAGGTGTTATAGTTTAGAGGCGCCCTGTCCCCCAAAAGTTCATGTGTGAGACAATACAGGAACATTCAGAAGTGAAATGATTAGATTATCAGAGGTGTAGCCTGACAGTGGATGGATCTACTGAACAGGGTGGTAACTGTAGGCAGAAGGGGTGTGGCTGCAGGAGGTAGGTCACTGGGTGCATGCCTTTGAGATTTCCATTTTGTCCTTGGTGAGGGGAGCTCTCTCTCTCTCTCTCTCTCTCTCTCCTATTTGCCATATCTGGTGCTGCTTTCCTCTCCTATGACCTTCTGCCAGGATGTGCTGCCTCACTTTGGACCCAGAGCTACAGAGTCAGTGGATGATGGACTGAAACCTCTGAAACTGTGAGCCAAAAAATTTTTTCCTCCTCTAAAACTGTTGGTTTTAGGCCTTTCAGTCACAACAGTGCAAACCTGATTAAACCAGGAGGCCACTAAGTTGAGACAGCTCCAGAGCCTTGGGTTCCCACATGAGCAAACTGAAAGGTAACCCAGGGGATGGTCAGAGCCTGGGGAAAGTTTAACCAATCAGAAATTGCCTTGATTGCTAGCTAGAGATTTCGCCAATCAGAAACCACCAATTAATTGGCAGTGATTTAACCAATGAGAAACCGCCAATTGAATTCTAGCTAGAAATTACACCTATCAGAAGCCGCCAATGTCAAATCATGGACTTTCCAGTTCAGCAGGTCAGTTTTTCTCTCATACCCTCTTGATGGGAGCCCAACTACTGGTGATCACAATGTCTGACCCATTAGTTGCTGTCTGCTTTTAACTGTTTAAAATTTTAACCTACCCAAGTTTATCTGTTTTTTTAAATTTTTTTTGCAGTACTGGGGATTGAACCCAGGAGTTTCCCATTGTGCTACATCTTTAGCCCTTTTCTGTTTTTGAGACAGGACCTCACAAAGTTGCAGAGGCTGGCCTTGAACTTGGAATCCTCCTGCCTCAGACTCCTGAGTCACTGGGATGACATCATCCTTCCCTAAACAGTTCCTTCTCTCCTTTAATTCACACGAGAGAGAAAGATACCCTCCACCCCCACCCCCACTGACCCAGCAAGATCCCTAATCCTGCTTTCTTCAACCAGACTGCATTTAAACAATTGGGCAATGATTATGTATTATCTCTTGGTGTCCAGCATCCTTACTTTGTTCAAGCATTCCTTAAATACTTTTCTTGTAGATTTGTATTTGCCACCATCCTGATCATTCACCTGGACAGAACCCATTCCTTGAAGGAGGACAGGTCTTCTTGAACTTGGCAAGTGTCCTGTCGTCAATACATTAGAAATTCAGTAGGATAATGTCAGTCAGTCCTCTGGGTAAGTCCCAGCCAAGATTCCACTAGGATTTAACAGGGAACTTCTCTGCTTTATGATGTAGGTGATCATAGGTGACTGTTGAAGGTGAGTCATGTGGTAAGTGCAGGTCAGATGTCATTTCATGTTAAGGTGAAGTTGGGGCTGGAGGAAGCTGCTGAGATCTTTTCACTTACACTGAGCTGGAGATGCAGAAGAGGGGAGGCTGCTGGAAGCCATCTGTGAAACACATGAGGATCTCTCTGCCTGGATGCCAAGGAGAGGTAGGCCTGGCACTGGGAACTTTCCCTTGCTCTCCCAGCAATAGATTGCCCAGTGCACATGAGCTTTCCCTCCACTCTGCTAGGAAGGTTCCTCACGGTAGCTGTTCAGGAACTGAACAGCCCACCTTTAACCTTTTTTGGAAAGGAACATTCTATACAATCTCTTTGATGTCTCCCAATGTAAAAAGGCAGACGCAGGGGCCATTTTGCCAGTTTAATCCATCTGATCAGCTTGCCTCATCCTGCTCCTGCTTTGAAATTTTCTGTGTTCTGTGGTTTTTTCGCTCATTTCTCTTAGCTTTTATTTTTTCAGCCAGCCCATTCCACTGAGGGGAACCCCATTCCCACTGCCTGGGTGGAATGTGGGCAGGAGAAGGCTATTACATTTTGCCCCCAAAAGAATTCTAGATCCTTATCAGAAACTTCCTATTGTCCCTGTGAGGCTGCAAAGACTATGTCCATGGATGTGGTCACTAAAGGCATGGACAGTAATCATACTGCTCCAGAATCATTGACTTATTATTTAACTCTTTAATGTGGTTACACTCCTGTTCCTGACTACCCCAAGTGATGAGTCGTGAGGTTTTATCCTACTTAAAAATTTAGAGCACATTTGTGTCTCAAGTCTATTTTCTGTTGCTATAAACAGAATACCCAAGACGGGATAATTTATAAAAGAAAAGTTTATTTAGCCTCATGGTTGTGGAGGTCCAAAGTTCAAGATGGGGAGGTGAGGGTGGCCACACATCTTGTGAGGTCCTTATGCTTTCACATAGTGGAAGCTGAAAGAGGAAGGGAAAGTGGTTGTGTGTGGAAAAGACAAAACCCGAGGCAGCCTCCCTTTGTAACAATCCGCTCTCCAGGTAACTAATTCCCATGAGAATCAACAGTCATATGAGAAGGCATTAATCCATTCAGGAGGGCTCAACCCTTATGATACAAGCACCTCCCACCAGGCCCAACACCTCAGTGCCTCTGTACTGAGGAATTAAGTTTCCAACACTTCTCAGGGACAGACTCAAACCAGAGCCCAGGAGGCTCTGCAAATTCATCTTGGAAATACGTAGGGCTTACAACAAATAAATATTTCAAGAATGCACTAGGTGAATTTATAGATTTATGCTGGGTTGTTTGTTTTATGGTTTGAGCTTAGACTTCCTGCTAGTTGGGTTATAGTTTTAGGGAAGAGTTAACTCCTTGAGTGCAACATGAAGTTGATCTGTTTTTCTTTTCTTCCATCAATGAGTGCTCAGAGTGACTTATTTCAAAATTTCTAAGCAGGGTATTTATGGTTCTTTTTTGCTCTTAGTGATCACTGCTTACATAGTAATCACATGATCACATTTAATATTCTGATGGTTTTATTAACAAGTATATAATACATATATTGCATACTGTATATAGTATATGAGGACTGTACAGTACAAATTTATGTTCACAGTTTGACATGACAAAATGTCATTACTGAATTCCCATTGGACTACAGAGTAGAAACAGAGAAGGTACATTAAACATTCACATCTTTAGTAAGAAAGATTACCAAAATGTTTCAGTATTTGCAAGTATACTAATGCATGCTAAAAACCTTTACCCATTCAGTCTTATTAGCTTATAAAATATATTACACTTTATTAAAAATTTCTGCATAGTTTATACAAGTATTAAAGTACTGTAAATGTAATAATCCTGCTATACTTGCAGGTATGGTTTAAGAGATGCTAAGCAGAAAGATTATTTTGACCCTCTAACACTAAGTACATAACAGAAAAAAAAAAGTGCTAGTATTTGTAAAACATGTTGTAGCCCTCGTTTAATGCATGTAAAATGGCTTTGTAAATGTATTAAGTGAATTTGCAATCATTTAGAAATTGTTAACCTTGACCAAGAAGAGAATAAAGACAACTCTGAGTGACTTTATGTGTGACAGCAATTCCTTCAAGACAACTGTGTATTTTCAAACCAAATTGTTTTAAACCTTAGATCTTTGAGATTGTCTTTAAACCAATCTAATCAGGAATGATGTGCAGATATACAGTCTCAGCAATATAGTCTTTCAAATCCCACATTAGTGCAATACTGATAGTGCAGATGGGTGTTAAATAAAACATACATATACACATATAGTTCCCCTGTAATTCTGTTCCAAGGCTCTTGAAACTTCTGCATATTTAGCATCTCCTTGGTTGAACATAGCTATGCTGCAGACATTCTCCAAACCAAGCAAATTAGAATGTTAATGCCCATTTATGATGTAAATTCACATTTTGAAACTCTAATATGATGGATTCTGATTTAGTTTTTATGACTTCTCCAAGATGACACTTGAGCAATAATTGAATAAACTAACAATTTACATGACAACGACTTCATGTTTACAAATCATTCTCACCAAATTAAAATATTGCAATTAAATAATGATTGAGAATAACATGGCGAATCATTAAAAAAAAAACAAACCATGTTTCAAGGGCATCTTATCTCATATCTGAGGTTTTCCACAATAATAGCTAAATGACTAAGAGACTAAATTTCTCAACTATCATAGTAAAATACAAATATATATATATATAAGAAAATTTGGTAAGGGCCAATGGCATCTAAAGAATATCAAACCAGCATGGGAACAGAGAATGGCCACTCTGAGCTGCTTTTCTTTCAGAGTGAAAATGGATCTTTGTTAATGAACTATTAACAAAGATCGAAGCAAGCTGCATAGTAACATAATACAGTCTTCTGAACAAAACTTAAATATGCTGTAGCAGACATCAAATTTCATGAGAACCCATGAAGCCTTCTATTAACTGCACTCAGACTTTGAGCTGTTTCACAGATCAATTCTACCCTTTCTTGTCTCCTTTCCCCGCTTTATATGGGCTGGAACACAAGCTGGTGATCTTCCCTACAACAAAAAAATCCCCTGCACTCCCTCTCAATTCTTCAGTGTATTGTTGAAAAACCACTTCAAGACATGAACACTCTGGCATAAATGTGACTAAGCATTGACAATACAGATGATACCTGCTAGAAAAGAAGTCATTTCTGTTCCTTAGTTCATTTCTTAATTGCAAAAAAAAAAAAAAAAAAAGGAAAACAAACAAAATCCCCGATTAGCATGTTGTAATATTCTAAACATTTTGCAGTGCTGAAAGAAAAGAAATCCAAGTGCCAAGATAAACAAATTTCTTTGCGTTTCTCATCTACATTTCCTTCCAGCTGGTTCACAGAGCTGACAGGGGTGCCGGCCCTACAGCTAACTTAAACAGCGCCACCAAAGTAAGCTCCCCGGGTGATTTGCAGGCCTCCAGAATCATTCATTCAATGATGTTTTAAAACAGTTATGTATTCCTCCCAGTTTAGATTGTGTTGGATCCTGAGCTGTGGCTGGGATGAATCTTCAGGATTCCATTCTTCTCTCTTCTCCTCCTCCATCCTTCATGGAGGGATGAAGGGGCATTTGGTTATGCAACCATATTGAAGACCTTTGCTCATTTTCTTCGAATTGAAGACTAATGACATTTCTACTTATCAATTATTTTTACTGGACTGTGGAACTCAAAAGCCTGCTTTTGAAAAACTTTCCGATAATGGTGCTATTTCTCTTAAATACGAGTCATTATTTTCAGTTTCTTCTTCTGACAGGATAATGGATAGTGATGGGAAACTCCTAGTTCTGACAGTAAACTTTTGGGAATTTTCAAGCTACATATATAAATCCCTGAACTGTGGTTTTCTATATTTTTCAAAAGTCTGTTCCTAAAATGAAGGTATGTGTGCTTCACAACTAGTTATACTTACAAATAGTGTCACTCACGTGTTAACTGAATCAATCTCCTAAAGCCTTAGCAGATGCTCACTTATGATATGTGCCATGAACACAAAGGACAGCCAGTCTGGCACCTCCCAGCTCACACAGAAAGCTATGCGACTGATTTGACAGGGGAATACAAGTACCACTCAATGTTTCCCTGTATGCAAAAAAGCTATAAGTAAGTTAGATAAAAGAAAGACCATTCATACCCTTACCCAAAAGATTTTTTTTTTTAATCATTACTGGGCAAATATTTCTGTGGATTCCTTATTCTCAAACTTGACCATCCAAAGGATATCGTAGAGGAATGGAGACAGTTGTGTGGATAACCCCACAGGCACCTGGTTTTGCAGCATGGTTCTGCACTCTGCAGAGACTGAAGCTCTACAGATGCACGGCACAGCTGACCAAATCTGGACACCTCACTGACAGGCCCTAGCTCAGGAGGAACTGCCCACTTCCCACTTTGCACCCTGCATCTCCCCTCAATGCTTCTCTGCTTCTACTGCTTGCTGTTACAAGGTACAGCAGTATCCCATGTCTTGAGCTGTCACATATCACCCACCTAATTTGGCATCCCTGGCTCATCACCCAATGGTGGCACAGCCCTCCATGTAGCTTCCGGCATACAAGAGGGCATTGATTTAGAAGTGACAATAATCCAGGTCCACACGGAAGATGTGTGAAGGACAATGGCAGAGTTGACTGGGCTCATGTGACATCTTGCTGCATGTCCTCCTATAACTGGTGATTGGGGCCACCCTTCTCTTTGCTGTCAAGCATAAAATGGGATCACCAGGCAGAGAGGTAAGGATGTCTCTGGCAAGGACTAGCAGGCTTGATACTGTATTTCTAACACATTTACTTTGACATTCTTTGAGGAATACATGGAGAAACTGACAATTGGTATGTTAGTTTACATGTTCCCTTATTCTCATTACATTAAACGTAAGAAGGGTTTGCTTAGCATCCCCGGAAAAAAAAAAAAAGTGTTCACATTCTTTAGGTCTGACCCGTGGTAAGGAGAGGGAGGATTAGAGAGTATCGACTACTGACCATATGGAAGTTTTGAATGATATAAATTCAGAGATTCAGACCAGCTGAATCAAAATTAAAATGTACATGTAAAAAATGAGTTAGATAATGGGAGGGAGGACAGAGAGAGAGCCAGGAGAGTGGGGAGTCACAATGAGGCGGAGACGGAGGCTTTCAGACTAACATGTGGCGTTTCCTATGTAGGGCAAGGTGGTCAGAACGGGAGAAGCTTCGGTCACAGTCTGGGCACTGGAAAGGTTTGATTCCAGTATGTTTGCGGAAATGTCTTGTTAGTTCATCAGACCGAGCAAATTTCCATGTGCATCCTTCCCATGTACATTTGTAGGGTTTTTCTCCTGCAAAAGGAAAGAGAAAAGAGCTTAATTTTTTTTTTGAAAAGATGGTAAAGGCTGAGTTAATGCTATTGAAAAATATTATTCCCAAGAGAAGGTCATATATTTGTCCCTTCGATAACACACTGGTCTGTAAAGCATTTCGGGACAAATAAGAAAAAAACGAATCAATTCTTCTAATGTTTAAATGACTGCTAGCAAAAACAAAACAAAACCCCCAAATGGAGATGGATTTTAAGAGTTCTTAAAGCATAAAGAAAATGAGATCCATTCTGAGTGACTACCAATCTGAAGAACATGGTGATCTATACTGGTATTTTTCTAAGTCTTCAACCTACTTGAGAGCTTAATTATATGTAGTACTACGGATTCAATAAGTCAAATTTCAAAGTTTGAGGTATTTTCCTATAACTATTCAAAAGTTTTCAAATAATATGCCACCTCTCAGAAGCTAGGTTTCTACATCACCCTCCTGTATTAGTGATAATTACAGGTGATGATTAGAAGACCCTTATGGGAAAATGATGAGGAGAACCAGTCTGAAAGCTCTTACTAATAAAAAGCGCTATTAATAGCAATCTTAACATTTAAAAGGACCAATTCAGGTTAAGCATCCCTAACCCAACAATCCCAAATCCAAAATGAGCACTGACACATTGACGTAGGTAGAAAATTCTACACCATAAACTTCGTCTCATGCAGAAAATTAAACTATTGTACAAAATTAGCTTCAGGCCATGTATATAAATAAGGTACATATGAAACAAATTTTGTGTTTAGACTTGGATCCTATCCCCAAGATATCTCATTATGTATTTGCAAATATTTCAAATTCCAATCAAATCTGAAATCTGAATCACATCTGGCTCCAAGATAGCAGATGAGGGATACTCGGCCTGTCGAGGGTACTGGGTATCAGATTAACATGCCCGCTCTCTAGAAACCTTGCTAGATTTATAGGATCTCCTTTGCCCACAGAATACACATAACAAGAGGTATATTTGTACATCTGAATTGTCATCTAAATATTTCAATGCCTTCCTCATTTTAGGCTGGAAGTTGTTAACCATGCCTGAGTCTCACCGACATCTCAGGATGCTTCCAAACCCCAAATTCCTCTCTTAGTTAATGTTCCTAATAAGAACAATTCTCAAAATTCAGTAGGGCAATCTGCATTCTGAGTTCAGGAAAATGTACAGAGAGGCAAATTGCTGCTAAACCAAAATTTTACATTGGACAGTCTGAGGTGACATGAGCTTACTGTACACATCAATCATCAATACTGACTGCAATCAATCAGGCTATTGAAAACGTTTCTGTATGATTTCCTTAAGTCAGGAAAGCAGTGATAGCAAGTGCACATTTTCTCCATCTATGTAACAATGTTTATATGATCTGGCTACTCACTATCTATTTTCAGTATTGACCAAAATGGAAGATTTCCTAGAACAAATAGTGTAGGCAATGGCATAGGAGTTCCTTCAATTTTAAAAGATGGACACTACCTGAATATATTCAATTTTTATTTCTATGGAGGACAGCATTCTATTTGAATTCCATTTCTCTGGCACTGTTGCATTTTATTGCTCTGTGTAAAGAAGTGTGCTTTGCTATGATAAATTTTATCATATACATATGCTACAAGAGCTCACAGGAAGGCCACATCCTTGGTGGTGAGAGCGCTTCCCCTTCTGTTCCAGCAACAAAGTCTCCATCCCTTTCCTGGCTAGAGGACAGTACTTCAAGAGATTGTGGGGACCTGGTTGCAGGGATTATTCTAATCTACTCAAATTCATTACAAAAGGCAAACATTATAAAAACTGCTCTTCTATGACTGACAGAGACATCTGTGGGTGACTGTGGTAACTTTGCAGAGGCCTGGAAAACTTTCAACATGCAGGATGAGAGCTCCTAATGCAAAACCCTGGAGACTAGAAGTGTTTCAGACTTCAGAGTTTTTTTAGATTTTGGAAAGTTTGCACAGACTTTATCAGTTCAGCAGGTCTAATCCAGAAATCCAAAGTGCTCCAAAAACTTCAGATTTCTAATTTTTGGGTTAGGGATGCTCAACCTGCAAAACATGGTGGAAGCCAGAAGTTGACTTTCACCTGCCTACTTCTTAAGATAGAAGCGGGGCCAGTGTTTCTACTACCTGTATGTGTTCGTCTGTGTGCTTTCAAGTGGGAGCTTTTAGTGTACACTTTGTTGCATCCATCATAATCGCATCTGTGTATCCTCCGCTTCCTTTGGGTATCTGGAGATTCCACAGGTAAAGGTCTCTTCCCAGGCTGCACTATGACTGAGGGGTGATTCCTGTGAAAGCCAAGGTCAAGTGAGAACTGTTGAGTGAAGCTGCTGCCTTTTCTTCAGTCAACTAAAAGCATTAACAACATTGGGCAAAAACAAACAAACAAACAAAAACCCAACAAAATAAACAACAACAAAAAATTTAGCCGTTCAACCCAAGAAGCACTGCTATATTCATTCAACAAACATTGAGTGAGCACCTACCATGAGCCAGGCACTGGGCTTGGCACCAGGACACAAAGATGAATAAAAACAGGGTTCCTGCCCTCGAGGAGCTCACACTCTAGGGGGAGACAGACATGGAGATAAGTAATGACAGCAAGAAGGGTTAGATGCTATGCTAGAGGGAGGTGCCACGCTGGGAGAGGATCTTTCCTGCAGTAAAAACCTGCCTATCGATAAGATTTCATGGTACTAGGCAATGCTGAACATGGTACTATATTTTTCCATTGGTGGCACTGATTTTTGTTATTATTCTTTAGGGAAAAATAGAAAAAGTCAAATTCTTATATCTCGAGCAACAATACTGTAGGATGTCTCTACATTTCATCCTTTATATAACTAACATTTAGCAGCATCTTTTAAAGACTGCCAATTCACGTTCAAATTTCAAATGCTGGCTCTTATGAGGAAAAAAAAAATGTTGGCATTGCCATCTTCACAAACATAAATGTGTAGTACAGACAGTAACCAAGCCTCTGGCTGCTCACTGAGCTCCACATACGTGGGATAGAAGACTGACAGCAGCCTGTGCTGGCACTACCACTCCTGCACTAGAAAGAGTTCCACTGCAGCGTTAGGAGGGAGGGTGAGGGCCAGGTGCGGTGGCACACACCTGTAAGGCTGGTGATGTGAGGCTGAGGCAGGAGAACAGCAAGTTCAAGGCCAGCCTCAACAACTGAGTGAGACCCTATTTCAAAAGAGAAAAAAAAAAAAAAAAATCCTAGAGGGGAGAGAGGAAGGCCATTCCCCATGACATCAGCTCCCCAGCATCAACCTGCCAGCTCCCCCTGGGATGCCTGACATCCTTCCTACTTTCTCTCACATTCCAGAATTTGCATAATTTTCCTAGGTGGATCTGAAATCAAATTCCATTAAGCATCATTACTATCAACTGTGTCTTTCTCAGAAAGGAAATTTGGTTGAGAGAAAAGGCAGCTGGGGAAAGGCTGAGAAAAGCTGTGCCTCATGTTCTCAGGCTTCCCTCTGACAGTATCTGCCACCAAGAAGCTCCAACCGCCCATTCACTCTCCTGATGATGGAGCACTCTACACATTACAGGGGCACGTGCTGGCCTCCAGCTGTGACCAAAGATGTCTTTCGCTCCTAAAGATGTTCTGGATCACATGGGAATGTTTTGTGAGAGTGTGCAGGAGGAGAAAAAAGACTGGTGAAAAGGGGAAAAGACAAGGATTTGATGAGGGTGAACACTCAAGTTGTTGAGACCCAAACAAATAAATCATGCAGTCAATAAGGGAGTCCCTGAAATGAGATTTGTTTTTTGTCTTTTAAAAATCTGAATACACATCCCTTGTCAGTAAGGTTGACAGGCATGCTAAGAAGTGATGAGAAAAAAGAACAAAAGATATGATTATTTTAAGTGACCTTGACTTACTCCTGACACTCCTATTAGGAAAGAAAACTGTCAGCTGCGAGTGTCACTTGGCCTTCCTACCCTGATGCCTGGAAGGGAGGAGGGAACAGATGGACAAACCAGGAGTGTTTAGAGACTCGGGGCGGGATGGAGAGAAAGTCTTTAATATCTCTCTCTCTCTCTCTCTCTCTCTCTCTCACACACACACACACACACACACACACACACACGCGCACACACACGCGCGCGCACTTACAAATAATGGGGAAAACAGAGAAGCCAGAGGTTTACAGACATAATTTTTTTAAATGCGGAATTATTCGTTCACAATCCTTCATAAAAAAGAAATGTATCAATTTATTTTTAACTTTCAACTCTAGGAAACCAAATGCTGAGGAAGAAATTCAATGGTTAACTCTATCTCCTAAGTCTCTGGGATACGGGGCAAATATCTATCCCAGGATAACTTTAGAAATCTCTTGCAATTTTATTGGACTTTATGGGACAGGAATCTAATAGTTTTAGCACAAGTGATTACGATTGCTTTTCCTAGCTGTGGATCTGGATACACTGAAAGGTTTTGGGCTCCAACTTTAAATTCCAGTTCTGTCACTGATAGCATCTGTGATGCTGGGCCAGGTACTTAATTTCTTTGTAACAGGCGCGATGATTGCAATGCTACCTCAGAGGGCTTTTGGGAGACACAGTATTTTCTTCAAAGGTTATTGTAGGAAATGTGCACGAAGCACCTAAGAATGACATTTGCCCCAGAGGTAAACTTCCTAAATGATAGCTGTTGATAGGGTCTTGAGACCTCACAGTTTTCTGGTCTTCTAACTCCTCATTCTTAAGAGGAGATTCAGGATCATAACCAAGAAGTGAGAACAGCTATCAAGTATCAGATACCTGATCGCTGTTTATCTGGTCTTTGTTTTGAGTTAGGCTGACCTCTCCTAAGTTTGCTACAATACAGATGACAGAGCAATTGGATCCTTAAGCTTTTTGTTCTACCTACAGCTTCACATATGCAAATATATAACAAGAGGCATCTGATATACCTGTGAGTGCTGTTAAGGCTAAAGTTCTAACTCTAGGATCAAACAAATGAATTTTAAAGCCGTAACCTCAGTCTTTGGGAAGAGGTGCTTCCTAAGGCAAATATTCCTGTGTCTGCCTCACTGCAATAGTCCTGGGCTCTTGGTTCAAGTGACCCGTTCCTAGCTAGCTGGTTTCCTATGTGGGCTGCTACTGGGCCCACTCCAAGACATTACTTAATCACATCTGTAAGAGAATTACTTAAAGAGTCCATGTCCCAGTTGTGGCTAATCTGAATTTTTTTTTTTTCTCCCCTTTTGGAGCAAAATGCTTTCTTAGGTCAGCATTAAAATAAGCACATTACTCATTCCTCATTAAAAGCCATTGGGTTTGAGATCACCCAGAAAATGAGAGACTGCTTTCAAATATGCTTCTAAAATGTTTTGAATTATAATTCGGAATAGCCTAGACTTTGGACAATACTTTTTCAGTCAATGGATTTCTCCCTATGTTGGTTCTTGGCTTTATTTAGTTACATGGTATCTTTTCTGGGGGGGGGGGGGGGCGGGCGGCAGGAACAATTACAAGTTAACAATTACATGTTACCTTGCCAGAGATACCCCTCATCATCAGAAAGAGGTGATTCAGCCTTCCAGATGTGACCATTTTACTCAGTCACTGTGCTTCCTTTTACCTGAGTGCTTAAATAGATGCAGTCAGCTCCTTAGCTATGGACAAGACAGCAGAGGCAGCACTCATCAGGAACAGATCAAGTGCAGGTCCCCACAGCAAACTGTGATTAAGGCCAGTGACTGAACGTCTAGCTCATCAGTTCTCTATTTACCCTGAAGGAAACAATTCCTTTGCAAATACCTGGAAAAGTCTCTTTAGGGAGGGCACTATGTAATTGTGAGCAGTAACAGTATACAACTCTCTCAGACAGTCTCCCTGCTGGCTGCTGTAGCTGGGTAAGAAGATGCATTCTTTACTTCATCTATCAGGGAATAAATGATAACAAAAACAAAAAAGACTACAGCTCACTGCAGGGGAGAATTAAAAGTGGGCTACCACGAAGGCATCTCCCCAGGCTAAATGTGGGTACCAGTAGATTATATTTGAAGTCACTAGAAAACAGCTCCTCTAAAACCAGAGACTTTGATTTGGCTGTTAAGTGTGTAAGAGGAAGGTAGAGAAGAGAAGTGAAAAGATGGATAGAGCATTTATTCAAGGTGGAGAAAAAAGTGATACGGGAAGAAGATGATGGTGGGACCCAGCAGAGACAATGGCTATTGCCCTTGAACTAGGCCATTGAACTGAAGCACCACAACATAATTACAACAGCAATGATTCTAATCAATAATGAAAGTAAAGAGGAGTGATTAGCCCAAGGTCATACACGTGGCGAGCAGCCAGGATTCAAAGGCCATCTTTGCAGCAACCGCAAACATAGCCTGCAGAGTGACCACCTGGCCAAGGCAAGGATGTCTACAGTGGCCGATCCCACAGGGGATACTATTTGACCTGTGTCAGAGCACGTGCACACAGCACAGGCCTCCTGCGGATGGCAATTCTACAGGACACAGAACACCTTGCAGGCAGCTATGAAGATCTTAGACTAGAGTCCTTTCAGCACTGAGCTTCTCTGGGTCTCAAGAACAAGCTTCTGTTGCCAGTGCTGTTTACAGGACTCATTTTGGAACTCCTCTTTGGGGCTTGAGGCTGGCTGGAAGACTTTGATTAAAGACATCTCCCATAACAGACATATCAGGAATGACACCAGAGAGGAATCTGTGTGTCCACGTGAACCATTTCATGACCCCAGCTACGTGGACTCTCTAGAACACATGATCCAATCTATGCAAGGATTCGCCCTTTGCACAGGAAAACTATGCACACAAGCCAGGAAGGATAGGAAAAACAAACAAAAAGATTTATGTGGTGAGGTGAAAAATCATGGGTGACAAATTCACTGAAAAGCTGAGGTAACTGTTGTCGCAATGCTAGAAAGTGCACTGTTTTTGGAGAGAGTCTCTGTCTTTGACCAGAGCTACCGTCCACTAGATGCAACACAATGTAAGAAGTTCCTGGTCATTTACAGCATGCCACTTTTGCAACCTGTCTTTCCACTCCAGGTCCCAAGACGCAAAAAAGCCAGGTACGCCTAAATATACTTACTCTTGCAACAATGCTTGAGGGGGGGACACCGAGTTCATTAAAGGGGGTGGTGACATTTCTTCGGGATAATAATCTGTTCTCTGTGGTTCAATCCCAGGTTCAATTTTAATTTTTTTCTGTAATATGGGCTTCTCATATGATTCAATTACAGGTACTAAAAAATAAAAAAGGAAAAGTCACTCTACATATAATTTGCCAATTTCAGCTTTTAAATGCTCACTACATAGCTCCTATCTATAGCATTAATGTGTGAATATTTATTTGCCTTTGGCAGGATTAGAGCAAGAATAAATTTGTGAGAGATTGTTTCTCCTGACTATTGTTTTGCAAGCAAGCAGCAAACATAGGGACCTGGACTTCTTTGCAAAGATTCTTCCTTATGAATTCTGGTCATCTCTTTCAACCTGTAGTCTTGTGTCAGACCAGCTGGTAAACAAGGTGGCTTTTCAGAGCCACTATTTATCACTGTGACCAAAAAGTATTTATTAAATGCCTTCTGTACCCCAAACTATGTTAGTATTCAATGAAAGAAGGTACAAAATCAAGGGTTTTTTTTCTATCCCAAGGCTGACAATTATATAATGAAAGCAATCATCTCAGGATAGTAAACAGCCTAACTCTCCAATATGGACTCTTCAAAACAAAAAACAAAACCAAGGAAGTGCCTCGGGCACTATATGTTTCCTTCCCAGAACTCAACAGCTTTGCCTGTGCCCCCGCCCCCCTCCCCACCGCCACTGTCCAGGGAAGACCTGGCACATGAAGGGGTCAGCAGCTCTGGCGCCAGCAGAACTCACCTTGCATGCTACTGTTTGAATTTTCCATCTCTTCCGACAAGGAGACCATGAGCGGCTGCTGGAGGTGGCTGGTGTACATGAAGGGGACGGGCTGCACCACGACTGGTTGGATGACGGGCAGAATGCCCGGGCTCCGGATTCCGTGCCGAGAGAGGGCAGCTGCCATCACCGGTGGCATGGACAGCGGCACACTGAAGGGCTGCACGCCTGGGGAAGGGGGTGAGTACTTTTTGATGGGCGGGCTAGAAGAAGGCATGCTCAGCCCAGGGGACGCCCTCCTGTGAGAGGACGGGAACTTGAGCGAAGAAGGAGAATTCCCAGCCGAGGGTGGCGAACCCCGCTTGTTCACCGTGAGGTCCACTGGCTCCATCTGTATTCCGTGTGACAGGCCCTCTGGGGTCTGAAAGAACTTATCGGGTAACGGCGTGGAGTAAATGACCCCATACTTGTTGGGCTTCATGGGCTCCATGTAATTAGATGGGTAGGACTGTTGGAAAGAAGAAAAAAGAAACACATGTCACCACAGTCAGATGAGAAATGTTATTTGCTTGAAGTACAAAGTAAAACAACAATATCTAACAGGGCACAATCACATGGGCTTTAAAAAACAGTTCACATATATAATTGATTTCCCCGCCCCCCCCCCCAAAAAAAAAAAAAAAACATGAGAGAGATGCTCTAGCAAAAATGTTAGAACCAATAAGACCAGTGTGGTCCTGGGGATACGTGGGAAATCTGCAGTTAGTTATTCTAAGATTGCCCAGTCCAATGTCAAGGTTGATACCAGGTGAGGCTCTAAAGCAGGTTGTGTCACAGGGCTTGTGGGTCTTTATTATTAGGACTCAGTGTTAGGAAACACCAAGACCCAGCTAAGCCACATTAACCTTGCTGCTTTTCTGATGGGACTTCTTTTCTGATGGGACTTCTTCAACTGGCAGAAACTCTCTAGCTTTAGTATCTTTAAACTCTGCAGGACATGAAACATTCCTTATGCTAATAGTACCTTCTGATGGGTTCCAGCTGTGAACAACCCATTCCTAGAATGGCAGAGGCAGGAGGATTTCAAGTTCAAGGCCAGCCTTGACAACTTAGGGTGGGAGGTGTAGCTCAGTGGTAGAGCACCCCTGTTAAACTCCCAGGACCAGGAGCTGGGCAGGGGAATGAAGCAGGAGTGGTTTTGACTGACTGAGAGCTCTACTGGGACCATACCTTTCCTCTCTGGGCCTAGACTATGTGCATCTCCACCTGACTACACATCAGAATCACCTCCGCTTTCTGAAATTCCAGGTGCCTGGTTCCCACTCCAAGCAACTGAGCATCATCAGAGTACCCAGAAGTAAGGGATTAGCCAGTGAAACCTCTTTATTATCTAACTTTGTTTGTCTTTATCTGGTTTTGATGTCCGTTCCTTATCCTTATGCTTCTGTGTTTTGTTTTCTTCTGCTCTTTCTGTATCTGGATCATGATAATCTGTATAATCTCCCAAAATAGCAGCAGGGTGCATGCCCACTGGGGAAACCTATGATACTCAAGGAGAATGACATTTATTGCTTTAAAATGGTTATGTGTTTATTTAAATGTGTAAGAGAAAATGGTTCTATTTCTTATAGTAGTGATATATAAAGAGTTCAAAGCCAGCCTCAGCAAAAGTGAGGTGCTAAGCAACTCAGTGAGACCCTGTCTCCAAATAAAATACAAAAGGGCTGGGGATGTGGCTTAGTGGTGAGTACCCCTGAGTCCCATCCCTGGTACACCCTGCATACCCCAAAAGCAATTCTAGAAAAGAAGGCAAGAAAAATGACTATCAGAAGTGCAGGTGCTCTGAAGGTGGGTACCCAAAAATCCAACTTCCTGGAGGTTGTGAGGTCAAAATTTAAAACTGGATTCGAAGAGATAAACCAGGTAATGAGCTTAACATAAAACTTGACACACCAGGTTGTCTTAGGAGTCCCTTCTTGTCCTTACACAAGAGATGTACACTGTAATGGGCTGTGAAATTCCAAACAAGGCTTCTCAAATTTCTCTGTCCACTCAAATTCACTTGGGCATCTTGTTAAAGATGCGGATTTTGAATGACTAGGGAGCAGTCCAAAGTGCCAGAGACCACTTTTTGAATAGCAAGGCTCTAAATGACAGAATAAAGATTGACTGAAGTGGGGGTGGGGGGTGGGGGCAAAAAGAATTGTAACTGCTAATACTGCTCAAGGACAGGAAGGATATAAAATCAGAAAATACAAAATACACAAAATTTTAACACCAGCTTTGAGTTATATGTCAAGGATTGAATGAAGATGATTTCTACATTTCTTTAGAACCTATCACAAAGAAGCATACCAGTAAGTGGGATGTCCAAAATACACAGCAACATTAATATTACATATGTTTCAATTTAAATATTAACCAACAAGAAAAAGAATCACAAGGTTCACTAGAAATTATTACAGATGATGCATAATGAAGAGTTCAGGAATTAATTAAATTCAGGGAAGAGACAGGCTTCTCCTAGTTCTAAAGTTGAACGTGCTTTTTATAATTCTCCAGAGGGCAAAAGTCCTGGTGCTAGCAGAAAAGTTCAGGAAATGGAAGGCAGCATCGATTCTATTTACCAAAATGTAGCTTCTCCCTTATTTTCAGCCCTATTCTTCCAAGACCTCCCTCTGACCTAGATTTTAAGGCCAATAGTTATTGGCAGCTAAATAGGAAGCAAAATGAGGACATACTTTCATTGCTGTCATTGCTGGATTTTTCTATCCATGGCATGGGTTTAAGGCAAGTAGGAATTTAGAACCTTGGGGGATTTGTAAATTTAATATTCTCAGGTTTCTCAAGCCATCAAGAAAGAAGAAGTCACACATGAAGCTCAGTTTTAGAAAAACGCAGTTTTTACCAATAGTTTGCTTTCAAATGCGTGCCCCCTCCCCTACTGGACATGTATTTCTTCTGAAGTGCCAGGGAGACATATATATGTCGCCAGTCACCCAACTCTTGAGTACTAATTAACTATTTCCAGTCCAACTGCCTCACAAAAGAGTGAAGAAATGTGGTCCTCCAAACCAGTTCACTGGCAAATTGCATTGCAGTGTTTATCAGAATCTTCTCTGAGCCACGTTTACTTTAATTATTTGGGTGGAGCACGGAGCTACTGCAATCAGCTGGCAACCATTTGGATCTCCACAGAGTAAGGACTGTTACAGGGCTCCACTTGGGTGTGCCCTGGGCGAGTCCACTCTGGTAACAGTTGCTTCCCTTCTGCTCCAGACCATTCCTATCTTCTAACAAAGCAATGCAAATAGGCGTGGCTGTACTGGTCCTAAATCCAAATCAGCGGCAAGGGTGGATGAAGCAGAAAATTCGTTGTTTGTGGCCATGGACGGACATTCAATGCCGACCCCCCCCCCCCCCCCCCCCCCCCCGTTCTGGAACAGATCATCCCAAAGACAAGACACAAGCAAGTTCTACCCCAACCCCCAGCTTCATCAAGGGAGGAAAGGGGTCTAGTTTTCAAAACCATCTGTTAAGAAGGAAAGTTCCTTCCTTCTGTTGGAACATGCACTCAAACATCCACACCTCCAGCGTGTATGTAGTCACTGGCTGCTGCTTCTCACTGGAATGTGAAGCGAGGGCCTGGCATAGGTGCTCAATAAACACTTGACGACTGCTTGGAGCAAATTAACACGCTCTCAGCAGGCCTTCACCGATGCCAGGCTAAGCAGAGGACCAATTCTTTTGAATCTTGGCGGGAGGGTGAGGGGCGGAGAGATATGTTGGGGAAAAAGGCAGAGGGTTTGGATAATTTTCCCAAAGGTCTACCGCTTTATACCAAAATGAGAATTTCCATAGCTTCTTATTTTATTAGGAAAGGTTTTGGTGAGTTTTCCATAAGGAGTCTGTTTAAGTGGGCAGGGTGACTGAACACATCTGGAAATGACTTGCCCCTCTGTGCAACCAAAGCAGAAGGCTCTCTTTCTACCAGCCCAGAAAAACCATGGAAAGTTAGTTAGGATGGAGCAAGGGAAACTACTGGTTCTAAGTACCTCTCAATCTCTAAAGAGTCCGAAAGAAGACAACATTCACAAACCAAAAAGAAAAAAGGAGGAACACACTTCTTCAAAAGTAATCTTCCCATAGGAACACAAGATATTTATAAAAAGATATTTATTAAAGGATATTTTTTTTAAAAAATTGGCTTTTTAAAAAACAATTTGCTTTCTGATTTCCTGAATCAAATCCTTTAAATTTTCAACCTTTTTAGAAATGGTAAAACAAACAAACAATTTCTTTACATGTGCATATTTCACAAATTAAAAAAAAAAAAATCAAGGCTTAGGGACCTGCTGGGGAGTCTCCCAACCTGGGGACAGTGAGCAGCAGCGATCCCTGGCGCAGACCTGGAGGGAGGGATACTCCACTCCTTGTTCTCACACATTCTAACAGGGTGAGCCAAAGCCTCAGAGCATAAGCTCAGCAGCAAATAGTATGGGGACTTATATTTTAGTAAGAGAAAAAAATGACATTTTTCACTTTTTCTAAGCTATGGCAAAATACCAAATAAGCAGATTGCTTCTGCTGGGCTCTTCTTTTAAGGGGTGGGGAATAAGTTACCATAAAATATTTTTATTCATAAGTGGGACTTTTAAAAAAATTGTATAAATGTCCCATGTTGCCTTAACATTTATAACATATACTTGAGTAGTCAAAGACTCTGACCCTCGAGCCAAAGACTGAAATAAAAAGAAAAAAAGAATAATAAATTAGATTCATACAGTGCATCTATGAAGGTAAAGAAGATGAAATCTGAAGATGTGATTAAGAGTGGAAACCAAAGCTCTTTATTTAACTTTTTAAAACAAAAATAATTACAACTCATTACTCTTCTAATGTTTCAGTTAACTAAAATTTCTTCTCTGAATTAAGGGAAAAGAAAAACCTTCATTGTAAAGACTGACATTAACTTTTGGTGAAAATATCTAATTAAATTTTGTAGGTGTCAGTTGAAATCCAGAACATGAAGGAGAAAAAGATTATTAGCTGCAAAAATATACTTCTATATATTTTAACTTCATGTATTAATACAAGTTATAGCATTACAATAGTTACTTTCAATTTATTTTATTTCCCATTTTTCACTTACGTGCATTTCCTTTCACTTAATTATTTCATATCAATTTAGCAATGTGGATCTTCATTTTAGCTGGAAATGAGGCTCTTGAGCCATATTTCCATGCTTGATTAAAAGCACTGGAAGTACACCCAAGAGTGAAACCCATCAGTGATGGTTCTGCATCATTTGTCAAATTAGTCATATTCTCCAGCACTGAGAACCTATTCACATTTCAAAGACAGAATTAATGGGGAAATTGTTTCACCTTAATTTTCCTCCAAGAGGACCCTGCACGGCTGGGGGAAAAGGGGTTGATAAATGGCAGCATGGACTAAAATGAGAAGTAAATTTACTTTTCCAATTAATAAAATTATTATTGCTTGGTTATTATCACATTCAGACACTCGGTTATCCAGTTATCATGCTGGAATGTAAATGTCATTTCCTTCAAGACACTCTGACTTAGCTTTTCATTACAGACACTGGTAAATACTTCACTGGCTTAGTAATATCCATGGCAACTGGGTTCCGAGGGCCTCGAACTGACCCCCCGCGCATAAACAGTTTTGGCAGGAACCTCCCTCAGCCAATGCATAAGGATGATCTAATTTTGCAAGCGTGTCATTACCAACCTTCGGATACACAAACCCAGGCCAAGTTTTTCCCCTTGTGAATATTTTCCAAGCCCGAGGAAGAAAAAAAACCAAGACAGAGTGGGAGCATCGCCTTGTTGTTCAATTTTCACTAAAACAGATCCCCTCTAGTCTAAGCCACTCCTGCTCTGAAGTCAGACACCCCTCTGCCCACCACGTCTCCTCTTCATGGCACTAGTTACTAGTCCCCTGGTGTCTCACAGTACCTGATGGCCTGGCTCGGGAGAGAGGCCAGCTTAGCAGGAGGACGTTTTCGATGACAGTGGACATGATTCCCGCCCAGCCAGATTCTTCCCAATGAAATGAGATTCTGTCCTCACTGCCAAGTTCCTTCTCTCTGGTTTCTCAGTCATCTCTCATGTGGTCACAGCCCCTTGTGGCTGTTTGTCGATGATTTTTAAGTGACTCATTTTACTCTTGATATGGTTTTACATACAAAAGGTTTGGGGAGTTTTGTAAATCTACTTCTGTGACAACCACATTCTCCTGTGGCCTAAGAGTGATGCTGGGCATGTCTTGGAGGGTGTGGGGGACACACCGAGGAAGCAGGGGTCACGTTCATTAAGGGATGCAGCTGCTTGGGGGGGGGCACACCCCTCATCTGTTACTGCTCTACCTGCCAAATGACTGGCAAGTGGTGAGTAACTTCAGGGACTGACACTAGACACACCCGTGTTGGTATGACTCGGAATAAACAAGGAGAGGTATTCAACCCTGGAAAACTTACCACCGAGACAGGGTCCATCGCCTCTTGCTTGACAGGCACTGGGTCAAACATGAGCATTCTCTTAGTTAAACCTTCTAGGGTGCTCTGGTGTTTGGCCTGGACAAATAAAACAAGATGTCCATTTAAATTCCAAGGTCACTACAGATATAAACTAGTAAAAATAAAATTTCATACTCTATACATCCCCCCACCCACCGGGCTTGGCCTACCCCTTTCTCTCTATGCTCAGAAAGACTGGAATTTGTTTCCTTTACCTACGAAAAATGCCCTTTTATGTAATTAAAACTATACTCCATGGTCATAACCAGATGAGGGTTGACCAGAGTCACTAACTCAAATACACAGGCCCTGAGATTTCTGGAACAATATGTACAACCTCTTTTGAGTAGCAAAACTTGCATAAGATCTCGCTGGGTGACTCAACAGAAGTTCACATTACATAGGACTGTTAAACATCTTTTCTTCTGTATGTTCATCACAGAAACATGGGAGAGGGGAGATGAGCCAAAAGAAAACCTAAAACCAACCATCCTTGTTTATCCTATCAAACCTTCATTTTAAGTGGGAGCAAAGAATACATACTATTTAGTGCTTATAATTTCAGTTAAAACTTTATTGTGAAAAACGCTTTTTTCAGTAAGCATTATTCTACAACAAATTCAGCAGCATGCCACTGTACAAACAAATCAATTTAACATCCTCTTTTACCAGGCACTACCATTATTTATACTTGTATCTTCCTGTATGTTCATTAGTTGTTTTTTCTTTATTAGCTTTTAAGACAATTTTTTTCTGTAGAAGAATTGTTGGGTTAGAAGCATGTATATTTTACAAAACATTCTGTTGGTCTCAAATGTATTATTATTATTATTGGTACCAGGGATTGAACCCAGGAGTGCTTAACCACTGAGCCACATCCCCAGTCCTTTTTATTTTGGGACAGGGTCTCACTAAGTTGCTTAGGATCTAAGTTGTGGAGGCTGGCTTTGCAATCCTCCTGCTTCAGCTTCCCTAGCTGCTAGGAATACAGGCCTGCGCCATTGCACATGGCTCAAATGACAAATTTTTTTTAATTACATTGATTTAATTACTAAAGTAGAATTCATCTTTACCATTTACATTTGAGAAATGCCCCTTTGGCTTGAGTCCTACCCTCTCTTATTGTTTTCGAAGCACATTTTACATATGAAGAACATAATCTTATCACTTCTTAGGAAATTACCCTAATGTAAAGGAAACATCTACCCTTATTCTCTGCTGTGCTTCTCTTCGGTTGTTCAACTTTTTAATCACACTGCTTTCTTTTTTGTTCTATACTGGTCCACTTTTAATACTAATCTACATCAGGTCAACTGCTCTTCACAGGACAAAATATCTAATCTGCACAACGTTCAACTGCCTTTCACAACCCACAGAATTACTGCCCAGCTACCACTCGGATCCTCAGAAACCTGCTTCAGGTAGTTACTATGCAAATTTGCTCAGTGCTTTGATTAGAGGCAAGATCTTTATACCTCACCCTGGCTTAAGGGGCAAAGCGAACAAGCTCTAGATTTGAGTTCTACCTGAAAAAGCTGCAGAAGTCCCATATTCTGGGTTACTTCCTATGTTTCAGTATCACAACCCTTCACCCCACATCTTCTTGACAGCAATTCTGTAGTTTGTTATCTATGGGTCATGCTAGTTCACCTTCACCTACAATTATGGAAGTATAATTGAATTATTTGAAGGAAGCCTGTTCTGAGTCTCATGACAGCATGTGAACTTCATCCACAACACAACATATGACCTTCACTTCCAAAGGACATTTTCCTACATCACAGAATCTGAATACCAGGCTGCTCAAATCCACGGTGCCACTGCCTTCTTATGAGTAAACCCAGCAGGAACAAACCAACAGCCAGTGAAAAATGGACGACTTCATAATGAAGGATGAAAATCCTTTTGTGCCTTGAGATATATTATTAACCAGTCCCAGCATAGCATGTTCGAATGGTCATGGTACCAAGAACTGTTATCCATGCCCCTCATCAGACTGTAAACACAAGGTGAGATCCCTTGCTTAGATGGATCAAGTCAGATGACCTGCTGCCCTGCCGCAGGCTCCCACCAACACCCCCTACACCCCAGCTTTTAAAATGAATGCACTTACAGATTCATCTATCCCATCAAGATGGGATCTCCAGGCAAACCCTTTTAAATAAAAGCATTCACACCCTCAGGTGTGAATGAGGGTAAAGAGCCCTGATCCAAGCAGATTGCAACCTGCCATGGGACAACTCTTCGCAGGTGCGATGCAGACCACACCCTGTATCTACTTCTCAAACTTTTAGGATGATCAAATGAGATAAAAAATAAAACAAAATCCACAAGGGGGGCACAGTGGCCCAGTGAGTGGGGAGGTTAAGGCAGGAGAGTTGCAAGCTAGAGGCCAGCCTTAGCAATTTAATGAGGCCCTAAGCAACTTAGTGACACCCTGTGTCTAAATAAATAAATAAATAGGGCTGGGGATGGAGCTCAGTGGTAAAGCAACCCTGGGTTCAAACCCTAGTATCAAAACAAAACAAAAACAAAACGAACAACAAAAAAAGCCCAGAACCCAAACCAACAAATAAACAAACAAAAACCCACAAAAAGACAAAAAACAGAAGTCAGATGTGGTGGTACACACGTTAATCCAGCTACTCCGGAGGCTGAGGCAGGATTCTGAGTTAGAGGCCCACCTCAGCACATTAGCAAGACCCTGTCTAAATAAATAATTGGGGCAGGGGGTGTAGCTCAGTAATAAAGTGCCTTAGAAATCCCAGCACAGCAAAACAAAAACAAAAACAAAAAAAAAAAAAAAAAAACAAAGGTTTTGCCTTCTAAATTGTTTCTGCCAACAAGTATGCACACAAGTATATGCACAATTTTTGGAAATACAGGTACATGCTATACACACAAAACTAGATTGGTTGGTTTCAAATTCTGGAGGCATATTTGATATTTTCTAATAACATACGTAGCCTTAAGTCAATCCCCCCACCCTTCAGTAAAACTGAGATTAAGTTCAGTACAAAAGTTAACAGCAGCCTCCGCCCTATACTGGGCCTCACACAGGGGCTTGTCATTTCACATCTGGACTAAAGCAAAGAGCTTCCCAACTGGGCGGGCATCTCCATACTAGCTTACCTTGTACTCTGTCTACCAGTAACTGCCGCATCGAATTCATCCAGATGATGGGCTGTGAAGTTCCTTTGGGTTAAAATTTTAACTCTACCCCTTACACCTCAACTTGCAAGGACTTTGTCTAAAGCCTAAGGCATTGACTACTAAATCCTTTTAGAAATAATATTGCTGTATCTTATCATTTTAAGACAATATTTAAATCAGTATTGTCCTTTAATTTTGATATTTTATCTAAATTCGTAAGAGAAAAAAAAAGTCAACTATAAAACACTGGACCTAACAAAACCAAGTTTATTTTTATTGGAAAACCACAGAGCATGTTTATTTTTGTCCAGAACTCTACCTCAAAGTAATTCAAATGTGATGAAGAGATATTTCTAATTACAGAACTATTTCATCTAATAAACTCAGGAGGAATAACAGAATTAGAAATTCTGAAATGCCTAGCTAAATAATGCATCACTGGACAATTAAAAAAAATCTGCAAAATTCAAATATTGCAATGAACAGCACCAAGTTCAATGTCTGTCCATATAGCTAACAGCACTTTGGTCTCAGTTTGGTAGCTGTGAAAATGACTTAAATGATATTACAGTGATAATCACAGGCTATGGAGCAAGAAAACGCTAAGATAGAAAGGAACCAAGTTTAGGAAGACAATCAAATACATTTACATAATCAGGATTTGCTTATTTATTTGCAAAAACATTTCTACATTTTGAACTAACCACTTTGTCACTGGTCTGGACTTTATGGATTCTGGTCTAGAATTAGAAGAGTGACTGCAGTGTCTTCAAGGTGCCTTCCACAGAACTAAGAAGTAACTTCACTACTGCGAGAATTAGGATCCCTTATTTGGTGTCCCTTGTTACCCATGGGCAGCTCAGTGCTCTGGGGGATATGATCAGAATGCTTTAAAAGAATGCTGAATAAACCAGAAATGCTACAGAAAATCGACCACACAACACCAGCAGCAATCTTAAGTAGAACAGTAGGTGGCGCACTAAAACAGGTATTAGAGGCTAGTGCGCGGCAGCCAACTGAGCAGGCCAACCCCAGGGTCTTTAAATCCAGTGGGTTTGAACCAGGCTGAGGATGAGGCATTCTGTGAACTCTGTGAACCTGTGGGTATCACAGATGAGGAGGCCTCAAATACGGCTCTGTTTTTCCTATTTTCCAATCACACGCATTTACATTTCAGTTCCATTCAACTTGCTTAGCAGAAATACATTCTAAAACAAGCAACCCCAGAACAACAAAACGGCAATAAAAACCAAAACCAAACCAAACCAAAACAACAACAACAAAAAAAACAATAGAAAACCTTTATGTTACTGAGGTGCCTACAAGTAAAAATACAGGATATCACCACTGCCAAAATAATTTCCTACAACTGGAGCAATTATGTTATTTTACTGGGAAGGGCCCATAAAACTGAATTTTTCCTAAAAAAAAGAAAAAAAGAAAGAAAGAAAGAAACAAACAAACAAAAAGCATTTCCCCTTCACTCTCTCCACTTCTGACTTTTCAGATGTCAAAAAGGGTCAGATTTCTGTCAAAATGCAAAACTGTGGTTATATATTAAAAACCTGGCAAATCCCTGATGTGGATTCCAGACTATGGAACAAGCAATAGGGCTCTGCTTCAGAGCTGAGGGAGCCCTAGAAGGCCCCCTGGACATCGCTTCCAGAGGGAGGAGGCATGAGCTCCGGGCTCAGAAACACAGGGAGGGTCCTTAATGGAAGGCTGGTTCGGTGGTTACAAGCTCCTCTGCAGGGAGCTAACTGGTCTAGAGAGTTTTATTATAGAAACAGCCCCCTGCTCAGAAGCTGGGGATGGACGAGGGTGGGAGAAGGCAGAGTATGAGGGATGCTGCCCCCCCCCCTTTCTGGGGACATTCTCCTTCCTCATTCCCTTGTACTATGTCCTATTTCTTTCCTCAGATCCTCAAAGGGTTCCAGCTTTACCTTCTCCCCATCCAGTCTGACCTAAGGTTCCCCACTAACCTGCTTCCCTCAAAGCAAACCTTCCTAGCTGACTCCCCCAGGTGTAGCGATCAGTACCATTAAAGCAACCATTAAACCATCTCTAAGTATCCTCTCCACGCTCCTCAGTGTTTGGAATTTACAGGAGGAAGACTGTGACCATCTCCTACCCTTCACTCCCCAGAGGGGGTTAAAATAATAGGTGTGGGTGAGTTTGTGGGCAGGCGCACCCCGGGGTGTGTGTGTGTGTGTGTGTGTGTGTGTGTGTGTGTGTGTGTGTACTCCTCTTTCTCCCTCTCTCAGCCAGAAGGACTGCCAGGCAGGCAAGTGAAGTCCTTGCAGGTAAAACTTCCGTACCCAGGTAACTTTTCTCTTTTCACTCTTTTAACCCAACTCTTTGAAAGCCGCTGATGGGTTTAATCATATTTAATGGCAGTTGTGCTGGCCAAAAATACAAGGGTACCGATGACACATGGGGGCAGGCATAAATTGGAAAGTTCATTGAGAACAGCGAAATGCTGGCACCTACCTGGAAAGGCGTCCCGTTTTCATACCACCCAAGGATTTCCACCTACCTCAGTCTTCTATTGTTGGTTTGAAAGGAAAAAAAATTCCACGAAATATGTCCCAATCTCTGCCCCTCATAAATTAGTTATTTTGCATTAATGTGTTTTATAAATGGGAGAGAAGTTAATTATTTTGTTTCAGATGAAATAGAATGATCCAGTGAGCAAACAATCCGCCCTCTCTCCTCTCTCAGAGAACAAGCCACCCAATTTTACTTTCCTGCCTCCACCCATCTGCTCCACCCCATGGAGAATTGCCAAGGGAGTCCAACTTGTCCAAACAGGACATGGCTTCAGATAAGATTCTGCCCACACCCTGTACTTCGGAAAGACCAAGTGAGGCAATTGATTTTGCATGTAAATAAGGACAGGTGCAAAGGTAACAAGCAAGCAAAATCCCTACACATTTCCAGGCTGGGGCTCAGCAGAGCAGGGGTGAGTGGGGTGGGGGGACCCAAACCCATACTCCCCTTTAGAGCCACTCCTAAGTTCAAGGGCACCTGGTTAGAAGGCCACACCCTTCTTCAAAGAAATTTTAGCAAACACGAATCATTTTCCCTACTAGGGTTACACACTTGTTTTCCTTCTTTATGCTCTCTGCCGATTTTGTGCTTCAGTTTTAAGGGCAGGCAACCCAAGATAAACTGAAAAATACCCACAATGTCTAATCCTGCTGTGCACATAGCTCCCAAGCCTCGCCTAAGCCCTCACAGTCCTCCTCTGTGCAGCGTTATATAATCAAATCCAGAAGGGCTGTGTGAGGCCACATGGCCTCTCATCTGCCTCTGCTCGGTGCCCTCCCTATCACTGGAGACCCACCCCACTCCACCCTGCAGGGCCTCCACCCATGCAGCCCCACCCTGAGGGAGTGGGAGGCTGGGAGGGACCGGCTGGCTCCAGGCAGCAGCCAGTTCCTGGAAATTCCGGCCTGAACAAGGATGGCTGGAGCCTTCCACAGAACCAGAAAGACGGTCAGGGAGGTGGCAGTTCCCACTGCCCCTGAGAATCCTCCACTACAGTTTATCTCAGACAACCACAGGACCTTCCAAAGGACCTTCCAAAACCTCTAGCTAACACTGCCCTGTCCCTCCAGAAGTAAACAAAAAAGAAACAGAAAGGCATTTGGAACCACTGCTATTCAACAGGGACCAAACCCAAATCTTCCTCCTCCTGGCTCCTGCCTCCAAGAGGCTGTCCCTGACCCTTCCATTTGCCTGATTTTGTCATTCACCATGGAAACCTCAGGTCATCTGTGAAGCCTCCCTTACCCCCTTTCTTTCCCTCTCCAGTCCAGCCCTCAAGGCCTGGCCCTAGGGCCTCACACCCCTGTCCTTGCGAATTTTTTTTACCCCAGCCATGCAGCCCACCCCCTAGTCACCTCCAGTTTCCAGTTCTTTTTAAAATCTCATCCTTCCCAAGCTTACCACACCCTCCTCCAAGGGGACCCCAGGGCTTACAGGGTGGGTACAGGTGCTTGACACCCCCATTCTAACTGGTCACCCCCTGCTCCAAAAAGTGCCCCTCCTGCTGGCCCCCCTGCCTCCCCCTCCCTGCCCCAGGTCTTTGTTCATTTTTGGCCCTGATGCTGGGCAACCGGCGAGGAATGCCCCCCTCCCCTTCCGGCTTATCTAAATCCTCCTAATTCTTCAAAGACCGGCTCAAGGCCCTCCCCACCCCGGGCAGCCAGCTGAGGGCTCCCCGGTAGATGCCAGGCCACCTCTTCTTACCTAGATTTGCTTTATTTCCTCAAAGGCATGTACAGTACCACCAGCAGGACTGAGAACACCTGATGGCCAGGCAGGTGCCTCACCCTGCCTCAGAGACTGCCTCTCCACTCTCCAGGAGACCTGGTCCCTTCAGGATCTGTTTAGGAATGCCACGTTGGTTCATGGGTCAGGCCCAGGGAGCTAACAGGAGAAGCAGCCTGAGCAGGAAGGGGTCCTGCACCACCTCCCTTTGGATGCACTTGAAGTCTCCTTAGGAAAGAATGGGGGTGAGGGAGGGCCTGGCCCCACAGGAAACCTAGTGAACCAGACTTCCTTTAAGAAACTCACTGTCTCTAACCTTAACCTCACCTCTCAGGGTCCTCCAGAGTCCTTACTGGTATCATTCTCAAAGAACCTTTTATAACCCACCCGGTGAGGTCTTCCAAACAAGTCAGTGTCAAGGTCTCTATTCTCTGTTTTAAAATCCAAAATAGATGACAATGGAAAGTAGGAGGCAGCAATGCCAGGGGAAAGGTGTGCACGGGGACAAAACTGGGCTTTTTAAAAAGGACACTTCTATTAACCAAGAAACACAGAGCTAAGTGACACCCCCCCCCCAACCTTCTGCTGGTCAGCACCACCTTTGAGACAGGTAATTGCAGGTATTGTTCTTTTTCACACTGACTGTGTCACTTAGTGCCCGGGAGAGGTGTACTACTGCCTTCTCATTGGATAAGAACACCGAAACAGAAGTCAGTTAACCTCCCAAGACCACACAGCTGCCAAGCTGGAGAAACAGGACTTGAACCCAAGGTCATCATCCAACTTTGAGACTGGTGGCACTCCACTCTATCACCTCTCCAAGCAGAGGGCAACTAGACTATGAACAGTAAGAGTGGGACAGTGATTTCTGCGAACAGACTGGTCCTTGGGGATTAGGGAGCAGGGTGACAGTCTTACAGTAGCCAATAGACATGATTTCAGCCACTACCAAGTGGCCCCAGCTGCCACCTCTCTCCTTGAGAGAGCATGCTCAGATGCTTGGATGCAAGATCAAAGACACATTTCGAAGGCCTCAAATTAGGCTATTATTCTTCCTGAGCCAATGCACCTGCAATTGGTCCATAAAACTGCTGAGAAAAATTGGCAGCTTTACCCAAGTAAATACGGAAATCCTCATAATAACTGTACAAAGGTGGAAGGGTCAGGTCTTCATCCCCATTTTAGAAATGAGGAAACGGAGGAACAGAGGTGAAATGACTCGCCCAAATTCGCGGAGCTGGTTGGAGTTGCAGCCAAGTACAGAAGTGTGCCTGCCTGCAGACTGGGGCTCTTTCTGTTCTGCTTCACAGTCTGCGTGGTGGGACCCAGTTTTAGGTGAAATCGCCTCATCCTGAGGTCACTCCACAGCACGGAGGATGTGGGTGTGCACACTGGTCTGTGTTGAGCAGTGCCATGGGAGGTTCCTACTGGCAATTAAGATTTCAAAATGCCTTTTCAGGTTAGATCACGGCAGACCTACTCCATCCTGTGGCATAACTCAGAATAATGATTGCACGTAATTTGAGATTAGCACTAATGAGTAGGTGCTCAATAAATACTTGGGAGATGAATAAATGAATGGATGTCAAACTACACTTCTCACATGCTAGGATGAAGTGAAGGGCAAGGGCCCTGGAATGATTGCACAGCAGGTGTTTCACATGGAAAACCGGTTAGGGGGGCCAAAGTCAGCCGGAAACACCACCTTCTAAAATTCGAAGTAGATGTGAAAACTTTGGACGCTTGGGAAACAGAGAAAAAACTCCCTTGTTTGGAGAACTAAGCAGAACAGGAACTTGATCTTACTAATGAAAATACTTTGGGGTGCAAAGTTTTGGAAGGTACCAGTGTATAAAATGCAAGAACATATAAAGGAGTGGATTTCAGTGATTAGACTCAAAGAACGGTAGAAGCAAAAAAGAATGACACGTAGGCCAACTGAGAACAAACCTTCACTGGATTCACAGGTCGCTCTCCAGGGTAGAACGAACTAACCTCAATACCCAATCCATGGCTCCTCTTTAGATCTGGCCAAACTCCACGGACTGGGGCTGAAGACAGCTCAACCACCCCTGGCGGGATTCTCAAACCTTCTGGAGACTGGCAACCACCACTAGTATGTCCCAGACTACGTGAAGCTCTTTATAAAAGGTCTCCTGGAGAAGGGGCACCCCTTTCCTGGAAATCAGGAGAAGAACTAGACCCAGAAGTTCCGCCAAATGAACTGGCTGAAGGGCCACACAGCTTGGTGTTCTCTGTCTCCAGCCCTCCTTAATTAGCTGGGGAAATGATAATGTATTCAGCCTACCAACACAATGGAATGAGTTTCAAAAATCTCCAGAAACCTGTTATGCTTAAAGAAAGAACTTCACTATAAACACTCTGGCCAAGGGACACAAAACAGATCATTTCTTCAATGTCCCATGAAAGATTGTTATATTTCACAATCAGCACAGGCCAACTGAAGGGTAGACAGACATTTTGTGTGTGTGTGTGGGGGGGGGTCTTGGGAGAAAACACCTCTAGTTCTGGTTCAGAAACTGTCTACAGCATTGTGTCTTTTATTACTACTAAAGTTCAAGGAAGGAGAGTTTGGGGTTGGGGGAGCAGGGCTACCTCCTTTAGACAATGCCCTCCCTTATCAGGGCAGACTGCTGTCTGGTTTCCTGTCTCAAGCTCCAGTGTGACTGCTTAAGATGAGAAGCAGGGCCTGGGTCTAAGAAAGGGGCAGGCCAGGCTTGAAAATGAGAATTCTAAAGACCATCATAATCCTTTCCCAAGTCACTATAAGAGGCACCTCCACTAGAATAGCACCTATTAGCAAACCAGGTATCAACTGTTCTAAGACTCTAGAGATTACTATTATTTTTAAAATAAAGCTAAACCAAGGACAAATGAAGCAGTTCAGAAAGAAGCTCCATTTCCAGAAGAATGTCATTCCTAGTACTTAAAGGATGAGGTTGCTTGTATTTATTTATTTTTCTTAAATACAACTGGGTGTGAAAATAGAGCAAGAAACACTGTCTGTGAAAGCTGCCACTGTACAGCAAAAATGTGGATTTGGAAAAATTAAGAAAGGCAAGTACTGAAAAGCAGGATAAAGAAACGGAATGGAATTAAATTAGGAATGATGATTTACACTACTGAGATAAAATTAGTATTCAGTTTTTGTTTAAAATAGTAGCTATTATAATAATTTCCGTCTACTATTTCGTACAGCCTTTAAAAGCTGGCAGAGATTTTCCTGATAGAATCCATTTTCCCTAATCATTCCTATTAATTATCCCCTTCTCCATACCAAAGAGGAAGGAATGACCTGGCTAAAGCCACATCAACATTCTGCCTACCAAGTCTACTTGGATGGTTAACAACTTTAGAACCAAAAACCAAAAACCTTGCTTCAGTTTGGGATATTTCCGAATTTCGGTTTAAAGGCCTCTTGTTCTGCAAGTCAGCCTAATATTTCAAGTAGTTTTTCCCAAAGGAGAAAGGGGGAAAAAAAAAAATCTTACTGGGACACTCTAAATCTCCCATCATTTCTCAAGGAAGGTAAACAGTAGCCAACTACTTGATACCAGTAACTTAAATATCAAAATATTTTATACTTTCCTTTTCTATATGAAAGAGTATGATGGGATGTGATATTTAAAGCCAAAGTTCTATTATCAACATCTGAGAGTACCAGGCTTGATCTGCTGCTTTTGCAACTCTTTGAATTGATTCCATTAGAGGACACTATAGATCTGTCCTTTAGATTTTAAAGAAAATCCCAAAGTGAGTTTTAAAAACATGCTTTTTCCTTCCCAACCATTTCTTTAAAATTAAGTTTTTGAAGATCCAAGAGAAAAATAATTTGTTAGGGTAGGTTTTAAACAGTTAACCCAGAAATTCATGACTTACAACGGACAGAATATTTTTAAAAATTGGAATTATAAAAAATTTGTTGCTGAAAAATGAACAAGAGGCATTCTTCTTCTGTTTTCAAAAATATAAGATTAAAAATTTCCAAACTATCATTAAATGAATTTCTTATTGCTAGTTTCCCTTTCCCTTGAGCTTTTTATTCTTAAAATGGTTTGGAAGTCAGATCCAGAATACAGTAAAATCTTTGTCCTTCAAAAATTGTCCTGGTATTTTAATCTCTCTCCTTAAAAAGAAATAATCCTGGAATTTTTTCAATATATGCTTTGCTTGAATTTTTTCCCCCAAATATTCTCCTTCAAAACATAAGCATGACTTAACTTGGCCCAGGTTGCTAGGACTGCTTCAATTCTCCACTCACTCATGAAAGCCTACCTTGGGCTACTGTTCATGTTAACAAAGGTGGGTCACATCTTCCAGATAACACAAGGTCTTCTCTACTGTAAGGTGTTAATCCTGATCCAAAATTGACAGCTTCAGGGCAAAATGCCTAACTTAAAACAAACACCTGGCCCACCTTCACAGAATTATAAACACGAATCAGGACAACCCCCTTTAGATTTCTTTGCCAATATGCACACAAATTTCTTCAAATCACAGTGTGGCAATGAAAAATTTAAAAAGGTAAAAGTATTGATTCACCCATATAAACACAGTGGAGCGAAGAGTGTATGTAAAAAAGGTTAACTGACTTCTCATTATGACATAACACAGGCATCTTGAGCAATCGCAAGTGTGTAGAGACATGATAACTCCCTGGGAGGGGATGCTGAGTTTAGGGGCAGGGACCATGGCCTGGTCTAGGCTACTGATCTACCAGAAAACAGCCTGAAACAGGAAAGAGCACACATATGCCACTTGGAATGTATGACGCAAACCCCAGCCTTGAAACAAAGAACAGGAAACAGCTCTGCTGGCTGTGCTGGAGAGAAAGCACAGAGAAACATTTAGCCGGCCCTCCCTGACCCTATATTCATGAGCAGCTGGAGTTTTTTAAGACAACAACAGGGGGGTGGAGGTGTTTGTTCTATGGGTGTGAATAATAACACCAGCTTTATACTGAGGACCTGCCCTATTTACAAATAGGAGCTGCCACATATAGTAAACATCCTAAGTGCACATGTGATTTTATCATAGTCAAGCTGCAGAGACCTTCCAAATTAACACCAGCCTCCCTCCTGATTTCTTTTGTCTCTTTCTGCTCTATCCCAATAGCTAATCCCTGGCCCTAACCAAATTTGGGGGGTAATGATGACCTTACAGTTTCATGTCATCAAGAAGAAAATTAAGATACAGCCCTGCTGTTAAGAATTCAGATTACAATTGGGTTACCCCACATAACTGAAATTGGGCCAGTTTTAAGCCTCCTTTAGTCACAGAACTAAATTCCAAGACACAGACTGTGGGCCACTGAGAGTCACCCAAATTTTCACTGTCTTTTTCAAATGCAGTTAACAGACATAGTTGCACAGAGATGTTCATCTGTTCTACATGTTCAAACATCTCCAGAAATTCATGTTTTGAGATGTGATTCTGTCTCTGACATTTCCATTAATCCAAAATTAATGTAATGCAGTCTGCAGACTACAGTACCAATTTTTACTAGATACCCTAAAATACCTGTTTTCCTTTAAGGGTTTTTTCCTTTAAGGTAACAAAGTGCATTTATAGTCCCATTCTCATTATTTATCTTCCTGTTGTTAGCCAGGATGGATTAACTCAGGTTTCCACCCTTAACGATTTGAGGATTGGTGTACAGACATAACCACAGGTTAAAAGGGGGGTGGGGGATCACTGTACCCATAGCAACAAGACTGGGTTTTAATTTAGAAACTTTGCAGTGAAGAATAACAATAGCTTTCTCCAAAGCTATGCTGTTGTTTTATATCTGACAAGGTTTTGTGGTCTAAGCTACTTTTCTTTGTTATTCTCACAATGCAAGTCTTACAACTTGCATTCTCCCTCATGCAAGGCCAAATGTTGTTTATAGAATATCTTCACTGAACTTAACCAATAGTACCTTAGGCTCTTTTCTCCTAATAGTTCTACAGCAAACCTCACTGACTGTAGAAATTGAGAAATCAGTTTCTCTAGGGAGTTTAAATCAATCAAACATCTTATTCCGGGTTTCTATTAACAGTCCAAGGTTAACTACCATGCATACTTCATGTTTCAAGCCAAGGAAATCACTTGAGGACTCTTTCTTTAAACAATACCACTAACTTGCAAAATTCTGGAAATGTTAATGCTACTAGATTTTTTTTTCTTCTAAAAACAAGACTTCCCTAGGGTGAGGCAGATCATCATCCAGATGGAATTCTCTTATAAACATGTTCCTCAAATTCATACACTCAGAAAAGGGCAGCACAAAACTGCTGTGAAAAACCTATAATGAACAACTGCCTATGCCCCACTTGATTTTGCTTAATAATTCCATACTAAAGGTAAATAAAATCAGAATACCACTTCATACTTTTCCCCATACACCAGACTCCTGTGAAAATATAATCCATGTATTTAAGGTGTCTTGGGTGATAATAATGGGAAAATAAATTTTGAGTTAACAAAAATTCAGTGCAAAATGTTTATTTTTGTAAAATACAAGAATGTGTGGGTAAATCCAATTTTACATTTAACTCAGTTATTTAAAAAAATGTCTTAGTAGATTCTTCATGTAGTATCACCGTATATTGCTGTAAATCTTAAAGCAGTAAAGTGTTTCTGTTATCTGCCAAAGAAATGGATATGACAATTCCAGGTCTTATCTGCTATCTCCAAGACAGCCCTCTGAAATGTTAGGTAGGTCCCAAGGATCCGGGTGCAGGGATCAGTCCCTGGTCCCCTCTCGGCTCGAGTCCCTAACGCTGCAGGCGGTCGCCTAGGGCGCTCTCCGCCTCCAGCCACGCTGCAATCCTTGCTCCAGGCACTGCGGCAGGTTCTCTCCGTGCCCCCAGGAGGACTCCAAACCCGGTTGGCTCTTTTCCCCCGCCCGGAGGAGCCAGACGCTCCGGCAGTTCCCGGGTTCCAGGACCGAGAATGGGATGCTCCTCCAGACCCAACTGCCCCAAGTTTCTTCCCTGAGGGGCCAGAGGCTGCTCCAAGTTTGCTCTGCAGGGCGAGCGGTTGCGCGCCGGGTCCAGGGAAGGGGGGCGGGGGGGGGGCGCGGACGGAGGGCGGGGAGGGGAAGGACGCTGGAGCCCGGGTGTGTGCTGGGGGTGGGGGGACAAGAGGGGGAGGAGCAGGAACGCGCGGCCCCGGAGCTACCTTTCTCCATACAACGCAGCCACACGCGGAGAGCACTGGGGTTTCTGGGGCTTTGGAGGGAACCGCGAACGGGCGGGCGGAGGCCGGGGGACCACACAGGTGAGCCCCGGTCCTCGCCCTCCCCGTGGCCGCCGCGGGCGCTGCGGGACTCGCTCCCCCGCACCCAAGATCTGCACGGTGTCTCCCCAATCCCACACTTTTGGCCGCGAACCAGGGGACCCCCTCCCCCTCGCTTCCCTCCGCCCCCACTCCTGGCTGCTCGGAGCAGCAGCACTTTCCCAAGCCCACAGGCAACCCCCGCTGCACCCCAATCTATTCCCTGCGCCCCCCCCCTCCATGAGAAAATAAAACAAAACCAGACAAGGCAAAAAGGGGGTGGCAGGAGTCGGGGCAAGGAGCAAAGGTGAGGAAGAGGAGACTTACTTTGCGAGGCGCGGTGCTGAACGCTGCCGGTGAGAAATAAAGGCCCAGATCCCGGCTGCCGTGAGCCCCGCGAGTGCAGTAATGTCAGCGGTCCAGTCCGGGCGGCGTTGGCGGCTGCGGCCGCAGGGGACAGGGACCGGGACGGGCGCGCGAGCGGCGCGGTTCGGCTCGGCTAGGCGGGCGCTCGCGTTGCGCTCCGGCTCGGGCCCCGGCTCCGCGCGGCTCCGCTCCTGGCTCCCCTCTGGCTCCTGGCACCAACTCTGGGCAGTCACATGACGCCGGCGCCGCTCGCTCTGCGAGCCTCCCGGGGCTGGCGGGGTAAGTAGAGGCTGGGACCCGGGGTGGGAGGGTCAGGGAGGGGAGAGGGAGCCGCCGCGGCCGCCCGGGCTGGGCGGGTCCCCACCCACTTGGGTGGAGGCAGCCGCCAGAGGGGTCGGCCGAGTCACTCGCGCAAACACGCACCCCGCCCTGCGCCCTTCCCCCGCCACCCCCGCCTCCCGCGCCGCCTCCGCCCCGCCCCGCCCAGTCACCCGGGGACGGCCTGACAGACACTCATTATTCCCCGGAGCGGGCGCCGCCCCGCCGGCCGAACCTGTCCCGCGAGGCGCTGCGCGGCCGTGGGGCTGGGCGTGCGCGGCGCGGCCCCCGCCCCGGCCCTCCGCCCTCGGCCCCCGCCCGGCCTGGCGCGCCCAGCCCCGCGCCCCAGCCGAGTCCCCGCCCGCGCCCCCTCCCCGCGCCCTCCGCCCCGGAGCCCGCGCCCCGCCCGCCTGGCCGGGCCGCCGCGCCGCGCCGCGCCGCGCCGCCGCCCGAGCCCGGGGGGAAGGAAGGGCGGCGCTGCCCGCTCCGGGCGTCACACGGCTGCAGCCCGCTGCGCCGCTTCCAAAACACACAGCCGGGCTCGCGGGCCAGCCGAGGCGGGGGACCCGGGCGGCCGGGGCCATCAATCACCGGCTCCGGCGGGAAGGGCGGCCCCGGGCGCGGCGGGAAGGGCTGGGCCCCGCGGCCAGCGCGGCCCCTCCTCGGCCAGGCACACACACAACTCTGAAAGAAAAAACAGCGAAGGCAGCAGTGGTGCAGAAGTGGGTGGACCTGGACGGATTCGGGAGAGAACGAGCGGCAGCTGGGGCGGGGGGTCAGTTGGAGGGACTTCGAGCCTGAAAGGGTCCCGAGTTTCCAGGATCAACCGGACACCCTGTAGGCGCGCTCTTTCTTTTTGCCCTGGGGCTTCGGAGCCCCCTCTTCGTCTGCCCAGCGTTGGGGTGGCCTGGGCGGCACCCCCCAGGCTCGCTGGACTTCTCTTTGAAAGCTGGGAGACCCCTGGGGGGCATGCACCTCCCACAGGCCTGCCACTGGAGCGAAAAGGCGGCCGTCGCTCAGACCGGCTTGCCAGAAAACTTGGCAAACTTCGGTGAGATTCTCCTGCCCAGAGCGAGAGCTCCGGCTGGCTGAGGGCTCGGCCTGGCGACCTTTCATTTATGTCGCTTCTCTGGGAGCCAGCGCGAGCGAGCTCAGTGGCCTTCACGCGCTGCATGTGAGCGAGACGACGGAAACGCACTTTCTGTCCAAGCCAGGCCCTTAGCTCGGTGCTAGAGTTTAATGCCTTTTGAATTTCTTTTTAAACAGCATTAATATAATAAGGAATGCAATAAAAAGAACAAAGGACAAATTGGTTCAATTGTTTTAGTCCCGTGTAATGTTTAAAAACACCCCTGCTTCAGTCTATAGCTTGTTATTGCTTCAAGATGTTTTAAAAGCCCTTTAAGTTCACCATTCTCACTTTGATGCTTCATCCTGGCATGGTCCTACTTAAAATGCAATGGATACATAGATTCTCAGCCTCTTTATGTAGCTGCACGGCGTTATAATAGTACTCCGTAACCACGTGGAGGACAACCAAAACTGACACCAGTTCATGTGCCATCCTGCAGTCCCATATGATTAATCTTTAAAATGTAAAGCGGTGAGGGTTTTATTTTTTAATGAATAAAACAAAAAAAGTTGAATGTGTATCAATTACTAATTGCAATTCAATGATCACTGACCATTAAGTGTCTTCTTGGATGCCTTAGATTTATAGTAGCTGAAAAGCCATTCTAGTAAGAATGCTGGAAGTGTTTGCATTGAGTGCCTGGCTCATAGTAGGTGCTCAAAACATACCGTTTCACTCAAAGGGCATAGAGTGATGATAAGTTGAAGCCCGTAAACCATGGGTTTTGTACACTGATCATGTGGATAGAGGCCCAAAGGGAAAGAGTAAAATAGGTCTGTTGGAGAAAAATGTGATCCAAAGTAAGAAGGGAGTTACTTTGATATGAAAGGTGGTGAAGGAGAAAAAAAAAAGCCATAAAAAAGTTTAATTAATGCGTTCAGCACCCTGTGGGAGTCAGCTCAAATGAGACATGTATAAAAACTGCATCCATGCAGTGCTGGGTAGCTCAGCAAAGGACACCACCATCCTTCCAGATGCCCAAACCAGAAGTGCCTGAAGTTACCCATGGCTTCCTGCTCCCTAACAGGTCCTAGCCTATCATTCACTGAATCCTTCTTGACCACAATCCTGGTCTACCCTGTTGCCACAGTGCCTTGTTGGACATCCTATTTGTAGCATGGGCTGAAGTGTGGCAAGGAGATTAGAGTAAGGGGGCTTTTCTAAAATGCAAACCTAAACATGTCAGTCCGTTCCATGGCTTACTTCCTTTGGAATAAAGTCCAGTCTTCCCACTCCTGCTACCCTGGCCTCTACCTGTCATTCAAGACCCCATTTGTACCTATTCTCCCCTTCCACTCTCTCCTTCAGTAATGCTGAACCATTTGGATGGTTCTTTTCTCCTTTCCTCACTCTCCCCACCCCTGGGCATTTGCTCACAATTTCTGGGTGGAACAGTCTCCTTGCCTTCTCTCCCATCTCCTGATTTCCACTCTTATTTCCCTTAATTCTATTCATTCTTTAAGTCTTGACTTATGTGACATTTTCTCCAAAATGTATCTCCTTGTGGCACCTTCCTGTACCTACCTACCCTTTGGGCGAGTTGAGTTGCTCCTTTGCTCTGGAGCACCTGCATTTTACCTCTTGTAATACTGTCTGTTCTCTCTTTCAGGCACTAGAATGGAAACTCTGTGAGGACAGGAACTGTTTTTAACATTTATTTATCTGACTGCTTATGAATTGAGAGGCAGGAAAAGTCATCCCGAGATGAAGGGATGAGAGGAAGGTCCAGGAACACATGTGGCTATGGACTGTGCCTTGGTCAATCCAAGGGCTTTGAAATACCCAGGAGGAGCAAAGAGGGCGCTCTCCTCACTGAATGTTCTCAAGCAGCAGAGATGGTAAAAGTGGTGCCTAGGTTTTCTTTTTATGGCTAACATTAGCACAGTGTCTAGCACTTCCTCAGGTGTTCAAGAAATCCTGGGTAAATCAAATATCAAATCGAAGCTTAGCCTTTGGAGTGGCCGCTTTATCCTTGTTCTTGCTGACAACTGGTGGTCTGGGCTAGGTTAGGGGTGGCATGTGCTCAGGGAAGGCTCCGCCTCCCTGGTTTCAGTGGAACCATCTTTATTTCCAGCCCGCCAGGGCAATCTCAGTCTCTGGCTGGTGATTGGTTGGAGAGTAGGTATGTGACCTAACCCTGTCCATTGGAGCCTGAAGGGAAGTGTACTAGAGGCTTATGGGAAATAGTCCTCTTTCTCCTAACAGGACACTCCCACACCTACTTGGGAAGTTGTGATGTGAGGGTGTGATGCTTGAAGCTGCAGCCATTTTGTAATCACAAGGTGAAAACCCATGCTTCAGAATTCCATTTGGATGGTTCTTTTCTCGCCATTTAGTTTTCAGCTCAAATATGACCTCTCCAGGGAGGATTTCCTCAACCACACAATATGAAATGTCCCACCCTCTCCATTCATTATCTAGTTCTTGTCCTATTTTATTTATTTATTTGTTTATTTTGTAGTACTGGGGGTTGAATCCAGGGGTACTCTAGCACTGAGCTACATCACCAGCCCTTTTTATGGTTTTGTTTTGTTTTTCCATTTTGAGACAGAGTCTTGCTCAGTTTGGCCTTGAACTTACAATTCTCTTGACTCTGCCTCCCTAGTATCTGGGTTACTTTTTTTTTTAAAAAAAGTCTCTGTAACTAAAGTGACTTTGCCCATTTTCTTACGTACTTATTACTCCCTTTTTCTGAGTGTGAGCTCTGTGTGTGAGATACTATCATTCTCTCCTTTTTTTCTAAGCTCCTAGAACAACCTCTAGCCAGGGAAGGTGTTCCATAAGCATTTGTTGGTTCCCGAATAACAGCTAAACTGTCTCGAGACAGCAACACCCTGTTGGAACTGACTCGGGGCCTGGCGGACACAAGCCACTACCAGTTCCCACTTTCCCCCTGTGGCTGTGTCACACAGTTAGTTCCATTGCAGGTGACCATTCTGAGGCAGAGATCGGTATTCTTAAGATTTCTTCTTACTTCTCTAATGTTATATTTTTAGAGCTTCTCTATGGCTTCTCCAGGAATTTTTCTCCTTTTCGTTGGATGGTGGCGAAATGACAAAGGCAGAAAAATGTCATGTGTTTGTGAAATGATGGACAGTACAGATAGGTTCCTGTGTTAGAGGAGAACAGGATCATATTTTGAAGTTAAATTGGACATACTAGTCTAAGGGCCATCCATCTCTTAAACATGACAAAAGGCCTAGAGATTCCAGCATCTTTACAAGTTCCCACTTGTATTATCCATCCGTCCATCCGGTTTAGAATTTCCAAGATTGAATTAGAATGACCAAGAGTTCTGAAAAAGATCAAACTGGGGGCATGCATTCCTCACCCTGCTGCCACCCACCCCGGAGCTTCCAGCATTTCTAGTGCATGTGGACAATTGTCCAGGGTTGTGTTTGGCAGGACCATGCGATCCAAGGACAGTGGCACAAAAGATTGGATCTTGCAATCTCAGCTGGAGAGGTAAAACAGGAAGGGTCCAGAGAGATAACCTAGGCACAATCTGGACGTTCCAAATAGTTGAAGAGCAAATGTGTTGGGAATAAGGAGTGACCTAGAGGGTTTGGAGGTGAGTTATCAGAGCATGGAGACCTGTGAGATTAGTACCTAACACCACCTATAAAAGCAGTCCTGGGGCTTGGCAGGGTTCAGGGTGTGCCTGTGGGAGCCAGGACAGAGGGCCGTGGAGAAGATCCCTGAAGATGAGAAGACCAGGAGCAGAGTGACAGGTGTTAGGGTCAGTAACTAGCCAGAGGGACCCAGAGTAAGATTTGGGCCCTCAGGCTACATCTTCATTCCACAAGAGAAAGACAGGCACCAAGAAAAGGGTGGATGATGGCAACTAGGAGAGAATAGCTGGGAAATACACTTATTTTTCTGTAGTTAAACCTATTTTCCTGAATCATGATCATTAAAATTAAAAACAATCACTTGGTAGGGTGTGGTGGTGCATGCTTGTAATCCCAGAGGCTCAGGAGGCTGAGGCAGGAGGATCGAAAGTTTGAGGCCAACCTTAGCAATTTAGTCAGGGCCTAAGCAACTTAATGGGACCCTGTCTCAAAAGATAACAAGGGCCGGGGACATGGCTCAATGGTTAAGCACCCCTGGGTTCAATCCCTGGTACAAAAAAAAAAAAAAAATTACTCACATTTGGTTGTTTATTGGTTGTTTCTTTTGTAAAGTATGTCAGTAGCTTCACTTTCAACATTTTCTTGCAAATATGCTATGTCTGCATCATTGAGAGTATAAATCAGCATTTGGGGACTTGTCAGAGATCATAAAGCATTGTGTATAAATATTATTTCAGGGCTGGGGTTGTAGCTCAGTGGTAGAGCACTTGCCTAGCATGTGTGAGGCACTTGGTTCGATTCTCAGCACCACATATAAAAATAAATAAAATAAAGGTCTATTGAGAGCTAACTCCATTTAAAAAATATTATTTCAAAGGGAAATAATTTATAATTTCCAAATCAATGACCCACACATATAAAGATTTAGAATGTAACTTATTGGTGAGTTGGGAATAGTCTGAATTTGGTTTCTAACCACACACTGGGTCATATGATTTATATGTAGTTTGTTCCTCAGAAGTTTGTGTGTTGGAAGCTTGGTCCCAGATATGAGAATATTAATAGATTATAGAATCTTTAAAAAGTGGGGTCTAATGGTCTTAGGTTACTGAGGGCTTGCCCATAGAAGGAGTTGATGTAGTTTTCTTGGGACCCTGAATTAGTTCTCGCAGACCAAGTGTCTTTCTGACTTTCTATCTCACCACATCTCTTAGTCTTCCCACACACTCTTGCCATTGTGCCACCATCTGCCATGTCATGATACAGACAATGGGGCCCTTAAAAGAGCCAGTGTCATGCTGTTTCGATTTTTCAGTCTCTAAAATTGTGAGCTAAATAAATCCTTTTTCTTTATAAATTACGCATCCTCAAGTATTTTGTCATAGTAACAGAAAACGTGCACAATGGATAATTTTTAAAGGAAAGAAATTCATTCCTCACAGTTCTGGAGGCTGGGAAGTCCACTATCCAGGTGCTGGCATCTGACAAGGGCCTTCTTGCTGCATCAGTACACCGAGGAAGGGAAGCAATCATGTGCCAAACAGAGGAAGGACAGGAGCTGAATTTTTTCCTCTTATCGGGAACCCCCTATATGAATCCATTCAGGAGGACAGACCTCCAGGATCTAATCCTCTCTTAACGTCTTCGCCTCTCAATGCTACTTACATTGACGATTAAATTTCAGTGAGTTTTGAAGTGGGCAGTCAAATCATAGCATGGCCACCTAGATTTCTGTGCTGCTAGGCAGACTGAGAAACAAAACAAACAAACTAACAAAAAACCCACAGGAGACCTAGAAATAAGAAAAACTTTTTCCTCATGTAAAAATGAGACTGTTTTTCAGCTTGTTTTGAAGCGAGACAGACTCTTTGTTTCCAGCCCTTCTCTGTGTTAAGGAAAAAGTACATTTCAATTTAAATGTGTTGCATTTAAATTTAAAGTATTGCTTGGAAATTTACCATAGGTCTGGGTTGGGGGAGTCGATGTGTAAGAAAAACGTAGAATATGATCTCCGCACTCAAGGAATTTGGAGTGATATTTTATTCTGACCATTATATAATGTAGAATGTAATGAGTAATATTTCGAAAGGAAAATGATAGGGGTGTTAAAACAGATAACAAGGTAAATTTTACTCCGTTTTTAAAAAATTTGAGTATTCATATATGGTGTCTTAGGCTGTTTTCTATTGGCAATGTCACTATAGCACAAATGAGGAAACATCCAGAAAAGCCGTTAACTTGACTTGGTCTCGTCCAAGGCAGAGGGTGTGTCTGGCGATGGCCTTGTTATTGGCAGAATCCCGGGAAGGTGCAGGGCATCACACCGCAAGAGACAGGGAGCACGTGTGGGTATCATTTCTGCTCTCTCTTCCTCTTCTATGAAGCTACTACCAGTCAATCAACAGGGCTCCACCCTGGTGACCTCATCAAACATTTACCACCTCCCAAGGGCCCCACCTCTAAATGCTATATTGGGATTAAGTCTCCACCCTCTTAATGACTCACAATGGGGACTCAATTTCTATACGTGAGCCCTTGAAGGGACACATTCAAAGCATAACCAGACCATAGCATGCACAGCATAGCACGGCATAGCACGGCTTCCAAGGGCTTACAGTCTTGCCCATGAAATCACACCAAAAATCTTCACGGAGGAGGTAGTCTCTTCCATGGCTCACTCTGGCTGCTGTGGGACAAGGTAGGACTGGTCAGCTGAAGCTGTATCATAAAGAATGTTGGAAATTAATGTTGGGAACCTAGGAAGGTTCTCGAACATGTGAGTTGCATGATAACACATAAAAATGACACTGAATGTGGGGGAGCTGGGGTTGTGGCTCAGCGGTAGAGCGCTCACCTAGCATGTGCATGGTGCTGGGTTTGATCCTCAGTACCACATAAAAATAAATAAATAAAAGTATTGTGTCCAACTACAACTAAAAACAACAACAACAACAACAAATGACATTGAATGTAACTTTAACATAAAGTCCCAACAGTGCAGAAGGTAGTAGCAATTGTGATACATGCACCAGTGGGTGAAATACATACAGACACCCATTGACCTCTGATGGGATTACATCCCAATAACCCTCTGTACACTGAAAATATCACTATCAATGCACCAACTACACCTAACCCACCAAACATCCTGGCTTAGCAACGCAGTCCACTGTGGAGTGCCTGTGGTTTACTCTAGGATCATGACTGACTGGGAGTTGCCACTCACCACCCAGCCCAGCATCCATCACCAGAGTATCTGACCATATGTCCCTACCCCTGGACAAGATCAAAATTCAAAGTATGGTTTCTACTCAACATATATCACTTTTGCACCGTTGAGAAATCATTAATCCAAACCACTTACTGTAATTTAGGAACCATCTGCTTATGTACATATGTATACATGCATATACCACCTTTTTCTTTGTTGCTAATTCTACACACACACACACACACACACACACACACACACACAGGTGGGGGGGGGTCTTCTCCTTCAGTAACTATGCCTGCAAAGAGACAAGTGGGTAAAATGTGCTCAGGGAATGTGGACTTGGCATTGTCCTTTGTTCACTCCCATGGGCTGTGTAGCTATACCTCCCAAGTCTCAAGTTTGAAACATCTGTCTCCAGGCACAAGCATAGCTGCACAGGCCTTCAGGTGCTTGGCTGTAAAGAGGACTAAAACCTATTCCTAGGTCTCCATCCTGGATTTCCAATCTATACTCACAAATGCTTTGGAAGTTTTGCTGATTGGTCCATGAAAATCAGCACATAGTTGTATTTAATGAACAGCCAGGAAGTCTTCATCAGCCTTGATATTAAAAGATTTACTAGATGGGTGTGGTGGTGCTCGCCTGTAATCCCCTGACTAGGGAGGCTAAGGAGGGAGGATCCTAAGTTCAAACCCAGCCTCAGCAACTTAGTGAGGCCCTAAGCAACTCAGTGAGACCCTGTTTCTAATAAAATATTAAAAAGGGCTGGGGATGTGGCTTGGTGGTTAAGTGCTTCTGGGTTCAATCCTTGGTACCAAAAAAAGAAGAAAAAAAAAGAGATTTACTAAATAGAAAATATGAAAATTATTATGATGGTTGTATCAAAGCAGTGATATAGTTTTACTTGCCCTTAAATAATAATGCTCGCTCTCTCTCTCTCTCTCTCTCTCTCTCTCTCTCTCTCTCTCTCTTAATGAGCATGTATAGTTTGGAAACAAGAAAAAAAAAGAAATTAAAAGGCGCTAGAAAGAAATGGCAAGCTATGTATAACTAAATTCAGGACCAAGCACAATTGGCAAGGTGGTCTCCCGAAAGCATCCGCAACTCAGAGGTTCTGAGGTTCTTTTCTTGGGAGTTTGAAAGGGGGCTGAGGGGAGGGGCTGTGGAGGTGAGGGCACTGGAGGAGGTGAACATCTTTCATTGACTCTTTGGCTTTTTAATGGCCACTTGAATATTTGGACCTGTGCAACTTCTTGGAACTAGAATTCTTCCTGAAAAGAATGTTTTTACTTGAGAACCTCTCCAAAGAGAAAAAGCTAAAAGCCAGCACAGCCAGCAAACTAAGTTGAACAGAGCCCAAGTTCCTATTCCTCAAAGCAGACGTGTACTTCCTAGGGCACAGGGTCCACCTCCTGTCCTGTGGCCCTTTGCCAGATGTGCTGTGTCCTAGGCCAACAGAAGAGTCAGCACTCAGGGACATGAGTGCGAGGGAGCTGACCTCCAGCCTTGAATGCCAAGAAGATTCTGGTGCATGGTCTCAGCTGGAGGGCTCTGGCTTCCCTCTTGTTCTCGACTAAGTTACTTTTGTTTGTCTGTTATTGTTCTTAAAGTTTTCTGGGTAACTATAAGCAACAGATCTTGTTAGTTCCTCTTGAGATTGCCCACTACTCCCCACCCTTATTTCTCACCTCCCAGCATCCTGTTTGTCTCCCTGACTCTGTTCCCCCGCCCCACCCCCACCCCCACCCAGCTACCATCCTTTGAGCCATGCTCACAGAATTAATTTTAACTTTTATTTTTATTATGTGTTCTCAGACCAAAAGAAGGCAGGCATCTATTCAGTTTTTAATTCATTGTGTTATACTTTCTTTTATCATGAATACACTAAAATATGTCTAGGTAGAAGTTACAGTGTCCGTCTCCCGTATACTGTATTTCCAGAACATTCAAAAAAGAAGGAAGGGGAATACAAACAAACGTGGAACTTCAAACTAGGTATAGCACTTTTTTGGTCTTTGAACATTTAAAGTGACCTGATTGTGACAGGAACAAAAAAAAAAAAACAAAAAAAAAAACCTACAATGATATTCAGTTTATTAGATTATAAAGAATATTTTAGCTACTCAATAATTTTACATGAACCGTGTTAGCACTGCAATGAAATACCTGAAATTATCTACTTGGGTTATAGTTTTGGAAGTTGCAGTGCATGATGATGGGTTGGCCCCCTTGCATTGGGTCTGTGGCAAGGCAGCACATCATGGCGGGAGAGCATGGTGGAGCACAATTGCTTGCCTCATGGCTAGAGAGCAAAAGAGAGTAATGGGGCATTTCATAATATCCCCTGTAACCTAACAGCCTCCAGCTGAACCCTGCTCTTCAAAGGTTCCACTACCTCCCAGAAAGGTCACTGGGGAACCAACTCTTCAGCACTGGAACCTTTGGAGGACATTCAAGATCCAAATTATCTATCTAGACTTGCACTTTGATTTTTCTCGTTATTGTTGCAAATGGATCTATTAGCCGTGAAACATGAAATCTAGCACTTAAAATTCACAGGTTTATAAAAAATACTATTTTTTTTGTTTGTTTAAGAATACTGTCATGTTTGGATCTGAAATGTCCCCCAAAGACTCATTTATTGAGAGCTTGGTTCCCCAAATGCAGCAATGTTCAGAGGTGGAACTTTGGGGGAAGTGACGGGATCATGAGGGATCTCATCCCTGGATCCATCCATTGATGGGATTATAATTTGGTGGAGTCTAAGGAGGTGGTAGAAACTGTAGAAGGTAGGGCCTAACTGTAGGAAGCAGGTCACTGGGGGTGTGTTCTGGAAGGATATATCTTGCCCCAGGCCCCCTTTTTGCTCTTTCTCAGCTTCCCAGATGCCATATGGAGGCAGATCTTCTCTACCACACCCTCCCACCATGATGTCCTGCCTCACTCGGGCCCAGAGCAGTGGAGTCAGCCGACCATGGGCTAAAGCCTCTGAAACTGAGCTCAAACCAGTCTTTCCTCCTTGAAGTTGTTTTTCTCAGGTGTTTTGTCGCAACATCAAAAAAACTAGCACACATTTTAAAAGAAGTAATGAGTGCTCTAGCCCAACGGAATACGCAATTCCACCCAGGAGTCATAGTGTCCGTTACACCAGAATAACGTAACATTTTTAAAAAGAAAAATTCACTTTTTAAAAAAAGGAGGGAAATACATTCAAACGCTAGTAGAATTGCACAGTAATTTATCTGGTCAGTTCCCTTTTCTGTTCCGAACACGAGAGAAATGAAAGTTCAAAAGAAGCAGAAACTGATGATGGTAGGGTCCCCAATCCACATCAATACCTCAGGTTTCTCTGATTCTTTGGTGGATATCTGAAAAAAATGAAGCTTTCCCCCAGATTCACACAAGTTTTTCTCCATTTCCCTGTTTCTTTATTTCCATATGGAGCAAATTTTCAGATTGCTTTCACTTGGTGCTGAGAGGATGCGGATAAGAGGACACAGGACAAGTCTCACAGGACAAGTTTGTCACCGTGTCCTGGGGAGAGGCTCTTTCCATCATCAGATATCCAAGATTCTCCCTGTTGTCCAGCATTTGAAAGTATCTTTCCAACGTCCAGAGCTCAGGACTCTTTGGTTTTGATTAGGTGAGAAAGCTCTCCTGAGTAGTGTCATGTGGGTAACCACAAAATTACTCAAATTTCTTGATGATTTCTTCTCTTCTGTACATGAAGAAAAGTATGCTTAGATCTTTGGTGTGTGTGTGGGGGGGAACCAAACACCTAGTTAATTTAATCTAGACCATTTAGTACAGATGATGTGATAAAGATGCATTGTATAATTCAGAAACAGTGACCACGGTGTCTGATGCCTTCCCAATGACACTTGATTACGTTATTTCAGTTCCAGATAACAATCTTCCTATTCCAGAGCCTTTAGAAACTAGGAAAGAAAAGAAAAGCTTATTTTTAAGAAAATCTTTCCTGTATAAAAAAATGTATGTAATTCAATTTTTCTTTTCAAATCTAAAGAAAATTCTTTTCAAATCTAAAGAAAATTCTTTTCAAAAAAATTTTAAATTGTTTTTATGCTTTAAATTGTTACTACCACCTCCTTTGAGGTTAATATTTTTAATTTATTTATTTATTTTTTTTAAAGAGAGAGTGAGAGAGGAGAGAGAGAGAGAATTTTTTTTTAATATTTATTTTTTAGTTCTCGGCGGACACAATATCTTTGTTGGTATGTGGTGCTGAGGGTCGAACCCGGGCAGCATGCATGCCAGGCGATCGTGCTGCCGCTTGAGCCACATCCCCAGCCCAGAGGTTAATATTTTTAGTGAGCTGAAACTCTAGAAGTTATTTATAAGCTAATTAGAGGAAGGGCTTTATTTTTTTTATTTTTATTACAACTCTTTGTACTTAAAAGACAACTCTATATTATTTTAACAACTGACTTCCTTGACAATATAAGTGACTTTTAAAATTTAAATGTATTTGTCCATAAACAGGATGTCTGTTATGACTAATAAGTATTGATTTTTATTTTTATATTTTATGCACTATTATTATATATCACTTTCTTTTTTTATCTTTGAAGTATATTCTTTTAAAAACACCTTTTACTTTTTTTTTTCTTTTCCTTTTTTGTGGTGCTAGGGATTGAATTCAGGGCCTCACACATGATATACAAACACTTTATCACTGACTTACATCCTAGCTCTTTGAAGTATGCTTGATAAATATAAACTTTACTCAAAATAGTATAATTTAGAGCCTTATTTCCCTAGGGGAATACTACAATTGAATATTGTATTCAAAACACAAATAAAAGTTCCATGTAAAATGCCCTATTATATATAACATAAAAATGAAGAGAGTCAGGCTCAATGGGGCACACCTGTAATCCCAGTGACTGGAGGCTGAGGCAGGTGGACTGTGGGTTCAAGGACAGCCTTAGCAATTTAGTGAGACCCTGTCTCTAAATTAAGATGCAAAAAAGGGCTGGGATGTGGCTCAGTGGTTGAGTGCCCTGGATTCAATCCCCAGTGTCAAAAAAAGAAGAAGAAGAAGAAGAAGAAGAGGAGGAGGAGGAGGAGGAGGAGGAGGAGGAGGAGGAGGAGGAGGAAGAGGAGAAAGTTAGATTGGGGATTAAATGAGGAATGCTTACTAAAATAGCTGGACTCTAGTATCATTCACATTTATGTGTGACATTAGGAATCCTTTCCCTGTCTTTAGTGATTTTTACCATTATTGCTTAGATGTGTGACTTTTCAAGGTCATATGAAGATGAGATCAAGTGGTCAGGAAGGAATTTGAGGAACATCACACTAAGTTTTCCTAAAGACTTTGCAGCAAATCAGGAGGAAAGAATTTTCCTTTCATACCAAGTGAATCAGAAATCATCTACAGTACAAAAAACAAGAGTCCACATTAATTAATTCTCTACGGCGTTTCTTCTACCTGTGATGGCATAAACCCACTCCGCTGTTTGCCAAGACCCACGAAAGCATAGATGGGATGCTTCTCTGCATCCTGTTGCTGATTTCAATATCTGAGGTAAGTGCCTGCTCAGTGGGAAAGGAAAGAGTAATATGATCCTTTGGGAAGGGTGCTCCCAGCATTGATCAGATAGGTGTTACTCAAAAACTAAGCATGGTGTATGTTTATTGTACTGATGTTAACAGGAAGGCCATTCTGTCTTTCAGAGGCTGCGGCATTCCGCTGACTCTATTACTTCCTACTTTGAAGGGGCGGGCCTCTTGCCCAAGTTGTTAAAGAGACTTGGAGTTGCCGGTGCCTTCTCTGGCTCTTACTGCTGTCAGTTCTGGGATTGGGTGTAAATGCCGACTATGCTGTTTCTCAATGACTTCATTAAAACTCTATTTATAACATTTACTGGACTCCTACTTAGCAATAGAATTGAATATTTTTAAAAGTCCCTGACTCAAAGAACTTTCACTCTAGAATGGAAATCAGAGCCATACAAAGATGACTAAGTGATGTGTTTTCAGAAAATTGTTGGAAAAGACTATATTACTTTGGCTTTAGAGGGTGAGGAAGGTGGGAGATGAGGGAGGATCTGAGCAGAACCTAGCAAGGTGGTGCATCTGGAAGTGAGGCGGAGACAGATGACTCTGTAGCAGTCTTGGGGAACTCAGGTTGGACTGGCAAGAGAGCGCTCTACAGCACTGAGCTTAAATTCTGGGCAGGGAGTTTGGACGTTAAACAATTCACCATCTATTCTACCAAATGTGGCTTTTCCAAGACCAGCTTGGATTTCACAACAGTTTGCCCCTTTTCAATTAAGGCAATTTTAATGTGACTTGCTAGCTAAAGTTTTATAAAGCTTATATAAATTCATTTACAAATCAGGTAACATTTTCTTCAGGCTATGTCCTCATCTGGAATTTGGGAAATAGAATCCTTTCTTTGGTCTTCAAATATTTGCTAAATATCTGTGCTAAGCTCAGGACTGGAATTTATGCCATATTTCAACATTTATGGATTAGAGTCTGACACTGACTGTCAGACTCTATTCTAGGCCCTTAGGGCACATTGTAGAAGAAAAATAAAACCCCTGCCCTCACAGAGCTTTTATTATAGTGGTCTGTTAGTTTGCTAGGGCTGCCATGGATGTGAGGCTTAAACAATGGAAACATATTTATTCCCAGTTCTGGAGGCTGAAGTCCGAGATCAAGGTGGTGTTGGCAGGGTTAGTTCCTTGTGATGGCCCTGAGGGAAGGAGCTATTCCATGCCTCTTGGCTTGTAAGTGACCATCTTCTCCCTGTGTCATCATGCTGTCTTCCTCCTGTACTTATCTATGTCCAAATTTCCTCTTCGCACAAGGACAGCTGTCACACTGCATTAGGACCTGTTCTGATGACCTAATTTTAAATTAATTTCCTTTGTGAAGACCCTATCTCCAAATATAGCCACATTCTGAGGCACTAGGGATGAAAACAGACACCAATGTATGGATTTGGGGCAGGGACAGTTTAACCTTTTAACCAGTGGGCTTTGATGACAGAGCAGTGAATGAGCCCTAGAACTTGGTAGCTGGGTTGCAAGGTGTCAGGCCCTTCCCTGGCCTGCTCCTGTGCACTGCTACATTGAATGCTCAAAGCCCACCTGGGAGGCAAGTATGGCTATCCCACTGTTACGGTTTAGATAAATGGTGTCCTCCAAAAGCTCATGGGTGAGACAATGCAGGAAGGTTTGGAGGAGAAATGATTGGGTTATGAGAGCCTGAACCCAATCAGTGAATTAATCCCCTGGAATTAACTGAATGGTAACTGAAGGTGGGTAGGGTGTGGCTGGAGGAGGTGGGTCATTGGGGGTGTGCCATTGGGGTGTATATTTTGTATCCAGGGAATGAAGTCTCTCTGCTTTCTGATCATCATGTGAGCTGCTTCCCTACACCACACTCTTCCACCATGACGTTCCACCTCACCTTGAGCCTGGAGGAATGGGAGCCAGCCTTCTATGGACTGAGACCTCTGAAATCATGAGCCCCCAGATAAACTTTTCCTCCTCTACAATTGTTCTTGTGAGGTCTTTTAGTCACTGCAGTGAAAAGCTGACTGTAACATCCCATTGAAATCAGGAAACTGAGGGCACACCACATTCGTTTGTAGGAGAGTTTGCTCCAGTCATGGGGTGTTTAGTTTTCACTGAGTTGAGCCACAGCTGAATGTGTAGGGCATGCCACCTTGGCTAATTCAGAAGCAGAATTGACCAGTTTGGGATGCTAACACATTGTTGGGGAAGCAGTCAAGGATGAGCTCTGTGTGTGTGTGTGTATGTGTGTGTGTTTTACATTAGGTTCTTAGAATATGACCAAGATAGAAGTAATGTCTTTGATAATTAAAAATCTTTCCCCCCCTTTATATAATCTAATATACTACAGAGTAATAACATTTTAAATGTTGTAATAAATTGTTAAAACAATGAGATTTATAATTAATACATAATTTATTATATAACTTCTACATTTAATGTAGTAATAATTATTTCCTTTTGATTATCTGGATTCAGATGAAGTTATAGATGATTTCTCACTTCTGACTTTTGAGCTATCCCCTCATACCAACCTGCTGGGCTCTCCTCCATGGGAAGGAATCTTGCTTACATTTTCTGCTTTGCCGGGTAGCTCTGCCATGATTTTCTGCTGTGGGCAGATTCAGATTCAGCAAACAATTAGGGAGGATCTACCCATCTTTTCACATAAACCCACACTTCTCAAAAATATGGAAAAACCAAAGGATTATAATGCAAATTCTGTGGAGGGTCAATTTGATTTAATTATTTAATGGACAAAACAGTTATATTAATTAGCCAGCGAATAACTCACAACATAAAAACTAAATAACCATACAGACATATCATTTTCTAAAATGTAAGATTTCATGAACTTTGGCGATGAAGCCTATTTCAAAGAAGTTGCTTTTGTTTTGAGTGTGCCTTGGGTTCAACAGAGGTGTGAACCCCGCTTCCTTCCAGGTGATGCTTGGGAGAAAATACCTGAGCCCTTCTGAGCACGCTTCAACCAAGCTTCATAATAACCACGATCCTCATTAAAGGCCTCAGAAGACAGAAGGTCTCATACATGATCTTGTCCTAGTTAAGGAAATAAGTGAACGGCAAAGGCTGGGGGTAAATTTTCTCACTCCTTGGGGAAACAGGCTTTCTGTCTCAGGAGACTGGTAGGTCCCAGAGCTCTGCACATCTAAATGTCCCAATCTCATTCATTGGTGAATTCGTGCATTTACTTATGCTGCATACGTTCAACAGGTATTTATGGAGAGCTTAATGTAAGCCAGGATTTATGCCAGACCCTGAGAACACAGGATTAACAGAAAAAGAAAACAAACAAATAAAAAGCCTCTAGTTCTTTCCCACACAGAGCTTACAGTCTAGTGAGAGAACAGATATTAAACAGTTACCCACAAATACTTTTAAAAAACCATGATAAGTGTAATAAAGGAAAAATATAGGGTGCCACAGAGGGAAAAAAAAAACTGGTTAATTAATATGGATTGATGGCCAGGGCATGTCACTCTTTCAGGAAGTGATCTTCAAGGAAGTGACCTGAGGTTTCGAGCATGAGTTAACTCTGTGTGGAGGTGCTATTTGCACCTAAAACAGTTACAGATTACCACTGTCCAAAACCCATTGCTACAATTCCATGTGTCTCCATTAGATTCCTCTGTGTACAAACAAGATCAAATGCTCACCCTCAGCATCACATTTACCATTTTCTATTATATTTTTCCTATCATCCACCCATCTACCAATCTATCCATCATCCATCATCCATCTAATAAACCTTCACTGAGCACCTACTATGAGCCTATACTATTGTGCTCCAAATCCTTTACTTTCCCATCGCCCCTCTCCTTGACTACTTTAACTGTCTACCTCTCTTTATGATTCTTAAATCTCCTGGTTTTGACACAGCTTTGATGTTATTTTCTTCCCAGTTCTCTTCCCCTTCTCTTTCCCTTTGACTTAACTATCATTACTCATTCTCATTCAGCAAATGGATTCATCACATTTTTTATGAAATATTTTTCTAATCAGGTACCAAAAAAAAAATAGACATGAACTTTTTGTTGCTGTTGTTAGTTGACTGGAGTTCCTATTCCTTAATAAAGAAATAACCATGAAAACAAAAATTTTTGGAAGATTTCTTTCTCTGTTTTTATTTTTTTTTCTCTCTCTCTCTTCTGTACTTTGGATGTGTTCTTTTAACTATAAATTCCTATAGGTAGACAATTCCTTTTGCTTAACTTAATTTAGCATCTAGAGCTAATGATAATCACTTCCTAACCTTTTCACCATCCTTTTCTGGGACTGCCAATATTATCATCACATCTCTGGTATAGATGGAACAAATGAATTCAGAAAAACCTAGCAAGATTAACCTGCTTTCACCTTCTCCTATAAAGTCCTCTCTGTTGTTTCTGTTATAACTTGGACAACTGTCAAGAAAAAATGTATTATATCATCAAATATTTAGGTAAAGTCACTGAGGGAGATTCTGTGCTTACTTCTCTAGCTCCACATAAGCCAGTCTAACCCACCCAATCTCCTTTGGAAAGTCTGGAGCCCCAGAGTGCACTAGAGAGAGAATTCTACCTGTCAAAAGATAAGTGGAGAGGATATCCTCTGATAGTCACGATGGAGTGACAAGGAACAGATCATAACTGCCCTTTATAAATCACTAGGAAAATGGAGAAAGAGTGAAACAACTGCATTGGGACATTGGACAACAGTCTACGTAGAACTGTGACCCTGAACAAATAAAGCAAACTCAATCAATGTCTTGGCTGGGCCCAGTCAATCATTCAATCAATCAATCAATCAACCAATCAGAGGTCCAGTGATCTGTGGGACAATATCGAATGATCTATGGTACACGTGGGAAGAGCAAAAGGGACAAAAATTTGAAGAACTAATGTGTAAAACATTTCAAAATTTGACAAAACCTATATTTTATAAATCCAAGAACATTAATGAATTAGAGGCTGGAAAATCTTGAAAGAAAGAAAGAAAAAGAAAGAAAGAAAGAAAGAAAGAAAGAAAGAAAGAAAGAAAGAAAGAAAGAAAGAAAGAAAGGCACATAATAAAATTTCTGAATATCAGTGTTGCAGAAAAAAATCTTAAAGGCAGTTAAAGAAGAATGCATTATTTACAGAGAAACACACAAAGGAATGATCAGACTTTGACATAGACACTTTGCAAGGTAGAACACAATGAAATAATATCTTTAGAATGCTGAAAGAAAGAAGTCAAACTTAGAATTCCACATCCTGTGAAAACATTCTCTTCTTCAAAAACAAAGGTAATATGAAAACTTTATCAGATAGGCAAACATTGAGGGAACTGGTTGCTGGCAGATATATACAACAAAAAATGTTAAAGGAAAAATTTCAGGCAAAAGTAAGAAACCCAGTTAGAAACCTAGAACGACACTCCACAAGGTTGGGCAAAAAGACTGGTGAGAGGTAAGATGAGTAAATCTCAGAGCACACATGGAGTAGGCAGTTTATGGTCTGCCTAGCCAGAATATGAATAACAGAAAGGGAAAATAGAAAAGATTTTGTTTTCTCATTTTTAAATTTCTTGAAAAGTTAATTGACTATATAAAGAAAGATTAATTAATAATAGTGTATTTTTGAGATTTAATAAAAGTATCAGAGGTGAAATGTTTGATAATAGGTTGAAGGTCCGGATGGGGAGAAAAGGAAGTCTATGGCATGAAATGGGATAATATTATTTGTACATATGGGTTAAAGTGCACGCTATAAATAATCCAGTCATAAAAAAATAAAATACAGAGTTTTTATATAGAGAGATGCTTTTTGACTTATGGTGGGCTTATATCCCCAAATATCATTAAGTTTAAAATGCTTTTAATATACTTTCTCTACCTACTGTTATACCTTAGCAACACAGTATACCACAGAATATGGGCTCTTTCCCCTCATGATTGCCTAGCTGTCTGAAGCTGTGTCTTATAGCTTTTGCTCAGTATCAGGAGAGAGTAATAAACCACATAGTGTTCCCCCAGGAAAAATAGTAAAATTCAAGATTCCAAATTTCTACTGAATGCCAGTGTCTTGGCTGGCACAGAATCACGAGCCACCACACACCTTGTAGATTCAAACAGCAATTCTTTATTCCCGAACTCACAGCGACTTCCACACAGGTTCAGGGGAAATCTAAATCTGCCCCCACGCCTCACCTACTCCACGAGGCTTTTTTCCAAATCCCATTTTAATCTCACGAGAACTCAATGGGAACAAGCAGCAGGAACACCCTAATCCCAGCAGCAATAATCTTCAACCTCCAACTTCCCTAAAACCCCTATTGTCTTAAACCGGGAACACCCTAAACCCAAGGACCGGGATACTTCCTCAAACCTGCAGGATACTTCCTCAAACCTGGATCCACCCTCGATCACCTTGAGCAGGGTCATCTTTCTCAAACACACAAGCAAGGTCGCAGCAAATTTCCAAGGCAAGTCCATTAAACATGGGGTACGCTGGCAAGGAAATATCCATGCGTCATTCCTACTTGGCAATGGCCCTCAGCAACTGAATGCATATTTCTTTATCACCGTCACAAAAAATATCCTAAGTGAAACATCATAATTCAGGGACTCTCTGTACTTGTGTGTATATGTACATATAGATTCCGTGGAGATAAAATGGAATACTAAAAAGTGCTAATTCAAAAGAAGCAGGAAAAGAGGAAAAATTAATGAAGACAAATGGGACATTTGAAAAACCAAAGCAAATGGTAGATTTAAACTTAACAACATTATGTTAAATATAAATGGCATAAACATTGTAATTAAAAGTCAGAGATTGTCAGACTGAAGAACAAGTAATATCTTATTAGATTCTATGAAAAAAATCAATTAAAAAATATATATCACCATAATGTTAGAACTGAAAGGATGAAGAAGTTATACTATGCAAACACTAATTACAAGAAAGCCTGACTGGCTATATTAATATCAGATGGAGCAGACAATGTAAAAAGAAATATTACTAAGACTAAGAAGGGACTTTCATAATGATAAAGCTATAAATTCATGGGGAAAATAGGACAATTCTTAATGCACATAGCAAAAGCTGACAGAACTGAAAGGAAAGTTAAAAATCCACAATTACAGATGAAGATTTCAACACTTCCACTTAATAATCAATAAAGAAAGAAGACAGAAAAATCCTCAAGGATATAAAAGACTGGAACAACCCCGTCAAACAACTGGACCTAACTGACTCTCCCTAATGACACCAGAACACACATTCTTTTCAAGTTCACGTCGTACATTAACCAATGGAGACCATATGTTAATCATAAAACAAGCCCCAACAAGTTTAAAAGTGTTGAATTCGTAAAGTATGTCCTCTGACCATAATGAAATTAAATTAGAAGTCAATAACGGCATTTGGGAGATCTCTGAATATTTGAGAATTAAACAACACACTTCCAACAACCCATTGGTCAAAGAAGAAATCACAAGGAATGTGGAGAATGTTTGAATGACAATGAAAACACACATATAAAAATTTATGAGAGGGAGCTAAGGCACTGTCTCAAAGGAACTGTATAATAGTAAATGCTTATATTAGAAAAAGATGTTTATATTAGAAAAGGTCTAAAATCAGTAATCTGAGATTCTACCTTAAAAAGTAAGAATAGTACAAATTGAATTCAAAGAAAAAGTGAGACAATAACAAGGATAAAAGCAGAAATCAACATAACACAAAGCAAAAATAAGAGATAGTCAATAAATCTCATGTTGATTTTTGGAAAATTTCAACAGAATTTACAAACCTCTAGCTAGACTTATTAAGAAAGACGGGGAGAAAACACAATTTATTATAAAATCAAGAAAAAAAATGGGACACATTACATCAGTGACAACAAACATCAAGAGGATAATAAATTAATATTATGAATCATTTTATGTCAATAAACTCAGCAACTTAAAATGAGCAAATTCTTTAGAAAATACGTCTTGCCACTTGACTGAAGAAGTAGAAAACATGAATAGCCCTATATTTGGTAAAGAAATTTAATGTGTAATTAATAAATTTCCAACCCGGAAAAATTTAGACCCAGATGGCTTCACCTGTGACTTCTATCAAATATTTAAGAAATACAATAGTGTTTCATAAACTCTTGTAGGAAAAGAGGATGAAAGGAATACTGTCCAATTCATCTTATGAGGCCAGCATCCCCTTGCTATGAAACTCTGACACACAAATTACACAAGGGGAAGAAAAACAAAAAAAGAAAAACAACAATGAGAAAGCAATATTCTTCATAAAGATAGACACAAAAAACATTAGGAAACTGCTAACAAATTGAGTAATTCAGTAATATCTTAAAGAAATAATGTCTAAAGATCGAATGGAGGTTATCATAGGAAAATAAGAGAAACTAGACGCAGAATGAGTTTTTTTGTTTTTGTTTGATTTTGGTACTGGGGAGTAAATCCAGGGGTGCTTAATCACTGAGGCACATTCTTAGCCCTTTTTTGTATTTTATTTAGAGACAGGATCTCACTAAATTGTTGAGGCTGTCTTTGAACTCACGATCCTCCTGCCTCAGCCTCCCAAGCTTACAGGAGTATACCACCATGCTGTGGTTAGAGGAACTCTATAATAACCAGTTTTTTTGTTTTGTTTTGTTTTTGTTTTTTGCTACTATACCAAGTAGTCTGAGATATAAAGAGAAAAAGTTTATTTTGGTTCCCAGTTTTGGAGCCCATTGGCCCTGTTGCTTTCAGAAAGGCAACATATCATGGCAGTGTGTCCATGGTGAAGCACAGGACGTGAGCGAGAGAGAGGAAGAAGAAGGTCCCACTCTCTCCTTAAAGTCTTGTCCCCAATAACTTGACACCTTTCTCTAGGCCGCACCTTTTAACGCTTCCACTACCTCCAATAGCCTCTAACACATAGGCCTTCGGGAACAGTTCAGATCCAAACTACAAAGCAAAGACCATTAAAGGCGGAGGTGTGTGTCAAAGGGAAGTGAAAATAAAAGTAAAAAGAAAGTGGCTTTGGCTCCAGTCGTCCGAATTTCTATTATTATTGCAGCTCACTCACTACTGAGGTCAATGCTGCTTCCATTTAGTCTTTATAACAATATTGTGAGGTAGGTCTATCTTGGGGGTATTAGTAGATGAGTGAAATGAAGCACAGAGAAACTTAAGAACCTCTTCTCAGTCTATAGCAATTAAAAAGACTTTTGTTGTTTATGTTTCTTTCCAGTGCATGCTACCAGTGAGCTCTACCCGTGGCTCTGGACTGAATGTTTGTCTGACTTCGGATTCTTTACTTATGCACTACTCTGCACAGAACTGCTCATGTTTTGTAACTTTGCCTAGCATGGTGTTAGGGTTCCAATAGGAAATGTCCCCAGAATCTTCTGCGTGAGACAATGCAAGAATGTTCAAAGGTGAAACGGTTGAATTATGAGAACTGTAACCTAATTAGTGAATTAATCCACTAATATGGATTAACTGGGTGGTAACTCCAGGCAGGTAGGGTGTGGTTGGAGGTAGTAGGTCACTGTGGGTGTGTCTTTGGGGTTTGTATTTGGTCTCTGGTGGGCGGAGCTCTCTCTGCTTCCTGGTTGCCCTGACTTGAGCTGCTTCCCTCTGCCACGCCCTTCCACCATGATGTTCTGCCTCCCTTCAGTCTCAGAGCTGTGGAGTCAGCTGGCCAGGGACTGAACCTCTGAAACCATGAGTCAAACTTTTCCTCTTCAGAGTTGTTCTTGTCAGGTCTTTTGGTTACTGTGATGAAAAGCTGACTGAAACATACGGCTTATTTCATTAATCCCCAATATTCAGTCCCTTCTTCAGATTCATATTAAAAACTGCCATTTGAGTCAAAATATTAAGTAGTCTCAAATACAAAATATTTCCAAAGGAAAATTATGTTTATTGAATCATAAAATTTATTAGGTCAGAGTGGGAGGTGTGTTCCATTATGCCCTCTTAAAATCTTATGCAGCTACAAATGTTGTGGTTTGTGTGCAGAAAGAAATGCCTTTTCTTTTTTTAAAAAAATCTATTTATTCTAATTTGGTATATACAATGACAGAATGCATTTCAATTCAGTACACATATAGAGCACAATTTTTCAAGTCTCTGGTTGTACACACCATTTGTGTCTTCATACATGTACTTAGGGTAATGATGTCCAACTCATTCCACCAGCTTTCCTACCCTCATGCCCCCTCTCTCCCCTCCCTCCCCTTTGCCCTATCTAAAGTTCTCCCATGCTCCACCCCCACCCTCCCCAATATGAGTCAGCATCCTCATACCAGAGAAAACATTCGGCATTTGGTTTTTTGGGGGGATTGGCTAACTTCACTTAGCATAATATTCTCCAGCTCCATCCATTTACCTGCAAATGTCATAATTTTGTTCTCTTTTAAAGCTGAGTAATATTCTATTGTGTATATATACTACATTTTCCCTATCCATTCATTTACTGAAGGGCATCTGGGTTGGTTCCACAATTTAGCCATTGTGAATTGTGCTGCTATAAACATTGATGTGGCTGTGTCCCTGTAGTATGCTGTTTTTAAGTCCCTTGGGTATAAACCGAGGAGTGGGATAGCTGGGTCAAATGGTGGTTCCATTCCAAGTTTTCCAAGGATTCTCCATATTGCTTTCCATGTTGGTTGCACCAATTTGCAGTCCCACCAGCAATGTATGAGTGTGCCTTTTCCCTGCATCCTCACCAACACTTATTGTTGTTTGTATTCTTAATAGCTGCCATTCTGATTGGAGTGAGATGAAATTTTAGAGTAGTTTTGATTTGCATTTCTCTAATTGCTAGAGATGTTGAACATTATTTCATATTATTTGTTGATCAATTTCTTCTGAGAAATATCTGTTCAATTTGTTGACCCATTTATTGACTGGGTTATTTGTTTTTTGGTATTCAGATTTTCGAGTGCTTTATATATCCTAGAGATTAGTGCTCTGATTTCTCCATGTGTAGCTCTAGATTTCAATACTGCACTATGATCTGATGGCATAGGGACCCAGGCAACCTTTAAGAGCTGAGAACTTCAGTTCCCCCATTTGTAAGATGGAAGGTTCTGCTTTCCACACAGGATAGCATAAGCATTAGAAAGCTATTTGGGGTTGGGTGCAGTAATGTAAGTTTGTAATTCCATTGACTCAGGAGCTTTGGAGCAGGAGGATTGCAAGTTCAAGGCCAACCTCAGCAACTTAGTGGGACCCTCAGAAACTAGGCAAGACCCCTTCTCAGACTAAAGAAAAGAAAAGGAGTGAGAGTGTAGCTCAGTAGTACACTGAGTTGCTGGGTTCAATCCATGGTACAAAAAAACCCCAAAGAAATGGCTATTCAGGCAATCCACAATATTCTTTTCTTCCCTCTAATTTTCCCTTGCTTTTCCTCCTTCCACTCGCCCAGAGCTTTAGAAGTTTGAATCTCTGAATAAAAGTGTTTCTCACACTTTTTTTGAACAATGTCCATTGCTAGAAATACACTTGACTTCACAAACCAGTATATAAATTATCTACAAATGTGTGTATAATGAAGTTGATTACCTAATTCATTGTGCAAACTGGGGAAGTTATTATTTGGAAAGTAATGACGGGGTGGGGGGGCAACAGGAAGAAACTGGGCTATTCTGAGCAAAGTGGGCCACATGTCTCCAAACCACTTAACCTTATTTATTTCATGCATTCTGTTACTTTATCATGTATTCTAATTAACTAAAATATGCTTTTTGGGACTTATTAAGTTGATTTTGTAGCTGGCTAGTAAGCCCTTACCCAAGCATTTTTAGTCCTTCTAGAGAATAATTTGTCTGACTATTCCAATATTCCTGGGGTCCAGAGGCTAAAGATTATTAGCATAATTATTAGCATACAAAAATATGGAAAACTCATGGAGGACTTCGTGGGTCGGGAGAGGACGCCTCTTAGTTGCCATAGCTACACTCACTCCCGCCCTGTGTGTGTTCGTTCAGTCATTACCCACAATTTACTCATTTATCAGGTGCTAAAAATGACCAGACACTGGCCACTGGGACATGGTTCCTGTGTTTTGATGGAGCTGATATTTATGAAAATAAATCATCACAGAACAGGGAGATGCAGGGAGACCATCCAAAGGCCGTAGGAACATGGAAGAAAGATCCACCAACAGCACCAAGGAGAGGGAGAGGACTCAGAGGGAGAAGGTAGTGGTTCAACTTATACTGTTCTGGAGACAGGTGCTGAAGTCCTGTGGAGTGAGAGGGGCCACCCCAGACCAGCCACCATGTGCCTAGACCCAGTTCTTTTCGGGTGTGTGTGAAATTTTCCTCCTGAGGTTAATGAGTTCCTGTGTCTGTTTCTGTTGCTTTTTTCAAACTTGTTTTAGACTTCATGAGCCTCCTGGTGTCCCCTCTATTTCAGTCTCACCGATCAATTCTTTTTTTTTTTTTTTTTAACATAAAATGAATGGATGCTGGTTCCCTCTTCTCTCTTCCTCTTTCATCAACTTACTCTCTTTTCCTTTGCAGTGCATTTTACCTTCTCCATACACTGCATAGTTTACTTATCTAGGATGTTTACTGTTTCTTCCTCCCAGAGTACAAGCTCCAGGAGAAGATTGGTGTGTTTGGCTCCCTGTGGCATCTCCCAGTTCCTGAAAAAGTGCTCAATACACACATGGTAGGTTCCTGATAAATACTGGTAATGACCTGACAGGGTTAGCACGCTTCTGAGACCAGGACATCCCCTCTTGTATTTGAATGCCAGCGTAGGGGAAGAGAAAGACCTGTAAGGGATCATTCAGAAGAGCCTCATTTTTCTCCCTCCCTTCAATAGTATTTATTGATCACTGGTTCTGGGTCAGCCCTGCTCTCTTCTTATGGTTAGAAAAGAACAGAACAGATCCCAGCCCCATCTTCAGGAAGCTCTCCTGCCGCCCTGGAAGCAGATGTTAGTGAACCATGGCATTGCAAATTTGGGATAACGACTAAGGGAAAAAAAAGCAGAGTCCCACGAAAATGTGTAAGAGCAGCCCAGGATTTGGCCTGGGAGGTCAAGGGAAGTTTTCTTTCAGCTGGGTAGAAGTTACATCAATGAGAGAGGAGCGGGGGAGAGAGCACTCAGGCAGAAGAAACAGAATTACAAAGGTCAGGGGGTAGGCGGGAGAATGCCTCCATGTTCCCCGTGTGGTGGGAGCCAGAAGAAGGGAGGAGGAGGTGGCATGAGAGAAGACCAGGCTGGGAAGAGGGACACTCTTCAGCCCAAGAGCAAAAAGGGTTAAGAGTTGGGGGAGGCTGGTGTGAAGAGAAAACTCTGGTGCCAGTGTGGGCTGTGGCTGGAGAGCGTGGCACAGAGATGAGAGGGAGGCAAGCAAGGAGGCACAGAGGCCAAGGAGGGCACAACAGGAGGACTGGAGCGCAGACAGAGAGGTGGGTGGAGTCGAGAAATAGTGAGGACACACAGTCGAAATTAATGTCTGTCCCAATTTCCAAAAAATAGGTATGGCATATATATATATAATTTTCAAATATTTCTACAAACTGAACATAAAGAAGCACCTTGAGTGGTTTGTCACTGTTCTCTGTGATATTTAGGAACATCTAAATGAAGACATGAACCTGTTCTACAGTAGATCTAGCAGCGCCTGTGGCTGCTGAGCTCTGGGGAAGGAGAGAGGAGGTACTTTGGGGAAGGCCTGAAGTAGCCTTAAAAAACAAAAAAATAACAAAGGAATTCCTGACCTGGAGGTTCTTTGAAAATTTGAGTTGGGGCCTCAGTCTCATCCTCTTGATGAAAACATTTCAGTGAGACCCAATATGTTGGGGGTGAAGCCCATACTCCTTAAAGAGGTGCTGCAGGTCTCCTGGAACTGGAGTTTGCCTGACTCTCCAGCATCTTCAGTGATTCTCCACCGCGTAGACCTGTCCTCTCTGGAACTCACCAGGGTATGGAGTTCCTGGGATTCTCTGTGATTTCTGAGGCAGGTCAGTTTCACATGAGTTGCTCATTGCTGTCGTGGGAACCCTCGGATGCCAAGACACAGTGAGCATCCCCTTATCCAGAACATCTGGCTCTTTAGCCTCCTCTACCCCACTGAGGATACAGGGCTGCTCCTAAACACCTCCAAGCACCCCAGGCACACCTCCTGTAGTGTATCACTGGATGTGCCCTACAGCAACTTTATTTTAGGTGGCATGAGTTGTGCTTTGTGTCTCTGTGTCCCCAACTGCATGGCCCAGTGCCTGGTCTCGGGAGGCCCTCCCTTGCTGTCTGTTAGATGGTAAAGTGCCCAGACCCCATTTATGGAATCCACTCATTGGTGGTGTCAATGAGGTGCGAGAGACTGGATTTGAAACGTGTTTGCAAGCTACTTTGTTACAAAAAGTCTAGAATAAAATTTAGGACCATAAAATCAAAACATTTTAGAACTAGGAAGAATTTAGGAGTTACATGGAGGAGTTGCTTTTGGTCAAGAATCAATGGTCTAAAAACAAGTCAGTGACACAGCTTTTACCCTCCAGGGCCGCATCCGAAGAATATGAACATTGGAGCAGATTATTTTAAAATATCAGGTTAAATGCACTCAACTTAAAGGATGTTTCTAATTCAAAGACTATGTCTCCCTCCTCATATTTTGAGGTTATTTATGAATGATTTCCTGATAGATAGTGGGTTTTTTTTTTTGTGTGTGTGTGTGTGTGTGTGTGTGTGTGTGTGTGTGTTTTAGTTCCTTGGCAACCCTATGTTAGTTGTTGGTTCCTTCTTGATTCGTTTAGTTTAATTGGCTTACTAAATCCCAAAAGTCTGGAAATCCTAGCTCTTATGTCTTTCCCCTCAACTGAGACCCAGAGAGATGATGGCTTGGTTCATAATCAAATAAATGAATGTTTCAGTTCTATGTCTTTCTGTAATGTAATTGGTGTACATTAAGAAATATCATGTACATTTGGTGCAATTGGTTTTCTGTTGAACATTTAAAATTCAGAAATGAAACAATCCATTAACATATTTGTTGTATTGCATTTGGAAACAGGTTTGCTCTCTGCAAAGTGTCAACAACCATATGGTATTACTGTTTGTCAGTATTTGGGAAGGTTTTAAGAAATGTCAAAGTACCAAAATTATATATATATGCAATGTTATTATTGACTCTGATGTGGAAATAAAGACTGTTCTCTATCAACTTTTGATTGCTTACTAAGTTTGAAGGTGTTGTGAGAACCTTAAAATAGAATTTAAAGTCACTTTGAATTTGGCTCGATCTTTAATTCTGATTTCAAACATATGAATGCTCTCCAACTTAGCTAGGATAACAGGCATGCACCACTACCTCTGGCTCCATCTTTTGCTTTTATGTAACTTCTGTACCTGAGTCTGGCTGCTAGAAGTCAGCACACAACGCCGTGGAAGGCCATCCTCTTCATTCTGAGCACTGTGCCTTCTTGCAAATTCATATTGGAGGTCTGAGATCTTTGTTCACGGCTCTATCTCCTTCCCTAGGAACAGTACACAAATACCCTATCTGTGGCCCCTCAGGAACAGTTGAGTGAATGATGATATGTCCCTGTCACTGTTGACTATCATCTTGTGTTCCTTATGCCCTGTGGCTATTGTTTACACAGTTAAGAACTTGAGATGAGTTGCCTACTGTGTGTGAAAAGGGTGACATGAGTTGTGCTTTGTGTCTCTGTGTCCCCAACTGCATGGCCCAGTTTCTCTCTTCAAAATTATAGTTCCAATACTCAGCCACACAAGTGTTCCAAACTGGACATCAATGTTCCCATTTTTCCTTCACCAAACACACCACGTCATTAATATTGTTAACCACGGACTAGTCAGTATGTTGTTACAAATTTCCAAATCTTTTGATCAACAAAATCAGCTATTTTTATTTTTGTAAAATGCCATACTCTTTAATCAATGTTTTTCATAAAAACGCCAATTTTTGCTATGCGATCCAGAAATTAGAGAACAAATGGTGATAATATTTGCTAAATTTCTTTTGCAGACAACAAGAACTTGGTCACCTCCCAGTTTGCCCCTATTCTTAACTTTCATTTTCTGAAGAGCAATTTTATCTGTTACTCTTTTAATCTTTTAACAATGGCATTATATTTTGTTGAAAGTGGCCTCAGATTCTTTTTGGCAAAAGGGAAATTATAATTAATGAAAACAGGGGCTGGGGTTGTGGCTCAGCGGTAGAGCGCTTGCCTGGCATGTGCAAGGCTCTGGGTTCGATCTTCTGCACCACATGAAAATAAATCAATAAAATAAAGATATTGTGTTCAACTACAACTAAAAAATATACTTAAAAAATTAATGAAAACAAAACAAAACAAAAAACATCCCCTAACCCTTCTCAGGGACCTTTTTAAAGCCTGCATTCCATGGTACCACCGATGCCTCCTAACTCACTGGACAGCAGGAGCCCTCTTTGCGACACTGGCGTCTCTAGTGGCAGAGGTTCTGGGAAATGGGCATAGTGTATGGGGCGTTTGAGTGCAGCAGGGAGGGCCCTGGATTCAGAGTCTGCAGATCTGGTTCTTGCTACACCTTCAATTACTAGTGGAGCGATCATGGACGAGTCCCTTAACCTCTGATTCCCTTCTGATGGGTCTGAAACCATGCACCCTATCTACTGCAGAGGGTTCTCAGGATGTAAGAGGATGCATGCCATCTTGTCTTGTAAACATCATCTGCTTTTTTGTGTCCTCTGCAAGTCTGAAAGTTCTTAAAAGAGCAGGGACAGCATGGTAAGTCTTGTTCAGATTCCTGTCCCTAGAATCTGGTCTGTTGATGTGAAAACACACTTTAAGAAAAAGCACTAGAGGTGCTGAGCACTAAGGTACTTATTGCTTTCTTTCAGAAAAGTTTCACAGGTGTTTGTTCATTAACAAGTCTGGTCAGCCGGCCTTAATTGAGTACCTTCTGGGCGCTTTCTACTGCCCTAGGATAGTCAACTGAGGACCAGGTAGAGGAGAACACAGAAAAACAGAAACACACGCACACACATATGGTAGATTCAGACATGTCAGAGGTCACACAATGGTGACTAAAGGGCTATCCCTGCCTCTAGACATGCTTTCTTCAACTTGAACACTAATATTTGTTAAATGTAAACAATTTAAAATCTAGAGGCTGATGTTTGTCTTCTATTGAAAATATGAAGAGCTAGTCACACTGGGCTGGGCCCCTCCATGGGGACAGCTGGCTGAGGCAGCCCAGCTGCAGCCATTCAGGCATGTCCTCCCTACTTTATTGCAAGGGCCGCCCCCATCAATCCCTGTGGCTTCCCAAACTCAGAAGTAGATAGGAGCTGCTATTTATTATCACAGTTATTGTGCTTGTACTTATGTAGAACTTATGGCATAGTAGGCACTAGTCTAAGCACTTTGGTTATCCATCTGTCCATCTGTCCATCCATTATCCCCATTACGGGTACGGAAAGCGGGGCCATGGCAAGCGTATGGATCAAGATTCAAACACTGGTCATCAGGTTTTCCAAGTTTTTGCTCTAATTGCTTAGCTGGATCTCACTGCAGTGTGTATCTGGGGATGGTGGCAGGTATAAAAAAGCAAACTTCACCAAAGTGCAAAGTTGTGCCAGAGCCCAACTTTGACAAGAGTCCTTGTTCAGGACATTGTGTTCTCTTTAATTAGAGAGGGAATCATAAAGGAATGATTTTGTAGTTTTAAAGGAAAAAAAAAAAAAGTCCAGGCATGTTAACTGCCCTGTGCAAAGGCCTCATTGAGGTCTGACGCAGTGCAGATGGAGAGGAAGCCGGGTGAATGGAGGCGCAGGCAGAAAGAACACAAGTAGGTGAGGTGCTGTCGCCCAGGCCCACACCTCGGAGTCGCATCTGATACCCAAGGAAAGGAGACCCAACTGGGTGGGTTGGGAGGAGGTGGTGAGGTTAAAGTCCCTTTGACCAACTTGATAGGTGCTCTTACAGGAGTTCTGCTGAGCTTCATTCATTGCTTTCACAATGTGCGAAAGTCAGTTTTGTAACATAGGTGTCCCTTATAATCCTGGCCTGTTTACTTCTGCTTCTGTCCCTCAGTATATGAGCAAATACTTCAGGCACTATTAACGAGCAGAAACTTGAGACAGAGCTTATCTTGTAATGCTGGGTTTTGCATCATATCCAGGGTGTGGTATCGCTTTAGAAGGCAAGTTAAATAATTACGTGTTTACATATTGAGCAAACAGTGCATGTGCCCTGAGAAGGCTCAGGATCTATACTTGAATGCCCAGTGAACTTAATTATTCAGCTGGAAGGAAGACTCAATACCTGGACATATTAAATGGTTTCTATATATTACATACAAAGACATTTACATATATACTTATATACATATACATATCTGTATTTGTATATAATGTGTATGCATGCTTATTTTTGGATATTTATGTATCACCTTATATTTAGTCAGACTTATTTACAAAATAAGTATTGACAAAATACCCAAGAGAACTTATGGAAGTTAAACAATCAATTAAAGCTAATTTGGGCAAGCTCAGATCATTGATCCACCCAGTGTTGCCTGTCTGTGTTACATGTGATACTTGAGGTATATAGTACTTTATGTTTTTGGTATTCTCCAATGGTATAATGAAGTGGGAAAAAATTAATGTTACATTACTAGGGCCACCCTGAATTTCCTTCTTTAGAAACTAAAAATGCCAATCAAATAGTCTGTGTTTTATTCTCTTATTCTATTGTTATTTCCCTCTCCTGGGAGACAGATCGAAACTGTGCTTGACTATTGTTCTTTTGTTTTGTTTTTTGAAAAGATGGATCTTGCTGTGTTGCCCAGGCTGGCCTCAAACACCTGGGCTCAAGTGATCTTCCTGCCTCAGCTTCCCAGGAGCTGGGACTACAGGCCCACTACACCGAGGTAATTTGTCATTCTGGTGCCCACTGACTCTATTTTTAACAGTGCTTGTCAACTATTGTCATACAGTGAAAGACCATGGCATCAACAATAAAGATCTGCTGCCCACAAGCTGGATCCCCTCTCTGTTTCCTTGTTTTACTTTAATTTCTTACTTTTCTGTTGTTATGGTTTAGATGTTGTGTCCCCCAAAAGCTCACGTGTGAGACAATGCAAAAAAGTCTAGAGATTTGTAGCCTTAATTCAATCAATGAATTAATCTCTGACGGGATTAACTGGGTGGTAATTGGAGGCAGGTGGGGTGTGGCTAGTGGAAGTTTTCTTTGGGGGGCATGGCTATGGGGTATATATTTTGTACCTGGAGATTAGAATTTCTTTCTCTGCTTCCTGATCATCATGTGAGCTGCTTCCCTCTGCCACTCTCTTCTTCCATGATGTTCAGCCTCATCTTGAGCCCCAAGGAATGGAGCCTGCTGTCTACGGATTGAGAACTCTGAAACCATGAGCCCACAAATAAAACTGTTCCTTCCCTAAAATGGTTCTGGTTGGCTCTTTTAGTCACAGCAGTGAAAAAGCTAAGACATCCATTTTTTCTTTTCAAGGACCATGGAAACCATAGTAGTTATCTGATTCAAGACTTTTTAAGCCTATTTGAAATATGGCAATAATCTTGACTTTGGAGCTTGATCATAAACCTAAAGGTAAGCTAAAGTGCAATGATTTGTCCTTTTCCTACTCTTTCTAACTACTCTGGACTTACAGAGGTGGGTTTTGAAATCATCTTAAAAGTGCCTTAGGTTGCAGGTGTTAGTCTCTTGGACCTCTGTGGCTGTGCTATTGCTATGCCAGCTTCGTGGATCAGGCCACATCTTTGGCTTCCCTGGGGGAGTGCAGAGGGGCCATTCCAGATTGTAGATGCCTTCAGAGTTGGGTGCTCCTTGCTCTGCGCCTTCAGATGTTCCAGACTTAAGTCTCTGTGTGGAATCATCATCGAATATCTGCACTGAGAGCTGTGCTGGGGGGAGCACAAACTGACTTCCTGAAGGATGTGTTTCCTCCCACTCAGCACCAGGAAGGCTGCGGCTGGCCTGTACCCGACTCTAGCCAAGTCTTACTTCCTTATTTGTAAAGTGTGAGAATCAAACAAGATTGCCTCAAAGATCCTTTTCTGCTCAAATAGTCTCTGTGCCAAAGAAGGTTAAGCATGTGTAGAAACTTAGAATTGTATCATTTTAAGAATCCCCTGGAAAATGGGGACTTTGGCACCAGCCATCAGAAATGAGATGAAGAAGCTGCCGTCAAGAGCAAGGAAGGTTGAGCCCAGTTCTGCTGGTGCCTTGCTCTGTAACCTCCAGCGAAGGGCTCCTTCCCGAACTGCAGTTTTTCTGATCTTTAAAAAAGAAAATGCTCCAATCTTCTTGGCAGGGTTATTGTAAAGATTTATACATGTACCTAATACACTAAAAGTACTCTACGCCTAGCTGGCACATGGCAGCCACTCTGTGAGTGATACCAGTTCCTATGATGGCATTGACCTCATGACTATAGGGTTTTGTGTTTGAATAGATTAGATCCAAGGAAGATGACATATGTAGCCATCTCTGACCTTGAAGCAGGGCTAAGAAGGACTTGGAGGGTAGGATAGTTACTGAAAGAAAAGATGCAGAAGGTGTGATTAAAAATTGAGATGAAAGGCAACGATTCGCAACGTATTTATTCACTTATTTCCAGTACTCGTCGCTGGTGTTGCTATTTTTGATGAGAAAAAAATCTCATTCTTATCAGTAATAGTCCTGCAGTTTGGCCTGTATTTATCTTCTGGAAGCAGTCCTTCTTTGTATTCCAAGGCAGTGGAATATTGATGACATATTGTTACTCTTGTTATCCATAACAGATAGCAGTGTGTCTCAAAAGACCAAACCCGGGACCAGCCCTTCTTTCTCCAGTACCCCCTTAATGAAGATGGGTTTTATTTTGAAGCTACCAGCAATGTTTATAGCATCTGTCTCTTCTGCTCTCTCCGGACGTCTGGATTCTTGGTGCTCCCACCTTCATTTAGATCTTCTTAATCTGGGCTCTCTAGGTCTCAGGGGATTCTTGAAGTCCTTGAAGTACTCTGTAGACTTGCATATGTGATGGTATTTGCATTTGGGGAGTTGCTGGTCAGAGCAAAGGAAACAGACTCAAAAATAAATAAATAAATAAATCCCAAAGAACTGCCGCTAAGGTGTCTCAGACTAGGAAAGAAAATGACTTCGTAAGACAATAAGTAAATAAATCAATAAATAATAAAAGATAAAAAAGGGAAAAATGGCTTAGCACAGACACAAAGATCCCCCAAGTGCTTCTACTACTTTGGTCCTATCACGTATTCCCCTTTCCTCTGACAAACTTACAGGTCTAGACTCTTTGGCAAGGTTTTCACTGTTTCAGACTGGCTCTTGATGACATCATCCAGGGTCTGGTTGAGTGGTTTTCAGGATCTCTGGTGAGTGGGCAGACTGTGCACTTTTCTTCTTTGGCCTTAGAAAGCTCCCCACCTCCCCGCAGGAAACCTAAAGTATCAGAATAAAGTTTCCAGGGAAAGAAAGAAAAGGGTGACTTTGACCACAGCAACTTAAGAGTATAAAGTAAAGGCCAGACTGACGTGGTGGCACACAACTGTAATCCCAGCAGCTTGGGAGGCGGAGGCAGGAGAATCTCCAGTTCAAAGCCAGCCCCAGCAAACTAAGCAACTCAGTGAGACCCTGTCTCTAAATAAAATACAAAATAGGGCTGGGGAGGTGGCTCAGTGGCCAAGTGCCCCTGAGTTCAATCCTGGGTACAAAAAAAAAAAAAAAGTATAAAGTAAAATTTATAGGATGAGAGTTTTAAAAGAAGGGAAAGTGCTTCTTCTCCAGTTTTCATTTGCAAAGAGAATCGATCCTTTGTGCCTGGCTTTGCCTCCAGGCCAGCAGGGGCCACAGGGCCACACCCTAGGGCAAGTTTTGGCTTCAGTCTCTTCCTCCTCCCACTCCACCCCTCCCTTTTCTCTTCCTACTCTTCCTCCTCCCCCTGCCCACCCTCCAATCTTTAAAAGGTACAACCTTCATTATATCACTAATGTCAGGATTTGGGAGATTTTTAGGAGACATCATCCACCATAAGTCTAGACTGGGAAAGGAAGTAGATTTTAGTTGAACCTGATTTGAACATACAAAAGTTCTCTTTTAAGGAAGAGAAGGAAATAAATACATAGAATTATCTGAACCTCTATTGAGCCCAAAGCTGAGGGAGTCAGATTCCCAAAGTCCATTCATTCAAGAAGTTATTATATAATGTATGCTAGATGCTGGATATGGAGTTCTGTAAGTTGAACTTTGGGTTTTCTACATACATGAAGCAACTAAGGAGCAATAATGTGCATTCAGACTTCTAAAAAAAGAAAGACTAAATGGTCTGGAAGAATGTACCAGTTCATCCACAGACAAATATTTAATGTGGATCAGAAGGGGGATGGATGAGTAAGGGTGGTGGTTTCCAATGGTGGAATACTACTCAGCAGTCAAAAGTAATGAAATGCATCTAGGTATAGCCACATGGATGGCTCTCAAAATTATTGTTGAATAAAGCAAACTTTAGGGTACACAGAGTATTACCCAATGTGAACATAGCATTCATTTGCAGTATATGTGTGTTTGTGTGTGTGTGTGTGTGTGTGTGTGTGTGTGTGTGTGTGTGTGTGTCTTTTCAAAGGTCTGTAGAAAACTCATTGAACTAATAGTGGTCATGGCTACCCTAGTGGAGAGAGTGGAGGCCAGGATAACAGGGCCAGAGAGAGTTTTAGTTTTGTGTGTTTGGTGCTGGCAATTTAATCTGTTGATGGGAGTGTGAGGCCCAACCTTTTTTTGCAGAAAGCAGTTGAGGTTTTGTAAATATCCTGCCTTCTTCTAATAGACCACGTGACTTCCTGGTAGCCTGGGCCTCACCGGAGTCCAGAGAGCTGGGTCTCTTCCATCTTTGGAGGCTTTTGGCATAGTTAAAAATGAAGAAATGCCCCAAGAGTGCCCCAGCCAGCACGGTGTATTCTCAAAGTTTATATCCATCCATGAAAAACTGTGCCAGAGTCTCTCCTCTTCACTCCTGTTGGTGGGTCCCTGAGACCCGTCCAAAGTCTGCATTTCAAACCCCAAACCAGTCTCCTGCCTGCTGCACTCCAAGTGGCCTTGCTGCTGATCCCCTGGAGTCAGAAAATGGCCTTGTTCAGAACAGGCTAGAGATGGGTGATGGGAGGGCCAGAGAGGGCGAGTTCCCGTGCCTCCAGCCCTCTCCCCAGGGTGGCCTTCTGGTGGGGCCTGGCAGCTGGGTCTTAGCTTCTCTCTGCAGCGTGGGTTCCACTGCAGAACTGTGCAGTCATCCCACAACACCGAACCGAGAAATTCTCCCCTTCCCAGCTATCCTCTGCTCCTCCATTCAGGGCATTTAAGGTCAAAGAGGCTTTCAGAACACGCCCTGTGCCAGCCAGCCCAACCCTACCTCCCCCAGGCCCTAGGAGAGAACTGGGCCACGTGTATGGACACAGTTTAATGGCCCTGTAAAATGCTCAACCATTTTATTTTTCAAGTAGAAAATGTTTATCCTGAGGAAAAAAAAAATTGCAAAGTGGCAAAAAATATCCAGAAGGCACACCCATTTCACTTGGTACAGGGAAATGGATGTCATTTTAAAGTTACCGGTGACTTTGGCGCTTGGTAAAATTCTTGCATAAATATCTGGAGAACTGAGTGGCGTTCACCAATCACGAACACACTCTGGAAACCTTTTGAAGAGGTCTCGTCCCTTGGCGGCACCCCTCTTTTTAATATGAGGTTTGGAATCATCTAAAGTATTCTCCTGGTGACAGCCCTAACGTGTCATTTGAAAAAAAAAATAACATTCATCTAAGCAAAAGGTCTGGCGAAGTGCACCCCATGGTCATGCACATTTTATAAGATGAAAAGACAAATACGATAATTATACTTGAATTTCAGGGAAATCAAAGGTAGTAAAACAAAGTTTATACCAGAACCCAGTGCAGGGTTTGTAAGTGAACCATCCCCACATCCAGGTTTCCAAGCTTGGAAAGCTGGCTAAAATGAGCAGAGGGCTACTTCCCCAGACTCACAAAAAGGAAAATGTCTCTCAGTTTTTCTTTTGTTCTTTCCAGATCCTGTTCGAGTGCACACTGAGCCAGCAGGTTCAGCAGAAAGCTATTGAGCGTTGGCTGGAAACCATTGTGCAGGGTGGATTTCTTCTGGAAAGTTGCCAAGGGTTTTTTATGCTTCTGTGGTAGGCATTTCTTGAACATTGTCATTTAGCCAAGCAGAGCACGTTTGCTCAAAGGATAGAAAATGTTTAAAAAGTCCTTATTTGTTTAAAAACAGGTTAAATCGCAATGTGATCTCAGGATAGGGCAGAGAAAAGCATTTATTTCTCCAAGTGATCTGATCAGGTCATTTCTATTTCTTTTCCCTTTAAATAGATTTATCGTTTTCCCTAAAGTATGGATACACTGATATTGTCTTCTAGAAAGCCCCCCCCCCAAGTGCCTCCTGTTTTTCGATGTCATTAGATGTATTTTTCAAAACTGAATTTTCACTTTAGAAATTTCTCACATTGGTGCCAACCCTATAGGACCCACTAGTAATAGTTAAGAAAATGTTGAGGTTCAGAGGACATGCTGAAATAAAACTCCTTTTTAATTTCCGTTAAAATAAAACTATCATACAAAATAAAAAGAGAACTATGGGCCTTTTAAAAGGGTTGCGAATTCAATTATAAATTTTGACATGTAAAAAAATATAATACATAAATATTTCCCCAGAAATTATTCTCTATAGAAAAGTCTGACTACAGTTCACTTGACCATTTTTTTTTTAAGGGTTCAATTAGTGCCAAGATTCATGTCACAGTCTTTGTGATACCTAGTAATGTACAAAGGTGCTTTGTAATTGTGGCAGGGAAAAATCCTAAATATAAAATCTTGAATCTCATCTCTGCCATTCACTAGCTGTGTGATCTTAGAAAAGTTAGGTAGCTTCTTTGAGATTCAGTGTCCTCATCTATAAAATAGGAACAATAATACCTAGTTCATGGGGTTCTGTAAAAATTAGACCTATCTGTAAAATATCTTAGCAGTGGTTTGAATATTGTAAAAGCTTAAAAATGTATTAGATCCTTTCCTCTCTTTCTTAATTTATTCCATCAGTACAAGTCAATCTGGAGATTAAAATAGGCAAAACTTGGTGTAAGTTAGGATGGGTTTTGTTTTAGTGGTGGGCTATTTTTGACTGCTTCATTTTGTACTTGTACTTTCAATATACAAGTTTCTGTAAACATTCTTTAAGCAAAATAAATCTGTTTTTATTTTGCTGAAGATATGACTGATTCTGATATAATGTCTGGAGAACTAAATCAAATGCAGAAGAATTTTGTTTCCAAAGAGCTGACTCTATCATGAAAATGTTCTCAGCGAAAAGGAAATAGGATGCTACTTTTTCCTACTCAGTATTTAAATTAACTCATAAGGGAAAACATGGCAATTCTGCTTTTCTGCCTAAATCCTATGGAATTTGCTGCCTCCTGTGTTGTGTTGGGGCGGCCCTCTCCAGCTTGGCTCCCTTCAATAGATGTTTGTTGAGTCCTTGGCATGTTCCCACACCCCAACCTCCCCTTGTAACCTGCACCTGCAGTTCACAGTATTCCATCCAGGGAGCTCTCTACTTCCGGGCCACTCAGGTACCTGTCAGTGCGGGCTCCACATTTTCACCTCTCTGCCTCTTGGCCAGCTGAGACGCTGCAGACATTTGGGTGTTGCCATTTCTGCAGTTTTCGGTTAAAAACAACAACAACAACAACAACAACAACACAACAACAACAACTCTAACTCTTCCCCTACCCCTGGCACATCACCATTTCTCCAAGGCACTCTTTGTGAGATGGAAGGCTGGTGCCTGTCATTTGCATTCCAGATTGAAGCTAACAGAATTTAGATCCCCCCCCTTTTTTTGTGTGTGCCATCGATAAACAAAAGAGGATATGAGATGCATTTATTCCTTGGTCAAACGCACGAGTATCAGTGCCAGGAGCTGCTGAGTTTCCCTCATGTTGATTTGGAGTCATTTATGTGAACTGTGGCCTCATTGGTAACAAATATGAAGACAGTTTGAATTTGGAGGGGGTGATGGGGGGTGGGGTGGGAGGAAGGTGGTACAGGAAAACAATTTTTTTTTTCTCCTGTGCCATGACGTATTTAGTTCCTGGAAAGAACTGGTACAATATAATCTTCCGGGGCCAACTCTGGCTCACAGAGTGACCTGGAATAGATCTGATAAATAATTTCATAGGGGTTCATGATTTAATTTCTTTAAAGAAAGCAGGCTAAAAGAGAATGTTGGAAAAAGGTGTGGTCAAAACAGCACCCTCCCTTAAAAAGATTCTGGATTGAGGGGTGAAGCTGGGGGCAGGTGGGGCATGGTGTAAGTGGAAGTTCTTAAATATCTTAAATGGTTTCTTGGGAAGACCGTACTGAGAGTCAGTGGATCACTGTGAAGATTCTCGAGCACGCTGAGGTTGAGTCCGTGTTTCTTCCCTCTCCTCTCTCTTCCCTCTTTTCTTTCCCAGTGGGCATGAGATCTGGTTTCTTCAAGATGGTTGTAGGAGAGTGAAGGGGACCTCAGAAAAACAAATGCAGATCACCCAGAATCGACAGTGGTAGGAAAGGGAATATACTTGACACAAAGGGAATTCACAACAGTCAGTCCAGAAAGACTTCAGGAGGAGATGTGTTGAAGGTCACTAAGATAAACAGGAAGTGAGACAGGAAGCCGGAGAGGAGACTCCATGGAGCTAGTTCAGGCTACTGAAGAGAACACATGAAAACTACTGATTAATGAGTACCTAGTACTTGTTGAGAGTTTATTATATGCCAACTATTGTACATGGATTATCTCATTTAATTCTCACAAAAAAAATCTTTGGGCCATGTTTTATTCCCATTATAATCAAGAGAAAATGGAGGCACAGCCAGGCTACTATGGTGTAAAGCCACACAGCAGTAGAGCCAGAATTTGAACACCAGAATCTAATTCTTCATCTGTTGGCAGAAGGGATCTGGTCTGTTTGGCCAACATTAAGTGGCTTGATAAACTTAGAATGTAGGCTGCTTCCTGCAGATGTGGTGGGAGATTGTTGGATTTTTACATGGAGCATAAGGTGGGTTTTGATCACAAATCTGATCAAAATTTGCCCACTTTTTGTTGTTGTTGGAGGTAAGGAGGAAAGGAATGGTAGTGTCTAGGTGGAATTTTTAGTAATTTTGCTGAGAGCCACAGCTGAGTCGGAATGGCCCCTGGCATTTTTCCAATAGTATTGGTTGACAGGCGAGGCATTACTATCCGCCTCTGCCGCTAGCTACTTTGGAGTTCTCACGCTACTTTGGAGTTCTCGTGGGGATTCCCGGAAAGTTTCCATTGGTTGGGGAAGTGCAGGAGGAGAGATTTCCGGAGGAATATTTCCGGTGGCTGGGTCCTGGAGGAGCCCAGTGGTGGTCGGCAGATTTCCCGGGAGCGTGTGTGGAGTGTGCTGGTAGAGTTAAGAAATAAAGTTTGTTCCTGCTTCAGTGGCTCTTGATTTGTGCCCAGCCAGACTGCGGCATAATTTAAAAACATTCTTCCACTTATACAAGTATGGAAACAAAATGGTTCCTAATTTTTTTTTTGTAGTCCCATGATTGTGGAAGATAAAGCGTAATGGCCCGGGTAGTCGTATGGGGGCGGGCGGGGGGGGGGGGGCAGAGAGTGGGAAAGGGAACAGTTAGGAGACAAGAGACATTGATGTGTTGATAATGATCATGTTTATCGGATCTCCATTCCTTTTACAAATACTTGAGATAATCAACTTATGACCAAAAAAAAAAAAAACTTATTTTGATTCATGGTTTTAGAGATTTCCACCCATGGTTCATGGGCCCCATTGATTTTTGACCTGTGGTGAGGTAGTACATCATGGTGGGGATTATGTGGGAAAGCAAAGTCGCTCATTCATAGAGAGGAAGCAGACAAAGAGAAAATGGGGAAGAGACTGGGATCCCAGTATCCCCTTCAAAGCCAGTGTCCAGAACACCTCCCACTAGGCCCCACTACCTCCCAATAGCACCAAGATGGGGACTAAACCTTTAACACATGGGCTTTCAGGGGATGCTCCAGGTCCAAACTATAGCACTGGTGATAGATGACATTTAACTGAGCATAGTGTACCTCATAGGACACAATATTATCTGATCCTCACAATGCCCCCTGAGGTAGGTAGTCATATTCTCAATTTAAAAATGAGGAGACTGAATTCTTGGAGGTGAAATATCTTGTCCAAGGTCAGGTTAAGAGGACCTAGATACAAGTCTGATTTCAGAATCTTAACTCTTGAACTCTGACGGCATGCTAGAATGAGTGAGGCAGAAATACCGAGGGAGGTGCTAAGGTTCTGCGGTACCATGCAGGCACAGAGATGTTTAGGAAAAAACATATTACAAATATATACATTTGGCTGGATGCAGTGGTGCACTCCTGTAATCCCAGTGGCTCAGGAGGCTGAGACAGAAAGATTGTGAGTTTAAGCCTCAGCAACTTAGCAATTAGCTAAGCAATTGATTGAGATTCTGTCTCTAAATAAAATACAAACTTAAAAAAAAAGGGGCTGGGGATGTGGTTTAGTGGTTAAGCACTTCTGGGTTCAATCCCTGACACCAAAAAAAAAAAAAAAAAAAAAAAAAAAAAAAAAATATATATATATATATATATATATATATATATATGTATTTACATATATACATACAATAATATAATATATACATATATAATATATAATAATTTCTATATATAAACTTGGAAATTGATGCATGACTAAGTTGAAAATTCATGCACAGAGGAAAAAGTTGGGTGAGGATGGTGTCATGGGGATCAGACCATGGGGCTAGTGGACCCTGATAATAAGAGACCTCTGGAAGTGGAGAAATGAATGAAGAACCCAGTCCTGGATCTCAATCTCTGCATTTGCAAACACAAAGAGGATCACCCACCTTTCCAGATGACATCACAAGATTTTTTTGGTCATCATCTTTGGGGCACTGTACATATATATGTTTCAAGAACTGCAAATTCCATCACAAGTCAGTGTGAACAGAGGCAAGAAGGGGGCAGTGGAGGGGTCAGAATCACAAGTGGGCTGAGGGTGCTCAGCCAGGGGATGTAGGCTGTGAGCTCAAGACTAATGGGGCAAGTTACTGAGATGCTCCTGTGGTTGGACCAGGATGGAAACCCGGAAGGAATCACTCCCTAAGAAAAATTAAAACTGTAGAGCAAGAAGAGACCGAAACAGGAAGAACAAAGCTGCAAAGAACAGAATCGAGGAGGCCAGGGCTGGTGGAGCCTGCTCGGGGTCAGTGTGTCAGAGTTTCCTGTCTCAGCTCTGGCCTTGATAGGTTCCTGGAGTGTTAGCACATGATTTCCATTTTCAGGGCCTCAAAGATAAAACTGGCCTAGCTCCAGACCGGGAGTGACAAAGACCCCTGCCTCGGGCTATGTGAGAAGGGTGTGAGGCCTAAGGGCAGGTGGCAGGTGGGTGAGTGGAACGGGCTGTGCTTGTGGGGTGGAGAAGGCGCTTCATCCGGGCCTTCCATCTGTCCCCACTGACTCTGGTCTGGAACCAGAAAAAACAGGAGACTCACAATCCAGAAATGTGAAGGGTCAGAGGAAAGGCCTGACTCGTGAAATGTCAGCGGCTCTGAGACTCTGGGGCAGGTGGGGGGACCCTGGAGAAAAGGCCCTGCTTTGTGAGGAGACTGAAAGAGGGTGAGTGAGGCGGGAGTGGCCGGAAGAAGAAAGGTGACTCCCAGGGTCTGAGCCAACAAAGGGCTTTTGGACAGGAAAAGGGATTCACAACAGGGTATGCTTGAGAGGAATTTCTGAAGGCTTTAAACCCTTGCCAAGGCTAGTAACATGAGACAGGACCTATAAGTTACTTTAGCTATATATAGTGTGTAACCTGAAAATGTCTCCCCCCGGCAGCACTTGTGTTTTGAACTTACAGTGTGTCTTTCTGTGGGGGGATGGTGTGGAGGAAGAGATTCTGCTGGGGTTGCACAGAAGTGGGGGAAGCACTGGCTTTGAAGAATTTCCACCCTTTTTAATGCCTGGGTGTAACCAGAGACCAGTGTCAACAAGGAATCCGCTTGGGAACGCTTTTGTCTACCGCTCTCCTTGGGGCGTGACTTGCTTTTTCAGAGGTCAATGAACTGACCTGAAGCAGAATAGGGTGGACTGTTGAGAGGGTGGGTGGGTGGAAGAGGGGTGGGTGGTGTCACTCAGACATCTAGGAAGCTCTTGTCTCTTTGTTGAGACCAGACCTGGCCACATCATATCCTCCCATTCACAGGAGAGCAGGGAATGCATATGGGTTTGGATTTTTCAGGTCTGACTTTTTGCAACAGCAAATGGATCTATGTCAAACTTCTGACATGGGATAAAAGTCCAAGTTCAGAGTGAGAAAAAGCAATGACATCAGGTATTGGTAAGCTCTTTGGGTTACAAGTAGTTGTTGTGGCCTAGGTAGCAGCTCTGTGCCACAGGGAAGGGGACCAGGCTGGGAGCTTGTAAAGATGGGGGCATTCTTAATTATTTTGGACCCATATTTCCCCTCCCTCATCACAAGCTTAGCAAAGGATATAATATTTCTTTTTGCACTCAACAAAAATCTGTTGGGCATTTATCTTTTTCTAAGCACTGTACTAAGTGCTGGAGACACAGAAACGTACGAACAAGCAAGTTCTTGCTGTCTCAGAGTTTATCATCCAGGTGGGAGGAAGGCAGACAATCAGATTAACAGATTATATAAACGGTCAGGGTGTAAGGCTTGCTGCAAAGAAAAACAAAGAGGAGTACAGGAGACAGAGTGGTTGGCATCTGGGGAAGTGGGGGTACAGCCTAGTGAGGGTGTGAGCACTGCTGCCCACTGAAGGAAGCTGCCCCAGGCACAGGGGTGTCCAGGGAGGGTGAGTGACAGTGGTGGGAGGTATGGTCGGAGGAAGACCCGAGGACCTGAGGGTCTGGTGGGGTCACTACAAGGACTTTGACTTTGACTCTGGGTGTCTTGTGGAGGGTTTTCAGAAGTGAGAAAGAATCACTGTGGCTTTTGTTTCCAAAGAAATCCAAGACGGCACAGATGGAAACAGAACACAATAATCTAAGCAAGAAATGATGATGGTTTGGACTGAGGATTCACCAGATCTCAATATTTGGAAGGAATAGTCAATAAGATTTTCTGATGGATGGAACATGATGTTGGAGAGAAGAAAAGATGAGTCAGCATTTCCTGTCTGAGCAACTAGAAGATTGGGGACCCACCCCCAGTTGTCAGTCTGGAAGCAGGGGCAGATCTCCAGGAGGACAACTGCATTTCATCCCAGTCACTGTCAAGAATCTAGTTTCAAGCCAGGCATGCTTCAATCCCAGCCAATCAGGAGGACCATGAGTCTGAGGCACCTTAGCAAGAGCCTGTCTTGGGTGCTGGGGAAGAAGGACCTAGTTTCACCCAGATCTGGGGGAGAAAATGGAAGCAATATTCAGGTTAACATCAGTCAACTGACTGGAATATTCTGAGCGATGTAAGAGAAGCCAAAGAATGTACCCTCACGTTCGGTGCTTCTTCCAGCAGGGTGGGGGAAGAAATTTGGAGGTGAAAAATTATAGGTCAGGCAGGATAGGAACTGTGGGAAGGAGGTTCAGTATTCACTTGGTGGCTTGCTTCTGCAAGCAGGACTACATCATTTATCCTTTCATTTGTCAATTCATTCATTCAACATTTATTGAGATCCATTGTGCTTGTTACTCTCCTAAGGCTCAAAGATGAACAGAGTGCTGTCTTTTCATTTTTCAGAAATTCCTCGTGTAGTGGAAAGTGGGTGGAGATGCCATTCACTATCTGTCACCTTACAGGGGTTAGAATAGGTGCATGCACGGTGCCATGGGAGGCCAGATTAAATGCAGAAACATCCTTCTGGAGTGTGTGCAGAAAGGAGTTACTCAATACCTTGTGTGGCTCACTTCCATTCTTATTTCAAGAGCCACTTCACTGTAATCTCTGGTAGAACCCTAATTCGGCAACTCAGAGAACTGCCAAGCAACCTTCATGTTTAGACTCAGCATCTATACCTAGTTTCTCTGGTCCCCCTCGGTCCACTGTCTTTTCTACTTTTATACCTGTTGTGGCTGCAAAGCTCCCTTGATTTTCTATTTGGGGCAAATCCTATTTTCTTTCCTCTGTACCTGTTTTGGGAGAGGGGGAACATGTCATAATGCACGAATTAGGCTCCTTGAAGACCTAATTTAAAGTTTTACACTGTTTCCATTATATAAACGAAGCCCAGGGAAGTTAAGTAATTTGCCCAAATTTACACAACTGGAAAAAATAAAAGTAGGATGTGGAATTTATATCTGAAATCCAGAATCCCCACTTCTGTGGTCTGAATGTCTCTTCAAAACTCTTATGTTGGGGCTGGGCATGTGGCTCAAGCGGTAGCGCGCTCGCCTGGCATGCGGGCGGCCCGGGTTCGATCCTCAGCACCACATACCAACAAAGATGTTGTGTCCGCCCAAAACTAAAAATAAATATTAAAATTCTCTCTCTCTCTCTCTCTCTCTCTCTCTCTCTCTCTCTCTCTCTCTCTTACTCTCTTAAAAAAAAAAAAAAAAAAAAAACTCTTATGTTGAAATCCTAACCCCAAAGATGACAGTATTAGAGTGTGGAAGCTTCCAGAGGTGATTAGGTCAGGGCGGTAGCGCCTCTGTGATGGGAACTGCTGCCCTTTTCAATAAAAGAGACCAGAAGGAGCCAGCGAGTCCCTCTCTACAGGGCAAGGACACTGTGAGATTGACACCATCTGTGGGGAAGCCAGCCCTTACCGGGCTCTGCCAAGGCCTTGGCCTTGGCCTTCCCAGCCATCAGGACTGTGTGAAGTGAATTTCTGTTGTTTATAAGTTACCCAGCCAAAAAGATTTTATTATAGCTGCCTGAATGGACTAAGACACTAACACAGACCTTAAAGGCTCCCAGATGACCCTCTCTGAAACAGTCACTTTTTTTTTGGTGTTGTTGTTTAAAGTTTAACAGGAGAAAAGAGAAAGCATGATCGCCTTGGGATTTTATAATCCTTTTATTTTTTTTTTTTTCTGACAAAGTTTCTGTCTTCCCTATTCATATTCAGGCCCATAAGGCATATATTTATATCTTTGCCTCCATGGTGGTAGAAGGTTTTTTAAAGTCGATAGTTTTTCATTTTTTGTTTTTGTGGTCCTGGGGATTCAACGGGGGTACTTTACCACTGATCTACATTCCAGGTGCTTTAAATTTTTTTTTTTTTTTTTTTGAAACAGGGTCTCACTAAGTTGCTGAGGATCATGCAAAGTTGTTGAGGCTGATCTTGAACTCCATGATCCTCCTGCCTCCGCCTCCCAAATTGCTGGAATTATAGATATATGCCACTGTGCTCAGCTATAGTTTTTTTTTTTTTATTTTTAACCTAAAAACTCATACCTGAGCTTCTGGAATCTGTGGCTGTGTTTTCTTAGTTTTCATTCCTCTGGTCTTGTCTCTTTGCTTTTCTGATTTTTTTTTTCATTAATTGTATTCATGTATGTAGTATTTTAAAAAAAATCAGAGAGGTTGGTGATGTAGTTAAGTGACAGAGTACTTGCCTAGCAGGTACAAGGTCCTGTGTTTGATCTCTAGCACAGTAAATAAATAAATACATAAAATAGAAATTATAGAAATAATTAGGATTCTAGAATGATGTTATCCTTCTCTAGAGTAAATTTGGTTCTATTAGGAACTAGGGCACTAGCATTATGGACTCACTTTTAATCCAACTTTGGGTACTATGCAGCTGTTTCTATGACCTTTTCTTGGGTTATCATTGTTTCTAGGGTACTTTCCTCCCATTGCACATCCAGAATCAAGAGGTTCACCGATGCTATGTGCCATGGTGGTGCTGGACCCTGAATTTGGCCTTCACTTTATGAAACACCCTTTGAACAGCCTTTTGGGTCAGCCTTTTGGCCTCTCAGTCCCTGTTTTAGAAACTGACATAAGCCATAAGAGAACAAGCTGCCCCCTCAGCTCCCTTGATTCCTACCCCACCCCCAGATCCCAACCCAGTAATTTTTTATTCTCTTGTTAGCTCTATAGTGCTTTCAAGCCAGTTTTAAAAAATATTTTGTTTTGCTAATTATCCTCAGTGGGAGAGTTGTTCTGAACGACATAGATTCCCATGACCAGAACAAAAAGTCCTATATAATCTAGGTTTAACCAAACATCTCCCTAAATGGATAAGTAATTTAAAAAGATTTCTTACAAAGAGACTAAGTCTGAAGATTTCCTTAGTGATACCAATTTAGTGGAGTGATCAGAAAGGGCAAAGGTGGTATTTTCTTAGCTCCTCATGCAAGTACTTCTTCAGCCACACAGTACTGGACAAAAGCCAGGAACAAAATAACTTGGTTAAAAAAAAATTGTGAAATTATCCAGGTAAATGTCATCTTTTAATATTAGTGAGGTAGTATCCACATCTTATGTCATTATGACTTGAATGTGTTCGAAACTTAGTGTAGCAATGCTGAGGGGTGGAGCCTAATAGGAGGCATTTATGTCACAAGGGCTCTACCCTCATGAATGGATGAATGTCAACTATAAAAAGTCTAGGGGGCTGGGCGCGGTGTCACATGCCTGTAATCCCAGCGGCTCAGGATGCTGAGACAGGAGGACTGCAAGTTCAAAGCCAGCCTCAGCAATGGTGAAGTGCTTAGCAACTCAGTGATACCCTGTCTTTAAAATACAAAGTAGGGCTGGGGATGTGGCTCAGTAGTACGTGCACCTGAGTTCAATCCCTGGTATCAATAAACAAACAAACAAACAAATAAATAAAAAGCCTTGGGGTTGTGAGTTCAACATTTTGCTCTCTTTTTGCCCTTGTAATGTTTTCCATCATGTTACAGTGTAACAAAACCTTTTCAGAGGCTGGTCCTTTGACTGGGGACTTCCCAGCCTACAGAACTGTAAGAAACAAATCTCTGTTCTTTACAAATTACTCAATCTCAAGTATTCTGTTACAGCACAAAATGCACCAAGACAGATGCTAAATGTAGGGTGTTTTGAAAATGGATATTTGGGAAATCTACTCTCTATGCAGTTTTATTGCCAAAAATTTAGTAAGTATGTCCCTTTAAAAACTCTCCTATCTATTTTACTTGAAAACTGAATTTGTAGTCTTTTAAAAATGATAAGCAGTTCTAGGAGATTTTGAATCAATTTCTTATTAGCTTGTATGAACCATTGATTGGCATTAGGGAAGACAGAAATTTAGTAGACAATTCTTACTGGAAACTTAAAGTGAGGGTCAGGGTTGAAAAACAAATATCATACTTTAGTAAGACCAGGTTTGTTTTAATCAATGTACTTTTGAGAGGTATCTTTTTCATGTTAGATAGCTCTTAGAACCAAAAATGAAAAAAACTGAATTCAGAATGAAACCATTTATTCACAAAGAATTTAAAAAATAGTGAAACATATTCAGTTACAAAACTTTAATCAAAATATTATTAATAAGTCAGATGTGGTGATGTGTGCCTGTAATCCCAGTGACTTGAGAGGAAGTGGAGGGAGGATCACAAGTTTGAGGCCAGTCTCAGCAACTTACCAAGGCCTTAAGCAACTTAATGAGACTCTGTCTCAAAATAGAAACTAAAAAGGATCAGGGGTATGGTTCAGTGGCAAAGTGCCTGTGGGTTCAATCTCTAGTACCCCACACCCAAATTCAAAAGGCGAGCAAAATGACTTTTGTATGATTATTTATAAATACATAAATATTTTATATTTTAACTTTATCTTTTTATTTTTATATATAGTATTTTTATATTATATTATATTTTTATTTTTATATTATATATTATGAAGTATATTATGTCTGTGATTATATTTACATGTGTATATAGACACATACATAAAGTTAAAAATTAATAAAACATATGTTTAGGAATGTGTACTCAAAAACTTTTAATTGGCTAATTCCCAAAGCTTGGTGTCAATTATTTAAAACTAGCTCTTGAAAGTTGCTTTCCAGGTTTTACCAAATTGGATGAGGAGGTCTCTTCCCACCACCCCAATTCTATTCTTTTCTATGCCCCCTGTTTAAATAGAGTTCATAATATTTATCACAAATCATATTACTTATTCACTTGATTACCTACTCAATTATATGCTCCAGGAGGACAAGGGCTGTTTGCTTTACTTACCAACAAGACACAGAGTCCAAGACAACATAGAAAAACTATTATTCATTTAATATTTATTGAAGGAATAAAGAGGTTATGCATATCAAAGTAAAGCTGGTATGGAAGTCATCCTCCAGATGGCCCCCGATGATCCTGCCCCCCTGATAATCATTCCTCTGTGCAGTTCTCTCCCACCTTGTACCAACATCAGTTTATGTGACCCAAAGAATACAATTTAAGAGATGCTATGTTACTTCTCAATTAGAGTATAAAAGACTTTATTGCTTCTGATTTGGTTGTTCTCTCTTTCATCATCCATCATGTGCACTGGAGGAGGCCAGTTTCCGCATCAAGAACTGCTCTCTGAAGAAGACTACTTGGTAAGGATAAGAAGCCTCCTAACTGCAGCCACATGAATGATCTTGGAAGTAGACCCTCTAGTCCTTCAGGGGACTGCAGTTTAGCAGCAACCTCATGAGAAGCTCTGGACATAACCACAAAGTTAAGCTACCCCTGGGTCCATGATTCTCAGCAACTGCATCAGCACATGTATCTCTGCCATTTCAGACTGCTTATTTTAGTGTCATTTGTTACTCAGCATTAGATAACTAATACACTTGGGTTTGAATACCCACATGGCCTTCTACTGGTCGTGTTACTATATATACAATTTCATTTCTAGGAAACTGTTTTCTTTTTTTGCAATAGTATCTATTAACAGGGATCTTGAAATATAGTCCCTGATATATAGTAATTTAATAAACAGCTATTTTAATTTTCACAGTTATCTATAATTAACTAAATTGAACACTGAAGAACAAAGGGAGTTATAAGGCAGCCATAAAAAGCAAGCACAAAATACTCAAAAAGAACAACCACATTGGGCCAGCGAGCATAGGCTTGTTGATTTAGCAGGTCCCTGGTGGGTCCTGAGCCTTTGCATTTTTAACAAATTTCCAGAGTGATGCTGAAATTACTGGTCTTGGGACCATGTTTTCAGGACCACTGCTTTGGGACATCATAGTCTCTGATAAATGAAGACAGTAGTGCTAGAGAACTATTAGTGGTAATGTTTAGGCAAAATATGCAGAACCACCAAATCTTAGGTTTTTTGTGATATAAAAGGCCCTGTGTGAGACAGCCCACTATTTCACGTTGTGCTCCTTATTCAGAGGATCCCTAACATACAATGGTTCACTTATGATTTCTCAACTATACCATAGTAGAAAAGTAGAAACTATTCTTCAGGTTTTGAATTTTGATCATTTCCCAGGTTAGCAGTGTGTTAGTCAGTTTTCTGTCGTTGTGACAAATATCTGAGATAAATCAACTTGAAAGGAAGAGAGGCTTGTTGGGGCTTATGATTTCAGAAGTTCCAGTACTGGTTGATTGTCCTATTGATTTTTGGCCTATGGAGAGCCAACTCATCATGGTGGGAGAGGAAGCTGCTCACCCCATGGTTGCTGGGAAACAGAGAAAGAGAGAGCAAGATACTGGCATCGCACCACCCCAGGCATGCCCTTGGTGACTGGTGACCTCCCACTCAGCTCCACTTCTTAAAGGTTTCCACTGCCTCTCAACACCACCAAACTGGGGACCAAGCCTTTAACACATGGGCTTTTGAGGAACAAATCAAGATCCAAACTATAGCCATCAATATGTGGTATGATATGGATCTTAAATGTCTCCCAAAGCCCATATGCTAAAGGCTTAGTCACAAGCGTGTGGCACTCATGGGAGATGGTGGAACTTAGGAGTTTGGCCCCATCACGTTGGACTTGTAGCCAGGCAGTCATCATGGTGGGGAGTATGTGGTGCAGCAATATTTCTACCTCATGGCAGTTAGGCAGAAAAGAGATGAAAGGGCTGGGACCTCCATATCTCCCTCAAGGGTGTACCCCAGTGACCTAACTGACCCCCTTCCCTATTTCTGCAGGGTGTCAGATGAATTCTGTGATCATTTCCCATAGGGACCTCCAGCTGTTTGAGATCCCAGGTTAAAAATGGACCTGATCCATCCCATCAGTGAGATCATGTGGATGCTAAAATGAACAAAGAGGCAAAACTGTGTACTCAGATACTTAAAATTGTGTTTGTTTTCCTCTGGACGGTTTGCTCATTAAAAGTCAAGCACTTTGCCAATGCGGGCTGCAGAGGAGGTGTGGACATTCTCTGCACACACAGTCGCTGGTGGTCTGGGCTGACTCACCCTCACACCTTCGCCGCCCATGGCTCTGCCTTGGCACCTGGTTTTGGGAAGTTGGCATTCTTGCAGTAATCTCGAGCTACTGCCATGAGCCATGGGCAAAAACAACAGGACTTTCTCCAGGGAATTCAGGAGAAAGCCTCATGGTCTAGCTATTGGCTTTGATTGCTGTTTGCATGAGGTTTGGGGAAGGGTTTCTCCCAAAAAAGGAAACTTAAGAGTCCTCTTAGTTGGGGATGCTCCAACCTCCATCACACTGGAGTTGGGAATGTTTCCACACATACATTTCATATTTTATCTGTTCTTTAGATAGACATGCAGAACATTCCAACTCTACTAACTTCCTTCACTTTTGCCCTTTATCCGTGTTACAGCCAGTCAGAGATACTGGTGCTCAGCAAGTGACTCTGGCATTGCTTACACACCTTGCTGTGCCAGGAATGAACTGGAGATGGACTTGAAAAGAAACAGAGGTTGTGGGTGGGAGGCTTTGACAGCTCCCAGACGAGCTGCCTTGGGGGTTTTGTTAGGACAGCTCATCTTCCTCTAGAACGTTCCTGTGTTTGTGTGGGAGTTCAGTTAAATAACTTGTTATGCACCTCCTCCATGCCAGGCACTCTTCCCAGTGAGGTGCTGGATAAACCAAAAAGCTCAGAACCTTATTGGGATAGGGACATAAGGTCGTGTCCTCAAGATGCCCACCGATGCTCCCTACTCATTTTCTTGAGTCTGGACTGGTCCTGTCACTATCTTTGACTAATAAAATCTGGTGGAAGCAATGTTGTGCAACTTCCAAGAGATCTTCGGCTTTTGCTTTTGTCATTCTTAAAGGCTTTTTGTAGGAGTGTTGGTCACCTTATAAGGAACCAGCCTTATAAGGAGACCACCATGCTGTGAGGAAGCCCAAAGAGCCACATGGAGTGAGAAGGAACACCAAGGTCCTACACATGCAAGGTCCTTCACAGGCCTTGTATTTAGCGCAACTGCTAGTTGAGTGTGGCTTAGTGACCCCCCCCCCCCAATGCTATGTGGTAAGAACTGACATGCTAGGCTATACCTGCCGAAGCCAAGTGCCAATGACTCGGCTTGGCACAGAATCACGAGCCACCACACAGCTCTGTAGGTTCAAACAGCAATTCTTTATTCCGGATCTCACACCAGCCTCCACACACGTTCAGGGGCAGTCTCGTTCTGCCGCACACTTCACCTACTCCACGAGGCTTTTTCCAAAATCCCATTTGAATCTCACGAGAACTCAACGGGAACAAGCAACAGGAACACCCTAATCCCAGCAGCAATAATCTTCAACCTCAACTTCCCTAAAACCCATATTCTTAAACCGGGAAACGCCTTAAACCGGGAACACCCTAAGCCCAAGGACCGGGATACTTCCTCAAACCTGCAGGATACTTCCTCAAACCTGGATCCACCCTCGATCACCTTGAGCAGGGTCATCTTTCTCAAACACACAAGCAAGGTCGCAGCAAATTTCCAAGGCAAGTCCATTTAACATGGGGTACACTGGCAAGGATTACGATGCGTCAATACCTACTTGGTAATGGCCCTCAGCATATACCTACTTTTTTTTTTTTATGCCTGCATTTTTGACCCATTGTATTGTGAACTAATCAAATAACTGTTGTTTTAACACACTATGTTCTGAGGTAGGTATTACACTGATGTATATAGTGAAACACACACATATATTCTTAGATGATGACAGAGTCATATAGCCAATGCTATAAGAGCATGGATAGCGGGTACCTGAGCAGCCTATGGAAATGACAGCATGATCATAAAATGCTTCCAAAGAAGGTTTGCTTGAGTGAAATAGCCCCTCTAAATACCTAGATGGGATTCAGACTTGGGGAAGGCTGAAAGTCATCTAGGTACAGGGAATAAAGAAAGAAAACATGAAGATGATATGCCAAGGATCCTCAAGCAGGTGTAAGACAGGAATGAGTTTGCATAGGTGGTCATAATAACAGTAATAGCAGGAATCAATAACATTTACTGAATAGTTACTATGTGACAGGTCCTGACCTAAGGTCTTATATGTATTAACACATTTAGTTCCCTTTTTATCTTTTCACAGTGAAGAAAATGAGGCACAAAGAGATTCAGTAACCTGCTCAAAGGCACACTGCCTGCTCAGGCCAAAATCTACAACTTTGGATGCCTTCTTTAAAAACTTGGGATTTGTTCAGTAGGTAGTGAGGAGTGACCCATAGGTTTTAGATAAGAGATGGCATAGTCACATCAAAAGATTGTGTAGTTTCTAATTCCCCCCATTTCAGTTGTTTCTTTGCCTCTTGTCTCTCTATAGTGACCAGCAGTGAACTAGCCCATGAGTTCATCTTTGAGGGATACAAGGAAAGAAGGAGGTACAGGGGACATGGGCCACTCCATAGCTGGTCATGGGGGAGAGGGGAGGACAAAATACCCATGGAGAGAATGGATTAGTGGCCACCAAGAGAGGAAAGTGGGCCACATCCTTGACCCACAGAGAAATGAGAACAGCAGCCAATGGGAACCCACGTGTTTTAAGATCTTTTGAGCTGAGGCACAGATAGGCTCCTGGGCTTTGCACACTGCCTTTCTCTCTTTCTTTCTCCCCATAAATAAAAAAATAAAAACTACCAACTGGCCATGGCCATTGCTCTCTGATGGGGTCTTCATAGGCAAGCCATGACATAGCTATTCTGCACATGTACAGTCTCATTCTCTGTTGCCTGCCCTGACTGAAAGTCCCGGGGAACCTGAGCAGACCCAGCAGAGTCTGAATCTGAGTGCAGACTTGTCACACCCACATTTCACCAGCTTTTTGTGCAAGGAGGGAGGAAAGAGGTCTAGTTTAGGGTTGGGAGCTAGGAGATCTGACCTCAGACTTAGCCTAACTGACAGCTGTTTTGTATGATATAGGCAAATGTCTGAAATTTTCTAGAGCATAAAGTCCTCATCTGTACTACGAGGCTGTTGGATAGAGATTAGTCATCACAAATAATAAAAATACCCGTAATTAAGGTTTACTGAGTGGGTCCAAGCACTTTGTTCACCTTATTTATTTAATCCTCTCAAAAACCCAAGCTTGATGAAACTCAGTAAAGTCTTTTCTTAATTATTCCAAAGCTTATTCCAGAGCTCCCCGTGTTAGCTATATGTTGCTGTGTAACAGATTACCTCAAATTTCCATATATTAAAACAATAACAACAAAAAATTATAGTCTTACAGTTTCTGTGAATCAGAAATTCTGGGGCTGGGGATGTGGCTCAAGCGGTAGCGTGCGGCCCGGGTTCGATCCTCAGCACCACATACAAACAAAGATGTTGTGTCCGCCGAAAACTAAAAATAAAATTTCTCTCTCTCTCTCTCTCTCTCTCACTCTTTCTTAAAAAAAAAAAAAAAGAAAGAAAGAAATTCTGGAGCAGCTTGGCTGGGTGGTTCTTTTATAGGTTTGTTGGGGCTACAGTCATCCCAAGCCTTGTCTGGGCTTCCAGAACCACTTTCAACATGGCAGGCCAGGATTGGCTCTTGGCCAGAGGCCTCATTCATCACAGCCTCACCACAGGAATGTCCAGGAGATTGCTTGAATGACCCACAATATAGCAGCTGCCCCACACAGTGAATGATCTGAGGGAGAGTAACATGGCGGACGCAGTGTTTATTTTTTGTTTGTTTTTGCACTACTGGGGATTGAACCCAGGGTCATTCTAGCACTGAGTTACATCCCCAGCCCCACAAAATTTTTAAATTTTGTGTCTTGGGACAAGGTCTCACTTAGTTGCCCAGGGTGGCCTCAAATTTGCTGTCTTCCTGCCTCAGCCTCACTGGGATTACAGGTATGCACCATGGTACCCAGTCAAAGCTGCAGTATCTTTTATGACCTATCCTTAGAAGTCATACCCCACCATTTCCACAACATCCTAGGTTTCCTTGGATGAGAGAACCAAACAAAACTATGAATATCATGTGTGTATCTTAGGTGACCATCTTTGATGCTGCTATTCACATCTTTCTCCTTTATTTCTATTACATTATTGTATAGGTCTTTTAATATAACTTATCTAAAATTATCTTATTGATGCTTAGTATGGAGATGAGATAGATGCTATTCTTATGCCAGTTTTAGACATGGGAGCAGAGGCTAAAGATGTTAATTTGCCTGAAGTCACGGATAGTAAATGGTGGAGTTGGGATATAATTTATGCATAGGGACTGATACAAACAGCTTACTCGGATGGCAGTCAGGGACTCCAGTGCTGCCATTATAGAGGTAGAGTGATGTTTGAACACAGAGAGCAGGACAGCGGGCAGCAAAGGGTTGGGAGTATTTCTGGGCAATTGGGAAACACTAGGAGGAAGTGTATGAGTGAGTGTCCTTATGAATGAGTGTGTGTGCGTGTGTGTGTGTGTGTGTGTGTCTGAGATGGTTGAGTGTGTGTGGGGGCAGATATGTGTATGCGGGTTTGACAGCTGGATCATTAAAGGGAAGATAGTACATTCTAGACAGCTGTTTTGACACAGACCTGGGGATTATACTTTGACCCTAGTTTTATTGGCCTTTCCGTTCTTTGAAAAATTTGTCTCCGAGAAATAACCTAATTAAAATGACTAAGTAAATTTCCCTTTAAAATTCCCACAAGCAGTTTAAGTTGTTATTTGACTAGCAAACATATTGCTGAATTACACACGGATAACTTGATTATGTTTGTGGGAATCATCCATTTTCTGGATTATTTGCCAGAAAAACAAAAGCACTGTGTTTTGGCCACCCACCCTCCATTCTCCTTCCTGGTCTCCTGATGGAGGGGCCCTGGTATTCATCAAACACAATGGGGTCCCCTTAGAACAATGCCTCACCCACCCACTCTCTGGCCTAGGAGCTGGAAATTTGGGGGAGGCATGGAGGGAAATGGTTATGAAAGTGTCTCACTCTCCCTCCTCTGGGGCATCCTGGGTGCTGAGTTTTGGAATGAGGGGGTGTAGTCTGTGTGGGAGGGATTTTTGGTCTCTGATTGAGACCGGGGTAATTGAGATGCAGGAGGAGGGCCACCAAAGTTGCCTGCTGAGGCTGGCTCTGGTGGAGCCTTGAAGGGAAGGTGCCCGTGGCCCTGAGTGTCTTCAAGGCTCATCCTGGTTCACCCAAACAGGAAAGCAAAGAGTTTTTTTTTTTTTTTTTTTTTTTTTTGCAGAAGTTCTGCTCAGAAAGAACAAAAGAGTTTGCATTTAGTTGAAAGTGTCTTCAGGAACCTGTGGGTGGCTGTGGTTAGCTGGACGAAGACCAGATCTGGCTGACAGATGGAAATAAGCTTTCCCCTCAAATAATGAGTTTGTCTTCAGCAGCAGTCTGTAGACAGAGAACAGACGGCCATGTGTCCAGGAGGCATTTACCTTGTGCTTGCCACATGGAGCCAAAGTTTGTTCCAGGAAGACTCTCCGAGGACCTCACCTTTTCTTTTCTGTGACTTCACTGTAGCCCAGTGGTGAGAACAGTCCTCAGAGCTGGTCTCCTTAGGGTTTGTGCCGTCGCTCCAGCCCTCTCTGATAATGTGAACTTTGCAAATTACTTAAATTCTTTGTGTCTCCATTTCCTCAAATGTAAAAGGGGGGATGATCATTGTTCTTAACTCAGGGTAGTTATAACCATGAAACTAGGATAATAAAACTCTTAGATCACTATGTTTTACTAAGAATTCACTTTACAACTGGGCTGGTGGCCTGCAACTGTAATCCCAGCAACTCGGGAGGTTGAGATAGGAGGATTTCAAGTGCAAAGCCAGCCTCAGCAACTTAGTGAGACCCTATCTCAAAATAAAAAATTAAGAGCTGGGCATGTGGCTCAGTGGTAAAGTGCCCCTGGGTTTGATCCCTTGTACCCCCAAAAGCTAAACAAAACAATTCATTTTACATATATGAAGCAATATATATATTTCCATAGGCAGGGTGTAGGGAAATGGTGAAGGACCCCCAGTTCTGCACCTCATAAAATACATTCTAGTGTGTGGGTGGTGGTAGGCAAAGTAATGACCTCTCCCCAAAGATATTCACATTCTAATCCCTGAAACCTTGTGAATGTTCGTTTACATGATGAGGGAGAATTAAGTTGGCTGATGGCATTAAGGTGACAAATCAGCTGACTTGAAAAGAGGGATATTTGCCTGGGTCACCCAGGTGGGCTCTTACAAGATGGAAAAGGAGGCAGAAAAGCGTCAGTGATGAGAGAACTTGACCTTCTCCTGCTGACTTTGAAGATGGAAGGGGGCTGAGAACCAAGGGGTGAAGAATCCTTTTCTATAAGGTGGGAAAAGCAAGGAAGTGAATCATCCCCTGGAGCCTCCAAAGGGATCACAGCCCTACTGAAATCTGGACTTCAGCTCCCTGAGAACCATTTCAGACTTCTGACCTCCAGAATGGTAAGATAATACATTCATGTTGTTTAAGCCGCAGCCCTCGTGGTCATTTGTTATAACAGCATTAGGAAATGAATACTAGTGCAGATTAGAAATAAGGGAACGCGTGAGTGTACAATATCATTTTGGGTAATGATAGGTACGAAGAAGAAAATGAAGCATGCTAAGAGAATCCAGAATGGTGGAGCTGGGGGCTTTTGGAGATGAGGTCAGGGAAGGCATCCCTGTGGAGCTGGCCCTGGAGAAATCATCTGAATGACACGCGAGAACAAACTCTGGGTCTGCATTCCAGCCAAGAAGAATGGAGCCCAGCAAAGCTGTAAAGAGGGAAAGAACCTGGGGAGTTGAGGAAGAGGAAAAAGCCAGTGTGGCTAAAGCACAGTGGACAAGTGAGGAAGTAGGAAGAGACAGGAGTCAGGGAGAAGGCAGGAGTCAGACCCTGCGAGCCCCTGGAGTTTTGAATCTCTTCCCACTGGAGGCTCCCTCACATGGAGTGGGTAATGGCAACTGACATTTTACCTCGCTCAGTTGGGCTCCTGGGAGGGGAGCAGACTGAGAGAGATTAAAAGGGGAGGAGGAAAGCCAAGGAAGGAGGCCACCACGGCAAGAGATGGACCACGCTCGGCTGGCAGTAACGGGTGGTGAGGAGGAGGTGGATTCTAGACGTGGCTTGGTGGTTAGAGCTGACCTGTTTCTGTGATGGTTTCAATATGGGTTTGAGGGAAAGCAGGAAATCAAAGGTGCCTCCTAAATTTGGGTGGAGAAGCTGAGTGAATGGATGTGCCATTTACTTACATGAAGAAGGCAGGAGATGGACAAGTTGGGAACAAAGAAATCCAGAATGTTCACCTAATGCTTAAAGACTTTTATTGGTGTGTGATGCTCTTGACCTCCTGGTCCACTGTTTCTCATCTCCGTATCTTTGCTTATGACATTTCCTCCATCTGGGACTTCCTCCTCCCTCTCTATTGTCCAGAGTTAAATTCATATCCATCTTTCAAGGCCCCTATTTCCTATGCCTATTTCCACTTTTGAAGAGATCTGTCTTCCTTTTGACTCCTGAGAGTCTAGTATTGAAGTCTTTCTTTAAGCAAGTGCCTTATCTTGCCTACCAGGTGGTGGTGACTGTGAAGGCAGGGACGTTATTACTCTTGAATTCCCTGTAGCGTCTCTGGCAGGAGGCATCCTTTAAACAACCGTAGAGTGGAATTGAATGTTACAGAGAAAACGAGTGCATTGAATAGGGGAGTTGAACCAGGTGTTCTCCAAGGCTAGTTTCCTCTAAAATTGTATGATTTATTTAATTTCAGCTTGATTGTTCCCACTGCTCAGAAGGTTTCTAAGTTGCCTAGTTCTGCACTTGATTACAGAGAACAGGTAGAATGCCTTCTACCTTTACTGCCAGCCTAAGGAAAGAGGAAATATTAGGTTTATGAGTGCATTCCATAATTGTTTCTGATACCAAATATAAATGGTCATAGATTATACACAGCTTTAAATTAGCAATTATTTCTTTCTATTCCTTCCTCTGTCCAATTAATAGTAACAACTTTACAATAGAACAAAAGTAAGAAATGATTGTAGGATGCCAATATAACCTTAAAGTATTCCATTTCTACAATGGTGCAAGATTCTCACATCTATTATACATGTAATAACTTAATTTGGGCACTACGCATGTGCCCAAATGCCAAGACAGATATACATTCAAAGGTTGCACTATGATACATGCAACCAAGGGAGGTTGCTCTTAGCAATAACCTGTATTTTTACTTTTGCCATATAACAAATAATACCACAATGTAGTGGCTTAAAATAGTAACCACTTATTTAACTCTCAATTCTGAGAGTGGAATTTGGGCCAGATCCCTGGGCGGGTCTTGTCTGGGTTGGCCTGGCTGATCTCAGGTGAGTTTCCTGGGTATCTATGATCAGCTGGTGGGTTGATAGAGATTGGGTGATTTGACAACTCAGTAGAGGTGGATAGGAAAACTGGGTCACCTTGCACAGGGTCTCTTCTTCTCCACTGTCTAGTACAGTCTTCTTTATATGGTGGTATCAGAATTCTGACAGTGAGAAAGGAATCATGACAAGCCTCTCGAGGCCTTTGTTTTGAACTTTTCAACATTGCTTCTGCCACATTCCATTGCACAATGCAAGTCATAAACACAGCCCAAATTCAAGGCATGGATACATTGCTTCTTATTAAAGAGATGAAAAGAGGCAAAATTGCATTGTGTGGGCCATGGACACAGGGAGGGGTGAGGAATTGTGGCCACTTTTGCAATATGTCATAATCAATTAGGGTGCCTTTGCTTTAAGTAACAGAATAACTCTAAGTTGTTAAAGCAATAAAGATGCATTATCTCACAAAGTAAGAACTTTGGAGGAAAAATTATTCCAAGGTTATTCCAGCTGCTTGGTAATGCCATGGTGGTCCTGGGTTTGCTTTTATTCAACTTTCCACTCTGTCATTCCCAACACATTGGTTTTTGTCCACATCTTAACAAGAGGTCCATGAAAGTTTCGGCTTTACTCACAGATGACAGAGTCCAGAGGAGAAGAGTGGAATGTCTCTGTGTTTTGTCTCCTTTTGGAAATGAGGAAACTCTACCCAGAAGCCCTTGCAATATTCTCGTTCTATCTCATTACATCATTCATGTGCCTGTGCCTAATCATAAATGGATCAAAGGTTCTGACCATGGACTTCATCTAACTGGCTTCTGAGGTTGGAAGTCGGCAATGAGAGCGGCGAACTATGCATGCACTTCTCTGAAAAAAACATAGCAGGTTAGGAATATTGAGTTTGCGGCAAGTAGCTTTACTCAGAGTAGCTTTGCTTTTATTTTTCCATATAACTCTACAATTTGCAGTGATTTCTTGAATATTAATAATAATGATAACATCAAGAACTATAATAATAGATGGTAAGCATCTGTGAATTAGTGTTGTTTGCAGAGATAGTATCATTATTATTAATATTAAAGACATCTCTGCAGGTGATGTGAATCGAGAATTTTAAGAACTTTAAATTCAAACAAATATTTTGTAAAAATTCCCATTATGTGATCTTAATTTTGACTATTGAATCTGCTACTTGAGCTATGTAATACAAAGTAGTATGCCTTTAAATCACTGTGAGGTCTGAGTTTTGCAGCTTAAACAGTTAAAGAAGAAAGGGGGGAAAAAAGCAGTCTTAGCCGGGAAGTTTTAAAGCTTTTGTTTATGGAGTACATTTGTCCTTAATTTAATTAAGCCTCACCACATCTATTAGCTCTCTTGTCTTTAAAATTTGACCTGGATTGACATATATTGCAAATGCAAGGATCATTTTTCTAGAAAGTTCCAAGTAGAAAATGCCTGTCCTTTAATCCTTCTTTATAAACAAAGCATCTTGTAAAAAGGCCATCACCTTAGCAACTGTAAACTGAGTCAGCAGCCTGAGGACAGAGTGAAATGGCAAGAAAATGTGCAGGCAGGGCCTGAGCAATGAGTTACTTTGCCCATAAAGAGGGCAAAAAATTTCAAAAGTGGATCCTTTGAGAAAGACCAAAGTAGGCAAGCTTAAAGGATACACAGTTGAAATTTTAAAAAGAAGAAGAAGTGACTTTGAAGGAAGGAGAGTTTGAGAATCACATTGTTGTACATTTCCTTCCATGTATGATTGGTTTGAATATCTATTTTCTCTCCTTGTTAAATGCTTACACTTCAAAAGCTTTTCCTCTTTCTACAAGTATTGCTGTTACAGTAAAGTCAGCCGATGTGTTGAGTGAACCCCACGCTCTGGCTTTTTTTCATAGTATTGTTGTTGGTCCTCTCATGGGGCTTAGGATCTGGCAGGGCAGGGTTGGGTTGTCAAGTCTTTGCCTACAATAACTTAAATATCTACAATAGGACTTTCCAAAAATAAACCACAATGCTTTTAGAAAAGAATTAACAGAATGGTTAATTGGCCACTGTTCAAATGCTGGTAATAAAAACATAAACTGAACATGTGGTTGACTGAATATATCCCATTTCCTGGAGTCATTTATTACGGGGGTGAGATAGGTCAGCCATCAGGGCATGATGCGGTTAGGAGGAAATCTGGGATGCGCTTAATCCTTAGAATTTTGGATGCTTTCTAAGAATCAAAAAGCAATGCTAAGAAACATAAAGTCGTTTCTGCACCTCACCTCCAGTCTTGGGCAGGAGTAAAGCCTGGAGCAGCTGCCCACAAACTGCTGAGATCACAGAGGTGCTGCTATTTGGGGGTAGTTTCCCATGTGTGTCACTGCAGTGCCTTGCCCTCGGTGTCTGTGGAAGCAAAAGGGGAAGACCCTTCAGTGCTCGCTGCATAACAACTTGGGTGTGGTCATATGAACTAGGCTTGGACCTGCTGCTGCCACCTGGAACTTCAAAACTTGGGTAGCGGCACAGGGCCTGTTCTCAGTGAGACCAATGAAGCATCCGGTGTTGAAAGGTATACAATTTAAGGAGGCACTCATTCTCAGAGGCATTCAAGTGCTGGTCTGCATTTGCACAACCCTGAGAGCGGTGCTCTTTAAGAATCCTGTCCTAGGGTGCGGGCTTGTCTCCCCTTGACCTAGCTGTGGTGTGACACTTGCAAAGCCAGCCAGTGGAGGTGGTGCTAGTGCAGTAGAAACCACGGTGGTGGCAGTTATGGGGCTACTGATTTCAAAGGCAGCACCTGGAACATTAAGAGGTTCTTGGCTTTGGTTCCTCTGGGAAAGAATCCTGGTTCTCCTGCCTTTGGTTTTATCAGCTCCTTGATGATCTTTCCAGGACATTCCTTTTTCTGTTTAAGTAAATCCAAGTTGGCTTCTGTTGCTTGCAACCAAGAACCCTAAAACAGTGGGATTGTGAGCCATCTGTGTTTTGTTCTCCTTTACCCTTTTCTGTGTTTTCACATATTTATAAGCAGACTTCTTTTTAACAGTATTTTTGGCAAATATGTTTGCCAGCTTGTTCTGTCATCAGGTAGTGTGTCAAAGTGTGCAGGGTGGGCTCCAGACTGAGTCACCCCAACCATTTCAAGGATGTGAACATCAAGCACATGGATTTTTTTTTTCTCTCTCTACTGTTCCGCATGGATGTTGACAATTCTTACGTTGGTGGCAGCTTGATTATGACAATTCTAGGAGTTCCATGCAGAAGTGACAATGTCTTGACAGGAGGAGAAAGGGTCTCTTCCTATGGTGCTTTCTTAGAAACAAAGAATAATTTTCTGGGAGTTCCACTGCACATTCCCCTCTCATTTTACCGGGCAAAATCAGATCACTTGTCTAAGCATGGCCTCGGGAAGGGCAGTGGAACTTTCCTGAGACCAGTCAGATCCTTCCTAGAGCTGGGGTAAGGTTTCTCCAAAGAACACTACTCTGTAGGGAAAAAAGGACATCTGAATAAAATCGAGGTTCTCTAAGGAAACAAAAAGAGTGGAATGAGTTGGGATGCAGCTCAGAGGTAGAACACTTGCCTAGAAGGTGTGAGGCTCTGGGTTTGATCCCCAGCACCACAAAAAGAAAACAACAGAATGGAGATATGATAGTGGATTTGCAGTATCCATCAATTATTATCATTTTTTTTTCTTGAATGTACTTGCTTACTTTGGGGTATGTAGCTATAGATAGGTATTAGTGTATATGGTTGGCTATTTTAGGTGAATGTTAATCCCAGCTTCTGTTGTTGTTTGAGATGGGGTCTTGTTATGCTGCCAGGCTGGTCTCAAAGTCATGGGCTTAAGAGAACCTTCTGCCTCAGTTTCCTGAGTAGCTGATATTACAGGCATGCACCACCATACCCTGATGATCTCCACTTTTGATAACAAGTTTTAAAATGCTGATGATAATATAGTAAAATAGTCTACCCACTGTGAAAAACAGTAGGACATTCCCCCACAATACACATAGAATTACCAGGGGAGGCTGAGCATGGTAGTGCATGCCTGTAATCCCAGCAATTTGGGAGGCTGAGGCAAGAAGATTGCAAGTTCCAAGCTAGCCTCAGCAACTTAGTGAGGCCTTGTCTCTAAATGAAAAAATATATATGTTAAAAAGAGGGCTGATGATGTGGCTCATGTGGCTCAGTGGTTAAGTGCCCCTGGGTTCAATCCCTGGTACAAAAAAAAAAAAAAAATTACCATGGGAGCTGGCAATTCCACTCTGGATTTACTTAAAAGAATTCGAAGCAGGGATTTGTACACCAACATTCATAGCATTTTTATTCACAAGAGCCGAAAAGCAGAAGAAACCTAAGTATCCATTGATGGAGAATGGAGAAACAAAATATGATCTATACTGACATATTATCCAGCCTTAAAAAACAAAGAAATCCTGCCATACACCACATCATGGATGTACTTGAAGATATTACGGTAAGTGAAATAAGCCAGTCACAAAAATGACAAAACACTGTGATCCCATGTATATGAAGTCCTTAGAGCTGTCCGACCTTAGGTTTATGTACATCCTCTTGGTCCCGTTTCTCTGGAGGACCCTAATGCACCCATGTTTTTCATAAACATTATATGAAAATTTAAAAAAATTTATGATTGAGCAAATACACCCTTATTTTTTTTTTTTTTAATCAGAGGATGTTGGAAACCCGACAACTCACAGTTATAAATCACAGCAGCCCTGTACCACATAAATGCCAGTGGAATGGGTGGAAGTTGTATAGGAATAGATGAGGAAGTGTGTGGGCTGGGAAAACCCCAGAGAACTTTCCCCTTGATCTAGAATTCCCTTCCCCTACATAGTCCCTGGTGTATTCTTTATGAAACCACTTAAAACAATGGCTGGTACAGCCAGCACTCAAAAAAGTAACCAGCTTTTCATGTTCTTTTAGGGTGAGATGTGTTTTCCTCACCCATAGTATTTCCTTCCATGTGGAGGAAGACCAGTGGGGGATAATCTGGCCTCTCCCTCCCCCTCCCCCTCCGTTCATAGACTGCTGCCGAGCTGCTGAGTTTATAAGAAACTGAGTATATGTTGGTTTTTTGGAATTGCTGTAACAAATTCCCACACATCAGGAGGCTTAAAACAACAGAAGGTGATTCTCTTGCAGTTCTGGAAGCCAGAAGTCTCAAAGCAAGGTGTGTCCAGGGTGGTTTTTTCTGGAGGATCTGAGGAAGAACCATGTCCAATCTCCTAGTCCTGGGGGGCTGCCTCAAATCCTCAGTGCTCCTTGCCTTGCAGATGCACCCTCAATCTGTGCCCCCATCTTCTCATGGCTTCCCCTATCTGTCTTCTTATCTCCTATCTGCCCTTACCTTCTAAGAACATTGGTCATTTGATTTAGGACCTACTCGAATGCAGGATGATCTCACCTCAAGGTCCTTAACCTAATGACATCAATTTCCAGACAAGGTCACATTCACAGATTCTGGGTGGATGTATTTTGGGGGCCACATTTGACCCACTGCACTGACCGTGTGCATCTGGCCTCCTCCCTTTTCCTTTTGGGATGAGCCAGCCTGCTGAGGATGTGATCTGTTCTGATTCCTGATGTAGGTGACAGGGGCTTTGCCCTCTATGAGGAAACTCGCAGATCCCTGGGAATCTCCATGATGGGATGGAGAAATCTGTCTAATTCTGGATTCAAAATGAGAAAATTTCTTACTTGCAGCTGTAAAGCCTTATTCTTGAATATTAACTTTATCAAGGAAAGGGGATAGTTTGAATCTGCCCCCCCTTTTTTTTCTATTCTTTTTCTCTTTCTTCCTTGAACATTCAGTAAACATTACTTAAGCCTTAGCTCATGTCACTAACCTATTAAATTCTCCCCTCTACTCTTGTAGGAATACATCTTCTGGGTTTCCATGCTTCTTCATGGTGTCTTCCGCTGTTACTTTTCCCCACTGGATTACAGTTGTTCAAAGGCCGTCTCTATTCTTCATCCATTGAATGAAGTGGTATTTTGGCAATGCAGAAATGTTCCTAAGAACCACAGTGCAGGACAGTTGGGTACCATGCACCCATTCCTCTATCATGCTTTGACTTTGTGGTCTTCATGGTTTTCTCTGATATAATGGGTCATGAATAAGAGGAAATCTTCTTTACTGAAAATAGGACCCAAGTATCCTGTTATTTTTTTGTAGAAAAAAAATAGTAGCTTTTACTACTAATAAAGGGTGGTCGTGTATACTGATTTATATAGCTTATCCTTGAGGTTCTTTTCTTCTTTTGAAAGGTGAAGGAAGAGAGAAGAGAGAGACATAAAAGGAATTTATAAGAATGAATATAAGACTCAAATATCATCCCGTTATCCAGAGTCACTTTCTGGTTTCCGCTCTTTCAATTCCATATGTAAGCGTGTATAATTCATTTAGGAATAATACTACATAACTTGTAGGTACTGATTTTTATTTAACATTGTATTAGTGAGCATTTTCCTTTGTCACATTATTCTTCAAATCATGATTCTTTTGTTATAAATATAATTTATTCAAATAGTTTTCTCTCATCAGATATTCAAGTTTGTGTGTGTGTGTGCGGCACTGAAGATTGAACCCAGGGGTGATATACACTGAGCCATCTCCCCAGTCCTTTTTAATTTTTTTCTAAATTTGAGACAGGGTCTTGCTAAGTTGCCCAGGCTGGCCTCAAACTTGCTATGTTCCTGCCTCAGCCTCCTGAGTTGCTGGAATTACAGATGTGGGCTTCAAGTTGTTTTTAATTTTTGGTGATTTTAAATAACTTTAAAATGTATTTTTAAAAATCTGTCATAACTCTGACATTATTTGTGGCAGAACTGAAAGGTTGACACAGTCAGGGCAAACAATACAGTGGGACATTGTGCTGGAGCAAAGGCAGCTCTGGGGTGGATGCCAGCCTCAGCCACACCCCTCCTGTGATAAAAGCTGCTGCAGGCAGAGCTCTGGCCATGGCTGACATGATTCACAGCAGGGCCCTGCCTCCCTGGCTACAGTGGACTGAGCTGAGAATTGAGGCTGCCGCCCATGCATGGGGTATCCAGTGGCCACCGAGGAAGCTGAAGCAAGGGCCCCACCCAACATGGTCACTGCATCCCGGAAGGTGGCAGCCAATTAAACAGAGCCTCTTTCCCACAATTTGAATTTGAGACTCATGGGAGAACTGAACTGAAAGGTTGGCCAGAAGTGGGCAGACACCTGGAGGGTGTCCCACAGCCACATCCACAGGGTCATGGGGGCCACATAAAGCAGGATTCAGAGTAGAGAAAACAAATGCAGAGAGGGTTTAGCAGCACAAGCGGAGAGAGCAGGGCAGAGTGCGGCTGTCACCACACTGGCCGAGCACTGGAGAGGGAGCAGCAGGTGCCTGCTGGTAAGTTATGTCAGGAAGAACAGGTGGCGGGAGGTATGCGATGTCCTGAATGACATTCCCGCTCTGCCGGCCCCGCCAGGCAGCTGCTAAGACTGCTTCCTGCCTTTCCACTTCCCGGCGAAGCTTTGCTCACAATGAACCACATTGACCCAAGTCACCAGAGCACATTTCTTTTCATGGCAACCTGAAAGAGCTGAATGAACGGCATGGAATATTCATTTCTCTATCACCGCCTGTCTCGGGTGGCAGTAGGGACATGCACTTTTTTTTTTTTTTTTTTTTTAATAATTCTCCTGGTCTAGACTCCTTGAAGTCAAGGACTCTGTTTAATGTCTTTTAAAAAAAAATATCCTGAGCAACTGGGACAGTGCAATGATACACAGTAGGTGCTTACTTCGATGAATGAATATAGGGCATTAATGTTCCTGCGGCCAAAGTAGCAATTGGAAAATATTTCTCTAAAGGACATGCGTTTGAGGTTTCTTGTTTTATTTGCTATTATTGAGGTGTATAAAAATTACTCTCAAGATTTTAATTGAAACAATGCTTTAAAATTCCCCTTTAATTTTGTTGTTAGTAAAATATACATCCTTTTTAGAAAACATATTTATTCACCAAACATTTAGAGACCTGCCTCATGTCAACATGAGCTCTGAAATACCATTCTCACTAAGCTCTTGGTATATATTACTAAGCTCTATGGGAAGAAAATACTTAATAAGAGAATTCCAGCTCTTGGGGGACTTACAGTCTTTTTTATTCACACCAAAAAGAATAAGGCCATGCAGAATAGCTATGGTGGTACCAGGTGCTTGTTGATGAAATGTGATTTTAAATAAGACACTTGAGAGTTCCATGGAATAGCACTGGCTATTGAAGAGATATGAGCATCTTTTAAACAGTGGTTAATGACACCTTATACACCGTCAATTTAATATAGCATGATTCCAGACTCTTCCCAGTTTTCTGGAATATTGTGGGTGGTAAGTTCCAGAATTTACCTTTTCTTTATAACACTTATCATTAGTCTTAAGGTAGGGCGTTGTTATTGGTATTTCAGAGAAGACAAGAAATCACTAGTTATTTTTTCTGAAATAAGGCTTAGTGATAGTACTCTGATATTACAGTGTTGTGTCAGCTTGCTGATGTTCTTTTTAATAAACTCAATGAATTCAATTTGGCAATGAGCAGTTGTAGTATTACTATGATTACAGTTGCTGATAACATATTAGTATTTAAGATGAAACTTAACTTTGTGACTCAAAGACTGAAATGTTTATTTTACCATTTTTGAGCTTTGAATGATGATTACTGAAATGTCTGAGTTTTATAAAAAGTTACATCGTTGAATTTCATATGTTGCAGATGTATTTCAAAAGCTTCTTCCCAGTAACACCTGCATTAACAGAAGAACCTGTTCATGGTAAACTTTGAAATAAATTTTTTTATTACTCAAACTTGCAGTCTTCTAATGTCAATATGAGTTTCATTGACAATGGGCTGAATTCCAATGGGCATTTTCAGGTGTATTTTAAATAGGTGTGCTGTTACAAAAAATGGGTACTATTTGTATCTGCTCATTTACATGAATGAGAATTTTCTCAATAGTGTGCAAATAAAATGCAATAGCAAACCAAATCTTCAAACTAATAAAATCCTGTAATTGTCCTTCCTTATCCCAAAATTTAAAAATCTGTATTGGTCAAAATAGAGTAGACCATGTTATCTTTATGGTACAACCTTCTGGTAACAGGACTTCCGTTTTCCTCTGGAACATCATCTGGTCTCCATTTGCAGTCTACAGAGATTCAGGATGTCACAGGATACACCATGACCACACATCATTGTCACCTGTTGCAGTGACAGTGTCAGGGATAGGCATGTGAGCTGGGCTGGGCCTGGAGACTTGGCTCTGGCACTGTGGTGGGTTCCGCAAGGAAGGAGAGGGTTGCAGCTTGTAAGTATGTGATAAGCCCAGAGCTGCTGAGGACCACCAAGGGGGGAAGCCTTTCTTGAGAACGAAGCTAGAGGGACCCTTACCTAAGCAATGAACAGAAAGCTTTGGCAATATTTTTTCAGTCCCTCAATAAACTGGTTTCTGAGTCCCAGAGCCCCTTCTGGATTTACATGAGTAATAAATCCTCCTTGCCTTTTTTTTTTGGACTGAGTCAGTTTGAATCAAATTTTATTTTTTTACCATGTAAGTGACCCCCCCAAAAAAACCTGACAAATGTGCAATTAGAAATTTTTCTTCTTGGTTCATTTAATAAGACAGTGTAAAAAAGCTGAGATTATAACAGTAATTTGTATTAATAAAACACTGCTTCTTTTTATTATACCTGGTCAGTTCCACATAAGAATTACTTGAAAATTCTCTTGAAATATAAAAATTTAAAAATAAATATGAAATATATAAAAACAAAGTTTTACAATCCCCCCCCCTGACCTACAAAATAAGGTCAAGTCCACATGTAGCAAGTCATTTCAGACCCTTGAGGGTCAGTCCTGACCCACCTCGGCAGCCTCAGACCTCTCACTTCCTCCAGGCCAGAATTCCAGGGCTCTCTCCACCTGCCTCCACCCTGACACTCAGAATTCTGAAAGTTGCTGAGTGTCTTGTCCTCTGCTCACAATGCTGCTCTTTCTAGTTGTTGGGTTTTCCACTCACTCAAGAAAGTTGGGCTGAATCACACCTCCTCGTTAAAGCTTTCCTGAGACTCCCCACCTAGAGGTACCTCATCTTCTGCTCGGCCTCACTGGGCCTGGAGCCACACAGGCAAGGCCTGCATCTTATTCTTCTGCATCTGCCTCCAGCTTGCATGCCCTCTGCGTACACAGTAGATGCTCAGTGCAGCTTTGTCCAGGGAAATTTCAGGGCTGGAGTTGGTGCTGCTTCTCTTGTTTACTGTCCTAGGTAAGCTCCAGGACCTTCTCCTTGGAGGGTGAAGAGGAGGCTGCGTATGCAGAAGAGTAGTTTCGTTGGCATCCACAGTCATCAGACACCATAAATGACCTGTGTTCTGCCCATTCAAAGAGTCCTAGTCCAAGGGTGAACTTTTATGAGCTCTAGTTATTGGCCCAAATGTAAACTCCTTTGTTTTCATGGGGCCTTGAGCCAATTATAGAAAAGTCCAGATCAAAGAGGCTCCAAGGTCATTCTCTTTGTGGACCTTTCCATTCTTCATCCATTCAAATTTCGGTTTCCTGGTTTCGTGCTCATGTCCATGGCAGCTTCCATTTATCACAGGAATGGGAGATGCTTACCCAAGGAGTTTATAAGAATTTCACCACACCTTCAGCCATCCTGGAGACTTGCTTCGCATCCAGCCACACTGGGTGTGTCACCTTCTTGGGGCATCACTCATGCCTGGTGTCACCTTCATCCGATGTTTAATTGGCTCACGTGCTTTGGGTCACTGACCTGATACCGACACCCCAGGTTGCTCTCCTGAATAACTAATGATAGATATTCTGCCTGGCAGGATCAGCCACTCCCAATCTCAGCTGGACTTGTCAGACAACCTGAAACGCTCTGGAACTGGCCTTCCCCTTTTCCAGATGGACTTTCTGGGGGATCAAGCCCTCCTCCTCACTCCTGCCTGTTGAAGAAGATGGAGAGCCTCCACCCTGCATCACAGGGAAGCCTCCTTATCCTGGGAATGGAATGCTTGTCTAGCAGAGCTCCTACTTAGTCCCGGGGGAATGGAAAATGACCATGCAGGGAAGCAGTGAGGTTACTGTGCAAGGGGTGTTGCCATGGCCTAGGGCCAGTCCAGACATATCAAGTGTAAGCTCCTCTCTTGGGGACTGAATTCCAATGGGCTGGGAGTGGGAGGAGGAAATGGGGCTGGCATGAGAGGTGACAAGGTCCTACGCCCTTGGGCAGTCCTTCTTTGTTGGACTACACAGGAAAATTATAGGTTGGAACTCATTTTCTGGGACATGTGCTGACATGTTAAAAAGAGATGGTGACTTGGGTCTTCCAATCTTCATTTTAGTTTCAACTTTATCTTCCATGTTGATCTGGTCATCTGTTGAGAGCCTTCTCTTGGTTTATCCATTTGCTCCTTCCTAGCAACTGGGACTAGGGAAACATTGCAAGAATCATACAACCAAATAGGAAAGTGCTTTGTTTTGGTACTTGGCATGGATGTGCTGCTTTTGGTTATTAAAACCTGAAAGATTCCACAAATAACCTCATCATTCTCTTCCTATCTTTTGGTATTGTTTTCCTGATGAAGTAGAATGACACATATGTTTTAAGATGAAGAATAAAATAATTAAGAATAAAAGATCATGTGTGATCTCCTCTGAACTCTGGAATCTATGCAGGGAGAGTCTGTTGCTAAGGAAGGGCCAACAGCTTTGAAATCTGTTGAACCTGGGTTCAGATCTTATCACTGACTCCTTCTGAAGTGCATAGTAGGATTATTATGAGGTTCAGAGAGAGAATATGTATCCAGATACCTTATTCCCAACAGTGTGGTTTATTGTGCAATATGAACATTTTTAAAGGAAAAATGAAGTGCAGAGTGTGTTTCTTGAGCCCTCAGTATACATACACACCATGCAAGCAGAGCTATTCACCATCCCCAGAGAGTCTGTCATTTTTATAAAGAAGGTGGCAGTGGGTGGCACCTACTGTGCTGACTTCCTCCTCTTGCATTTTGATCTTGAGATTGGTGGATGTCTTCCTGTATCCTCAAAGGACTTATGGTTTAATGGACACTGAGAGTAGCATCCACTTGTTCCTGCAGAAATTTGAAACAAGGGGCTTATTGGCCATCTCTCTCAAAAGGGCCTGGACAGAGAGGAGAAAGAGGAAGTCAAGAGATTTGGGAGTTGGAAGGAGATGAGTGCTCTCTGTATCTGCCTGGCAGACTAAAAGCTCCTAAGTACAGAAAACACAATGACTGCTTTTGTTTCCTGAAGGTTGCTGGTGTCTTTGGTTTTCAAGTTTCTGCCTGCTCCTGCAAAGAAAGTAAGAGACAGTAGATTCCTTGGAGTCCAGCACTTGGTAGTACCATTATATTAAAAAAAAATATTTTAAATCATTGGCACTCTAATTTGGGAGGAAAATGTGGAATTGTTGCATAAATGCATAAGAATTTTAAGCCTCGTGGGTAAAAGCAATGTCACGTTGTAAGAGAAACAGAATGTGAAATGGTTTGATGTTATTCACCTAACAGAGTCATTTGAATCATGCTATATACACTAAAAATATTCCAGATATTTATCTTCTCCCACCTCCACATTTCCATTAAAAGTGGGGGAAGGAGAGAAAGATCCCCCCCATGTATTAAAAAATTCAGAACTACCTTTGTATAACTCATTATCCTTTGGGGGAAGTATTTGGAATCTGCCCTGCTCCCTACCCAAGCTCTGCCTTTTATTAACAGATTCTTTAACCTCAGAGTGACTGGTTTCTTGTAACCCAGGGTTATTGTGAGTATTAAATGAGTAAATACATGTGACATGCTTGGCTGTTAGCTTACCAAAGTTTAGGCATTTCCCCTCTTCTCAAACTCCATTGTTTATAATCATAAAGATTTTAAGATGGTTTTAATGTTCTTATTGCAAATAAGAGTTCAAAGTGACGAAGCACATTTTCTGGGACCAAATAGTAACTTCCAAAAGTGAGATTCAAAGGCAGACATTCTGGTTTTCTACCACCTCTCCCTTTATTTTGGGAAATTGAACACTTCTACACAATCTTCTCAGGAATGTTCCAGGTGAGTGAGTGAATTGAGCACAGCTATTGAAGGAATAGGCCTTCTTCATGTATATATATTTATATTCTGCCAATATAAAAAATTATCTATTTAGTGTATAAATGTGTGTTTAAATACACACACACACACACACACATTAAAAAGCACATATTGCACAATGAAAAATTTGGTTAGCTGTGCCTGATATAATATCAGAAACGTTCTAGTATTTTATAGAAGAGTTCACCCCCATCAGAGTAATCAAGTACTTTATTCTTACTTTTTTTTTTAAAAAAAATATTTATTTCTTTTAGTTGTACACAATGCCTTTATTTTTATTTATTTACTTTTATGTGGTGCTGAGAATCGAACCCAGGGTCTTGCATGCACCAGGCGAGCGCTCTACGCTGAGCCACAACCCCAACCCCTATTCTTACTTTTTAGGTTAGATTGAATTAAGATAACTGGTGCTTGAACCATCATCATGCCAAATTCAATCACTAAGTATAAACAGGCCCACATGCCTGATGATATAACACGAAGGCCAAATTACAAATGATGCTGTCATTGAAAATAAAGCATTTGCACAATCCGAAAGTGTGATTAATCATAAGAGATCTGTTTCCATATCTTTTGTCCACGACATGGCTATCATTACTTTTAATCAAAACACCAAAGGCTGAATCACTCTCTCAGGACCTGAGCAACAGCAACTGAGACAGAGAACAGAAATTAGGGAGCAGTCCCTTTGAAGCCAGATTTAAAGTTAGGTAGTCAGTGTAGTTAGATAAATCGGGTCTAAGAGTGAAATCTAAAATGGAGGCCATGCTGAGAATGATTCCAGGAAATGCAGGACAACTCATGGAATATTAATGAAGTCCAGGAAAAAGCCCAAGGCCAGAGCCCATGCCAAAGAAGTGTTAATGAACAGCCCCCAGCAAACTTGAAGGTGCCGACTCAGAAATCCTTCCTGCCCAGATTACTTCTTTGGCCCACCTGTGTCCCACCCTGGGAGAAGTCTTTTCTGCTGTCCTTTAATAAACTTCTAATTTCTACTCTGACCTTGCCTCAGCGTGTTATTCTTCAACATCGGGGAAGCAAGAACTCAGTCAACAGTGGTAACACCTTTATTTGTTTGTGTCTACCCAAAGCTCCAGGAGTGGGAGAGGAGGAGGAGCTGGTAGCAGTGTGAACTGGGGGAGAGAGAGAGGGAGGGGTATTGACCATAACCTGGGAGGGCTAGGCTGGAGGCCAGAAACTGTTTAAGGCAAAGTGTTTGTTAGGAATAGAGTTACTACAGGAAAATTAGTTGTATTTCTTTAAAGCTTTTAGCAGATAGTTCTCAGTTAACTGAGAAATTTCACAGACTTTTAAAATTGAAAGGAACTTTAGACTTTCTGTGCTAAACTAGGTCTGATGGTACATGCTTGTAATCCCAGCAGCTTGGGAAGCTGAGGCAGGAGGATCTCTAGTTCAAGGCCAGCTTGAGCAAATTAGCAAGGCCCTCAGCAATTTAGCAAGACCTATCTCAAAATAAAACATAAAAAATGGCCTGGGGACATATGTGGCTCAGTGGTGAAGTGTCCCTGAGCTCAATCCCTGGTACCAAAAAAAAAAAAAAAAAAAGAAAGAAAGAAAAAAAATTTTCTGTGCTATATCCTTTTTACTTCTTTTGGGGTGGGGGGATCAGGAGGCGATTGAAACCCAGACAGATCAACAGTTCTTTCAACATCACACAGCAAGCTAAACACAACCAAATACAGGAAAGGTCTTTTGACTTCCTTCTTCATTCAGCAATAACTTATGACTGGATTCTGGGCTTAATACATCATCGGCACTCTGCAAATATTTGTGTATGAATGGCTCTTCGCTTCTGATAGCTTTTCTTTGTGTATCATTTTTGTACCCACAATTGAGAAAAAGATGAGATTGCCACGTGCTTTTTAGTTGGGCATGGGACTTGAGGCCGTAAGTTTCTAACTCTGGCACAAATTCAGAGATACCAGAACAATGACCCTGCTTCTTTTACATTTTTCTGTTTGCCAAGAGGGGGAATAATTCAGCAGAGATGTGTGTTCTGGGAAAGCCAAATTCTAAATTCATCTCCCAAATGGAAACCACAGATAATCAAACTGCCCTGCAGACTCTTCTAGAGAGCCTGCTCTACTGCCTCTCAGCCTGGGTCCCTCACTAGAACAAAGATGTTTTCTTATTTGTGTACCAGTGGTGACACAGTGCAGCTTGAATTTTGCAGTCATGTATGTGGAAAAAGTCATATTCATCTCTTATGTTCCTTCTGGGGCATGTGCTTTTTTGAAGACCAATATCCACTCATTCTTATTCTTTCTCTCTCTTAAAATGGAGCCTGCAAAAGTTAAATGCATGTAAAATTCAACTCCACTGTTCTACCTGGTCCACGGGGAAAAGTGAGCAGAGTATAAGCAAGGACATTCTAGAATCAAAATTTATTTTAAAGGTATTTACTCAGATAAAGTTGAGATGCTAAATTTTAATAGAAGTAAATAAATTCCCTGGCAGTGTGTGGTTTTTTTTTTTTTTTTTTTGTTTTTTTTTTGGGGGTTATTTTCCTTTGGAGACTTAGAAAAGAAAAAGAGCAAAAGGAAGTTTGGGTCTAGATATACCTGGAAAAGGGAAATGAATGAAATGATTACTAAATTTAGAGAAATTTAAATACAAAAGGAAATCAGCTTCCACTTGCTCCCCCATCTCTTAAAAAAGGCAAACAAACAAACAAAAACACCCCGGTTTGCTCAAACTTAGCCTTTAAAATTTGGTTGGGGGGGGCTGGGGTTGTGGCTCAGTGGTAGAGCACTTGCCTAGCAAGTGTGAGGCTCTGGGTTCGATCTTCAGCACCACATAAAAATAAATAAATAAAATAAAGGTATTGTGTCCATCTACAACTAAAAAAAATATTTTAAAAAGTAAAATAAAATTTGGTTTAGGCACGAAGGCCATCTAGAGCTTATCAACATCCTCAATAGGCTGTTTCTCTCTTTCTCTCTCTTTCTGCATCTGTCCCTCTTCCTTTCTTTCTCTCTACCCATCTCTACTCCCAAATGGCCATTCCCATTCTTGTTTATGATGAGACCCATGGTGGACACAGAGTGTGGCCTCACGGAGGGCTTTGTAAGAATTTATTAAACTTCTTAAAATTAATCTACCCCAATAGACATGATGAAGTAGAACTTTGGACAGAGACACCTAGTTGATTTCCTGGAGCAATACCTTGGGAATTTGTTTTTGGCTCTAAGAGGATGATATTTTTAAGTTGTTATATATTTGCAGATCTTGGGGGAGATTGCTGGAACCATCCAGCATGCACAGGAAGCTTGGGCTCTTGGCCCAATCAGCTCAGAGTCTAAATATTTGGAAGATGAATACTTGGAAATGCACTTAAACATTTAAAGCATTTTATTTGTTTTTCCAGTAAGTCTCATTGTTAGTGTGATATGATTCTGCAGCAAGACTCTATCTACTGAAGACATGAAGTTGTAGACAAGTCCAGGCCAGGGCTCCTCCCCAGGTCTTGGTGCAAAGCCAGAGGGGCATGTCTGTTGGCTAATGTCCACACCCTGAAGTGGGTGATTACTGTAGTAATCCCTCACCTTCAACACCTGCATTTGAAAGTCATGCTAAGGGTCTGACCCAACTGTGCATTAAAATCACGAATGGACCACACACACACACACACACACACACACACACACACACACACGTACACACTTTTTTTTTTTAATCCAAATGCTGCCACATTTGCCTCCTCTTGTCAACACTGAGTCTATACTATGTCACCAACTCTCAACCCTGAGTTTTACTCAGTGCCTTCACTTTTACTCTCTACCAACGGGGGACATAGCTTTAGGCAGGTATATGTGAGGACGATACAAACTAATGTGAATATATTAGATTATGTAGAACATAATAAGGGAGGAAAATTTGCTGTAAAAACAGCCTGTGTGATTATCGAAGCAGTGGGAGAATTTTCCATGTTCTTCCAACCGACAGAAAAACCCCAGGACTTAATCGATAGGACCTGTTTGCCTATCCCCGTCAAATCAGGTAATTTCTGAATGCCTACTTTGCTGAGCTAAACTCCCAAGCTCATGTGGTCTCGGTGGCTTTGGCTTCATTTCTGAAGTTGGAAGTGGAAAGGGGTGGGGCAGGTGAATGGGTGGGGAGAGGATGGGAGGGCACCTGGCCTTGGTAATTGTCATGCTAAGGTGTCTTAGACAACAATGATAATAACTGGCTCTGTAGAATTGGAGATGCAGTAGCTACAGTAAAAATTATATTAAACTGGGCCTGATGCCAAGACTACCCGCCTCAAATAAACAAAGTACAAGAAAAACATTTCAAGAGGAGCTAATGAATCTAGAAAGCCAGGCAAGCCAGTGAGGTGCTCACTCCAAGAGATAATGCTTCCACCTGCTTGAAGAAGCTTGGCCCAGCCTGACTTAATTAAAAACCTGTCTTCCCCTGGAGGGCCCTTACTCCACCTCTTTCCATTGTTGAGATCCTCAAGTGGGTCCCCTTAGCTGAAAAATGACTGGACCAGAGTCTATTGGAGAGCACAGGCCTCATCCCCAGCCTGCCCAGGTGGAGGCAGATGCTAGTGATTTGCATGGTGGATGGTGGTGTCTCCCTCAACAATGGTGTATGACATAGATGAGTGCAGGGCGGCCATCTGCTGTGGAGGAGGGTGACAGACAGAGTCTGTTCCATTGTGGCAGATGACTCGCCCAGTGCTGGCCAGCTGGCTTAGAGTGGACCAAGTTGGACAGGGCAAGTGATGCCCAGAAACACTATGGGGTACTGACTGTGGGTCTATCCCTTATGTGCCTGTGTTTCTTCTTGTCTCTCTTGGACACACATGTCACAGAGCTGATAAGATAAAATACACTTTGGAACATGAAGAAGAGGGAAGAAACATTGGCCCACTCCAAGGATTGAAAGTGGCTGGTCTTGTGTTTGAAATGTACCTTTGAGTTTCCTAGTAGACTAGGTGAAAAGAAGAAATCTAAGTCATGTGGCTCATGTTAACTGGGAAAAGAAGCAAACCAGTTCCCTGGAAGAAATCAATGTTTCTTAATCTTCCTAAAATCTTTTTTCTTTTTTCTTTTCACCTTTGACTTAATAGAAGATATTTAATTTCTCAGGGTGCATATAAAAAAAACACACACACACACACACAAAAACTTGTCAAACTGCTAGAGTGATTGGCCTAGTGCTAAGGAAAGGACCAGAAGGTGTTTTGCTCAATACCTAGTGAGAAGCAGGTAGCATCAGTGGTGCTCTATGACTGGCTGATTTAATTTCACCTCTCAAGAACTAACAGGACATGATTTTTACCCTTTCTGCTTTGGACATCTATCTGTATTTCCTGGAATTTCTAGGAGAACATGTGTGAAATTTGTTCTGGTTCTGGGACTTTCCCTGGTCTGGGTTGGGGAGGGTCTACCCTCTCCTCCAGGCTGTAGCCCTCAGGCCCCCGTGGCAGCCGCCTTCCAGCTGGTTTGTCCTGGGGAGGCTCAGGTGGGATTTTGGCAGGCAGGCAGAAGGGAGAGGTCAGGGCATTTTGCCCCTCCTCTGTCCTGGGGTGTTTCCCTGGCAGCTGTCACTTCTCTTCTGTGACCCGGTTCTCACAGGAAGCCTGCTGTATTTCCAGCTTCCTCTGGGCAATCGGGGTCCCTGGGCTCTGGAAGCATCACCTCCCCTCTTTGTCCTCCAGCCTAGGTGTGGCAGCAACTTCCTGCTGGGACTGTCTCAGGATTGCCTCATCGGCCCTTGGGTGGCTTCTGAGTTTCTTTCATCTCATTGCATTAAGTTTCCTCTGATTTTCATATTCAGAGTGGGTTTCTGTCTTCCTGGTTGGGCTCTAACACAAAGAGACAAAAATGTATTCAAAACAAAGATGAAGGGGGCAAAAGCATTCCGAGGGAGCTGTGTTGGAGAGGGGAGCAAAGGGGCAAAAGACCCTGCAGGTCCTGGCAGCACCCACAGCAATGTCCAGTCTTTGTGCACAGCCATGGAGAAAGACTTCTGTCACCTACGGCTTATTAGATGCATTCAGAAACAAATAAAGCATTTGGGGGGTGTCATTAGCTCCAGAAGTGAGGGTAACAACATCTAAGGTATAGAGAAAAACAAAACAAACGGAAAACCCAGAAAGAAAAGCAACGTGATTTAGAGTCATAGACATAAATTCAAATCCTGGCTTGCAGTGGATATTGTGGTCACCTCTGCAGCTTCTATTCCTCCCCTCTGCGTGGCAGAGTGGCCGTGGGATTCTCACAGGACTGGGCCAACCATCGGCTTTGGGTTGTGGCCTTGATTGGCATGGTCATTGGCTCTTGCTCGGGTTTATACCCCAGGCCCCAAATCAATCACTGTGTGAATTTCCCCTGGCCACAGATGCAATAAAAGTGAAGCCTATGACCCTTGTTTGCTGGTTGTGGAAAGAAAAATCCTTTCTCCCGAGTAGTGTGCTGGGTTCTGAAGGTGTTTTCAACATTTTGCAACTAATAGAAAAAGAGCCTGAGAATAAAGCCAGCACCAAAAGAAGGGTAACTCCAAGACAACCAGAATAAAACAGAGATGGATCTCTGATCAAACTGTGCGGGAATCCCACCCTTCCACTGGACTTTTTTTTTTTTTTTTTTAGTTCTCGGCGGACACAACATATTTGTTTGTATGTGGTACGGGGGATCGAACCTGAGCCGAATGCATGCCAGACGAGCCTGCTACCGCTTGAGCCACATCCCCAGCCATGGACTTTTTCTGTTACAAAAGTTTATACATTTCCTGTACTGTTAAGTATGGTTTTATTTGAGTTTTCTGTTACTTGCAACAAATAGGAGTGTTAGTGTATCAAAGCAGTGTTAGTGTATCAGTTGTGTGTCCTGGGATCCGTCATTTAATCTTTCTGATCCTTAATTTAGTAAGACAGTGCATCTTAGAATTTTTTTGAGGATTAAGTGAGATAATGCATCAGGAAGAACTTAGTAAATTTTAAGTTGTTATTGGAATCTTCCTATTATCACAGATATAATTTATTTAAATTATGAATGCAGTTTTATATCTCTCCTACATACAAAGCCTGATTATCGAGCATGCTATTCTGTCATACCTACTTCACTGTTAGCATTCATCTAAATGAATCAGCAATGACCATTATTTCACTCTGCACAGCTCTAAATAATTGACTTTGAAGTCCCAGGTGGCTACATAAGCTTGACAAGGTTCACCTCAAAACCCCCGGTGAGAAGATTGAGCAACCCTTTATGTGATCACTCATAACTCACTTGTGAAGTGTGTGGTTTTCCATGCCATCTAGAGCTGCCTGTGAGGGCGGGTGTGTGATGATCCTCTCATCCCTTGAGAGTTCAGGTGAGGTCAGAAAAGACCTAGTAGTCAGTGCTGCCCTTGAATCTTCTTTTCTTTCCCCACTTTTTTATTTTTGGTGGTACTGGGGCATTCTACCACTGAGCTCCATCTTTTTATTTTTTTTAAATTTTGAGACAGGGTCCAATTAAATCGTTGAGGCTGGCCTCAAATTTGCCATCATCTGGCTTCAGCCTTCTAAGCTGGCGTTACAGGCATGCACCACCATGCCTGGCTTTTTAGTAGTTGTTGTTTGCTTTGGGTACTAGGGATTGAATCTGGGGACCCTTTGCCACTGAGCTACATCCATAGCCTTTTTTATTTTGAGACAGGGTCCTGCTAATTTGCTTAAGGTCTCACTAAATTGCTGAGACTGGTCTTGACATGATCCTGTTGCCTCAGCCTCCTGAACACTGGGACTACAAGCATGCACCATTGTGCCTGGCTCTTTTGTCTTCTTGTAATTGCTGCCTAGAGGTGGTTTGGGAACCTGAGAGAGTGGCTTAGGCATGAATCTTTCAAAGGGCTGCACAACTAAGAACCTCTGGGGAAGTAGCATATAATGCTTAGATATTTCACTGTAAACACAAAATATTAAGGGTTATTCATTTATCCAGCCAGATTAGATAAGTTCTAAAAGTACCTTAGAAGATATACTGTATGTATATCTTTCTTTCAGTAACTGGCATATCTTAGGACAGGGCTGGTCCAGCTTTGCTAATTCTGGCGGATGAGGGTAGAACAAGAAAGGATGATGCGTCTACGAACTTGAACCTTGGGAGGTTGGGGCAAGCTCAGGGGACACTGCAGATCCTACCCCATCCTTCCCACCCAGTCTTGTTGAGTTCTCATCTCCCCTTCTCTGTCTGTCTTGCCACTGAGAACGGTTGGGTCCCATCGTGAAGGATCTGGGCTCGCCTCTCTGTTTGCAACCTCAGGTCCTTCACTTTGTCCCCAACTCACCTCTATTCATTCTCTACCCTGACATAGGAGTCAACTTTGACAACTATACCATGCTGCCCCTGTGCCCTCCCCAATCCTAAACCTTCCCATTGGCTCCCTGCAAATCATCCCACAGAGCCCAGACCTCTACTGGCCATTGCTCCTCTGCACCCTTTCCCACACTCCTCCTGTCCCCTCCAAACCAAATCAGAGACCTGGGACACAACTCTTAAGCCAATGCTTACTAAAATTTTTGCAATCATAAAAATTACTTGAGTTTATCGACAATGCAGATTCCTGAGGCCCATCTTCACATAATTATGACTCAGGAGGCCAGGGCTGGGAATCTGAAGTTTCTTAAGAACTTTGGCAAAGTGACTGCAGTGGTCCTTAGTCTGTCTTTGGACAAAAAAATTGCCCTTGTCACGTAGTGGGCTACTTTTCCTTTCGCCTCTCTTACTAGAGCTCCTGTAGGTAGCTCAGGCTTGGTCAGTCTGTTTACCCAGGACCTTGCCCAGCTGGGCACACACTGAGCTCTCCACACACTGAATGCTCCATCTGGGTCTAGTAAGTGAACCAGAGAATCACAGCAGAGCTAGCGTCCTGAGGCTGTGACAGGGGCCAGGCACCCAGCAGTCGGGGGTCAGGCATCAAGCACAGGACACATTAGGGATGCCAGTGTGCTTTGGAGAGTGGTCAGCAGAACCCTGGTTGCTGCACAATGTTGAGTGGATCCTGTTGAGTGATGGCAGAGGGCAGGGAGGCTCTCAGTGAGCCCTCAAGGGAGTGGCTCCTGTACCAGGAAGTTGAGGGAGGGGCAGCTAGTAGTACTGGGATATATAATCAGCACTCTACTAGAAGAAAGGGTGACTTGGTCTGGAGTCCCAGGTTATTGCTCTAGAGAATAGCAGTTGCCAATTTTGTCTGTAAATTGGATTCACTTGGAGCAGCATTTCTGAAACCAATGAGCTGACAAAATTCAGATTTTCAAATCCCACCCCAGAGTTACTTACTACATGAGTCTCTGGATGTGGGTGGAGAGGATTTCAGAACTCTAGACGAGGAGTCTTGAGGACTTTGTCATTATATGTCCCTGCAGGAGTCACCCCACCCTAGTCATCCTGGTTGTTATCCAGTGGGCCATTTCTATTTAAAGAGTCAAATTTGTTTATTTGCTCAGGAAAAACATTTTTAATGATTATTTCTTTGCTTATCTCTCTCTGTTTCATCTCTCTCGCCTATTTATTTATAAGTTCCATAGGATGGATAATGGAATTTCTGGTCCTATGTACTTCTATGTACTTTAATTTTTTATTTTAATATTTTCTTTTGTTTCTTCTTGGTTTAGTGTTCTGGAACTATTTATTGGCATACTCTGGTAGTTATAGACCTATTCCCTGGTTGCGTCCATTCTGTTATATGATATATCTTTTTATTTTGAAGATTGTACTTTTCATTTCTAAGATATCTACATGCTTGTCATCATGTAGCCTTTTCTTGTTTCAAGAATGGGATATCTACTTATTCTCTAGAATATTTAATCTACAGGACCTCCTTAAAGTCTTCTTCTGTTTGTTTTATTTACTCCATTTCTACAGATGTTGGGTTTGGTTTTCCTTCTTGATGTTGGCTTCCCTTAAGCATTTGGTGATTCTGGGTTGTGCACTCATCTTTTTATTTGAATGTCTCTGTATTCAATCATCTTTGATCAAGGCAAGCAAACTATAGCTCATGGGCCAAAATTAGCTGCTGTCTGTTTGGAAAACAAGGTTTAATTGGAACATAGCACACTCATTCATTTATATATCACCTACGGTAGCTTTTATGCTACATTGGCAGAAGGAAATAGCCAATGAACTCTAAAATACTGACTCTCTGGACCCTTAAAGAAAACGTTTCCCAAAAATTCTATAGGTCTAACCATCACTCTACAGGGAATATGACTCTTAGAAGAACAGGGTAAGCAATGCTTGGCCAGTTGATACACCATCCAAAGAAGAATAGAAGATAGTCTATAAGACCAAAGACCCAGTTTCTTCACAAATAGGAATAAAAATGAAAAGAAAGGATAAATATCTGTGGGTGAAATGATTTAATAGGGAAAAAGAAAAGCAGTCAAAAGCAGTGTGTGACCCTTTCTTGGATTTTAATTTAAACAGGTCAGTCATAAAGACAAATTTTGAAAACAATGAGGGAAAATTGAACACAAAGCAGTCTTTCTAATTTTTACTGATGTGAAACACACCACCTTACAATTTGGTGGAGTAAAACAACAACCATTCTCTATGTGCACTTGTTCTGTGGGTCGGAAATTTGGAGATGGTATGTGGAGGTGTCTTCTCTGCCCCACATCATCTAGAGCCTCAGGTGGGAAGACGTGGTGGGCTGGGCTCCAGTGCGAGCATCGATGGGACTCCACACGTGGCCTCTCCGTGAAGTGGGGTTTCCCATGGCAGCTGGAGTCTGATGGAAGTTAGAAGATACTGGTTCCTCACCTTGCTTAGGAATTCAGAGAGTGCCTCCTTCTCACATTCCATTGTTCCAGTGAGTGACTAAGCCCCTCGGAGGGTCAAAAGGAGAGAAATTGGACTTTACTCCTGATTGGGGAGTGGCAAGCTCAACCGAGCAGGACTTGGGACATAGATGCTACATCTACCATCTTTAGGAAAAGCAAGCTGCCACAGCGGGCCTAGAAGATAGTAATAAGTTGTTAATATTCGGGGATATGTGTGTGGTCATGTTTTTAAAAAATGCTCTAAGTGTTAGGGAGCCAGACTGAGCCTGAAAACATCAAAAAGTAAATATAATATTACAGAAGAAAATGAAAGATGGGTGGTGGCAGCTTATATTAAAAAAAAAGGACTAGCTTATATAAAAAAAGGAATATGGGTTGTTTTCTAATAGTCTTTTGAATTTGTATGTGTTTGAAATTTTTATCTTATCTCTATAGAGAGAGAGAGAGAGAGAGAGAGAGAGAGAGAGAGAGAGAGAGAGAGAGAGAAAGAGAGGGAGAGGCAGGGAGGAAGGGAGGGAGGGAGGCTGGTTGGGCCTGTTTGTGGACATTGTTTCTTTTTACCACCAGCAGTTGTGGGTGAGGGAGGGTCCTGCTGCTAAGGAGCAAATACTAGTGGATGTACCTAGAAGCTCAGGGGCTCTGGTTTCCCTCTGGGCTTTGCTGTCCGCCTGAGGGGCCATACTGCCTCTTACACCCCCGCCCTAAGCTCCCTGTTCTGCCTGAGGCGGCAACCCTGTAGGCCTTCTTCTTGGCACAGATAAGCAAAGGGAGGAATCTACCAGTTTGGCCACCAGGATTGGGTGATTGATTGTAATCTCCTTGTGGCTGTCCCCCCCTGCTCCTTCCTGCAGGCCAGAGTGGCTTCTGCCTTTGTACACTGTCTCTCCTGAGCCTGTTTTAGGATGCAATTTCCTTTGTCAACATGGCCCTCTCTGCTTTGTCTGTTGCAAGTATCACTGAAATTTTCTGATCTGATGATAGCATGTGCCATATAGTATATATGGATTCAGGCTTATTGAAAGAATACTTTTTTTTCCTTTCGTTGTTAGAGATCTTGTTTGTGCTCAATCAGTTATTTTGATTCCATATCCCCAAACTTTTTCAAGGTCATATGATCCAAAAATATATATTCAACTTTGCATCTTGTGGGTTTTTAAAAATCCATAGCAGAACATACATGTTTTCCATTTATTAAAAGTACTTGCAGGGCTGGGGATGTGGCTCAAGCAGTAGCCCGCTCACCTGGCATGCGTGCGGCCTGGGTTCGATCCCCAGCACCACAAACAAACAGAGATGTTGTGTCCACCGAAAAAAATAAAAAATAAATATTAAAAAATTCTCTCTCTCTCTCTCTCTCTCTCTCTCTCTCTCTCTCCCTCTCTCTCTCTTTAAAAAAAAAGAATTTTTATTGGATTATAAAAAATCCTATAGTGCTAAAAAAGTACATATGTAATAAGTGAATACACAGTTATTTAATAAATCAAACAAATCAGAAATACATAAAAGGGTAAAAAATTAAACTCCTTTTATCCACACAGTGCCCTGTTCCTTTCAAAGGCAAAATACTGAGTACATATCATATCAGCTTTCAAAAAAAAAATCCTTATGAATTTGCATTTACGTAAGTAGACATGTAATTACTGTTGGGCTGATTTTTCTGTTTCTTCTATTCATGCTTTAGAAATGATATAGGATATTTCTATCCCTCTAATCTCAACTGTTAGAAACTATAGTTTTTTTTTTAAGACATAGAATTCTCTCAATGTCTAGAATTAAAGCATAGCTGTATCTTCCCAATAAGAAGACAAAAGACTTAGAAAGTTTTCACTTCCCACTGCTTCCCTCTCCTGCCACATGGAAATCATTGGATTTAGATCGGCTTATTAGTCTACACACAGTGTATCGTAATTATTTAAATTAAATAATTACTCAACTTTAAATTATTACTCATCTTTCTACTCAAGATTTTTCTTTTTCTCACCTTCCTTTTCTTTTCATGTTGCTGAAATGTGTTTTCAAGTAATTTTTTTCGAAAGGAGCTGAGGATGATAAACTTTTCAAATTCTTTCATGCTCAAGAAAGTATTTTCTTTCCTCTTGAATGCTGGATGTGTCTGTTTTTGTTGTTGTAACAAAATACCTGAGAATGGGTAATTTTTTTTTCCCCTGTGGTGCTAGGGATTGAACCCAGGGCTTTGTGCATGCAAGGCAAGCACTCTACTAACTGAGCTACATCCCCAGTCCCAAGACTGGGTAATTTTAAAGAAAGGAGGTTTATTTGGCTTATGATTCTGGTGTCTGGAGGATCCAACAGCATGGCACCTTTGTCCTGTTGAGGGCCCCTGGCAGAGACATGGAAAAGCAATCAGCCACATGTACAAGGTACATGCACATGTGCGAGCAAGGAAGCAAGAGACCAGGGAGGTGTCAGACTCACTCTTTTTACAACAACTCTCTCACTGAAACTAATCCTCCCCTGCCAGACCTGACCCACTCCTCTAAGGCAGCATTCATTCATGCTTGGGGGCAGGGCCCCCATGACCTAATCACCTTCCACGAGGCTCCACCCCCAGAAGGTTCCACCACCCCAACCAAGCTTCTAGCACAGGAACCTTTGTGGGAGAAACGATATCCACATCAGAGCCCCTGGGTGTTGATTTTGGATGAGAAATTCTTTTTTCTCTGAATTAAAAGATTTGCTCTATTAACTTCTATTATCAAGAAACCCATTGCCAGTTTTATTTTAATGTACACAATTATTTGTTTTAAAAAAGTGTATATTTTAATATTTATTTAAATAGATCACTATTTCAATCAAATCAACTATGCAGTCACTAATGTCCATAAATACTTACATGAATTTTTTTTTCTTTTCTTTTCTTTTTTTTAGTTTTAGATGGACACAATACTTTTTTTTTTTTTTTTTTTAATGTAGTGCTGAAGATCAAACCCAGTGTCTCACACATGTGAGGCAGGTACGCTGCCACTGAGCCACAACCCCAGGCATAACATGAAATTTTTTAAAGTGCTCTATCATTTTCCTTTTTTTAATATTTATTTATTTATTTTTTAGTTTTTGGCAGACACAACATCTTTGTTTGTATGTGGTGCTGAGGATTGAACCCGGGCCGCACGCAGGCCAGGCGAGCTTGAGCCACATCCCCAGCCCCACCTTTAGTGATTTCTAGTAGAATTTTTATGTTTGCTTTTTCAATTTTGTACTGTATTTTAGATAAATTTTGCACTCATAATAATATTTCAATCTAGAAGAATTTATTTTATACAGATTTTTATTTATAGGAAAGTTTAAAAATTCAAATATACTTTTTTTGAGACAAAGTCAGACTGTAGGATAATCAATAAAAGGCTTATGAGCACAAATATATATATTATATTTAGATAAAATTTCTTCAGGGAGATGGAACGGATGTACAAGTCCAAGAAGAAACAAGACCAGTGTAAAATTTGTCATGTTTAAAGGAGAGACCTTTTGTGTTTTTGCCATTGAAGGGTGGTGCGTAACAGCTTGATATGGCATTTGTAAACCACTAGCAACATTTAATGGAATGTCTGAAATCATTTCACTTTAAAGGGCCCAATATTATAATTTGCCAGAAATTGTTTGCAACAATTTAACTAATGATGACTAAATTTAGAAGCCAAATTAAACACGTGTGAGGGGTTACTTAGTCTAATGTACCCACCTGTTTAGGGAATGCACAAGCTGAAAAGTTGAAGACCAGCAGTCAGGTGCAGGGACCTGTACCTGATCTGCTCCTTTAAACCCTCCCCTGAGGATCCTAGTGACCAGCTGGCTGGGGGCCTGATGGGGCCCATTCGATGTGGGTGGCACGTGGTACCTCTGCTTCTCCACTGCTTTTAGTTAGCCTCCTTACCATTTGGTTCATATTTTATTTTATTTTTTTTTAGTAACTTGAAGCTTAGTTTTGTTTAAAAAAATGAATAAATAAAACTCTGCTCTATTATAGGCTGCTCATAATTCAACCTTTTCACACAATGGCCACCATAAAATTCACTGGACTTTCTCCCCGAGGGATCTGATTCCAGGAAACTTCTTGGGTTGTCTTTGAAGATGTTCTTCAAATGGCAATTTTGAGGGTTTTAAATAAGAAGTTTCCTCATATTCTATGAATGCAAAAAAAAAAAAAAGTGTGCAAAGCCCTTACAGGGGTGTGAGAAATTGGGCTTGTCCCCTTCTTCTGGGTGTGGGTGCCTTGTCTTAGAATTACTCCTCGGTCCTTTTTTTTCCCAGGCTCTGGTTCAGTTATTCCCAGGCAGAGGGACAGGAATAAACCAACCGCACCTGGGGGCCAGCTCTTCCCCGTTAGAAGGTTCAGAGAGATCAAAGGTGGCCACGTGGGAGTCTGAGATGGGAGTGGGAACCCTGAGAACCCAGAGGGAGCTCAGAGCCGGGTCAACAGAGGGGCAGTAGGACGGTCAGTGAGGTGGGAGCCACTGGTGGGTTCTTGGGATTCTTGGGATCCAGTGCATCTCACATTAATTTCAAACCCTTTGCTACATTGTCATGTGCCCATAACCATGCTGTGACTTGATTGGGCCCCTCCTCCAGGTTCACGATTGAAAACAATGCCCTATGCAACAGAATTGAGAGGCAGGGCCTTTAAGGTGACTGTCGCAGGTCACCCCGCTCATGTGTACATGAATGCCAGTATCACAGGAGTGAGTTAGGTGATGAGGCAGTGGGCAAGGTCCAGCCTCCTTCCCCTCCCTCATGCTTACACTAGCCCCTAGTGCTCTCTCCTCTCCCACACCTTGCTCTCTTGCTCTTGTTCTCTCACCATGTGACACTTTCCACCATGGCACCAAGGCCCTTCCCCAGTGCCAGTGCTTTGCTCTTATACCTTCCAGTCTCTAGAACCATGGGCCAAATAAACTTCTGTGCTTTATAAACCACCCAGTCTATGGTATTTTGTTATAGCAGCAGAAAGTAAATGAAGATACCCCAGGTATTACCTCTAATCCTCTGTGGATTCTGCAACATGCAACTCAGAGGAAGTACAAGGAAGGAGAATTAAAGAAGAACGAGGTGGCAGGACATGTTTCAGATGACCAGGGTCAAGAGAGGTGCAGGAAGTGCCTGAGGACTCTGCAGAAGTGGGAAATCTGCACAGGTGTTGACCAGAACACGCTCTTGAAGGTCCGTGAAGATAAGGACTTCTGTTGTACCTTAAGCTGCAGTGCACGGGATGAAGGGTAGGCACCAGCTAGAGAATAACATTGACATTTTTTTCTTTTTCTTTTAAAGGTAACACATACAGTAAAGAGTTCAAACAGAGCTGGGTGTAGTGGTGCTCAACTGTAATCCCAGCAACTTGGGAGGCTGAGGCAGGAGGATTGCAAGCTCAAGGCCAGCCTGGGCAGGTTGGTGAAGTACTGTCTCAAAATAAAGAATAAAAGAGCTCAGTGGTAGAGCACCCCTGGGTTCAATCCCCAGTACTAAAAAAGATTAAAAAAAAAAAAGTAGTTCAAACAGCATAAAGAATCTAGAGAAAGAGGGAAAAAATCATGTATAAATGACTGTTTTTTTAAACAAATGAGAACCTTGTATTTTTTTTCTTTTAATATTAAAAGGAGAGATAAAACCAGAAGGCTGAGCTGACACTTGGAGTACTGTATCCCTACATTAGTTAGTTATTTTTTTTTCCTTTTTTGGTATTGGGGACCAGATCCAGGGACTCTCAACCACTGAGTTACATCTTTAGTCCTTTTTATTATATTTTGAAACAGGTCTCTCTATATTGCCCAGGATGGCCTTGAACAGGTGATCCTCCTGCCTCAGCCTCCCAAGTTGCTGGGATGACAGGTGTGAGCCACTGTGCCCAGCTACCATGCCTGACTGGTATGCTAGTTCAGCCTACTTTATGGATGAGGAAATTCATGATCACAGATGTTAAATAACTTGTCCAGGTCATAGAAGTACAACGCGGAAGGACTAGGATTTGAACCCAAGGGCATCTGGCTGCCAAGTCCAAGTTTTTTCGGCTCCTTGATGTTTTCTCCCTTCCTCTGGCATGGAGGGTGGGTCTTCCTCTACCTTAAAATTCAAATGAGGTCCCTGGGAGGAAGGCAGAACAGCAGGTGGGACTTACCTGCGGCTTGGGAGGTGGTGCAAAGATGGCCTGCCGAGAGCGAAGTCTGACAAGAGGCATCTGTGTTCTCTTGGAGATGAGCAGCCAGGGCAGGCAGGGAGAAACAGGGAGAGTTAAGGGTGCAGAGAGTCTGAGACTTTTGCTTAGGGAGTTGGGACACCATGTTGGATGCTAATGAGAACATTCAGTAGAGCTGATTGGGATGTGGGTAGACTGGTTCCCAGTCCCTTCTGAAACCAGACCCCTCTGTCCTGTGAAGAATGCATTCCATGTGCACCTACATGGGGCTGATTCTGGCTTCCCCCTTCCCATCACCTGGGTGGACACTGTAGCCAAAGTAGGCAACCAGATGAGTTTTAGTACATCCAGGTAACTGAATCAGGGGCATTGAAAATTCTGCCTGGGCTTCTCCCCTGGTCCCCACCGGGGCTATCAGAAAAAGATCTGTAACTTCTATTCTGATTGCTGAGGAGGGAGTACATGAGGCTAGTGTTGCTGGTGGTCATCTTGCCTTCTTTATACCAAGTGTGTCTAAGAGGTGAAGAAAGGAAGAGAGAAGGACAGATTCCTGAAAGCATGATGAACTTCCGAATCTTACTGTGCTGGACACCATACCACCCCTGGACCTCACAGTCAAGGGAGCCAATAGTTTCTACTTTTTCTGCTTCAACTAGTGTGACGTGGGTTTGTATCACCTGCAAATGATGAAAATTCTCTCCATTCTAGAGAGAGAGGAGTGACGAGGCCGAGGAGAGGAAGGCAGATGCTCAGCTGTGATATCTGGGGCATGTGAGCCGATGCGACCTTCTGCATAGTGTAGGGCTGTGACAACAAAGTACAGTCAGCACATAAAGCCATCATCCTGCTGCTGGGTAGAAGACATCACTAGTTGATTACAGCATTCTCCCCCACGGTGTTTCAGGACAAGCCACTACAACTGCCTTAAAATTCATCTCTTCTAGCAAAGGTCTGGACAACTGCTATCCTTGATGTGATTGTATATTTCCCTCCTTGGACTTCATGCCTGAAAAGTGAGGAATATTTGTCCAAGAGCTGGAACTGAACTTGGTGATTGTCCCAATTTTACTTGGAATTTCTTCATTGTGGATACCTTTAGAGCATTGCTGTTTAATTTATTATTATTGAAGTAGACTATCAATAGGAATAGTGGTACGTTACTGAGCTTTCTTTTTCATATATTTTAAATTAAGTATTCTACCTGTACTTGCAAATTTGGCTCCTGAACTGGTGTCTTTGTTTCTCTTGCTTGGTCCAACTAATATTTACAGTTGGTTCTGAGCCTCACCAATGCTCCTAATCTGGGGTTGTCCCTCTGTCATGTTCAGAGAATGCCCAGGAGATCGCAAAACCCACACTGTGGCATTTAGCTTGGCAGTGACAGGTCTTCTCCTCCCTGGAGTAATGCTTCCTTTCATCTGCCACCTTAATTTTCTGCCCTTATCAATCTGAAAACCTATGGTAACAGTCTACATAGGCTTTCATTTAACCTTTTATGTTTTTTAAGTTCCATCATTTCCCCATAACCTGGCCAGCAGAGGCCCTACCCAGGTGATTCCGGTGGAATTGCTCAGAGAATTTATAGCAAAAAGGGCATGGGTATTAGCAACCAGTCAGGATAGACAAATACTTAAACCTCTAGTGGTGTCCAAAGCTCCTTAAAATCCATTAAATATTAGAAAAAGAATGTTGATGCTGTTATTGTTGTGGACATAGTAATTGTTTCGTTAATATTTTAACTGACCCATAGATTCCATTTAAGATGCTTTAGGACAAATGCAGAAGTCACCAATGCTTTAAAAAATGATGATCTAACAGAGAAGTTTTCATGAAATGTGCCTGATAGGGATGAAAGTGCACTCCCTTTGGCCGATGACGGTAGTCACAGGTACACATCGCCACTGGTATCAACTCTAAGAGTCTAACATAACCTTTACCTGGACAGACCTTGTATTGAATGCTTCAGTTGCATTATTATGTTTAATTCCAGCATAAGAGTATGTGCTTTTATTTTCTGTATTTTTTTAAATAAAGTACCTAAGATGTGGAGAGATTAACTTGGGAGAAGGAAGTTAGTGAGGAAAGAGCTGGAGAATCAGGACACTCAGTTCTTGGGAAGCTTACCCTTATGTTTCTGGGCTGATCTCTGAAATTCTGTAACTTGTATCGGATCCTGTTACATATATAACAGAAACACTCAATCTGATGTTGGATTCGTTCATCTATTTCCCTTGTGTTTGAAGTGTCTGTAGAGAACCAGCCTGCAGCTGGTATAACATTTGATGATGTTAGGGACTCAGGGTGCTGGCATCCTGTTGCTCTGTCAATCTGTGCCTTCTATCCTAAAGCCACCTTGTGGCTCAACCTAGCTGTTGGAGCACCAGTCATCACACCTGCATTCTACAAAACAATTCCACACATCAGTTCTACTTCATGCCTTTGGTTTAGTCACAGGTCACATCTAGCTTCAAGGCAGAATGTAGTCTTGATTCTGGGCAGCTGTGTGCTCAGCTAAAACTTCAGGAAGAGTAGAAAATAAATATGGGGGGGGGGTGGACTAATAGCAGTTTCTGTCAAAGTATGGGGCTGTGACAACTTTTAGCTACTTTTCTATACTTTGTGTGAATACCAGAATTTTATATTTCTACATCCAATAATATTCTTATAATTGTTTTCCAAAATCAACTCAGAAGTATCTTATTAAAGTGGTGCTCATTAGTGTTAGCTCATTTTCATGAGCTAAGTTGGTGCCCTAGATCTGACATAACATAAAACAAAAGCTTGACATTATCACTGTCTGCTACGCATGAGTCAGTCCTGCCTTTTAATACTAACATGAGAAGGGGGTTCTGCTATTGAGGAATATTCTAACAGACCTACTTTTATGATCTCTTGGTAATTATTTTTGCCTGCTTAACCATTTTGTCTAGTAGCTACCAGAGGAAAGCTGCTGACTTCTCTCCTTTATGCTGGGCCAAATGTTTAAATTGGCGTGTATAATTGTGGACCGCTATTCACTCAATAAAAAAAACAAAAACAAAAAAAAACTCCAGGTACTGGTCATCTCATTAGGAACTGATACTCGTATAATTCTGTATTCTTGTTTGCTTGTTAAAGGTCGTACATGCCTGCCATCTGCTTTGCTTCTCACCTCTTGGGAATATAAATTTACATGATCACAGAAGTCCTGGAAGAATGGTTAGGCATTTTCAAATCTGACAAAGTATTTATTAAGCTCTACCGTAGTCTGGGCACTGGATGGCTGTGCAGAGGAGAGATCCAGCAAATAACACCTCTGTTCACTGCCTGAGTCCAGAACCAGTTCATGCGTAAGATAAAAGAGCAGGCAGATGAGGAAGAGCTCCTCCTTGTTGCTGGGTGAGGGTGTGGCATGGGTGTGGGCCTGTGTGGGCTTCCTGATACTGGACTCCTGAGCTCGTCTTCCTAGTCTCGGGCAACACTGATGACCATAGGCTGGTGTCTCAGTCCAGTCTGCTATCACAAAGTCCCACAGACGAAGTGGCTTAGAAACAACAACAACAACAAAAAATTATTTCTCCCAGGGAAGTTAGAAGTTCAAGATCAGGGGGACAGCAGGATGAGGTTCCAGTGTGGGTTCTTCTGAGTTGCAGACAGCAGAGTTCTTAATGTGTCCCCACAAAGTAGAAAGAGGGTGAGAGAGGTCTTTGGGAACTCTTATAAGGGCACAAATCCCATTATGGGGGCTGCACCCTAATGACCAGATCACCTCACAAAGCCTCTTAACACCTTCACACTGAAGTTCAGAATATGAATTGGGGCATAGCAGCGGGTCAGTATGGCGCTACCTGCTAAAACCTATGGGTGGAGCAGAGGAGAAGGGAGGAAGAAGGGGATGAGAGATTTGCCTGACCTTCCTAGGGGGAGTCTGAGGTTATACTGGGGAGGCATACTCTCCGTGGAAGGAGACATGGGATCAACCTATTCCTCACCCATCTGTCACCTGCCACCAACAAAGACTGGCTCAAGAACAGAGGTGTGAACTCCCCATGATCTGCAGAGAGACTGGGTTTCCCGTCCCTCTGCTTCTTTCCTTCACTAGCCTCTGGCTCCTCTGATGGAGGCAAAGACTCCCCTAGGGTAAAATCACTCTCCTTGGCCTTCATTTTATCCACCCTGGGGCCATTTCTATGGCTGAATACCCTGGGTCCACCCTTCTCCCTGGCTGCCTTTCACTGAGAGGTGGCCATATGCTATTTTTGGCTTGGGAGACTGGAAGGCAGCCGGAAGTTCTGGGGAGGGTGCTGTTCTCAATCTGGAAGGTGGATCCTTTCTAGAGGAGAGCACTGAGGGGGGACTCTTCACTCTTCTTTCACCTTCATGCCTGACATGTGCGAAGAGGGGACTTGGAGGAACATAGCCGCCTTGCAGGAAGACAATGATGGGGGATGACTTGGGCCTCCTGCTGAGGGAGGAGTGAAGCATCTGGACAGTGCTGGGCTCCCGATGACATGGGGGGTGGTCGGCATCTGAGGTTCCCAAATGGTGTGACTCTTGCTATGTATCAGAACATAGGAATATTGGATTGGGGTTTGATCTGGAGCTGTACTTAATTTTTAAAATGTTCTTTTTGAGAGAGGTGTTTGATTCTACATTTTCTGATGTCTAAGGCAGATTAGTGCTTTTGCAGTTAAATATGCTTTAACTATTTTTTTAGACATGTATTGAATAATATAGCTTAAAAGTGCCAGGGGAAAGCGAGATGCCCACTCCCTCACCCTGGATGACTGAGAACAATTTGAAAAAAGGATCTTACACCCAGTTTGAACTCTTCCTACCACCCTGCTTGAAGGGAACTTCTAGCGCAGAATCTCAGCCTGTTTTCAGATGCCTCAGACTTCTTTGGAGTTGTATCTGGGGCTACCTTGGGAAGATGTAGGGAGGCTGTGTGTGAAGGGCTCTAGCCACACATGCACACCCCATTCAACCAGGACATCTCCGCTTTTACTAGTCCTCTCCTGAGCTTGTTACTCTCAGAACAAATGAATCCAGGAGAAAAAGATGGGGATGTTTCATGTTGTTGAACTAAGTTTAGAAATACTTATTTGGTCGAAAATGAAGTTTAAAAACCACTTATCTTTGCTAACATCCTCATTTCATAAATAAGGAAGCTGACGGCCAACAAAGTTCAAATGACTTGATCAAGGGGTAGATGACAACTGAGTTTTCCAGGACCCTCCCTTCCTGTTCCCGCTATATTGTTATTATACATAACAATTAATGCTTAATTTCCACAGGTTCTGAAAGAGGAAATTTCTGCCAGACATTCATCTCTGCAAGATTAGATGTCTCAGGAATAGCTCACCATCCAGGAGCCTCACAGTGGGAATGCCATAGGACTCTGAACCTCAGCCACAGAGCAAAAGTTCATAATACATTAAAATTCCAGAGATATACAGATTTCAGGTTTGGCTTGATCAGGGTTCTCATTCTATAAGCTCTGCTCTCTTCCATGGGCTAACTCAGTCTGACTGCCCACATGATTGTTCCCTATGGGGACAATAATCCTGAAATAGTCCTGACCTTTGCTTAGCTCTAATTATTGCATCCATGAACCAATAGCTGTAGCAAGCTATTTGTTTCTTGCTCCTGCAAGAATGTACACTTTAATCATAACTGTGCTTACTCCAGTTTTAAAAAATCTTTATAGCTTAATGACCTCCTATGATCTAGTGATCAATTAATTTCCTTATTGTCCCCATTCTTCCTTTTCTGGTAAAGCATTGCTTCTTGATTTTAGACTTCCACATTCTTCCCTTTAGAGCTATCTCCATTAATTTTTTTTTTTTTTTTAGTTGTAGCTGGACACAATAACTCTATTTTGTTTATGTGGTGCTGAGAATCGAACCCAATGCCTCACATATGCTAGGCAAGCGCTCTATCACAGAGCCACAACCCCAGCCCTTAGAGCTGTCTCCATTTTTGACATCGTCCTATCTGAGTATCTGGGTGGGATTGCTCAGCTCCTGCAGCATTCCCTATCACAGAGGCCTGGGGAGTGATCTGTTTGTCTTTTCTAATTGGTAGGGTGGGGTTTATGCTCCCTCTGCAACATCTTTCGAGGGTCCTCTGTCGAGATGACTGTGATGCATGAGGCTGGGAGGTTGGAAAACCAAGCTCCATAGTGAGCCAAGTTTGCTCAGGGGATCAAAGGCCAGCACCCCCTGCTCCAAGCACAGCACAGGCAGCCCCTCGAATGTCCCAACCAGGAGTGGGGAATTAGGACCAGAGCTGTGCAACGTGCCCAGATGCTTAACTTTTAAAACCTTCCTGAACTTTTTACTTTGTCTGAATTAGTAGGAAATCCTTTAAACCAAAATGACTTCCATCTTTGTTTCTTAGGACAATAAAATGATAAAGGCTGGACTGGGGTAAGGAGCCCTAAGGCATGAGTTGGGGAGGGTGAGAGAGCAGAGAAAGAGGAAAAGGGTAGAGTGGCCCAGCAGAGGACTTAGTGGTGGAAGTTTCTAGAATTCTTGCTCCCAAGGGTTTGTCTTGGGAGGATAATGGGTGGGGATCTCCTTGGAGATTTTGAGGAATATCTCACAACTCTACCAAGTAGTAATTTCATTTCTAAGAAGTAAATAGATCAAAAGAAAAAAAAACACCACACAAGCAACAATTTTTATGACAGTGAATATGTCTTTACATAATACAGTATTTGCTATAATAGCAAAGTCTAAGAGCAAGTTGAATGTCCAAAGACAGAAAAACAATAAAACAAATGGAGATGTCAGTGTCATCTTATTCATCCACGGACAGGAAGGCAACGAAGACTCCATAAATGTGTTGGCCGAACACAGTAGTCGCTAGCTGCAAGTGGCTATTTAAATTTGTTTTTAATGAATTAAAATAAGATAAAAAGTTCCATTCTGCACATTAAACCAGCCTCACTTCTAGTGCTCCAGAGGCACATGTGGCTGGTGGCTCTTGTCACAGTGCAGGTAATGAGCATTTTTATTAGCACAGAAAATTCTACTGGGCAGCACTGCTCTGGAAAGCAGGGAAAATGGGTGACTCTTCAATTAAAACAGAAAATAGCCCAAGAAGCAGCATGCGTGTAGATTCTACCCACACGGAGGTTATGTACACTCGTGGATAAGGATTAGTCAAGACCAGGAAGCATTAAAATTAACTTCCAGAACGAAAATTGAGACACTGGGTGGATTTTCAAGTTATTTTTCAGAGCAGTCTAGAGTCCAAAACCAATACATAAAGATTTGGAAAACTCTTTAGGAAGCCGATTGGCCTTGCTGCTCCTGGGCTAGAACAGGGAAGCGGTGGGGGAGGTGTCAGACTGGAGAGCAAGGTACTAGCTCTGCTTGTGTGACTAAAATAGCTCTATGATCTCCGGGAAGTCCCACTGAGTCGCTTGGTCTGTTTTGTTGGATAAGCTCCAATGTCCCTTCCACTTTAAAGAAATTATTGCGTTTGTGGGGACAGAGGCAAATTGTCAGGTGGTCAGCAGAGTCTGGGGTCCTCTGGTGGATCTCAGGGACGAAGGAGGAGACGCAGAAGGGATTCCAGGGGATGGAGAAGCTGGTCAGTGACAAGAGGAGGATTTGTGTTCTAGACACTCAAGGGCTAGAAGGAAAATTGCATCGTTTTATTAACTGCTAGAGATGCCTTTGAACATACCTAAGTGAAACTACAACACAGCTGAGAAAATCCCAGCTCCGTCAGTTCCTCAGAAGCCCCGCCCCCTCTTTCTCTGGCTTCCTCTCCAGTTACCAGTGGTTCACTGAACACCTCCCATTGGCTGGTTAATAATACTCGGGAGGAGGGCGATTCTTCCATTGGTTCAATTATTTTTCAGATGTCAGATCATAAAATCATACTTCTTGAAAATCACTTATTCTGGAACATTTCCTCTCTGAATTGATTATACAGTTACAGTATTTTATCTAAATCATTTCACATTTCTTTTTAAAGTTAGAAGATAGGTAGCATTTCATGACATTTCCTCCTTCATAGAGTGTTCTATTAAACATTGCAAGGACAAATGCTCTCAATAAATAGTCAATATCATCATCATCATCATCCACCTTTATGATTTTTAATGCATAATTACACATTGACATACCTTTGATATATAGTATATGTACTGTGGTATGCATATATCTATACTTCTATTATACATGTCAACAAACTACTTAAATCTCTAATTGGAAAGTCCTTTAATAGTTTCAAAAATACTCAGGAGTTGGTGTGTATGTATGGGTGTGATCTACACATTCATTGCATAACAAGCCACTTACTATATATCATGCCCCATGAGAGATGCAAGTTGGAAACAGCTTGTCCTGCATGCAAAGGACATTACAATCCAAAGGACATATGCCTTGATCATTTCTGTGTAGCTTCCAAATTAGAAAAGATTGGGAATTCAAAGGCATATTTCAAAGCCAATGGCATAGAACTGAGACTTTTTTTTTTCTTACAGAAATTATATATATTTAATACAAATCAAACCCTCCCCAAATGACTGAATGTATAAGATGGGTACAACCTTATTTAACATAATTTAATTACATTTAGCAATACATTTGTAGTGTCTTAGTTTGCTGCTGCTACAATAGAATACCCATGGATTGAGAAATTTTAAAAGAACTGAAATTTATTTCTCACAGTTCTGAAGGCTGGGAGTCCAAGGCCACATATGGCGAGGGCCTTCTTTCAGCATCAAAACATGGCAGAGGGCATCACGTGACAAGATCAAAGGAGCACGCAAGCTCAAGTCTCCTCTTCTTAGGAAGCTACTAGTCCCATCATGGAGGCCCCACCCTCATGACCTCATCTAACCCTATTACTGTCCAAAAGCTCCATCTCCAAATACCATCAACATACACAATGCATGAACTTGGGGGTAGGGGGACACAGTGAAACCACAGCATATTCTTTACCTTGTGAGGAACGAGAATTCAGCAATGAGTAAGACCTACTTCTGATTTTCAAGTAGCTCATAGTGGGATAGGGAGAGCCACCCATAAATGCATGATTGCCAAGTGGCACAATGGGTGCAGAGTAGCCCTGGGTGCTTTCACAGGGCGCACAGATCACTTGTGGATTGAGTACATGTGTGTGTGGTTGAGGGACAAACCAAGGGGGCTGGAGCTCATTTCCCACTGACAATCTCTGGCAGAAGAAGAGCAAGGATCTCCCTCCCCGACTCTCCCAACCACCAGCTCCAAAGTGGTCAGGTCCATGCCCAGAGCGAAGGCTGAAGAACTTGTCAAACCAGGACTTGGTGCCAATGCCACTCTGCAGGCTCACTTCCTGTTTTTTCCGTATTTTTCACCAGGAAACACAGAAAGGGTAACTTGATTTTCTTCCACTGACAGCTCTGTTGATTTCTTTCCTGGTTCATCGTGCAGCTGGGAGTGGGCCAGAAAGCCTATTAAGAGCTTCTCACTGTCTTTCCGATTCAATCCAACCTCCCTTCCAGGTGGGTGCTCATCTCCCTCTCCATCTTCCCCAACATGTCCACACTGCACTCTCTGTGGTTCCTCTGACCCACCACACTCTAATCTTCTCCAGTCTTTTCTACATACTGCCCCTCTGGTCTAGAGCACCTTTCCTCCTACTCTTGGCTGGCTGAAGCCGGGTTATTCTTTGGTCCTCAGTGTCCACACCATTTCCTTAGGGAGGTGTGTGCTGACCTCTGAGATAAGGGAGCTCCTAGATAACCTAGGACTTATCTTAGGTCTGCATCAACCTTTGCAGATTGTTCCCTTCACACCTTTCTTCTAAGCACAGATCACATCTGTCTGGCTCACCTTGCATTCCCAGGGTCTGCCCCATAATTTGGTGGATGCAGAGCCAGGTGACCTGTGCTGTCACACAGGGACTCATGCTTAGGAAGGTGGATTAATGTTGTCGTCATCTAGAAAATATTTCATTCTGCACAGGGGACCCCATGCTTTCATTTTTTTTTCTGGGCCTCACATGTTATATAACTGACGCTACATGGTCAGTGAACAAAATTAATGCATATATTACCCCTTACAAAATGTTGAGCCAAGTAAATTAAGGCCTCTGAACTCCTGATTTCGAACACAATAAAATAATCTGGGGGGAAAAAGTGCACTGTTTTATGTAGAAAACTTTATGATCTGTTTTGCTATTTTTCAGATATTGTTTGTTCATATGAGAAAAAAGAAACAATCCCTGAAAGATTGGTGCTGTCTGTCCTATAAGATGGATCTTTATTAAAAAATTATATTTGATTCAACCACAATCATTATAAATTAAAAAAAGAAAACTGAGTCCAGGATGATTTAGTCTTGTGTTCGATTCATCTAAATTAAAAAGACAGGTACAACTTAGAAAGGAAAGGAAGCAGGAAAAATTCTGCAAATAGTAAGTGATATCTTGATTTCTACCTCTATGAGGGGAAGGAAGAAAGTGTATCTGTTTGGATAGTAAAAGCCATATTAGAAAATGGCTTTTTAACATAAAGTTAAAATGTACCAGACGTGGCTATTCCATGAATCAGCTCGAGGGTAATATTTAAGAGAGAACGTCCCTGGGCTTTGAACTTGTAAGGCCTGAAAAAGGCCACGGGGTAGGCTTTGTGAAAACATTCAGGAAGTCTCTTAGTCTTACAGGTGGCATACTTTCTCAGTTATGGACGCTGAGAAGTTCAAGATCAAGGCACTAACAGATTCGATGTCCAGGCCCCTTCCTCAAAGCCTGTGCTTTCTCTCTATGTCTGCACATGGTGGAAGGGATGATGGACTGCCCTTGGGCCTTTTACAAGGACATCGATGCCGTTCCTGAGGACTTCACCTCCCAGAGACCTCACCTCCTAATACTTTCCCCTTGGGGTTTAGGAATTTGACATGTAAATTTGGGGAACACAAACATTCAGCCTATAGAAGGGAGTCCTTTGTTTTTATAAGGGTCTCTCTGAGTCACCCCACTATCTCCAGCAGGAACAATGACTGTCTTCACCATCTTTGGCACTCTGGAGAAGGCAGCTCATGACGGGGAGTCTGGTGGGAAGGTGGATTCTGCTCACCAGGCCTGAACTCTCTCTGCCATGTGAGAATCTGACTTTTTCTAACTCCTGTGGATCAAGAGGGACCCAATCCAGGTGTGTCCTCACCAATGACTTGCTGTGTGACTTCCTCTCTTCAGACCTCAGCTTCCCCATCTGTAAAGTGAAGAATAGAAAGTTTTCTCATCCTCTCCTGCTTGTCTTTCCGGTACCCCAAATCTCTGCCAAAGAGCATCCCTTCCCCTGATCCTAGGAACGAGAAAGTCACATCCAGATTTCCATTGGCATTTCCTCAACCCTCCCCTCTTGCTTGAAAATGCTATTTTGTTTTTCCCTTTGTCCTTCTGTATATTCTCTCTCACTCTCTGTCATTTCTTTTTTTGTAAAACAAACAAAACCCTTTCTTGTTGGTACATTATAATTACAGATATTAGAGGGATACATAGTCACACATGCATAGCAACAGAATTCAGTCAGTTTTGTTCCTCACTTCCCTCCCTCCCTCCCTTTCCCCTGGCTCTTTTCCTCTACTCTAGAGTTTTCCTTTATTTTCATGAGAGCACCCCTGAACTTTTATCCTCTGCCCTTTCTTGAGTTCCCTGCCTCATGTCTGCTCAACCCTCAACAAGTTAAATTCCACCGTCCCAAACTCTCTCCAGCTGTGTGCCACATTCTGCCGTTCTTCTATAGCTTCCCATGCGTTCTTACAGTCGGTGATTTCTTCTGTCCTTGGTCTCATCACACTGTTTTATCATTGTCCATTTCCTTGTTGGTTGCTCTGGAGTTTCAAAGTTCCTTGAAGACCTAGACTCTTCCTCTTCAACATCTAGCCCAGTCACAGGGACACAGCAGGTATCCAATCTATAGAATGAGTGATGGAACAAATGAACGCGTGAAGGCCTCCTTCTCACCAAGCAGTCTTTTGGAAAGACCTACTGTGCTTCACTGGACCTCCTGGAACGCAGTGAGTAATGGGGAGGAATCAAGGTGCAGAGGTTCAGGCTGGTGAGAGAAAGGGTCTCTCCACTGCTCTGCTGGCCCTCCTGCTTGGCCTCAGCCCCCATCAGCCTAGACCACAGTGTCATTGTAAGGAGTAGCCATGGGAGGTACCAGGGAGCTTCAGGGTTTTATTGATCTCCTCTGCCTTAGCCGGACAGTCCTCAACCCATCTCAATGGGGTTGACAGTAAGAAGGTGGGGAGGGGAGCACCCTGGGTAGCTCCTGTAGGCTGCCATGATTTCTCCCTCAGAGATGCCCAGAAGCACCTAAATAGAGATGTGATCATCAGGTGTGGCCAGCAGTGGGCACAGTGGAAATCATGTGTTCAGCAAACATTCGTGGAGGGTCTGCACTAGTACCAGGCAAGAGACTGGTGCTGGCTAAGATCTACAGATGAACCAGGTGCAGTACCTGGCTCAAGAAGCTACTCCTCTCTGAGGGAGCTAGATCACAGACAGAGCATTAGAGTGAAATGACTTTAGCTTCTCTTTTTTACTCCACTCAGGATCTAAACAGTTTATAAGCCCACATCCCTGATTTTATGGAAATGGAAATGTCAAGCTAATAGTAGGAAATTTTAAAATTAACCAAGTCCTTTTACGAGCACAACCTTTAGACCTCATAGAAATCTCATGAGTTATGTAGAATTGTCCCCTTCTCAGATAAGGCTAGGAGAGGCTAGGAGAAATTAAATGATTTGCTTAAAGTCACCCAGTGTCCTGGTGTGTCCTAGGACCAGTACCATTCGAATCGTTCTCTTAACTGTTGTGTATAGTCCATTTTCCAGAAGGCTTGCTACTTAGGAAGCCAGATCTGTCTCTCTGAGGTCTTGAGGTGCCTTTAAAATGACTGCAGAGTTTGGCTCCATATACTTAAGTCAGAAGTGTCTTTTTTTAGTTTTGAGAAAATTAGATAGCCACAGCAGGCCTATGATGAGATGGGAGCAGGTCTGAGCATAAGGGAAGGAGACTACAGCCCAGGGCAGGAGTTGGTGGGAGGAAGGTGACATGCTGGGCTCATCTGGCCTGGGGAGTGACTCAGGGCTGCTCTGGTTGCAGAGGCCAGGCTGGGGAAGGAGGCTGGTGGCCCCAGGCATAATGGTCAAAGGACAATGCATACTCAGGCCAAGCAGACACCAGCACTGGCACTGATTGGCACTAGTGAGCATAATCCAGCAATTGGGAGTTGGCCTGATTGCTACCCGGTGGCCCAGAGCAGGGCAGGCAGGGGCAGCTGGTGAGCAATGCAGATTCTGCCCCTCCAGGGAGGAGACAGGCACAGGGCAGGGAAAGACTATCCTAGAGGGAGCCAGGAGGTGGGGACTTGGGTCAGATTATTGATCAGGTTTTGATGTAAGGGATAAAGGCATAAGAAAGGTGCCAGCACTCATTGAGTACCTACTGTGTGCCACGCACTCGCATTCTTCCATATGGGAGCTCCAGTCTTCCCAACAGTCTTGTGAGGGGGAATTAGCATCCATACTGCATGGGCAAGCTCACAATTTGCCAGAGGTCCTGGAGTTAATCAGAGGCCCAGGCCAAGTTTGAATCTGAACACAGACAGGCCTGACTACCCCTCCCCCCAAACAAGGCAAAGCTCTTCCTGGGGCTGGGGACACCAGGGTGCACCCCTGCCCAGCACTGGGGGATGTTTTGATCCTGGTAATGAAGTCCTGCCCACTTTGGCATACCCCTGGCCAGGGACCTCTGGTCCTACCCAGAAACAAAGAAAGTCAGGGCCTGTAGGTGGGTGGAGCCCATAGGAGACCCCCCAGGGTGGTCAAGGCCAGGGAATCCAGGAAGGACACCCTAGGAAGTGTGGTAACTTGCAATTAAGTGGAAGAGCCAATTACTCAGAAGACCGCAGGCCTCAACCATTCTGAAACGAGTTTACTGTAATTCCAGATAAAAACAAGACTTTCGGAGCGGATACTCAGAGACTTGAGGCAGGGTTGGTTTATTTTTTTCTCTGCAGTTTCAGTATAATTCAGCACTTTCACTTTGCGAAGATAAGCCTGACCTTTCTGTGGTCTGGGGACTGCTGACTCAACAATTGGGGTAACCAGTGGTGCACTCATGACCCAAAACAAGCCTGGCGGTTGTCAGGGTTTTCAATCTTCTCCCTGGGGCTCTCTCCATCTCTGGAAACAGGGCCTCTATCAGCCCTGGGAGCCCCCGTGACAATAGGGGTCTGGATGGGCGGTCCTGATTTCAAGAGCTTTTGAAGAGGGAATTTTCCCAAGTTCACTGGGGAGGACAGAGCGTTGCTTTAGCCTGGGTCTCCCCTCCTTCCCTATGGTAGCCCAGATGGCGACTGAAGATGAAAAACGAAAAGAGGAAGGAAGAGGGGAGAAAAGGGGAAGAGAGGATGGGGACATTGGGGTGGCCAGCAAGGAAGGATTGCTTTTATTTCCTTGGAAATATTTGGCTTCTTTCTAAAGCTCAAATTTGAGGTTCTCTCGGAAAAGGAAAAAAAAAAGCTAGTTTCCTCCAAATGCCTATGGGCAAGGATTTTCAACTGGCTCTGTTAGCAGTTCCTTTGGAGTCTGACTGTGAACTTGTTTACTCCCCATGTGAGAGACACAGACGAAAGTTCTACCGTCTCCAAAACAAAGGCAGCCCTCACCCCACCTGTGAGCCACAGAGTGACATTTTTGATGTACTTATCATAAATCAAATCTGCTGTGTACACCAGTAAATGGTGCCAGTAAGCCAGGTGTAACCAAATCGGACTTCAGCCTTGACTTCCAGTGGCGATAACAAGGATGTGCTGACCTAGGAAAATGATAAGCCATGGGTGCCCCGAACCTGCCCTTGCAGAAGATGGAGATGGTTGCAGGGGTCAGAGTCTGGGATAAGGAGAATCTGGAATCAATAATGACCCAGTGGTCATGAGCAACAGGCTCAAGAAAAGTCAGATGGAGTCACACTTTAGAATTTCATGTGGCCTCTGTTTGCTTCTCATGGGTTTTCTACACTTTCCTTGTAAGAACAGATGCTCAACTTTGCTGTGGACTAAAGGGAAGGTCTCCAAAATGACCTACATTCCGGATGATAGGATCCAAGCCCTGGCTCAAGCCTTAAGCGACAGTCCCTGGTCCTGGAAGGATTCTCCATAAAGGTATCTGGCACAAAAAAAACAGAGAAAGGATGCCATGAAATGGTGCCAGTACTCTGCCCAGTGTAAAATGACCAGCAAGAACCACGCTGTGTTCTGGAGAGATTCAGAGTAACTGGAAGGATATGGAAATGGTGGGTTTACAGGTGATTTTGATTTTCTTAACAATTTTTAAAAATAGGTTTAAATTCCCCCCCCAATCAATGCATCAAACATGTCACCTTTCTAAATTGAATTAATTTTCAATTTGAGCCTCTTTTTAAAAAATTTTATTTTAGTTGTAGATGGACACAATACCTTTGTTTTATTTATTTTTATGTGATGCTGAGAATCGATCCCAGGGCCTCACACATGCTAGAGAAGCACTCTACCGCTGAGCCACAACCCTTTGAGCCTCTGCTTTTAAAGATTAAAAAATGCCATCAAAATTTTATTTTGCAGAGACTATCCTCTTCTGTAAGATTACAAAATGATCCCAGGGGCTTAGGTGGTACTTCAAAGATGAAAGAGGGGACCATCACTGGTAGTCACCATCTTTATTGCTGCTAATCTTTTCCCTTCTTAGGGACACTGAATAGCAGGGAGTGTCCCTCATTGTGGCCTTCTTTATCACCTCATCTGAAAGCTTTGTAGTAGAGATTATTTTGGAGTTTGAGGCTGTGACTTGGGAGACCTAGCCATTATAGCATGCCATGATCTTAGATGCCATGTATAAGGGGGACAAGGACTTTAAGGAAACTCCTACCTTCCACTCCCCTTTATAATACTGGAAAATAGCCTCCATGGTTTAGATCTACTCACAACACCATTCCTATCTCCTTCCACTCTGATCAATCCAGATTAACTGCCTCAACAAAACACTACAAATCAGAAAGCTTCAACAAAAGGCCAGGCGCAGTGAGCACGCCTCTAATCCCAGTGGCTCAGGAGGCTGAGACAGGAGGATCACAAATTCAAAGCCAGCCTTAGCAAAAGCAAGTGCTAAGCAACTCAGTGAGACCCTGTCTCTAAATAAAAGACAAAATAGGGCTGGGGATATGGCTCAGTGGTCGAGTGCCTCTGAGTTCAATGCCCCATACCAGGAAAAAAAAAAAAGGCTTAAACAACAGTTAAGTGATTATTCGTATTCCTGCTCTAGAAGTCTGCAATCAAAGTGTGTCAGAATGGATTCCTTTTGAAGCTGTAAGGGGAGGATCAGTTCTAGGCCTTACTCCTTGGCTTACAGATGGTTGTCTTCTCCCTATGCATATCTCTGTGCTCAAATTTCTCCTTTTTATAAGGACACCAGTCTTATTGGATGGGAGCCCACCCTAATGACCTCACTTTGGCATGTTTACCACTCTGAAGACCTGATCTCCAATTAAGGTCAATTCTGAGATACCAGGGGATAGGACTTCAACTTATGCATTTTTTTGGGGGGGGCGGGGTAAACAAACCAACCCATCATAGGGCCTAAATATAAAGATGGGGGAAACAACCAAGAGCTCAGGCTAAAAATAAATAAATAAATAATAAATAAATAAACTGAATTCTGTTGTTGTTTGGTAGGGAGCTTGAACTTAGGGCCGTGCACATGCTAATATGTGCTCTACCACTGAACAATAAAGGCCATAAACTTGACTTTGCCAAATAGTATTAGATTCACAGAAAAATGGAGAAGATAGTACAGAGATCCCATATACATTTGCACCACGGGAGACCAGAGTCCATGGCTTGTTTGGATTTCCTTCGTTTCTTCTCAGTGTTCTTTTTCAGGCCACCCAGGGTACCGTGCTGCATTTATTTATGTGTCTCTGAGTTTCTCTTGGCGGTGCCTGTCTCCAACTCCTTGTTTGGGTGACTTTGACAGTTTTAAAGAGTTTAATGAAGTATTTTGTAGGAGGCCTGTGTTAGCTTTGTGTTGCTGTAATCGAAAACTTATCAAGAACATCTCAGAGGAGGAAAAGCTTATTTTAGGCTCATAGTTTTAGAGGCCTTAGTACATGGTCAGCCAGCTCCATTGTTCTGTAGGCAGAGCCTGGCAGAAGGACATGTGTAGGAAAGCTGCTCAATTCATGACAGCTGGGAACAAAGTATAATCCCCAAAGGCACACTCCTAGTGACCTACTTCCTCCAGTCATGCCCCATCTACCGACAGTCACCACCCAGTAATCCAATCAAATTATTAATCCAGTAAATGGATTAATCCACTGATTAGATTATGACACTCCTACTCTAATAATTTCATCTATGAATTCCTGCATTGAGCTCTTTGGGGGGATACCTGGTATCTAAACCATCACAATACCCCCTTGGTTGGAGTTTGGTGTTTTTCTCATGATTAGGCTGCAGTTATGGGTTTTGGGAAAGCACATCTGCTGGCAGCTATGCAGAATAATATGATTTATTACTGTTGTTATTGATCTTGACCACCTGGATGAAGTAGTGTTTATCAGATTTCTTGACTGTAAAGTTACTCTTTCCCCCTGTTTTCTCTACCCTGTACTCTCTGAAGGAAGTCACTTTATACAACATACCCTACAGGAGTGGGGATCTGTGTTCTCTTTCCTCAAGGAGGGTCTCCATAATTATCTAGAACTCTTCTGCATGGAAATTTGTCTCTTTTCACCATTTATTATTATTTTTCAATCATTTATTAATATCAGTGTAGACTCATGGATATTTATTTTATGCTTTACCTTCTTTTTTAAAATTTTTTTTAGTTGTGATGGACCTTTATTTTATTTATTTTTACATGGTGCTGAGGATCGAACCCAGTGCCTCACACATTAGGCAAGCACTCTACCACTATGCCACAACCTCAGCCCTATGCTTTGCTTACTAATTCAATACTACTTTATTTTATTGCTCAAATGGTTCCGTCTTTGGCCATTGGGAGCTCTTTGACACTGGTGACATTTTGACATGTCACTCACTATCAATGTGGAGGTTTTTGGTTTCTGTTTTTTGAGTACTTCCTTACTTTCTGGCTCTATGACATGCCATGTTCCCACTTATTGGTACTGACTCTAACTTGTTCCTGATATCCACATTCCCACTTTTGGTCTTTATTCGAGAAACTCAATTTTGTCTTTGTCCTTATTATGGTTTGGATCTGGAATGTCCCCCCAAACTTTATGTGTTGAAGCTTGGCTCCCAATGCAGCAAGGTTCAGAGATGGGACTTTGGGGACAGAATTGAACCATGAGGGCTCTAATCTCATTAGTAGATCAATTCATTTAATGGATTCTAATTATAATTAGAATAAAATACTTAGAGGAAGTGGAAACTGTAGGCAGGTGGGGCCTTGGTGTGTGTGTAGGGGGGTGGTGCCATGGGATTATATCTTGTCCTTGGCCCCTTCCAGGCTCTCCCTCTGTGCTCCCCAGCTACCATGAGCTGACAGGATTTCCTGTGCCACACCCTTCCGCCATGATATTTCCACATTGGACTGATTGTGAACAGAAACCTCTGAAACCATGATCCAAATAAATTTAAACATCATTTTTCCATAGCATATTCCATAGTATATGTGAAAATAGAGCCCTAAAATCAGGCAATCCCCATATTTTAGAGTCTCATTCCATATAAACTAAAATAATTTTTTCCCCTCCAAGTTGTTTTTCTCAGGCATTTGGTTGTAGTGATTAAAAACTGCTCAACCCAGTCCTCACTTGATGGGATGTCTAGTGACATCCCATTTGCTGACGGCTTATGTGCTTCCCTGATGTTGACCACAGTTCTGCTTTGGTGCTTCCAGTGTCACATCTTCCCTCTTCCCCATTTCCATGCTGCCTCCCTTTCCCAGCCCTTCACCTTCCCCAAACCCAGCCTGGGACCTCTTTGCAGCCAAGTCTTTCTAGGGCAGACAGGTCCATCCTTACCAGATCCCCAGATCCCCAGTCACTACCCCTCCTCAAGATGATTCATTTTATTATCCCCATAAAAACTCTTCAGCCTCCTTAAATATCATTTTCCATAGCATATTCCATAGAATATGTGAAAATAGAGCCCTCAAATCAGGTGATCCCCATTTTTTAGAGTCTCATTCCATATTAACATCTTACAACTATGTCCTCAGTAAAGAAAAGTTTTGCTCTGTAAAGATGATCATGAAATCATTTTTTTGCTATTGTTGCTGGCTTTGCACCTGGTGTTCCACAGTACCTACTTTGGGAAACATTGCCCTGAATGCTGAAAGGCAGTGTAGAACAATGGTTAAGTGCCTATGCCTCCACAAGTGACCTCTCAAGTGAGTTACTCGTTCTCATCCTCATCTACACATCAAACGGACCATAGTATATTGTTTTATAAGGGACACAATGAGATAATTAAGGCAAAGTGTTTAAAATGGCAACAGGAAGTATCATCACTTCATAAGTGGCATTTATTATATTTTTTTCTTATGCCATTTTAGTTTACTTCCATTTCTATAAGTGTAATCTGACTTTAAGGTACTTTTTCTTGGCAATAACTAACCACCCCAGGGTCTGTGATCCAATGCAGACATTTTAGATAACTTTCCTATAATTTGTGACCTGACATGTGTGTATATTAAAGCCACTTTGCCAAATTTTTGCTTACTCCTGCAACCTCAGGAGGTTTTCCTGCACTTTATTTAGTTACCTAAAGAGTGCTTCAATTAAAAAAAAAATCTGCATGATCTTCAGGGGCAAAAATCAGATTTTTTGCACATAAAATGTTGTATCTGACTTTCTCATTTAGAATAAAATGATTTAGATAAAAGAAAAAAAATCAGACTGCATCTCTCCCACAAAACAGATGGGCACCGATTCAGCACAAGACAGCATCTAGTGGTACAAATAGTGCCCTTTCTTTTAGAAGAGAGAATGACTTGTTTTGTGCCCATGCCAAAGTCTGGAACAAAAATTTAAGTTACTCCTCATTTATTTCCATTTTTCTGTTTTATCTTCAACTGTCTCATAACTCTGTCGTTTCTGACCTCAGCCTCCTTTCTCTACTGGAGCTCATGGGCCCAAAGGAATAATTTCTTCTAGAAACAAACAAACCCCAAACCATAAATGAAGAAACTTACTTTGTTTCTTAATTATAAATAACATACCAATATATTCTCTTACAGATAAAACTGAAGACCATCAATCCAACCTCATGATGCTTATCAGTTTGCATTTACACATACATTCGCGCGCCCGCGCGTGCACACACACACACACACACACACACTATTGTCGTGTGTTTGCTTTCAGAAAAATTGCATAATATTTTATTTTCAGTCAACTTTTATATTGATTTGAGACGTGTTAGTCATTATCACTCACAACTGACTTCATCCGGTTAAGATATACTTCAACTACTAACAATTAATACTATTAGTATCTTTTGCACTATTTTCTGATTAGATTACCTAGGTCTATTGTTCTTGGACTTTGCTACACATGAGACTCACCTGGAAAGCCTTTAAAATACTTGACCCTTCATATACATCTACAATAACAAAAATCAGAATCTTGAGGGAGAATCTTGTGCACCCAGGCATCAGGAGTTTTGAAAAATGGCTAGGTGAGTCCAACAGCAGATGAGTTTGAGAACCTGTCTCCTTAAGCCCAACTCCTGAGGACTTCTTGTTCTATTCCACAGTAGAAAGGTTTTGAATTCATTACTCATGCAGGCTCTGCCAAGATGAAACTTGGTTTGCAAAGGCAGATCATGGGAATCTTTTCTGCACTATGGTCAGCACCAACAACAGTTGAGAATTAGCTTTTTATTATAATTTCTTTTCTGATATTTTGGAAATATACTAACTTCTGAACTGTCAATAAAACTTGAGGCACAACTGGGATCTAGGGAGGGTTTTATTTTTTTCAATTTATACATGTACTTTAAAATCTACTTATTAAAAAAAAATTATTTTCCAGAACTCTATAGAAATTGATCTAAAGGTCTATCATTTAGATGTTGCATTGGTGATAACATTTGAAAATTTTTAAAAAGTACTAAATTATGGAATTACAGATGTTCCATGCATACAGAAAATTAAAAGGCAATGATTTATAACATGATGGGAGGCCAAATAATGAAGAGGAAAAGCAAGGGCTCGCCTTTAGAAAAATTTATGTTCAAATATTGACTACACCACTTTATCTATACTTTGGTCAAGTCACTTCATCTTTTGGAGCCTATTTCTTCACCTGTAAAATGAATACAATATTTCCTGTCCCATATATGAGTTCTGATGATGACTGAATTTTGATATGAAGTACCTAACAGTCATTGGCACAACATAGGCATTCAGCAAGTGTTATGTGGTATTTCCACATCAATGATTGAAAATAGTTCATTATTCAGTTGTTGGGTGGTGAAAACAGAATTTGAATATTGATTTCTCCTGTATTAGACAGCTTTTTGTCATTGTAATGAAATAACTGAGACAGATGAGCTTTGTAAAGGAAAGAGGTTTATTTAGCTCCTAGGTATGGAGCCTGAAAGTCCAAGCACCATGGTGTAGGCTCTGGTGAGGGTTCCCTTTGGGCAGTGTTACCTCTTGGTGAATTGCAATGACACACGGACTTGTGGGAGCAAGAGATCACATCTTGCTACAGAAAGCCAGAGAAAGAGAAAGAGAGAGACAGACAAACACACAGGGGTTAGGGGGTGACTCAGGGTCAGGTTCAGACTCTTGTAAATACTCGCTCTCATGAAAAGTTACTCAAGAAAACCAGTATTTCCTTCCTCAGTGGCCCAAAGACCAACCCTCACATCACCACCCCTCACATCACCACACCTAGCTCCCCACACATGAAATTTGGTGAGACAAACAGCATTCAAACCACAACATGACTCCCTGTTTTTGTTTGTTTGTTTGTTTGTTTTGTTGTTGTTGTTGTTCCACAACTTGAAGACAGTGGAGTGATCCTCAAGGAGAGGAAATAGAGTATTTTCAAAGGGAAACTTAAGAACAGTGGGGACAAGTCAAAGGTGGAACATTTATAGTACCAAGAGGCCTTGCCCTGTCTGGTTCTGATATGAAGCAATTTCAGTTTAGCACAATTTAGTTAAATGGTCCCAGACTTCAATAACATCAGGCACTTCCAGTTTCCATGATATATTAATTGTGATCAATCCGATAAAGAGACTACATTACAAATGTTGTCACTCCCTCTTCAGTTCCCGGATTCCTACATAAATAACAGATGTTCAATAGGACAGCAACTTATCACATGGCTTCTGTACTGTGCATCCATCACTGGGTCCTGTAGAGACAGCAAAGCTTGTAGTTGTGTTGCTTCCTTGTCACTCCGTGATAAATCCATGTGATATTTTACAAAACTGGAGAATCAAATGAAGGAACTGGCCATGATGATGAAAGCGAAGGAAGAAAACAAAAAGGGACAATGCTGGAAATGATTTGTGGTTGAATGTAAAGGAAAGAGGCCTCCGCATGCGGGGAGCTCTGCATGTGCAACCAGAGAAACTCAGTGGAGATGAATGTCGTGACACAGATGAGAAAAATGGTTCTGATGAAAGCAAAGAATGAAGATGGATGAAAAACTTCACATTAAAGAAATTCCTGGATAGATTTTGCAACCATGAGAGTGCAAAGGAATGAATTTTGGAAGCTGATCCAAACTTCAAAAGGCGCATGAAGATTTACCAAGCTATAGATAAAATGCTTGCTCAAAAAATGCTTCCTCACCAGTGTCATGAGTTGTATGATGAGAAGACAAGCATGTTCACACTACTCTTTTTTTAAAAAAAAATTTATTTTTTAGAAATAGTTGGACACAATATCTTTATTTTATTGATTTTTATGTGGTGCTGAGGATCAAACCCAGGGCCTCACACGTGCTAGACGAGTGCTCTACCGCTGAGCCGCAGTCCCAGCCCATGTTCGAACTCCTCTTGATAAGTTGTTTTTACACAAAAATAAAACACTTTAGTTCTCCGTATTTCTCATGCTTTTTAGTTGGCATCTACTAAAGAAATATCAGTTTTACTATTTTTATTTTTCAGTACATTTATAATTGAAGGAAATAATTTATAGTATTTTGAAAAAAATTAAATATCCTAAGATAAACATAACTTTTCCTGTTGATTATTAAGATTGTTTAACGTGGTTTCAACCTGCATGGTCATTTTTATAGCCTTTGCTATGGTGCAAATAGAGCCTGTGCCAAATGGTCTGACTTCTAAGACATTTGAGGCTGAGCTGGTCGTTGACTAAGATTAAGAGCAATCCACAGGGAGCTTGGGTCCTTCCTCTGCTTCTTCTGGAGAAACCAAGAACAAATACCCAGGCCCCTCCAAAGCCATGTGTGAGGAGCCCAGGAGAAAGCATTTAGATTCTTCCTGGAAGTTTAATCCTTTCCTAAGAATTTCTTCAAAATCTTTCTGTGCTATAAACAGTTTTATCTGCTGCCACCAGAAGCCTTAGCTTCTAAAGCTGCAGGAAGAAAGTATAGCTACAAAGCATTTACACTCTACCTGATTTATATTTAACAGTCAATGAAACATCATTATTATTATTATAAATCTTTTTGTTTGACTATAGTTTCACAAACTGTCCCAGTTTTCCTAGGACTTAGGTATTCTTGGGATACAGGATTTTCAGAGCTAAAACTGGAACAGATCCAAGCAAACCAAGATGGTTAGTTACCCCATTTGACTCTCTAGTCCCAAATCAAACAAAATATTGGAATTAGTGCAATAAATTCCCTTGGTATTTAGGAAGCCATTGGAAGAGAGAAAATTCTTTATGCATAGTTTCCAGAATAGAATTTTAGGGATTGAAGATTTTGTGGTCCATGCTTCAACAAAGCACAGGGTGACCTGCAGTCCAATCCAGGTAGACTCTGTTAAGTTGGCAAGTATCATGCATAAACTACTTTCCTAGGAGCTGAGGAAAATAGGATGAGCAAGACTCGTTTCCTGCCCCATAGCAACAGCTTACCTTCTAAAGGAAGAATATCAGCTATTTGCACTCTGACTTACCACCATTTATAGAGAACTCACTCTGAGCAAGATGTTTTAGACAGGTAATCTGGGAGCTGAGGATGTAGTTCAGTGGTCGAGTGCTTGCCAAGCATGCTAAGGCCCCAAGTTTGATCCTCAGCACCTAAAAAAAGAAAAAAAAAATAGTGATCTTATCTCCTCCCCATGACAATCCTAACAATATATTGTTACCCACTTCTTACAGATAAAGAAACTGAGATTCAGAGCTACTGAGTTAAGTAAAGTCACCAAGCCTGTAGTGTATAACTGATCTTAGGACCTAGATCTGTAGTGACCGAGAGCATGGGCTCTGGGGTCAGGCAAATCTGTGTTTGAATCTTAACTGTCTCACTATCTTGCTGTGACAAATGTCTGTGAGCTATTGTTTCCTTCTCTATAAAATGGAATTAATAATATCCACTTTCAAGAGTTGCAAAGATTAAGTGAGAAATGCACTTAGCAAGGGCTTAATATATGGCAAATGCTTAGCAAGTATATATCATCTCATCTTCACTCTAAGTCCTATGTGGTTCCTGTGTAGCAGGTGGTCTTTCTCACCTCTCTGCAAATCCTTAGGGGAAAGAGGAGTCAACGTGATACACCAAGGGTTCAGAGGTGGGGGAGAGTGCTTCAGTCTGTGGTCATCAGAAAAGGCTTCGTGCAACACTGGAATGGATGTAGTTTCAATAGGTTGAACTTGGGGCAGGAAGAATATTCCAGGCAGAATGTAGAGGGTGGGATTTCAGCTGAGGCAAAGAATCAGGGAAGCATGATGAATTTGGGGGAATGATAACTACTGTTGGGTATCATGTAGGTTTCTTATAAGATGAATGATGGAGATGGTGCTGGCAAGATGGCAAACTTTGTAACTGCGGAAATATTTCTGAGAAGGTCTATGCAAACCTTTGCTTCATAGATGCTGTTCTGGCTGTCTTTCTGTTCAGGTCTCCCAACCGGGCTTCCATCAAGAGTTGCTTCCCTAGGGCTTGCTCCCTCCTGACACTGCCCTCCTTGGCCTTGGGAGTCTCTCTCTCATCTTCATCCCTCCTATGTGGTGCGCTGGAACTGGGGTGCACAGCTGTGCTTGTTAACACTTCTGGGGTGTTCTCAGGTAAGCTACCAAAGTTTGCTGAATGGGTTGGATGGGGGTGGGGGCAGAGGCTGGAACCGGATCACAACCAACTAGAACACAAAAGCACTGCTCCGCCAAGATGCACAGGGCTCAAGTTTCTTGACTTCAGAGGATTAAATGAAACCAAAACAAAACAGCCTGGGACAGGTAAGGGAGGCATGCATTTCCCAGAAGGACTGTTGGAAAAGTATGGTCCTGAGAGGTTACAGAAAACAGAAGGATGAATTTTTATTATTTCCAGAGAGAAGACATTATATGTGGGGAAATTTCTGGGAAGAAGGCAGGGAAGGAAACAGACAGCATCATGCATCATGACCTAGGGAATAATAACATTTTCCTAGGAACTTCAGCAGAGAGAAGTTGTTTGGCGTGGAGGGTATTATGAACTGGATTTTGTCTTCCAAAATTCATGCATTGGAGTACTAAGCCCCAGCACCTCAGAATGTGGCTGCATTTGGAGACAGGCTCTTTACAGAGGTAACTAAGTTAAGATGAGGTCATCTGGGCAGGTGTCCCCCAAAAGCTCATGTGTGAGACAATGCAGAAAATTCTAGAGGTAAAATGATCAGATTATGAGAGGTATAATTTAACCAGTGGATTAATCCACTGATTTGGATTAAACCAGCGATAACTGTAGGCAGGTAGGGATGGCTGGAGGAGGTAGGTCACTGGGGTCCTACCTTTGGTGTATATATTTTGTCCCTGGGGAGCAGAGCTCTCTCTGCTTCCTGGTGCCAAGTCCTGAACTATTTTCCTCTGCCATGACTTTCTGCCATGATGCTCTGGGTCACTTTAGGCCCAGAGCTGTGGGGTTGGTTGTCTGTGGATGAAGACCTCTGAAACCACTAACCCAAATAAAACTTTCTTTCTCTATGTTGTTCTTGTCAGGTCTTTTGGTCACAGCAATGACGAAGCTGATTAAAACTAGAGGCAAGTGCAACGTGAGGACCCTTTCCTCCAGCAACCCCAGGACACCCCCCTACACGCCCTGCCACCATTTGCCGTGCGGGTGTGCAGGTGGGACCCAGCCTGACTTGGCTCCACTCCACTCTCCACCCTCAGAACAGGTGTCTGACCCCATCACAATCAGTGGTGCCCCTTGGCCTCAGCTCCTCCCCTCAGGTCTTGTCCCCAGAAGATATGTGAGTTGGTACCCTGGTGGACTCCTTCCCTCATGGAGTGGGGATGGCATGTTCCCCACCCATCTGTCATTTCCTGACCCAGGTTTTAGGAAATTGGAATGAAGCTGGTGAAGGTGAACAAGACAGCCATTCTGTGTCCAGCGGACACCAGAATGAACATCTCCACAGTTAAGCAGATGAGAAGATCTCATCAAGGATTCTCTGGAATCCCTGATACCTTCCTTGATCTCCTTTCTTCAGCAAATACCATGCCTCCAGGCACTGTTTTAGACTTAGAGAATTCAGTGGGAACAAGGGAAAGTCTCTACCACACCCTTCCATGACCAAGATAGAAGGATATGTTCACTCCAGCAACTGAGGACCTATGAAACAAGCCTTGGGTCCCAGAGCCCTGCACACCTCACTCCAACACTTAGGGCAAGTCTGTCACCTGGTCCTGACAAGGACCTTTGTGTGGATGCCAGACCAGCCTCCTCTATCTGACAGTCACAGTGAAGGTGACTACCTGGCTCACTTCTGAGCTTGATGGGACTCTGAGCCCTAGGTCAACATGACTGGCTTCTGACAGGAAGCCTCTAGTTTCATTCCAAGCCAACCACAAAATAGGAGTCGATATCTTTTCATATATTCAAAGTGAAGCCCGTCCCCTCAAGTGCATAGAGCAATGCAGATTATATTGAGAATTTAATGAGAAGGAAAAAGTGCTCCTTACATGGCAAACCAGGTAGCAAACAACTTAACAAAACTCTATTAGTCACTTTGGTTTTCCCCATCTCCAGCCAACAGACCCCCTCTCTTTGTCATGAGCTGCTTGGTCTCTCCCCTACCATCCATCCTGACTCGGGCACCCTCTTTTCTGGCACCGGTGACTTCTGCAGGTGTTTGACATGGTGTTCCATGTGTACCAACAGCCAACAGGATCCAATCCGTTGGTGCTGTTCAAATCTTCTCCAGGCTTTCTGTTTTTTTTTTAATCTACTGATTTTTTTCCATTTCTGAGAAGGAAGTATTCAAACCTCTAATTGAGATCATAGATGGATCCATTTCTCTCTCTAATTTTGTCAATTTTTTCTTTATAAATTTTGAAGCTCCCTGTTAGGTGCAAATACATTTAGGTTGTCAGGTCTTTTGGTTGAATGGACCCTCTTATTGTGCTGATATATCTTTGTCTCTGGCAATTCTTTTTGCCCTGAAGTCTACATTGTCTGATATTGATATAGTTTTCCCTTTTCACACACTCTTACTTTATGTGTAAAATATCTGCATCTTTATACTTAAAATATTTATCTTGCAAACAGTATAGAGATGGGTCCTGCCTTGTAATCTGAATGATTTCTGCCATTTACTCGACTTGCTTAGTCTTTTCACGTTGTCATTGTGGATATCTCTGGATGTGAGTCTGTCATGCTAATATTCGTTCCTTCTCTTCTTTGTTCTCCTTGTGCTTATTTCCTGCCTTCTTTTAAGAGATTCAACTATTTGCTAATTGGTTGTTTTATTCATATGATTTTTTTTTTAGCCTCTTTGTGTTAGTTTTTAGAGGTGGTTCTAGAATTTGGAGTATCCATCTTAAGTTATCATACTCTACATTCAAATATTGGGTTACTTCTCAATGCTTTCGCATTGTTCCAATCACGTACTTTGACTTGGTGCCTCCCCCACAAGGGGCAAATCTCTCTGTCCGGCTGAGTGTTTGGGTGGGATGAGGGTGTCAGTCACTCCAACCTTGTAGTTGCCCTGGGTCTGGGCTGTTGTGGCTTTCATTGGATTCAGGTCGCCACTGTCTTCCAATATCACAAAAACACGACGAGGACTTGCTGAGCCCGAGCAGCTGTGAGCCTCTAGGGATCCCTTATACCTCACAGTTAAATGGTCAACTTTCCAAAGCTCTGGTGGCCTTTCCTGCTCTGTAACCTGGCTGCCACCTTTTGGGTCTGCTGGGGAGTCCTCTTTGCTGGTCAGTTTCTCCCCTGGCTTTCTATGCGTCCAAAGACTTTTCTCTCTCTGACCTTTTGTCTTGTCCCAGCTCTCCAGGGGCTGCTGGGCTGCGCTTGGCAAAGGACCGGCGGGTTTGGAAGGGATTTCGTTAGCCCTCCTGCCCCTCTCAGCCTTCTGCAGAGGCAGCCTTGGGGAGGTTTGGCTCAGGTTTCCTGCGCTGCTTCTCAGCTCTTGCATTTCGTCCCCAGACTCTTATGTCTACCCTATGCTCTTGGGATCCTGGAAGTATTTCTCTTATCAGTCCACAAGCAGCTGTTCAAAGTTTGTTAACAACTCAGCTGATTTCCTTTTAACTCTCATTTACGGAACATTCTTCCTTCTCCCACTGATCCTGCTATATTCTGAATGTACATGTCCCTCCAAAATTTGTATGTTGAAACTGAAGCCCCAATGTGATAATATTAAGAGGTAGGGTCTTCTGGAGCAGATTAGGTTATGAGGGTGGAACCCTTATGCCTGGGATTAGTGCCCTTATAAAAGAAACCTAAGCAAGCCTGTTTGCCCCTTTTTCCCCTTCTGCCATACGAGGCTGCAGAAGGATCCATCTATGAGGAACAGGCCCTAACCAGACAGAATGAATTGATTAGCACTTTGATCTTAGACTTCCCAATATCCAGAATTGTGGGTAATAATCTTCTCTTGTTCATATATTTCCCTGTCTAAGGAATTTTGTTGTAGTAGCTTTAATGAACTAAGATGGTCACTTGAGATGAATGTAAACTAGGAAAGGTTTAGAAATTTAGTTCATTGAGGTATCTTTGCGTTCTCAGCCCTAGATGTGTTTAATAAACTTTGTAGCTTTCCCCATCTTTTTTCATTGTTACTCGAGGAGCACTTGTATTATTGTGCTTCTTAATACATCTAGATTAAAAATAAAACTCCCAAAGTAAATTTTTATTTTATTTTATTATTTTATATGTGACCAGGTTTACCTTTCTGATATTTTCTACTATCTTTCTTTACCCCCACTCTGAAACTTCACAACGATATAGACACCTTGGTAAGGGCCTACTGGGTGGGGTGCTAAGCAGTCCCTTTCAATGCCTCAGTTGTGTGAAATATTCTTATATTATTGCCTTAATAATTTTATTCCTTTCCTTTGCTATTTTTCCCTAGAATTCATACTAGTTGTATGCTGGACTTCCTCTCTTGATCCTCTGGGGCTCTTAGCTTTTCTTCCAAATGTTTATGTTTTTCTCTTTTTATTCCATTTTATCGAGATTTTTCTTTTCAATTTTATCTTCCAATGCTGAGAGCCATAGCTAAGTAAGAATGACACATGGCAATTTCCTTGTCAGCCGACCCCATGTTGCTTAGAGGAAGGACTCTCCATTGTGGAAATGGGCTTGTCTTAGACTCAGGTCATTTGCATGTATGTTTGAGAAAGGTGACCCTGCTCAAGGACCACGGTGGATCCGGGTTTAGGGAGGATCCTGCTGGATTAGGGTGGGTCCAGGTTTAGGGTGTATCCTGCTGGGAATAGGGCGTATCCTGCTGCCTCAGGATGCGCTCTTTGAGTTCCCGTTGAGTTCTCGAGGGATTCAGAGAGTTTTTTGGGATACAGAGCCCAGTGGAGGTGTGGATTTTCCCCAGAACGTGTGTGTAGAGTGCCGGTGACAGTTTGAGAATAAAGAGTTGCTGTTTGAATCTACAAGGTGTGAGTGGCTCGTGATTTTGTGCCCAGCCAGACTGCGGCATTCCAATCCTTTGAATTAAAATAATTTTGGGTACATGCACACATACATACATGTATATATGTATACATACATTATGTATAGATAGATATGGATATATAGATATATAGGCTGGTCTTCGTTCTTCTTCCTTTAAAAATATGAATCTTCTTGTTTCACGGACACAAATTCTATGACGATATGAATTATATCATTTTTTAGTTTTCCTTGGCTCCTTCTGTCCACACTGTCTCTGCTTCTTCTAAGTTCCTCTCCCATTAGTTTTCTTGGTTGATTGGTTGGTTTTGGTCTCTGTCCTTCATGTTACTTTCTCAAAAGCCTAATGATCTTTGGTTGTCCCTTTATAGTGAAGAATAATAAGAAGCCCATGTCTGCACAGGGTCTATTGATTTGTGGGCTTCACCAAAGGGGACCTAGATGCCAGTATTTCTATGTCTTTTTTATAAATTTGAAATTTGAATTCCCTGGAGAGGCGTACTCTGGGGTCCAGTGGGGAAGGCCGTTATGGGTCTACTGTTCAACATTCACTTAACCCCTCAGTCAGTCAAAGGGAGGCTCCTGCTGGCCTTCCTCAGTCCTCACAGAAACTTCTGGTTGGATTTCTCTGGAGAACAAGCCCTGTGGGGGGAATGCCCCACTCTTCAGGAATCCTAGCATCTGACTCCTCTCAGTAAGCCTGGAGCTGATCCTGCTATTTCTAGTCGTATCTCTCACTGTACAATTGCCATCTGAAGTTCCCAGTTCTCAAACCTTTCCAGGGTGCTGTGATCTGAATTGGATGGCTTTTGGGGGCACCTTCCCCTGCCCCGAAAAGAAGTTTGATTTCCATTTTTCTTTACTTTTTCGGTTTCTTTTATTTTTACTCTCACCCATTTTTAAATGGGTGTCTAGAAAAAATCAGCACATGATAAAGGGAAAGGAGGAAAAGTAGGGGTTGGAAGGCTCACAAAAGAATTAGCATCTGACTGGGTCTTGAATAGTCAGTCAGTTGACTTTTCACTCTTGGAAAGGTGTCTGGAGAGTTAGAATGCAGGGAAGAGAATTCTGGGCCCAAGAAGTCACATGAGCGAAGGGGGAGACATGTGATTTAGGTTAAATGCTTTCTTTACCCTTAGTCAGTCACCTATTTCACCATCTGCTTTCCATATGCAAAACGTTGGACATTTCTGACCCAGTGTAGTCTCTTCTCCTGTACTTTGGTCTTTTTCCATTTTTGATGTTCAAAAATGGTCAATTAGTGGGGCTTGCGAGTGCAGCAGTACTAAGTGCATTTGTTTAATTCAGGGTTTTCCAACTTGACATGGTCAGCACTTGGAGCCTGATGATTTTCTTGTTAGAGGGAAGCCCATGCTCTGCACATTGTAGAATAAGCAGCATCTGGGCCTCTAGATGCCAGTAGCTCCTATCCCTAGTTGTGACTTCATAGCCTCTACACTGTGAACAATAACCTTCTGTTGTTCATAAATTATCCCGTCTTACGTATTTGTCTTTAGACATTGCCAAACGCTTCTCAGAGGGGCAAATCAACCAGTTGAGAACCACTGGTTTAATTCCTGTCTTTTATTAGATGTCTAGAAAAATAGATTCAACAGTGAATGATGAGGAGAGAGGAGAAAAAGGAGCTTTATTTAGTAGGCTTATAAAGGAATTGGCATTTTGACCGGGTCTGGAACAGTCAGTTGGATTTTGTCTGGTAGAAGATTGGCTGCTGCAATAGAGAGTAGGGAGAGAAATTCTAGGTCAAGGAAACCCAAGATAAAATGAGAACAGAGATTTAGGTCAAATGGTTTAGTATAATCTCAGCGTAAGATATCCATGATGGGGAAAATTTTGGAAAGGTAAGTGACAGATTACAAAGGCCTGAACATGCTCAGATATGGAACTTGGACATGAGCCTGCAGAGAAGTGATCACATCTTTCATTTTGAGCAATAAGTCTGACTTGAAAAAGTGGGAACTGGGTGCTGGGAAACCAGTTAGTTGTCTACTGTCATAGTTGGGAATAAGAAGGCCTGACTTGGGCAATGGGAACCGGAATTGGAAGCTTCAAGTGTCCTCATTTCCTCAATATTAAAGGAACCGAAGAGAACGTTGGAGATAAACAGTGGTTGATGAAGCTTTCACAGACACATTTGTATATTCAAAGAAACACTCTCTTAATTCAAGGAAAGTACCTCACCAGTGGGAATTTCAGGGGGTGCCTGCCCTTACAACCACACCTAGGAAGCAGCACCTTATTTAATTGGTGTGTTGTCAGCTCAGGGTCTAATTATAGCAATTGCCTATCACAAATGGTATTGGTGCTTGAGGTTAAAAAGGGAACTAATACTTCCTAATGAAGCCTCTTTAAATTTGCATCCGAAGGCAAAGCAGCCTACGGAAGAACTGAAGTTCTTTGAGAAGGAACTCAGTGCTTTTGCCCTTGACACCTCGGTTCCTAATCTTAGTAAGAGAAACGGAACTACCCTTTTCTCTCAGGTCTGCTTGGAAGATGAAGCCAGTTTGACTTTCTGCCAACTACTGCTGTCTCTTAAAAAAAAAAAAGGTAATTATAGATACTGTCTTTGAATCATTGTATCTTTACAAGTTCAATAAAAGCAAAGGAAAGATGGGGTGGGGAGGGGCAGGGTGGGGTGGGGGGGGTAGAATTTGCTCAGAGATCTTGGAATTTGGGGATTAAACAGGAAATATTTATAAATGGAGGCTTCCTAGAAGTAAAATTAGAAATGAACAACTGAAACTGTGGTTGTCACCCCCAAGGGACAGGTGAGGTGGCCCTACCACTCTGCTCCAACTTTCCCCCTCTCTGCTTTCAATTTCTCCTCACTACTCCATCCTGCTTATTAGTGAATCGATGGGGGAAGTTTTGGTGGAACCTGAATATTTCCTGACTTGAGTCAAATCAGAAAAAAAGTACAGAAAGGAGATATGGTTTTGAGAGCAAAGGGAAATTGACTAAATGTGAAATCTTCAGTCACCATAGAAACTTCAGAGTGTCCATTTTGTGTTTCGTTGAAGGTTCTTGGAGACACAGGACAGCAGAGCCTGACAGGTAGCCGTGGAGCGAATCAGGCATGGCTTATGTGTCCCCATGTGACCCCATCGTCTTCAATTGTATTCCACTGGCTTCCCACTGGAAAGCGTGCCACACGATTGACTGCTGCAGGCTCAGAAAGTTTTTCTAACTATAGAAAAAACAGTGACAAGGAAGTTGGAAGATTCTGGAGGTATAGATAACATGAGCAGTGAGTTGCTGCTTGAAGGGATCAAACTTCATTAGATGGTGGGGATGTGTGTGATTTAATTTTATATTATTTCCTCTGAATTTTGGGGATGAGACCAGATGCATTTTAACAAATGACTCTCAGTCCAAGCCTGCTCTCTTCCATTCAAAATGTCCAATGAAACTACAATAAAATAGATAAGTTTTGACTAGAATTTAGTACTCATCTGCAAGATTCATCCTTGTTTTCGACTCAGAAAAAGGTTTTATTTTTGTGTGCAATGTCGTATTGAGGGAACAGCCCTCTGTCTAATTGCAGCTGGGTGGAGGTGTAATAGTACATCTGTATGTTGCCCAATGTGAATGGATTTTGGCATAATAAGAGATCATGCCCATTGATGTGTTTGTTTGCAATTATAGCTTGTCTCTCAAGTAGGATGCTGTTTTCTGAAAACTATTAATGAAACAGTAAACCTTGTACAAATCTAGACTTGGGAAGAATAGAAAAAATGTTGGGAAAATTTGTCACAATTGACAATTGCCATTTTTTGTTTGTTTGTTTTGGGTGGTGCTGAGGATTGAGCCTAGGGTCTTGTGCATGCTAGGTAAGCACTCTACCAACTGAACTATATATCTTTAGCCCCTGACAACTGCTAATGTTCACTCAGTTGGTCAGAAGCAGCGCCATAATTGGTTAAATAAATTTTACGATGAAACCTCAAATATCTACATGCCCTCAGTCTATAACTTGTTAACCATTGCTAGACTTTAGCTGGATTGAGGATGGTAGGTAAAGGTAGACACCCAGAGGAAAGTGGTATTACTAGATAGTCAGTTTTTTCTTTTGTTCTTTAAAAATTCTGTAAGTATTAACCATTCACTAAAATCAGTAAGCCTCTTGAACCATTTTCTTGTTCTGATATAGTGGTGAGGACTGTGTTTTCATTTTTGAAACTCAGAAGATTGACTGCCATGAGGAGGATTCAAAGTACTTTGTGCCTATTTGGTGGAGTCTGGATCTGATTTGAGCCTATTTGTGAGGGCCTGATTGGCGAGCCACTTTTGGGGATTGTTCAACAGGCTCAGATACCAATAATAATGATGGCTAACATTTGTGGAGTGTTTCCTTCCTAAGTGTCTCACATAGATTCATCCATAGACTCCTTAAATGGCCCCAGGGCATGTCTCCATCTTAGTGATGAGAAGAAGAGGCCCCGGGATATTAAATACATTGGCTGCTAGTACATGGTACAGCCAGAATTTGAAGCCAGGTGATCTGAGGTTGAAGTCCACACTCCTAGCACCCATGATTCCTCTTGAAATAATTTCTTCTGGGGTAAACAGATAGAGATGTGGCCAAAAAAGGGGGGACGTTTATTAACCTGGACAGGCCTGTGGAATATGAAATCTTGGGAACAAAAAAAATGGAATAGGATGAGATGTGGGGAAGATGTGTGCATGCTCTGATCCCAGGGTGATAGTGATCAATGTAGGAAAAGGATACCACTTATTATTTACAGCAAATATTTATGGAGTGTCTACTGTCCTGTCTGCACCAGGCAGCTGTGCAAAGCAGAGGACCCTACAGCATTCCCCGGGGAGGAACAGGCATCCCTGACTTTCAATTTGGAGACTCTGGCTGCATATTGCTCTTAGAAAGTTCCAGTAACTCAAGTGCACCTTGTACTTTTCTCAATTTTCTGTTGAAACCTTCTCAAGAGTTTCAGGTGTGGCCACCAACATAGTAAGTGAGTGGTGGCCTTGGAAGAACTGGCAGAAGCAGAGGGAATGCACAAAGCTGAGGTGCCCCTGCCCATGGAAGAACTTCAGATAAAACCTCCCATCTCCAACACAGGTCTGAGGATCTTATATTACCTGTAATGTTGTTTTGACTCTTCTTTATTTGCCCAGTGCTTGACTTGGTGAGGAACTGTTCAATATTTATTTAGCCTGCATACTGTAAATCTTCAGGTTTGACCACAGAAGTATTAATTTGATTATGTGAATTCTACCCAACTCCATCAGCCCTGTATGCTGTGTTACTATGCCGGCTACCTTCCTTTGCCTGCCTAAATCCACTCACCATCCTTCATCTTGCTCTGTACCCTGGGAAGCAAGCTGTGAGCTTCGTTCAGTGGGCTCCTCTGGCCCTCCAGCTTCTGCTTGGGAATCAGTTAATGGAAAGCGCTGGCTGAGACCAGAGGATGGGAGGAGAGTGACAGGAGTATCTATCTCCTTGACAGGCCTACTGCTGGGTCACGAGGTGGCAGTGGTTTGGTTCCTCTGTGAAAAGCCACAGCTCTTGTCAGACAGCCTCTAGTAGAACTATAGTTGCAGAACTGTCTGGGTTCCTGTGACCATTGCCTCCCCCATCCCTCCAGGTCTATGAATTCCTAATGTGCAGTGACATTTAAAATATAAGATATAAAAAAATTAAAATAAAATAAAATATAAGATATAATAGTAGAGTATAAGGTATGGTCTAAAAACTATGTGGTTGAGAATGATGGAATAAGAGGAATTATGGCTTGGAATGTGGAGATGGTGCTTTATTGTTCTCAGAAGAAAGAGAAGGGAATGGGAGAGCCGATTAAGTGCAGAGAATTATCTATCGATCATCTCTGAGCCAGGTCAATGTGCATGTCTCAGCTTGCTTCACTCCACCGGTAGTCTTGTGGGAACTGCTGATACTCTTATTTTAGAGATTATGGACTTGGCTGTGGTTATACAGTTAGTAACCACTGCTAGTTAAGTGGCAGGGCCTGGATTTTACTGCAGACCTCAACAGCGGATGAAATTGCTGCTTCTACCCCAGGCACCTCCTAGGAATAGGCCATTCTTCCTTGGCACTCTGGGGCTAGAAGACAAGGGTACAAGAAAAGGGAGGCCAGGATTTCACAGATGGTGATGGATTCCAGATGTCAGGTCCTTTCTTATTTTGGCAGCTGGTAAGATAGCAGGAAGGAGCCAGGGTACCAGGATGAAGAAAGCATCTTGCTGAAGGATGAGGGGAGGAAAGGATGCACATGATGGTGTCTTACTCTGTTCTCTGTTCCTGTGACTGAATACCACAGATTGGGTTATTCATGAATAGAGGTTTATAGAGCTTACGGTTCTGGAGGCTGGGAAGTCCAAGAACATGGTGCTGATGCCTGGTGAGGGCTTCTTTGCTGCACCATAACATGGCCTGGGGCATCTCAGAGTGAGACGGAACAAATGTTCTAGGTCGGATCTTTCCTCCTCATCTCACAAAGGCACTAATGCCATCGTGACACCCCACCTTCATGATATCATTTCACCCTGATTAAATCTCAAAGGTGCCACCCCCAGATACCATTAGCATATGATTTGGGGAATTAAGTTTCCAATACATGAACTTTGAGGGGAATACATTCAAGCCATAGCAGTGAGCAAGGTTTGAATGGTAGCCTTAAGTGCAGACTCCCTGTGAAGCTTTCTCTAGGCTCACCCTGCTTACTTTCAACTGTATGGATAAATAAGAGCCAAGGTCTTCAAATCCTTTGGTTGAGTGGAAACCATGAATGTGAATGGTTCAGAGAGAGAGATCATTAGTCATATCCGTAGCTTGTGACTACTTCACACACTTTATTTTATAGGAGCCTTCTACTGAGAGGGTCCTTTGGATTATCCTTTTGAATCAGATGTCAAAGAGTGGTCTTATGTTTTAGGTTTTGTTTTGTATCGGGAATTGAACTCAGGGGCACTCAACCACTGAGCCACCTCCCCAGACCTATTTCGAATTTTATTTAGAGACAGGGTCTCACTGAGTTGCTTAGTGCCTCGCTGCTGCTGAGGCTGGCTTTGAACTCACCATCCTCCTGCCCTAGCCTCCCAAACCTCTGGGATTATAGGCGTGTGCCATTGCAGCTGGCTTGGTTTTATGTTTTACGGAAGGAATTACACTTTCATTTCCATTGTGAATTCCTACTGTTCTGATTGATAACACATACACTTGTAGCTTCCAAAGCCGGGTCAGGGCTTTGGAATCAGACGGAACTGGCATCAAATTTTGGCTTAGCTGTGAAGTAAGTTAGAGTGTAGCTTGGCTGTATAAAAGAAATTTGAAATAATAGAGAGATCAACAAAATAGCTTTTTAAAAAAATTTCTCAGTCTGAGGTGGCCTGAGACTGGAATAACTGTTCTTCATTATGCAGCTGTTCAGAGACCAAGATCCTTCAGTTTTGTTTTTGCACAACCCATAAAATGATGCTTTCAAATGTAAAGTCCAGAATAGTTCTTACTTCATCGGTATTCCAAGCAGCAGCATAGTGGCAGAGGAGAAAGCGTTGGCATTGGTGGGAAGATCTCTTTCCCTTTAAAAGAAAACCTATGATGTTACCCAAAAGCATACTATTTTTCTTCAAAGCCTATTGGCCAGATCTTATTCTCATGTCTGTAGGTGGCTGCAGGGAAGGTTGGGAATTGTAGTCCTTTTCCTAAGAGGCATGTGCCAAGTCCAAAAATCTATCACTTTGGGACCAACTATATGGCTTTAGGCTAATGAACTAACTTCTATGTCTCCTTTTCTGCATCTCTAAAAGGGGAATAATAAGACTACCTCATAGAGTTGACATGATGATAAAAAGAAATATAGTTGATGCACTTAGTGAGCATTTGATAGAGAAGCTGTGATTATTGTTGGTTCATTGAGGCTGGGAGAAGTTATGGAACCATGGACCCAGCCCACAGGACCCTGAGTTTGCTATTCTTTTTCAAAGAAAGCTCATGTTTGAATCCTGTAAAGGTCTTTCTGATTAGGGCTTAGTGATCAAAAAATTCCAATTAAAAGCAAAAAGCTACTTTTCACATTATTCCTAGGAGAAAAGCAATAGTGGTGGCTACAGTTTCTTTCTCCAGTCACTAACTCATAGAGGACCATGGGTTAAAGTGGGAAGCAGAGTTTGGCTTCATCTTCTGCTACTTATCATGTCTACAGCCCACCTTTTATTCCCAGTCCTGGTCCCCCAATTTCAAGCTGAAGCCTGCCTACTCCTTACTTAGTGTTTTTTTGCTTTAGATCCCCCCACCTTGGCCCCTGTCCAGCCCACCTCAGAAGCCAGTCATATTTACACTGAAGTTAGCAATGAATTATTACTAGAAAATAATTTTTATAATCACCCAATTTGCTGGCTTTGTTTTATGAGGCTGGTAATAAAGCAGGTCCTAAATCTGATGGAAGGAGAAGCATCTTCCTTCCTGAGTATGGCGCAGAACCTCATTAGGGAATGTGTTTGCACTCTGATGTGGCTAATCCATTTTAAAAGACCCTGTAAAGAATCTGCAGTTAAGTTACCTGAGCCTCTCTGGAGGGTAATTCATTTGTCCTGTGGCTTATGAAACACCAGTTCTTCCATATGGGTGGCCCGAAAGGCATTCCTTTGTTTTCAGGTAGCCACAGATTTGCTGAACACCCTCCATTCAAAGTCAGCGAGCATTGGTTGAGGGACTTCTGTGTGCCAAACACTTTTATAGTTGCCAGCTAGTCCACCTTCGCAGGATGACATTGCCACTCTGGTTTGTGGAAGACCAATTGGACCACTTGGCACAATTGAATCTCCGAGTTCTGTGGTGATTCTTTTTTCTTGGTGTTGCTGGGGATTGACCCAGGGCCACTCTCTACCACTGAGCCCAAACCCCAGCCTTCGTGGCCATTCTTAATGTATTTCAAAACCTCCTTTCCTTGCTCCGATTCCTCCTCATGGAAAAAAATTATCTCCTTAACTTCATCACTGCCTCTGGAAGCAAAATACTGAAAGCCCATGGTAGTTGAAACATGCATAGATTTTTAAACTGGCAGGAGTTCGAGGCTCTTCTTTTTTGGCTATAAATCATCCAAGAATTTCTCAGCTGCAAGGGTTGCATTATTAACAAAAGGAGATGCTAATAGAAGCTATTAAAAGCCAATAGCTTTTCTTCATTTCCTTCTCTCTTTCCTTCCTTTACCCTTTCCACCTCCCTCCTTCTTTCCCTTTCCATCCCTCCCTTCCATTTCTTTCGGTTCCATCTCTCCCTTTTCCTCTGTTTTCCTTTTTGCTTTGTAAATTGCTGTGACTGCAATAAGCCGCCTAAAGGTTTTGAGGTTTTGGTGAACTAACATTTAACAGATCACCGATAATCACTAGTTTGTCCTCACTACAGTGAACTCACTTGTTGCCCTTTACACACACAGTTAAGAGAACCAAAATGAATTGGGTGCACATTCTGGTTCTCCACAATGAGGTGCTGTCACTTGACATGCATCACTTACAGTAAGAACTCTGGTTTTTCAAACTGATCCCGTGTTCCTCAATTCTATCTGGCGAGTAGAAGCGATAATGGAAAACAAAAGGTTCTTCACAAAATTAGGGCCATGTGAGGAATTGAAAGCATTCCTTTTTACTGTAGGTCCCAAAAAAAACAGCTCTGGAATCTCCTTTAGTGACAGCAAGAAAAGCTAGGGCCAGGGAGCACAGGACCGCCCCCCCCCCCAACTCCTTTAATCTTTTTTTGTTGAATCCTTGCCACTTAAATCTAAGGAAATATCTTGGGTTAAATATAATAGTTTGCATTACCTGTTACTAGGTGTGGTCTCAAACAGCTTTTATTTCCACATAATGCCCTTTGATAGTAAAAAAATAAAAATAAAAACCATGACTCTTTTAGTAATTAGTAATGCTTTTCAACAATTGCTCTCATAGAGGATTGCTGTGAATTGGCCTAATTCTCCAAGTGTGGTTCTGTTTCATATTAGTATTTGTACATAGATACAGGGAAGAGACTATAGATAGGCAGAAATAGTATACTTAACAACGCTGAGAACTTTAAAACCCGAATTGTGCCTCTTTCTCCCGTTAGGTTAAAAAACAAGAGTCCACACAATTATGCATGTTTAATGATTTGTTTATTGAAGATAAATGTCTTATTTCTTCAAAAAACTATAAAATGGAACATGATGGCTCTAATAACTTGAAAGAACCATAAGCTTCTCCTCTAAATTCACAGAAACTGGCATTGACTGTTTTCTTTTTTACTCTGGTGTGGGGGGAAGGAGAACATTTTCCATAACATGGTAAAATAGCCCACAAGCATTATTCAACAACTAGGGAGAAGCATTGTGCTTTTGTTGATTTGAATATTGAAAAGTTTGCAGGAAATGCATTCATAATTTCAATGGAAATAAAAGCAAGAAAAATGCAAAGTCTGATTCTGTAAAAAGTGGAAAAAATACATATTAAAAAGATTGAAAAGATGTACATTAAAATGTTAGCATTGTTTTCTCTGGATTTTGAGCTTATTTGCTGGAATATTTACCTTCTCTATGCTTTGGTGCCACTTTCCATTTTTACAGTGGTTAGGTTATATTCTTTTAAGAGAAAGAAAACTTTAAGAAAGAAAGCTTTAAGAAAACTCACATGTATTAGGCCGGACGTAGTGGTGCATACCTGTAATCCCAGCAACTTGGGAGGCTGAGGCAGGAGAATCACAAGTTCAAACTCAGCCTCAGCAACTTAATGAGGTCTGAATCAACTCAGCAAGACCCTGCCTCTAATAAAATACAGAATAAAGCTGGGGGTGTGGTTCAGTGCTAGAGTGCCCCTGAGTTCAATCCCTGGTACCTGACCCCCGCAAAAAAACGAGCGAACATAGCTATGTTCAAAAAAACTTTTATGTTGGACACCGATATTTGAATTTCATGTATTATTTATTCTTTTTCTCCCCACTATTTAAAAACATAAAAATCATTCATAGCTTATGAATCATATATAAGCAGTTGACAGATCAGATTTATCCCTCAGGTCATAACTGGCCAACCCCCGCTCTATTCTATTATTCCATATTTTTCTAGAAGATCTTAAAATAAAGATGCATTCATGACTTTTCACCTTTCTTACTTTATAGGTTTTAATATAGTGTCAAGTATTTTTAATGAGTGAATGTACTTGGATCTTTCTATGGTAAAAATGCATTCCTATGGGTCAGAGCCAAATTGGCTCCTCTGACTGAGATCCTAGATCTGCGGGGCCAAGTCCTACACTAGGTTAGAATTCAAGTGATGCTGAGGAAAGGAGAGGGGTCTTTCCTAGCAAACCTGGCAATGTCAAAGCCATGGGTAGCCGCTGTGCTTGAGACAGCCTTCAACAGTTGCAACTTTTCCTGCGGCTTCCCCCCAGGCTATCACAAGGGCTGAGCTGGAGCCACTTTCCCCACTGGGATGACTCAGAAATAACCCACACGGGTACCTCGCTGGTTCAAGGAGGATGTTGTTTCTAGGAGAAGGGGTATCCGGAGCCAGAGGCCATGGCAGTTCAATGCTAGTAATTTTGTGGTCCTTCTGAGTAGCTGCTGTTGTAAGCTGTGGTGACTTTGGGGTGGGAGGGAATAGATTTAAACTCTACTTGTTTTTTTTTTTCAAGTATTAACAGACTGTTTGGTGGAAGGGTTGCTCATTCCAAGAGTCCTTTGATATTGTTGCTTTTGTTGTTTAAAAAAAAATAAAAATTTTTTTTTTCGTTAACTGTTTATTACCTAGCTTAGTAATGGACAGCTCCTCAAAACCTGATCTTGACAAGATCACGGTCATTGAGGAGACGGGCCAGTGGGTGTCTGGGGAGAGAACAGCATGAGGTTAAATGGCACCCCTAGAAAATGGATCAAAGAAGGCAGAATGTGTTTATTCAATACCTACGATGTTCTACATCTCTACAGCCCCCGTACCTTCTATCTGCTCTCTATGCTCATGATCAGATAGACACAGTATGATTCTGGGGCTGATGGGAGGTCCGGGAGAAGTACAGGGAATATCTTCTTCTATTGTGCTCACAACTTAATGAAAACTCAAACCTCTGCTTATCAGAGGGGGCTTCATTCAGGTCACATTACAGGACTGATTAAGACCTTTTGTTTGTGTAATAAAATGTTCCTTAATAGTCCATGTTAGAAAACAAAATAAAACATAAACATGTCTATAGATTTCTTTTTTTTTTTTTTTTTTGGTAGACCAGGGTCTCACTGCACAAAGGTACACTTTGAAAAGATTTGTACATGACAAAGAGAAGAGCATGATTCATTTGCTGTGGGTGGCGTCCCCGGCTTTGGAACCCTATAGGTCTGGAAGGGATCTGTGTTATCGTAATCTACGCATGAGCTCCTGACTTCGGTGGGCACTGGACTGATTCGCATGTCCTACGAGGGCATCGAGACACCAACCTGGCAGCAGACCTGGGCTGGAGGGTCAGCCAGTGTCCTGGAAATATGGAATCATCATGAACACCCTCCTGTGTGGCAGATCTCTGTATTATTCTTTATTAACCCAATAAGATCCACAAGTAATTATTTTAGTTGGAAGAATGTGTTCAGGTGCCTAAGTCTTTCAGGATCTGGAGGTGCACACATGTGAGGCTGAGGACACTTCAGATTCTATCCTCCTGCAGGCTGAGCCTAGTCTCTTGTTGGCTGACAGAGTAGCACTTCTCACTCTCAATCATCAATAAAGGACAGTTCAATTTTAAACTATATACTTTTTCTTTTTTGAAGTCAAAACATTTTGTCATATTTATCTCTAGAATCACAAATAGGAAAATTTTACTTGTTTTGCAGAAACTGATTTTCAAGAACTTTCTTTAAAAATTTGTTTTATCCTTCCAGTTTATTTGGAAGAATGTGTTCAGGTTGCCAGAAAACCTGCTGTTTTCTGGGATTTTTGAAATGCAGTGACATTGACCTGAAAGAGGTAATCAAAAAAAAAAAAAAAAAAAGAGAGAGAGAGAGAGAGAGAGAATATGTGTATGAGTGTGTGTGTAGCTATAGATGAATGAAAGTGGCTGCTACATATAGGATTTGAGAGTCAGATAAAGCACAGATTAAAATCCTAACTAACTCCGGAGTTTATGAACTAAGTTGTTTGGGTATTGTATACCCAGGTTGGGCTTGACCTCAGTTTTCTCACCTGTGAAATGGGTATATTGTTAACTACTTAGCACTAAGAGGGGAGTGTAAGCACTTTTCTTATTTAACAGAGGAGGTATTCAGTAAACAGAAACTTTCATAATAATAATAACCAATTATGCTTTTTAATAACCTCAAAAAAATTTAGAGAACCCACAGCCCCCTCCTATAGTTTTAGAAATTCTGTAGCTTTTGATTACTTTACTAGTCTTCTGCTGGGTTTGGGAATTTTTATACCTGTTAACTTTAGTTTTAGGACTCCAGATTTTGAAATGTATATAGACCTTACGTAACAGGGATTGAGAACCAGGAGCCAGGACCCATGGGTTCTGCACATGAGGTTGGCTAATTCACTGTACCCATCATTCTTAGGTCTTAAATGGATCATTCTTAATGCCTAATAATGCTGCTGCTCAAGATATTGGAGTTATTTGCCAAATTGAATGAGTAAGAAAGCTTATTCACCTAGGAACCTCACTTCCAGACAAGAGAGACCCAGGGAATGCCTTTTGGAGGAGAATTGTGGTGTCTGAGCTGAAGGGAAGGCAGCAGATCAGAGAGCGTGGTGGAGGTCTGGAAGGCAGTGTGGGAGGTGAAGTCAGAACTCATAATAGACCAGGGGACAGTCCACCTGAAGTCTTGCTCCAAGAAAGCTGAGCTGGACAGCGGGAACAGGAGCATGAGCATAGGATCAATGGGAATCACTAGGACAAAGCTAAGCTCACTGAGATGTTAGAGTCGCTGTAAGGCACTTCTCTCTAGGAGGTTGGGCTTGGAGAGTTGAGGTGTGGGAGGTGTTGGGAGTGTCACACCGAGTTACACCTATACACACACACACACACACACACACACACGCACACACACACACATCCAACTGCACAATGTTTACCTACCATACAATTGGGGAATAGGGAACTCCTCAAAAAATATTATTTGATAGCCGAAGTTTGCTAGTTAATCCCCTAAAATGGTTCTCAACTCTGACAGTGCATGAGAACCATTTCAGTAGCTTTAGAGAAACACCAAAACTTGGGCCCAAACTCACAACAACTGAACAGAATTTGCTGAGATGGGTCTCAGATAGGGATGTTTTTGAAAACATTCTTCTTGGCAATTCTCCTCCACCACCAGGTTTGATAACTGCTGCCTCAATATATTTTAAATTTATTTTTAGTGAACAGATTGCTATTTACACTGAGCAGCTAAGACTACAACACTTTTATTGCTATTAAATGTTCTTCTCTCTCTGCTGTTGGAGTCGGCCATTCATCTCTGGGAGCTATTTGTCTTCCTACTTGGTCTCCTTTGGTGTCATCTGCAATTTCTAAGGATGTTTATAATATCAGGGGAAGCTGCTAACCAAAATTGTTAGAATTGTGGTTGACAATCATCCCATCCATTTGGCTAGTGGCTTTTTGGTCTTCCAAACTTCTAGTTTTGAGATCTCCAAGTATTAAAGTGTCTTTAGTTCTTAGTTTTGGGGAATTAGTTATGGTGAGAACCCAGAGCCCAGAAACCTGAATCATGGAGAAAAGGGCAGGTTGGCCAGTCCACTTGTACACACGGCAGCTCCCCCTTTCTCAAAGTGTAGAATTTGAGTGAGAGTTCCCTAGGGAGCTAAGTGTCAAAAAAGCAGAGCAGAGGTGTCAAAGAGCACTGGAGACCCACATTATGGTTCCATCTCCCTCATTAGCTATGTGACTAGGGCTGGCCATTCTGCTTCCCTGGACCAACTGTAAAATTCAGATGAATCAGTTTAAAAAATCGGGACAATTTTTGGAAATTTTCAAACAGAAAATCACATCAAAAAATGTAATAATTACATATGCATTTGCCACCCAATCTAATAAGTCCTATTATTTTTTTCCACATATGCTTCTTTCTTTCTTTATTTTTTTGCTGGGGTGGGGGTACCAGGGATTGAACTCAGGGCCACTCTACAACTGAGCCACATCCCCAGCCCTATTTTGTATTTTATTTAGAGGCAGGGTCTCACTGAGTTGATCAGTGCCTCATCATTGCTGAGGCTGGCTTTGAACTTGGGATCCTCCTGCCTCAGCTTCCCAAGCCGCTGGGATTACAAGCATTTGCCACCGTGCCCAGCTGCTGCTTTCTGTTTTGAAGATACTATTAAACCCTTTTCTTGAACTCCCTGCATAATCCCATTTTCCTCTCTTTTTCCCTAGAAATAATCTTTCTCCCACTGTGGAAGTTGATCATTCCCCTGTGTATTTATACTGCAACCAACCTGTCCACACACAACACACATAGCTCCGTTTTGCTGGTTTTTGCACTTCAAATGAATGGTCTGACTGTTCTTGTCCTTCTTCAACTTACTTTTTAAAAATTTGATATTATGCTTTTGATGTTACTCTGTGTTGATGCATTTGGCTCTGGTCTGTCTGTATAATGTCCCATTCAATGAATGCACCATTTGATTCAACCATTCTTTGTTGATGTTTCTCAGGACAGAGAAATGTCAAGGTTTCTTTGACATTTTTTGAATCTGGCATAAAAATGTGATTTTTTTCTGAAGAAGTGTTGGGATACTTTCAGCTTTCCCCAGTGTCTTCCATGGTCCACTTTTTTGAATTTTAACTTGAGAGCCAGATGGGAAATCAGCAGAAGTCTGATCTTTAAATGATGGGGGGTCATCCCTGTGTCTAGTGAGCACAAGGCAGACTGTCTTAGTCCATTTTCTATTGCTATAAAAGAATACCATGGATTGGTTAACTAATACATCAAAGGAATTTATTTCTCACAATCCTGGAGGTTGGGAAGTTCAGTGTCAAGGTGCTGGCATTGGGTGAGGGTCTTCTCGCTGCATTAGATTATGGCAGAGGGCATCACTTGGGGAGAGAGCTCTGCTTTATAACAAAGCCACTCCTTCAATAACTAACCCAATGCCACACTAACAGCATTAATCCATGCCTGAGGGTGGAGCCCTCATGAGCTAATCACTTTTTCAAGGCTCCGTCTCACAATACTGTTACAATGGCCATTAAATTTCAACAGGCGTTTTGGAAGGAACACAGCAGCCTGGGTCATGCAGTGGCTACGAGCACAGACCCTGGAATCAGACTGTTTTGCATTGTAACATTGCCATCTGTGTGTCCTGTGATCTTGAGCAAAGTGTGTGTCCTTTCATCTAGAAAGTAGGAAGACAACTTTACTTCATCTGTTTGCCATGAGGATTATTAAAGATAAGGCACATGGTGCTTAGCAGCTGGGCGCCTGTATTCTCAGTGACTCTGGAGGCTGAGGCAGGAAGATCACAAGTTTGAGGCCAGCCTCAGCAACTTAGTGAGGCCCTAAGCAACTTAGTGAGACCCTGTCTCAAAATAAAAAATAAAAACCACTGGGGATGTAGCTCAGTGGTTAAGCACCCCTGTGTTCAATCACCAGTACCAAAAAAAAAAAAAAAAAAAGAAACCAAAAAACAAAAAAACCCGCTTAGCAGAATGTAAGTGCTTGATAAAGTGATTGAACAAATAGTGTGTATATGTGCACATGTGTGTACACGATAGGGCGAGGGAGAGGACCAGAATTCTGCCATAAGCAGTGTATTTATTGTTTATTCTAGCATCACACAATGCCTGGCACTTAATAAACATTTGCTAAAAGGGGGAAAAAACTGAATAAGCGAGTCTATAACTGAGATTATTGGAAAACTGTATTTTCCAGTGGAATCAGGGGAAGCTGGTCTATGAAATGACCACAGAGAAGTTTCTCAGTGGTTCCTTTTAGTAGAGAGTGACTCAGAAAAGTTGAGAAGAAAATTTCCTGAAGACCAAATATTCTGTCAATCCAACCAGTCACTTCTTCCAATCTTCTAGAACAATCTTGCTGAAGTTTTAGACAAAAAAAAAAAAAAGTAAAATAAGAAAAAAAAAAAACAAAAACAGAAGCAACCTACAGTCCAGATATTATCTACAGTTTCCTATCTGTCCCCGTGGCCCCTCCCTGCCCTCCTGGCTCCCTCCTGGGTGACCAGTGTTCATCCTCTAGACAGCAAGTGAATGTCCACGTTTACAGGAGAGCAGCAGGCACTTCCTGGCTGGCTCCCTTCAGACAAGGAGCCTCTGTTCGCCTTGGGACTAGGGAGCAAACAGCCGCTGACAGTCCCAGCTGGTGAGTGAAAAGCCCCAGTGCCCAGAGACGGTTACGCTTTGCGTACATATTTTTGAGCAATGGATAGTTAGCAAACCCATCGGTTATGATATTGCCAGCCATTGAAAAAGCAACACCCAGCAATAGAGTTTACAAGTTAATGTTTAAGGAAACAAAGCTCGTCTATCTGGAGTTCCTCTTAAGTGGCAAAGTTTGCAAAGGTGTGTCCTTTCTAAATAAAGTGCTCTTACTGGTAGCTCATGCCCAATAGTGGTGGAGTATTGTTATGACTGTGTCTTACTTGGAGGTTATGTTTATGTCCAGCTTCAAGCCTTTAAAAAACCGTATATACATTTGAGACATTTTACTTGACTCCTATTAGAAAAAAAAAAAAAACAAGAAGAGGAAAATGAGTGTTGCCGCTGGACTTCAATGTTAGTGATGGAGTGTGGCTGGCTGGTGGTCACTGGTGTGCTCAAATGGATTCCAGTTCCCTGCTTTGAATCAGCTTTGGCCTGCCTTGGGGGTCAAAGTGGGGCCTTTTGTTAGGGACCATCTTGAGTGGTGGGAGGGGCAACTAGTATCATAGGATTGTAGGTTGCTATTGTCTCACATCTGAGTTTTCAGGGTACTTTTTTTAAAAAGGGAAACTACTGGAGAGGGAGAGGGAGAGGGAGAGGGAGAGGGAGAGGGAGAGGGAGAGGGAGAGGGAGAGGGAGAGGGAGGAGGGGGGAGAGAGAGAGAGAGAATATGCTCCCCAGAAGGGCGGTGCAGACATTTAGGCCGGGCTGTCCCTCACTAACCCCATCCCCCAGGCCACTAACCCATGCGTTCTCCCTGACCCAGAGACGGAATATAAATGAAATGCTTTGCTGTACAGGACACTAACTGGCAGTGGCCTGCTGGAGCTGAGGCCATTTTCTAAGCAGCTCACTAATCAGAAGTGACTGGGGCTCTGGAGAGAACACAGTCCAGCCCTGGTTCCACCCTCCATGCTAATGAAGAAGGCAGTGAGGTGGATAATTAAGGGCAGCGATGTGAATAATTCCAAACTGATCATTCGGAGGTAATGAAATGCACTAGGAGTTTTGGGGGCAGCAGACTTCCCTTACCAGACATGGCTGTTTTCTGATAAAATGAGCTGGTCTTTTCCAAGCACAGAGTCTGGGAGGAGCCGGCCTGGGAAGGCAGAGGTTGAAGGGAGGAGCTGACCTGGGATTACGAATTCATGCAGCCATGAAGAACAGTGTTTAGGAAGCTTGTGTAACCACACAGGGAGACACTCGTGATATGATCTTAAGGGGAAAAAAAAAAAAAATGAAGAAGCCTGCAAAGTGATACTGTGGCTCACTACAGCAATTTTGAAAACAAAACCAATAACATGCCAAGATTGTATGCATGGGGAAGAAAGACTAGAAGAAAATCTACGACCAAGAAGGTTAGCAGTAGCTATTTGGGTAGTGGGACTGTATAGAGGATTTATTTTTTCCTCTACCATAATTTTCCAAATTCTCTTATAGTAACTTGGATTGTTTTCATAATGGAAAAGGTGAACACATGGAAAATAATTTGGTGTGGCAAAATTCCTCCCCAGCACGGACATAAAGCTAACTCATGTGGATGGACACGGAGTCCAGCTAGGCTACATTTTACTGCATAATCTGCTCAAAACCCCACAGCCCTCTTCTGGATAGAAATGTTTCCTCCATGAAGTTCATACTGAAGGGGAATCTCCCTGTCTGTGCTTTTCTGAAAGCTTCAGAGATGTTTCCGGAGACAGCAGGTTTGAGGCTACGATGTTCTTCTGAGGGTATAATCAATTTCTACCTGTGTCAGTCTCTTTTCCATTACTGGTCACAAAATACTGTAACCAAACCAAACAAAAAAATGAATAAATAAATAAAGCTGAGTGCCTTTCTACAGAAAAGAGGGTTAGTTAGAGGTGGTTATAGAGATCCCAGGGTCTGCTGTCAGCTCAGCTCTGGTAAGGACATGATGGTGGATGGCATCACAATGGCAAGAGAGATGGAGAGACCACAGTGCCCCAGAGGGAACCAAAGAGTTACTAGAGACGAGCCAGAGGTTGCAGGAGAACCATGTTAATCCCTTCTGAGGCTAATGCTCCTAGTGACCTCAGGCCTTCCTGCTAGGAACTTCCTCTTTTTAATGTCCCACTACCTCAACTACCACATTGAGGACCCAGCCTCCAACACGTGAGCCTTGGGAGGCAACCCCATCTGAGCCATAGTACTGCCATATTTCGTAGTTTCTTGGAACCTCTCCTTAATCTTGTGTCCCTAGTCTTCCAGTTTTAGAACTAATTATGAACATGACCTATTAAAATTAAATGAGCTCCTGATTTCACTAAATCTTGGGACTAGTTAAGCTTTGGGTTTTATGGTCACTAGCTGAGAGAAGAGATTGGTTATTTCTCACTCTTTCTTATGAGACAAATGTAGGAGACTTGGTAATTATTTTGGGAAGACTTTTAATTTAATGAAGTTCATCTGCTACTCCATAATAAAATCCACATTTGGGGCTGGGCTGGGGCTCAGCGGTAGCGCACTTGCCTGGCATGTGTGAGGCACTGGGTTCGAGTCTCAGTCCCGCATATAAATAAATAAAATAAAGGTCTATACAAAAATAAATAAAATAAAATCCATATTTTCTTTTAGAATTTTGGGAATTTCTAAACAGAATCTGCTATGATCTGAATATTGTTACCTCCCCGAAATTCACATGCTGAAATGATAAACCTCAAGGTGATGGTATTAGGATGTGGGGCTTTGGGAAGGAGATTTTAGGTCATGAGATTGGACTTCACTGGAGCCTGAAGAGACCAGAGTTCTTCCCTTTCACTATAAGGACACATTGACAAGGTGCCAAATGGGCCCTCACCACATGTTGAATCTGCTGGCACCTGGATCTGGGACTTCCCAGACTCTAGATTGTGAAAATAAATTTCTGTTGTTTATAAATCACCCAGTTGATGGTATTTTGTGTAGCAGCCTGAGTTCTAAGGAACTCTTTTTTGTCTTTTGGTGGGAAGGATACTGGGAATTGAACTAGCCATATCCTCAGCACTTTTTTTTGGCATTTTATTCAGAGATGGAATCTCACTGAGTTCCTTAGGGCCTCACAGTTGCTGAGCCTGGCTTCGAATATATTTGCTCTTATGTGTAATCATATCATGGTCCTATATACCATAACCTAAAGGATGAGGGCAAGGATACTCATCTTAAGAAAATTGGATGAGACTGTGAAGTGATGAGTATCGTGTTTGGCAGGTGGTAAGTTCTGACTTAGATCTGTTAGGCAGGTGTATGCCAGTTACAAAGCTCACTTGGAAGAGCCAAGTGGGCTTATGACTTATGACCCCTTCTGAACACTGCCCTAGGTATAGGCAGCCATGTTTATACTCCAATGCCTTGTCACTTTGACAAATGATTGAGTTGGAGAAGGCATTGGGCCTGAGAATAGTCGTCCTATAGGCTGGTTAACAGCTTATGATATCATACCTACCTCTGCCCAATGAAATAATAGTATCCAGTTTTCTCAGTCAGGTCCTCTCACTGTGCACTGGAACTCATGACATGCTTAGAGATTCTATTAGCAAGAATAGCTCCATTTCCTCTCTGCCTCTCTCCCCTAGAAACAGACCCAATCTGCTAGCCAGAGTCCCCTAAGCCCATCAGAGACTTTCCCTTAGATTTTTAGAGTTGGGCAGAAGGCTCTGTGGAACTGGCCTTAACTGCACATACCTGCGGGGCCAGGCAGGCACACAAGTGAGACGTAGCCAGGTGTGGATACAGCGGGGCTGGAGAGGACCTGTGACCAAAGAGAAGGCACTTTTGCCAAAGGCAATCCAATGAAAAGAGAATTTATACCTGTCTCTAATACTTGGCTAATAAAATAAATGAGGTCTTAATATGTCTCCCACTAGGGATTGGCTGCCCCATTTAATATCAGCTGAGAAGTCTGGGCCTCCTTCTCTCACCCTATAAATGAACTTTCTTCAAAGACTGTGGCTATAGGCACTTTATGGATGAGTTACTCTGCATTTGGTGGCTGATTAAATGATATCAAAGATGGAAACCTTAAAGGAAAAGATGGATATATTTGACTGAATAAATAAAATTTCTGCAAATTAAAAAATAATTGTAAAATATAAACATAGCATATTAATATAATGTTGGTAAGTAATACAACAAATAAGTATAATTGTATATAAATAATAAAGAAAATGATAAACTAAAAAGTACTTGTGATAGATATTTTTGATGCTGCCAGCTATAATGATCATTAAGACTATGTGACTTCATTAAGGTAGTTACTTTATTCAGTTAGGTATTCCCAGCATACCTTGTCCACAAAATGGCAGGATATCACTTAAACTTCTGTTCCTCACTCCATCTGAGTAACCAAGCTCCAGATTAATCTAAGACTGCTGTGAGAATTAAATATTTTGTTTTGAACTTTTTTTTATTATTGGACCCTTAGTGTCAATGTCCAGGAAGATCTCTAAAGGGAGAAAGGAGAGTAAATCACAAAGGTGAACACAGCCATCATTCTTGATATTTTGTGTAATAAACCACCTGCAAACTTAATGACATGCTACCAAATCACTCTATCATGATTTTGTAGACTGATGTGACTGGGAGAGCCAGCATCATTCTCATGCTGCCCTCTTACCTGGTTACCTTTGTCTTCCTTACAGCATGGAACTTTTTTTTTTTTTTTTTTTTTTTTTTTTGCATAGGGGATGATTTCTTCCAGATGTAGTATTCTAAGAAGCCAAAGTGGAAATTGTCTGTCTTGTTGAAGGTGAAGCCCAATCCTGGTGTAGTACTGCTTCTGCCATTCTGTGTTGGTAGCAGTCCAGTCATAGGCTACTCCAGATTCCAAAGGAGAGGAAATTACCCTCTCATTGATAAGGAGAACGTCAGAGAGTGTTGCCATCTTTAATCCACTGCCACCATGAAGGTGATCTTGCAGGGGGAGGAAGGATCAAAGGTTAGCCCAAGGAGCTGTGTGGAAGGATGAATTCCCTTTCCACTGTGCTTAGCTCTGTGACTTATCATTTTGGCCTCAATGATTGGAGAGTGATGTGAGAAATTTGGAGATGTTTCAGAGAGAAGAGGATCCCACAAAGATGATTTAAATGTTGGGGAGTAGGATCTGTATAGAGGGATTCTGAGAAGTGGAATTGATTTGGCCCAAAGTGGGGAAGATTGAGGGATGGTTGGATCATTCACTTTTAAATACCTGATAGTTGGTATGAAATAGATGCATGACCACAGAAAGTTGAGCAGAAATGAATTGGTTGGGCTGGAAATACCAAAGAATTTCTTAATCAGGATAGAGGCATCTCTGAGACCTGAGAAAAATTCCTTTTTCCTGAAGCTGCCTGAAAGAGAACACATTTTATATATGTAAAAGACTTAGAATTAGAATTCATTTTACTGGATATAGAAAAGGACAATCAAATCAGATTTTATTTTAAGTAGCAGAATCATTTTCTCAAGCAAAATGTTCTATAAAGCAGATGAGAAGTGGTGTTGTTTGGGTTAAAACAAAGGCATGGCTGAAGCCACTCATGTTCTCTTCTTGTCCCTTGTCATCTTAAGCAGTCCCAAAGATCCCTGTGTGAGACACAGTGACCCTGCAGAGAGAGTTTGAAAATAATTAAAATTGATAAAGAGTTTCCTAAGTGTTCCGTAAAGAGGTGGTACTTGGAGGTTTGTTTTTTTTTTTCCCCCAACAGAAGTTAGGCTTTGAGGGCCTTGCTGAATTCTTTTAATGGTTTAAATTTACGAGATCATATTATTTTTGAACTCAGATTCTGTCTTTTTTGTGTATTGTCAATGCTTATAAATATACTTTCTATATGAATATTAGATACTAAGTGTACCTAAGTATAAGGAAAGCAATGGTTAAAATTTTTCATTTTAATCTTCTAGTGCAAATGAAATTAGCAGCTTTACTTTATTAGTGATGAATGATCAGTGAAATTAAGGGTTTCCTTTATTAACCCTTAAAGAAAATCTTTGTAAAAAAGAAAAATTTCACCAAAGCCATCACTCTTAGTTACTATCAGGTAGTTTCAAGAATAATCCATTCACTTTGTAGTATTCTTTGGAGTATTCTAACACCATTTTAATACACACATGCTATTACAAGTTTACATAAAAATATAGATACATAAAGATTTCACAGTTGATACAACTTCTAATTCAAGGTGGGTGTATTGAGTGACTGCTCCATCTATGACCTTTCCTATGAAGGTCATCTAATTGGTAGAAAATACACTGAAAAATGATACACAATGGCACCAAAAATCAGGTGCAATAATATTGGATTTAAAAATATCCAATTATGTTTTTTTTATCTCATAAAGAAAAATGACACAAAAATTGAAATTTTGGAATGGAAAAAGCTTACTAAGAAAATTCCAACAAAAATAGAGTATTCCAATGTTAATATTAGAAAAAATAGATCTCAAGGAGAAATATCTTTAAAGGATTAATGAAGACACTCCATACTAAAGTAGAAGTTCACTAAAAGCATTTACCATCATAGGTTTCATGCAGCTGGTATTAGTAGCTTTGACAAGCAGGTAGGTTTGAGGACTTAGCTTTTAGCATGATCTGTAGTTGCAAAACATAAAATAAAACAGAAAAGAACTAAAAGTCCATCAAATGGTGGTTGGTTAAATAGACAGAGTGTTAATACTTTGAAATACATTTTGACAAAGAATGAAGATAATCTTTCTAATACTATATCTAGCTCTCCAAATATATTGTTGACTGAAAGAGCAATTTTGTAGAAAGATGTGTTTTTAATAATATAAACCACTTGCATTAACACACATACAAAACAGTGCTATGTGTTTTATTTGTATACAGATGTTTTATATAAATAAATAAGAAGAAAATTTAAACATATATATAAAAGATGTTATTGTGGATACTTCTGTTGAGGGGGGGAAAGGTGGGTGTTGATGAGAGGTGCTTAATCAGAAAGAACTTTAACCGTTATCTGGTTATCTGACATGCTTCTGCTTTTAATCAGAACATTTTATTCTTTATTATTCATGCTATTGTTATATATTTTTTTTTGACCAGGATTGAACCCAGGGGTCCTTAGCCACTGAGCCATATCCCTAGACTTTTAAAGATCTTTTTTTTTTTTTTTTTTTTTTAACTTTGAGACAGGGTCTTGCTAAGTTGCTTGGGTCCTCGCTAACTTGTTGGGGCTGGCTTTGAACTTGAAATCCTCCTGCCTCAGCTTCTGGAGCTGCTGGGATTACCATGTTATTTTTTTTAAACACCATGATTTCAGGAAATGCTATACTGGTCAATGTGTTGATGTACTTAGCTGTAAGGAGTGAATCTGAATGCTAAGACTGGACCAGCAAAGGAGCTGTATCACCCTACATAACAAGATGTTGAGCGGGGGTTGAGGGCTCCCTAAGTGCAAAGTTCAATCATGTACCAACGGAGACTCATCTATTTCTTTGCTTGAGGAATCCTCGAAGTTCATTTAATCCTCAGGCTGAGAGCAAGATAGAGTCAGCAGTTACAAGCGAACATGGAGAGGAACATAATAGTTAGCAAATGTCTCTAGTACTTGCTGTTGTGCACCTGCAGTTTACATGCCTTAACTCATTTCCCCCTCAGAACTCATTTTACAGATGGAAAGACTGAGGCGTTGAAAGACTAAGTAACTTGCCAAAGCTTACATAATTAGTAAGTGGTAGATTCAAACCCAGGCCTTCTGTGGCATGGCAATATGTGCCCTTGATCTCTGCTTTACTTGTTTCCTCTCCTCCCCCCACTCCCCCCCCCCGTTTCCTGTCTTTTCCCATGACTCTCTCAAAAGAGTCAAGAAGAATTTCCAGAACATTCCTAACATCCTAACATTCTTTGCATCTCTTTGCATTGGCTCATGCTTCCTTCTGAACCAGATTACTGTTGGCCAAAACAGACCATCCCCAGAGCTGACATGGGGTCAGCTTCCCCAAGGGACATCAAGGTAGAGAACCACAGACATGTGGAACTAACCAGGTTCTCTTTGGAAGGAAAAAGGGGTGGGGGGGGGGAGAGTGTTGATTCCAAGGAGAGAACCTACTGTATCCAGTAAAGGTGATGACAATTGGTTCCTCGTGGTTCCATGACTCCTTCACTTGACTGCTTGTTATGTCAGGCACCCAAAAAGCAGTCAGATCTATGATTCAAATCTTGAGAAAAGTCTGGGCTGGAACTAGAGATCTGAGTATCACCAACACATAGATTGTGATTGAAGTCACAGACTGCAGAAAATTCCCATAGGAAAGAGTATAGAGACTTGAGGGAGGATGATCTACAAGAAGATTCTGTCTTTCACTTTTGAAGTACATTAAGTAAAACATTTTCCTATGATTAAAAAAACCTATAACTACATTTAATATACATAGATGTTATTAATAAATAGGCATGTGTATGTTTTTATAGTTTATCCTAAACGTCGCGAAGGCACTTGTTCTTTGCTAGTCCAAGATGTTAAAAGGTCTAATAATCAAACCTTTGAAAGAATAATGTAAAAGTGTCCCTGACTCAATGAAGTCATCTTGTGGATGGTCACAGAGTTGTGTCCTGTTTTGCATGGCCTATCCATTTGCTTTGTATGTGTCTCATTTTCAGCAAGCCAGGAGATGACTGTGTGTCAGAGGGCTGATCAACAGGCCCCATGTCTCCGAGGCTTACTCCAGTAGAGATTTCTCTCTTGTTCACACTGCAGCCCAACTTGGCAGGGGGCTGCTCCTTTCACTTAGCAGCTTCATCACACCCTTGAGCCCAGAAGTCCTCTCCCTGGTCCTCAGCCTTTGGGTAGCAGGTAAAGGAAAAAAGAAAGAACATAGTGAATTGCACGGGAGGTCTCTGGCCAGGTCTGGAGTCGGTGAACCTTGCTTCTGACCCACATGTAATTACAAGCCCATGCCACAGGGTCACAGCTAACTGTAAGGAAGTCTGAAAATACCTAGCTGTGTGTGCTGGAGGAGGAAGAAGATGGGTTGGTGGCACCTAGCTAGTGTCTGGGGCACCACGGTACAAGTGAAACATTTACATCATGTGAAGTTTAATGTTTCTATATGGTAGCGATCCCATAACTTGTTCCTATTTATAGGAAAGTTTGCTTAAGCTATGTTCTTCCTCACTCATTACAGCTTGGGAATTATTCTTATTTTATATTTCTACTTATTCAAAATCCCTTCATTTGTGCTTTTGTTTTTGGTGATTCTTCCAAGTTCTCTGCTTTCCATTTTTCAAACTTGTTCTACTTCAGTCAGAATTCATTTGATCTCTTCTCCAATGCTTCAGCGAAATTTTTTTTTCTGGGTTCTTACATGTGGGTTAGCTATTTTTACGCATCTCAAAACTTTTAAACTTTTCAATAAGTGGTCAAACATTCAAAGGTACATACCATTATTTGATTCATTAAATAAAACCTCAGAAATGTGCTCTGTGTTATATTAAGTTCAAAGCAGCCCATTTGTGTTTAACATTACGGATGGCAGAAATGATAAGCTTAATTTAAAAATATGAAGTAAAGAAATGACCAGAAACTCATAGAATTCTTGATAAACAGTCATTAGGTACCTGTCAACTGTCATTGTTAACGTTTAAAAATTAACCACTCTGGTTTTCATGTGATCCCAGCGTGATGAGGTAAAAACCACACCCGGCTGAGCCAGGGGGAAGCAAGCTCGGGCATTTCAGATACATTGATATTATTTTTTCCATTGTTATCATTACCATTAAGATCAACAAGGTGCTTAGGGACACATTAAGCCATAGCTGTTGCAATTAATTGTACCCTTATAACCTCAAGAGACAAGCCCCTGCAGTGGCCAGCTTAGTCCCAGGGAGTGACAAGTCCTAACAGGAGGTCTTGGCACAGTATTCTTTGGGTCCCTCCCCGAAGACAATCAGTAGCTTGACTAGGTGGGGCTGGGGCCAAGCCTGGCCTGAGGCTGGGCTGGGCTGGGCTGGGCTGGGCTGGGCTGGGCTGGGGCTGGGCTGGGGCTGGTGGCAATCTCTTCAATGCATGACTTTTCATTGGCTGGACTGCACCCCACTCGATTACTCTCTCGCTGGGTGACTCCACTTTATGCAAAGTGAAGCAGCCTAGAAACCACAAACAGAATACCTGACAATTTGCTGCCATTTTATAAGAGTGGCTCTTGGGGCCATCAGCTGGCCTTTTGTAGGAAGAGGTCTATGTACTCCCCATCACAGCCAGCACGGAGTGGTGGCCACAGCCCTTCTGCAGTAGACCCAAGACTGTGATATTTGTCTTTGCTGAAATTCATGAACCTTGCCTGCCTGAAACTTGATCAATGTGACGTACTCATCATGTCACACAAATGGTGCATAATATCAGTTTTTTTTAAAAAATTTGTATAAGTGACCTGTTTTACAGCTTGATTGGAAACCAGAATTAAACTCTTGAAGGTTGTATGAAAAGAAGTCTAGGCAGAATTAAATCTCATCTGACCTTGACTATCTGCTGAATCTAAGCACATGTTCCTCACATTGTTCTTGCCTCAGTGGGATAATTAATTGGTGATTCCACTACTTGTTTGTGGAAAAACAAGGTTTGGGGTGGTCCCATGCCAAACAAATGCCCAAGATAAAAATAAAAGTTCATTTCTTTATAACCTGCCTCCTGGTAAATGTAAAGCTTGTTCTAATGTAGCCAAGGACCTGGGGCAAAGTATGAAATCAGGGGAAAGAGAGAGAGATTTTTAACGAACAATTTAGCAATGTGTGCCAAGCTGTGGGGAAGCAGGGGAGGGCCAGGTGGGTACCTGCCTGAGCTGGGAGGTTGGTCTTCAGCAGGATTCCTCTGTACTGTTTCTTTCTGGATGAAATCTGTGGGCTCCGACTCTTCATTGTAGAAAATAGTCCTTCAGCTCGCATTAAACATGTCACTGTTAAAAAATGAGCAAAAGTAGAAATCCCTCTGAGTGGAAAAAGGAGAGAGAGGAGTAGGAAAATTTTGGTTGGTCTCATGGAACGTCAGCCACTCCTAAGGTTCTGCATGCCAATGTCAAGAAGGATCTGTGAGCAAGACGCTGGACGTCAGGCAGGAACAGCCAGGGGTCACATGTCTGTCTCTGGAGCTACATAATACTACACAGGACTCCACTTGGCAGAACAACATGCAGAGAAGGAGATGAGCAAAAGGTTAAGAGATGGCAGGATGTTGAGTAGTGGGTTAAGTTATGGTTGCCTGGAGTATCCTTTTTTTTTTTTTTAATAGGAATACACACACACACACACATACACACACACACGCTCAAAAACAACAATGAAAACTTTAGAAAACAATCTGAGATCAACAGGGGGAAATCATCCTCGAGAAACCTTGACTTTCCGAAGCCAAGAGGCCAATGAAAGATGGGTTCTTCCTAACATAGGAACAGAATTTTCATCCAGCAGAGAAGTGCTGTAGTAAGAGGAACAAAAATAACCTTCTGGTTTAGCTCTGGTCAGATTAAATACACAGGCTTGGGAGCCAGACTAACACTCAGGAGCTCATGAATCTCTGGGCCTCGGTTTCCTCATTGGTAAAATGGGGGATAGTAATAGTACCTAGTTCATAAAGTTATCATGAGGATTAAATGAGTACTTTTTGCAAATCCTCATAGTAGTCTGACACATGGTAAGTGGTAAATAAATCTTACTTATTGCAATAATAATACTATTATTATCGCCATCATCATTATCACCAGAATAGCCATAATCTGTTATGGACATTGCTTATGGACGTTGCTGACTCTTTAATATCGAATTTGGGGAAATGGGCATAGCAATATTTACCTCAAAGGGTTGTTTACGGGATTAGAGCTAATGCGTGCCAAACGCCAAGAACGGTCTCCATGTTTCTTGAGAAATGTTAGTATTATTTCTAGTTTTAAAGAATGTATTTTGGGCCAACATTTTTTGAGCACTTCCTGTGATGGGTACTGTGTTCATCTCTTTGTGGCCCTGTGCATGTTCCAGGTGAGCTTAGAGCAACAGAAAATGAGGTTTATAACAAATGTGTAAAAAGTATGTGCCATATTTGTGCAATAAATGTTATCAAAAATATGGGTTAAGAAAACAACAGCCAACCAGTGGGACTCCTCTGGGTTGGGCTGCAGATGACAGAAGCCAATGGAGACGTGACTCCTAATGTGGGACGAGCCCGGGTGTCTCCGTGTGTATTATTTTCTCCCCCTGGCCCAGATGGCCTCTACTGCTTTCACATTCACTGGATCCTAACTTCCACTCTGTCTCAGAGAACTGTCTGGTCTCATCTGGGAGACGCATTAGTTCTCGTGGGGCCAGCTGCCCCCAGAAAGTGGGAGTGTAGCTAGGACAACTAGCAACAGGGCTGACATCCCCCCCCCACCCCCAGGGTTGGACTCTGGTTGGGCTGCTCAGGGAAATCCTGTTTTCTTTTGGGGGTAGTGGGGTGGAGTTGGAGTGGGGGGCCTCATGAATCAGAATTTGGCTTGGCAGGCTCTGAGTCACTTATCTTCTGAAGATAGTGCCCCGGGGTGCCCGGGCTACATCACCAAGATTTCCAGCTGTCAGCATCAGGGTGTTAACTGGCTGTTTTTCCTTTAACACCCATTAATGTTCACCTGGATGTTTTAATTTGGGTATCTTTGAAACCTGGACTGTCTTAGCGTTGTCAAGGTACTACTTAGCATTTAGGTGCTATAGGACGTTGGCTCTATTTATGTCTTAAAAACTTTATAGGGCCTTTGAAAGCGTTCTCACCAAAATCACTGGAGATTGTATCAGCACCCAGTATGTCATCCACATGAGTGTCCTTGGAGTCTCACCATGAATAATGTGACTAACAAGCATAATGTGAGGCCACCCAGCACATCTGGAGCCACATCAGCCTGACTCTTCAGGTAACTTCCTGGAATGGAGCCCAGTAAACACCCTTCACAGAGGCTTCTGTCTTGCTGGACAATTTTTCCTGCCAACAGGGTTGAGCCTGAGAACATCTAAGATCTGCAGCCCTACTGTGGGCCAGGGTACAAGGATGATTAATTTTTAAATTAATAGACTTTACTTATTTTTAAAAAGTTATCATTATTATCGTTATTATTTTGGTACTGGAGATTAAACCCAGGGGCTCTTAACCAATGAGCCACATCCCCAGCCCTTTACAGGGTCTCACTGAGTAGCTTAGTGCCTCACCATTGCTGAAGCTGGCTTTGAACTCAAGATCTTTCTGCCTCAGCCTCCCTCCCTAGCCTCTGGGATTTTAGGTGTGCACCACTGCACCCGGCTTAAAAGTTTTTTTTAATTGACACATAATAATTTACATATTTGAAGTACAGTACATGTGTCCAATGTGTAATGATCACAGCAGGGTGATTGGCATTTCCATCTCCTTCAATAGTCATTATTTCTTTGTGTTTGGAGACTAATAAGAACCCTGGTATAGTTTTCTAACTCTTTATAAAATATATAGAGGGGGTTGGATAACAGGTTCCACAATGCAGCTAGATGGGGCGACATTCTAATGTTCTGTAGCATTGTAGGGTGACTGTAGTTTAATAAGCTTTATTTTAAAAATGCTTTTATTTGTTCTTTTAAGATATACCTGACAGTAGAATGTATTTCAATGAATTGTACATCCATGGAGTCCCATTCCTGTGGTTGAACACGATGTGGAGTTTCACTGGCCTTGTATTCATATATGAACATGGGAAAGTTATGTCCAATCCATTTTGCTGTCTTTCCTCTTTCCATCTGCTCTCCCTTCCCTTCATTCCCCTTTGTCTAATCCAATGAACTTCTACTCCCACCCCCACCCCCTTATTGTATGTTAGCATCTACATATATGAGAGAACATTTGGCCCTTGGTTTTGGGGGATTAATAAGCTTTATTTTTTAGAGCTGTTTTAGGTTCACAGCAAAACTGAAGACAAAGTTCCTTGTAGCCTCTGTCTCCGCTGATTCCAGGTTTGTTCCACTCCATGGCCTAGACTGGCACACCTTCCCCCAGAGCCCATGGTTTTCGTGAGGGTTCACACTGGGTGCTGGGTGTTGACTAATGTGTAACAATGTGTGTCCACCCTTCTAGAACCAGGCAGAATGGCTCCACTGCCTTGATGTCTTCTGTTCCCTCCTTTCCCTTCCCACCACCTGAAGTTGAAGGATTTTAAAATCTTCTAATACAAAGATTTTTATTTTGTAATAATCAGTTGCTCCCTGGGGAAAATAATTCCAGTGTCCTTCCAGCTGTTCTATCCGTCTCCCTCCAGCCACAGCGAGGCTGGTGGAGGTGGTATGAGAGGAAGGAAAAATACCTGCCATTGCCTCTTTCTCTATTTCCTGGTCTCCCCCTGCTTTTATTTTTTATTTCCATTTTTATTATTATTATTATTTTTTGGTACCAGAGATTGAACCCAGAGGAACTTAACCACTGAGCCACATCCCCCAGCCCATTATTTTTTTATTTTGAGATAGGACCTTACTAAGTTGCTGAGGATAGCCTCAAACTTGTGATCCTCTTGCCTCAGCCACCAGAGTCACAGGGATTATAGGCATGTACCACCATGGCTGGTCTCCCTCTGATGTCCCAGTCTTTTTGACCCAAGAGAAGGCAAAAGAGGCTTTTCTGGTTACAGACAATACTGAGTTCCCATTAGTTGTATTTGCTTGTGGCCTGGGTCAATGTGGGATATTCGTATTGCCTTAATCAATACTGGTGGCAGAGTAATACTGTGCACATTTTACACAGTTAATATAAATCTTAATTGTTCCAAGTAAATAGTTGACAATGTCTAGTTTAATAGATTAAGTGGATGAAATGGCCAACTGATCATCTCTCCAGACAGTTAGAAAATAAAATAAAATAAATAAAAATAAAATCCATTTGTTTTATTTATGCAAAAAGCTTTGAGCACACAAAGAAGGGACACTTTGGAGGGCACCTTGGCTCTGAGTTCTTCTGTAGAGTCTGGAGGATGGTTAATGGCAAAGAGAGATTTTTACACCAAAGCCTGAGGAAAGCACCAGGTTTGCCCCAAGGTATGTCCTCCTCTGCCAACTCAGGACCTGGGAAGGGTGTGGCCCCATCATATGGGCCATGCTTTAGGACAGACTGCAGGCCCAACAGGCAACTGGGCCAGAACCTCCCTGTGAGGGAGAACTGGTCAGGGAAGGTTGCAGAAGGCCTGCAGAGACGTGCTGGAGAGCAGGCATCTCACACTGTCAGGGTGGAGACCCGTAAGGGTCTCAGGAAACAGAGCAGGACCTGGGTGGGGTCAAACCCCAAAGGAAGATATATAGAGCCTGAAGCTAATCTTTTAGCATCCATGAGGCAGTCTGTATGTGCCAGGCACAGTTCTCTGAGCACGTGACACTTGGCACTACCTGATTCTCAAACTCGAGCATGCAGCACAATCATGGCTTGTTAAAATACAGGTGGCCAGGCCCCACCCCTGGAGTTTGTGCGTCAGTAGTGTGCTCTCTCTCTCGCTCGCTCTCTCTCTCTCTCTCTCTCTCTCTCTCTCTCTGTCTTCTAGAGCTCAGCCATCATCTCATGTCTGTTTGGGTCCTTCCCTCTCCAGGACATCTTCCCTGCCTCAGTTGTTTCTCCTCTGAACTTTTCCAGCTCAAACTGAGTTCAGGGCAGGGACTTGAATACTTGTTCTGCTACTTGCCAGATCTGTGACTTTGAACAAGTTCTTTTGTTGCTCTGTGCCTCCAATTTTCTCACATGAAAAAATGGGAATTATAACATAGTACATACTTCATAGAATTGTGATCACACACACACACACACACACACATATTTCCAGAACAATGTAAGGAATGTTACCTATATGGATATAGGTACATATATTTGACATCAATATATGTATAATATATGAGCTCATCATTTTTAAACCAGTATAAGAAATTATATTTTATTTTTCAGTTGTGATAAACCCTTCCTTTTTTGTTCATGAAAATTATTACTATAATTCTTAATGCATACTGAAGTGTCTCCTTTGTTAAATCCTGTGGTGACAGGATCTGAGAAGGACACCCATTGGGAATTCGTGACAACAGATGTTCAAAAAGAATGCTAGAGAATTGGGTGGGGTTGCTAACCCAAGGCAAGACGTTCTTGGCCTTTTAGTTGGTTGAAGGGATGTCAATCATATCTGCTTTGCAAACGGGCTGTTCGTTAGAAGTTTCCCCCCAGAAAAGACAGAGGAAGTGCAGGGGAGGAGACCTTGAAGATGAAAGGATAGCAAGTCCTCCGGTAGGCAGAGAGGATGGCGTATTGCAATCAGGTTCTGCCACTTAGATGGCAGCCCATACAAGCCTCTGCAGCCACACGGATGACCAAACCAAGATCCCAGATTGTAGGAGCCCTTGAGCCCAAGGGTTCAAGGCCACTGTGAGCAACATAGCAAGACTCCAAAATGAAACAAAAGAATAGTGCAGGAAGAAGGTGCCTCCCTCTGAAGAACAGACACTGGATAAATCATCATCGCTGGCCCGGACATTTGCTCTGGACAATCTAATACTTCAGAGGAAAACAAGTCTGGGCCCCAGGTCAATTTTGTCATAGAGTGTTACTGCGTGATCACTGAAGACTGGCATAAAGTCCAACAGAAAAGACTTCTTGTGGACAAAATAGGGTAGGTTTCTTAACCCAAGGATCAAGGAGCAGGGCAGGAAGAGAGACTGCAAGCAGGACCAGCTGCATAATTTTCAGAAACGGGGTAGAATGAAAATACAAAGCTCCCTGTTCAAAGAGCAGGTATTAAATATTAAAGGTATCAAAATGCAAAATGTTTTCCTTCTAGAGTGTCTTGTATCCAGGTTGTCATGTTTGGTTTTGATTTGCTATTTAATATCATGCTGGAGCTCAAACACTTTTAATGGGGCAGGTACTGACTCTCCCATTCACTTGCCCTTTGACTGCAGGTCCTCCACCTCAGTGCCCCCCCACAACACACCATCCCCTGCCAAGGCTGGGCAGGTTGAGGCAGGCATCTCCACTTCCCACTGCCTCCCATCCTCACACAGAGTGCACAGACAACCCCCAGGGATATTATAACCTCCACCACGGATAGACAGGTGCGTGGAGCAGGGCTGGGTGAGAGGCTTGTCCTGCCGTGTCGCCTGCCCAGTATAGCTACTGTGCTGCTGTCAGTCTGGGGTGATGCCCAGCCTCAAGACCCGGGAGGGTGTACATCCCTGACCTCCAATCCTTTCTGTATCTACACCAAGACCCCCTGGGGAGAGGACAACAGTGGTCTCTGAGTGTGATGACACCCAGATGGGCTCAGGGTGTCCAGGAAGGAAAACAGTTGGCTGGAAACCTACCCTGGGAGGTAACCCAGCATCAGGGGGCAGGACAGCATCCAAGCAGAGGCTCTGAGGCCTGCTTCCTGTGCCTTCTTCATTGTCCCATCAGACTTCATGCCCCAAATATAAATTCGAAGATAAAATTATTAAAAATTTCAACACATCAACTACAGAGCACTGACCCCCAAGTTCAAGATGTTCTGGCCAGACACCGTGGAACTGGCTCCGGCTACCAATGAGAGAACCTGTCATAACTCAGCACCAAAGAGGACAGAGGTCAAGAGGAGGACCAGGGACTAGGTTTTCACCAGGCTGAGAAAACTTGTTAACCCAAATCTACTTTGGAGAAAAAACCCTGAATATTTTATTTCAGCATGCGTCCCAGATAGGCAGGGTAAAGACACAGAATTTAGCAGTTAACCTCATAAGCTGGGAATCAATCTCAGTTCAGGTATGTGTGCCTTAGCAGAATACTCAGAAAGCTAATCCACTTTCAGTTTTCTGGGGACCTATTCTTGCGTTTCCTTTCTTAGCTTCATGAGTAAACGTTTCTTCAGAGGACCACCAGTCTTGATTGGACTGAACGAGGAGGACACGAAAGTCTTCCACGCTTACTTGGAGAGATGTGGCTTCAGTGTCTCCCTGGAGGCCACGTGCAGAGGAGGGCTGGGACTGGGTCATTCCTAGCACAGGGGAGATCAGGGTGGCTGCTGGGACAGTGTGGAAATCAGAGGCTGTGTGTGACTTCCTCAGGCCTTGGCTACTTGCTCCTACTGGCATATAATATCCACGAGGGGCAACCATCACGAAATCAGAATGATTTCCAACATTCCCACACAGGTTACACATGGGCAAGCACTTTCCTTCTCAGAAGTCACTTTTAGGGCCGCATATAAACTCTGATGACCCCGAAGGCCCACCGTGTGGTAGAGAAGCAGCATGTGGGCTTCTCAAGGTCAGATCTGGGATAGAATTGTGGTTTTGCTGCCTTTATAACCCCTCCCTCCCTCACTTCCTGTCTCTCCTTTGCTCCTTGGTATGGTTCAGATCTGAGGTGTCCCCCAAAAGCAGCTGTGTTGATACAGGAATATCAGGTGTGAACCGATTGGGTGGTGAAAGCCGAAACCTCATCAGCCCACCTAGTCTGAATGGATTAACTGGGTGGTGACTGTAGGCAGGTGGGGCCTGGCTGGAGCAGGGAGATCACTGGGGCCCTGAAAGCGTTCATCTTCCCCTTGTTCCCTTGCTTCCTGGCAGCCACGGCCTGAGCAGCTTCCCCCCACTCCATGCCCTTCCACGATGATGTTCTGCCTCCCCCTGCGTCCACCACCATGGAGTTGGCTGACCACGGACTAAATCTCTGAAACCTCATGATTTTTGATCAAATCTTAGTGATGAGGATGATGTCCATGATGATAATGTTGGTGTGACAGGACAGACTAGGATTGGATATAAGAGGTGCACACAGTCAAGAGAACACTTTCTGGAAAATTGGGATCAAACCTCAACCCCTCTCCAAGTTGTTCTTGTGGGGTATTCTGATCCCAGCCACAAAAAGTTGACTAACAGGTCCCCTCTCTTTCTCCCTCTCCCCCTCTTCTCTCACTGGGTCAGTCCATTTGAATATTTATTGTGTTCCTGCATCCCACTAGTCTGAGCTAGGTCCTGGGGAAACAGTGGCTAAGAAGATAGACCCACAGTCCTTGATTGATGGTGCCTGCAGCAGGGAAGGCATTGAACAAGCTATTCCAAGGGGATGTGCATAATGACAGGAAACCAACAGGTGCCATGGGAAAATGTAGCAAGGGCTTCAACCAGAATGAGGACTCAGCCCAGGTTCTCATGACTTCATTGTCTTCTACTCCCAACTGTGAGAACATGATTCTGTGTATAAAGTGTCTAGCACCATGCTTGGTCCATCTTGACACTGTGACTACTCAAACCAGCTTTGGCATGGTCCTTAGGAAACCGCCATCAAAGTCGATTCAAGCCGCATCAATGGCCCCCTCTTTTATCTCTTACACTGCCTCTGCTTGTACTAATTAACTTTTGAACAGATTCATCTTGCTTTACCTAGGATTCCAGGGAAGGCAAGGATAAGTAGTAACTCTCTTTGAATCTCCAGAGGGCCTGCATTGGCACCTAGCACATAGTAGCTGTTCAATAAATGTTACTAGATTAAGATTAGTTGAATAATGGAAATGAAACAGAGTCTCAGAGAAAGGGCACAAAACATCTCAGAGAAAGAAAACGTTTTATTGGAAGATGTTAGAATTTATTCTGATATTATTTATAAAGATGATAAAACCTCTTGAGTGAATAAAAACCCAATACACATCACATTCTTTGTCTCATCATTGCCTCTGATAGCAGGCAGAAAAGATTAAGAAAAGTTTTACTCCAAGGAATCCTTCTTAATTAAGTGGTGAGGCATTAATTAAAAATCTAATTAATTAAAATAAGCTATTGCTGTTGTACTTCACCAGTAGATACAGGGGTTCTGAGAACATAAGCCATAGGAACTCTTAGTTGCATATAAAAATTTTTCTGAATCTTTCAAGTAGATGGTGAAGCTTTGAGTAGAAATCTTCCTGGCTAGCTGGTGTGGGATTTCTCTTAGGTTCTTACAGAGAGATGGACTTAACCTGGAGCTAATGAGGCTTAGGCTTTGGTCCCCTGGCTGTATATAGGCCCTTCTAAAGCCACAGTAAGGGACTTCAAGTTATGTTTGCATCTATGACATATTTAATATGTAAGATAATTTAACCATGTATACCATGTATATAGATATATAAATTTGTAATGGTAAGATAATTTTATACTCTCTTCCTTTCAAAGTTTACTTTAAGCTTCAAGCCAACAAAGCTTGAATTCTCCCTGCTAACATGTCTTCTAGGAAAGATCTGGGGTGGAGCCCAGGGATAGTGACATTAGTAATGAAGATGATGTCAATAATGATAACGTTGGTGTAACAGGACAGACTGGGATTGGATATAAGAGGAGCTCACAGTCAAGAGAACTTTCTGGAAAATTGAGATCAAATAAACAGAAAAGACCTGATAAGAACAGGAATCAGAATACAGAACACATACCAACCCCAGGGGCAGAGTTTCTGCCCATCCCTGCTCCCAGGTTTTGGGAGTTCTCAAGTTATTCTCAAACCGCAAGTAAATTGTCTGCATATATGCAGCTCCCACCCCGCAAAGAGAAACTCTACTCACAAAATTGGGAAACTCTGACATAGGCATGATAGAGAATGGATTGTCCACGATTATACTATTCTAGGAGTAGAATATGTAACAGTAGGAGAAAGTGCAATTTATAAGCCAAAATTATATGGCATCATCTTGGATCTCCCTTCAATGTCTTCTGGTTTGAGCCTGTCACCAGGCAGGCACAGAAGGACAGGCTTGATAAGGATGGTGGTATGGGACCAACCTGGGGATCAGGAGAAAGGAATCTTAAGGCAGTATGTTAGACTCCCTCCAATGGAGGGTCCACGGACTCACCTATGGCCCAAGTCAGCTTACCAGAGAATGGTGGAAGGACAGAGAGAAAGTGAGTCTTTCATTGGGGTATGAGGTCATTGAGGATCTCCTGCATACCTTGACTTTTTCCTGTACATAAAGACCAGAACCAGAGACTGAGAGTCTAGAGGAGCAGGAAACTGTCTTTTAAAAGAAAATAGCATTGGTGGCAACAAGAAAGTGCCTACTGCCTGGAGATTCATTTTAACTATGGGTTGAATATAGTACCTCTGGAGCCTGAGGAGGAAAGAACTCTGCTCTTCAGTAGCCCGGAGGGGCGAGGTTCCTTATCAGTGCTCTCGGGAAACAGGAGCTGAACTGATCTTAGACAGAGGGTGACGTTAGGAGCACTCCAGGAACCTCGAGGAATCACAAGATCAAGGCCAGACTGAAAGGTGGGCTGGGGAGAGGGACCCCTGGATTCCAAGGAAGGAGCCAGGGAGTTCCGCCTTCACGGGGTCAGGGAGTGGCCCTGGATCAGAACCACATGCCTGTGATTTGCTCTGGCAGGCCCTCTTGAGCCAGGTGCAACCACTTCCCTGCTACACCTGCAAGGCCAGGCTGGCGGAGCCCAGGGTCCTCTGCCTCTGCAGCTGGAAACAAGCAAGGTGCTTGGGCCTAGGGCAAGCATCTGGCTCAGAGTCAAGTTCTTGCTATGCTTCCTTTGTCTGTGCCCCGCCAGCATGGCCAGCACTTTGACCCCAAGCTGCTTGGTCTCCTGACCCCAGTGATGTGTCCTGGCCTTTCCCAGCCTAGCACCAATATCAAGAAACATGGTCAGCCCCAAAATGCCTTGCACAGGACAAAGGCTGGGGAGTTCTGGAGAGAAAGAATTGAGGAAGAGCTACTTCCCAGGCAACGCTTGAAAGAGAAACTGACCCTTCCTTTATTCCCCAGTATTTGTCAATGATCTGTTAATTCAAAAGCCAGAAACCAAAGAGGTGGCGGAGCTTATCAGCAGTGTGGTTTTTATTGTTTTGTTTTGTTTTAATCACACCTAGCCCCTGAGCAAAGAAAGAATGAGGGACGGTCAGGTGAGTTGGACAGAACAGTTCCATAATATTCTGAGAGCACCTATTGCCAAAGCCCCATTACCCATGGTGTGTGTTTCTGAAAATAGAGTTCTACTTAAAAAAAGAAGGCTCTCCTTTTCTCAAGCACAGGGAATATGAGCTAAATCCAGGCAAGGGTGAACCACTTCAGGAGATTATATCAAGCTTGGGTTTAACTTTTACACAGGTTGCTAGAGGGCATGTCTTAACTGACACGCTGTGAACTTACTTTGGGTGTGGAAGAGCTGCCGCCTGCTTTATAATCTACACAGGTGTGCAGAGGACTTCAAAGCTAGTTCTAGAAGGAGGTAGCTGAGAATTACCTCTGGTGGGGGGAAAAAAAAAGAAATCCCACAGAACAGATGTGGAGAGAGAGAGAGATCTTCTCAAACATTGCCTTTACAGTAACTTGGAATTCTATCATCTTTCTCTTGAGCTGTCTTTTTGCTCAGGAATGGGGTCTATCCCATTCCATAGTATGACTTCAGATTTGAAAACCTCTATTCTTTCCTGAAAGCAATTCTAGTAGAGTGTTTACCCAGAAAAATTTAGCAGGATATTAGCCTATTGAGTAGAACCCACCATGGCTCTGTCTTCCAACCCAGGACGACAGATACTCCCACGCAGAGATTCTTCGAATGTACCAAACTTGAGCTCCAGTCTCATGGTGGGGAATGTGGTCACAATACATTTGCTTCTCTTCTGTAAAAGTAATTGAATAAGTGAGTATGGTGCCCCTTTTTTATGAAATTATGATGTTGCCTAATTTACTATGTTCAGCAGGGTCTACACATGGAGTTGTATTTTTTTAACAATGTTATTGGGGTTGATTGTTGTTACCAAAAGGAAAAAAAAAATCTTTCCAAAGTGTCAATATTTGAGTTTTATTAAAAGCTGAGGGGGATTTATGCCTTTACTTACGGCATCTTTTCCTTCTTGGTATTTTCAATGATTTGTGGCCAATGAATCATAAGAAAGAAACCTTAAAACCCCAAGAAACCACCAGAAACCAGGCAAGGCACTTAGCATATTTCACAGTAATTATTCCCACCCCACTCCAACTCTAAAATATTTATTTTCCCCAATTTGTTTGCCTTTTTCATTTATTGACATTTTGGGAACTTCCAGATTAAATTCCCTGTTCTTCCGAGGGTAGGATAACTGAAATTGAGTATGGGAAGTCCTGTCTGATTCAGCCAATTTCTCTCTTCCTCAGAAAACAGGAAAATCATTTTTCTCATAGAGTTTTTTCGCCTCTTAGGATAGGCTATTTCCACTAGATTGATTCAGAACTGTAATACATAGTACTTAAAAAGTTAAAACTTCTACTTCGGCTCTGGTTAAAGCATCTATCTAGTGTCATCACTTATTTTCTAGGCAACAATGACAGCACTTCAATTTGTTTACATTTGTCCTGTTACCTCCCAACTGAGCTTCTTGTGCCCTATGTATTATTTCCCCATTTCATCTTAGCTTCATTCTTGCTACTGGTTCTTAATTTCTTTCAATCTGGGGGACTTTCCTTAGTTTTGCAGAATTTCTCTTGGCACAGACTCTTAGTCATCCTGTGTCCCTTTTTCCCTTGCTTCTACTAACTAAATCTACTTCTAGTTTTTTTTTTTTTTCCAACTGGGGGTTGAACTCAGGGGCACTCAACCACTAAACCACATCCCCAGCTCTATTTTGTATTTTATTAAGAGACAGGGTCTCACTGAGTTGCTTAGTGCCTCACTATTGCTGAGGCTGGTTTTGAACTCACCGTCCTCCTGCCTCAGCCTCCAGAGCCACTGGGATTACAAGTGTGCCACTACCACGTCCCACCCACCTCTGGTTTTAGTGAAGTATTTTGTTTTACTCTATTGCCTTGCCCCCAAATAGAATTTACATTCTGCAGTCTCCTTGAAGCTGGTTGTTACCATGTGATGAAGCCCTTAAAACAGACCGTGAACAGAAGTGAGGACTGATGAGCACAGCCAGTGTTCACTTCCATGGAAGAGCATCATTCACCTCCATTCTTTTCCTTCTTCCTCTTTTGGGCTGGCCAGAACCTGTTTGTGGCATTGGTGAGACAGCTGTAACCATACACCCTAAGGGGACAGAAAAGCTTCAAAGTAAAATAAACTTTAGAGTCTGAATAATCCAAATAAATTTCCTGGACCACCTACCTATCTCTGGACTGTTACCCGAGAAAAGAAATACACTTCTCTCTTATTTGAAAAATTGTACTTTTTAGTCTTTTTGTTACAGCAGCAAAACTGACACTGTACTCTGACAAATACATTTCTGAAAAAAAAAAAAAGAGAGAGAGAGAGAGAGAAGATACTGCTCTACGCTGGTCAGATCTTACTTGGAATGTGTCTTACTATCTGTAAATCACATTTTAGGAGGCATAAAAAGAAAGCAGGGGTTTTCAGAGGAGAACAATAGGCATGGTGAGAAATTTGAAGTTGAAGATACTCGAAGAGCAGATTTGAGTAGGTGTGCGATTTTAAAATGTCTGCAGAATTGGCACATGGAAGAGTGACTTGCCTTGTTTGGAGTGGTTTCAGTGGATAGAAGTAGGATCCAATGGGAAAACAAATGTTGCTTAAGCCAAGGAACATTCCTGACCCTGAGGTCTGCATGAACATTGAAAGGATATCTGGAAGCCTTGAGGTCCTGGCCATGGAGAGGCCTCTACAGAACCTGGGTAGCCATTTGGATTTCATAATGGCTGTGTGCCATGCGTGCGCATTACATAAAAACTGTCTCTAATTCTTAGGACAATATTAAAAATTACAAATTGTATCTGTTTGGTAGAAAGCGAATTTAAATTTTGAAAGAAATTAAAACTTGTCCAAGTTAGGGGCGGAGTTCCTGTTCTTTCTCCTGACTACCATTAAAATTAATTCACAAAATGGCTGAAAAATCCCTCCAAATTTGAATCCTGCAAGTCCCTGTGGAAAACCGTCTTTTCCATCTTGGCAAGAGATCTTGCCTGAAGGTTGGTGCCCCTCATCTCCAGAATTTCAGCCTGATAGCCAGCTGACTTTAGGCTTTCCTTTATGTGTCGGAGTGGGTCAGCAGGTCAGCAATCTGTTTTCTGACTTGGTATACACAGATAATACATTTTCCAGCTTCCCTTGGAAGAACGGGAGCAAAATGATGTGAGGTACTTCCAGATGTGGCCCATAGAAATCTACCTTGTTCTTTCTTCCACTGCTGCCAAATCCTGACACAGGGAGTGACCTTGACTCACAGGGTGTGACCCTGACTCCCACTGAGTGACCTTCAACCCTGTTGAAGATGGCATAACCCTCGTTCACCTCCTGCCAACTTGTTGGAATGTGTGACAGGGAAACCCCCTCTGTTCCCCTCTCCCCCAACCCCTGGAAATCACCAATTTACTTTGTCTCTGTGATTTTGACCACTTTAGGTCCTCATATAAGTGGAACCATACACATTTGTCTTTTTGTGACTGGTTTATTTCACTTGGCATGATGTCCTCGAAGTTCATTCATATTCTAGTATATGACAGAATTGCATTTTTAAGGCTAAATAATATTCTGTTGTGTGTATAGACTACTTTTTATTTATCCATTCATCCATCAATGGATGTTTGTGTTGCTTCCAGGTCTAGCTAGTGTGAGCATGCTGCTCTAAATATGGATCTACGAATATCTTCAAGGCCTTCTTTTTGATTCTCTTAGATAAATACTCAGAAGTGTGAAATTACTGGATTATGTATTATTCTGTTTTAAATTTTTTTTTAAGAACCTCTTGAAACGCATTTCTTTCTTTCTTTTTGGATAATGCTGATTTGATTTCTTCCAACTCTCACTCTTTTGACCCTTCCCAGTTCTTCCAAGTTGACAAAGTGATAACAATTTCTTTATATAACATCAGAGAAGTTTTACAACACAGACTCCTTGGGTTAAAGGTAATGTTACAAGTTTGTCCAATGGTGACCCATGGTTTAGCCAACCAATTTGTGCTGTTTAAAATCTAATATTTTTCTTTTTTTTTCAATTATTTTAAATATCAGGAAGTTTCTCATGAGAAAAAGTCTGGCTTAAAGATTATTTTGTAAAAAAAAGAAAAAAAAGATTATTTTGTAAATTGGAAGATTTCGTACACTTGTATCAAAACCAAATGGCAGCAGGAGGGTCCCTTGAGGCAGGTCATACCCTCTCTGGTTCCTTGCAGACCCAAGGCTCCCTTTTTGTCCCTAACAGTGGTACACATGACAGTGGCCACGTACCTTTGTGATGCAGCTATTTTTATTCTACACCGTACAGGCCATTTGGACTTATGCCCCCTGATATTGCTGTACTAAATCAATGATTAACAAAGAACTGCTCTCTGGCCCTTTCCTGAGAGCTGGTTCTGAAGGGGTGAGAATTCCTTTGGAAGGCACAAAAACCCTTCCCAGGGGCTGACAAGACGAACCAGAAAGTCTCCCCGTTATTATGAGGTACTAATCCTTTTTGTGGGAGCTTATCCCGTTTATATAAAAAGAAAATTATTCTCTTTGGCCCCTAACTTCCTCCATAACATGAATATAAGCCATAAAATCAAGTCTGTAAGACAGAAGGAGAGAATTTGTGATTCTGTTTTGAATTGAAGCCCAGACAGTGACATCAATTGACCTTACCAGAGAGTTAACCCTTTTCCTTCCTTACTGCCATGTTCCTACCTACGCTGAGCTCCGTTGTCACCATCAGCCCCTTGAACATTGCACGGGTCCAGGTAACACACCCATCAGTGGGTCAGCAGCAGAACAGAGGAGCTGGGAGCAGAGGGGAAGCAGGTACAGAGCACCCCCTGCCAGGGTTGGACACCTGTGCAGGGTTCCTGGCTCTGACTTAGTAAGGATGGGTTAGCAGGTGTGCTACTTGGTTTTAAAGCTCTGGAATGTGCAAGATTAGGTTTTCTACAGATGTGCACATGATTTTCATGCAAAATAGTTTCCTTTTTCTTAAAGCTTAAGAGGAAGGAGTAGTACAAAGTGGATCACAGATTTCCCAGAGAATTTTCTATACTCATGGTACAAATGGGGTAATGAGTGGGTGGGAATACTTCACTGGTTTTTTACCCCATCTGTATTCTGTATACCATAGGAGCATACAATAATTTGGGATGGTATACAGTTGTACATTTAAAAATGTGACATTAGAATAAGGACAGTAACAACAATGTCTCAGGTCTATCATCTTATTATTACAAGTGCTTAGAAGGAATAAAGGAAAGGTTAAATTTTAGAAAGGGAACTTTAGGATAAATAAGAATCGAGAAGACTTCTACTTCTAATCAAGATGGAATAACAAAGACAAATTTACCCTCCTACCTGAGCAGCTGAAAACACACACACACACACACACACACACACAGACACACACACACAGACACACACACACAGCAGAAGTACTCAGGATATTGGACTCAGGCAATGAAGGATAGGGATCCCTGCTCTGCCTAAGCCATACAGGAGATCAAACCCAGGGCGTCACACACACCAAGCAGGTGCTCTACTACCACCAAGGTATACCTGGCCCCTAAGGCTCCTTGAAGGAGGAGAGACAGATGAGGTCCTACTACTGCCTGAAGGGAATTTCCAGGTCATGGTGCAGGGGTGGGGAACCGAGGCAGAGCTTAGTGATAGTCACAGGGACAGATCTTGGGAGTGCACGGAAGTGAAGATGTTAATTTATGGGGCACAGAGGAGAAATCATTCCAGAGAACTCTAGCTCTGTCCAGAGGCTCCTGATGAGTGCAACCATGGAAGGAAGTCACCAGAGGCTGGGGGTAAGGGACTGAAAAGATTAGAGGGAACAATGACTGGAAATTATAGTGTTTTCAACAAGCAAAAGGAGACAAATGACCACAACAAAAACCTTTGATCTAGAGCTCATCCTAGACACAAAAATTAACTCCGAATGGACCATACACCTGAAGGTAAAACACTAACTATGAAACTTTCAGAATAAAATATAAGGAAATCTTTGTGGCCCAAGTCCGATAAAGATTCCTTAGGGATAACAACACAAAATGCTCAATGTGTAAATAAAAAAAAGTGATGACTTCGGCTTTATCAAAATTAAGAACTTTTGCTTTTAGAAAGACACTATTAAAGACATGAAAATATGGCTCACAAACTGGGAGAAAATTGTTAAAATTCTCATATTTGACAAGTAACTTGAGTCTAGACTAAATAAAGAACTCTCCAAAAATTCAATAATGAGAAAATCAACTCAATTAAAATTGGACAAAATATTTAAACAGTTCACCAAAATAAAAAATAAAAAAAGATGGTGCATTGGAAGTAAATTCATGAAAATATGCTCAACATCAGTAGTCATTAGGGAACTCATAATTAGGTATTACTAAACATCTATTACAATGGGTAAAGTTAAAAAGTCCAACCATACCAAGTGTTGGCAAGTATACTGGATTGAACAGAACTCTTACACACTGTGGGAATGAACTATGGTAAGTCATTAAAAATAGTTTGGAAATTTCTTTAAAAGTTAAATAATAACCTACCCTATGATTTGCCCATTTTATTACTAGTTATGCAAGAAAGAATATTTCCATAAAAGAATATTTTATTTCATAAAAAAAGTATTCCATAAAAGAATATTTCCATACCAGGACTGGTATAAGCATAAATAGCAGCTATATGTGAAATAGTCAGATAAAGAAAACTTATCAAACATCCTGAAGGAGTAAGGATAAACAAATTGTGGTGCGTACATATCATGGCTAACTTCTCCACTATAAAAATGTGTTACCAAGCCACAGCAGCATGGGTGGATTTTAAAATAATTATACTGAGTTAATAAAGCCAGAGTACAAAGAAGACAAAAAACTGGGAATCTACGGAAAGATTGCATTCATGCAGCTTTTTAAAAATGCAAACTAATATGTAGATAGAAAGCAGATCAATGGTTGCTATTATATGTTAGCTTTACATTGCTGTGACCAAAACACCTGACAAGAACAACTTAGAAAAGGGAAAGTTGACTTTGTCTCACAGTTTCAGAGGTTAAATATATGGTATGCTGACTCCATTCTTCCGTCCCAAAGTGAGGTAGAGCATCATGGTGGAAGGCTATGGTGGAGGGAAGTTGCTTTGCTCATGGCTGCAAGGAAGCAGAGAGAGAGAGAGTGGGAGAGAAAGAGGCTGAAGGGAATATGAACCCTTCTAAGACACTCACCCAGCAACCCTCCTCCTCCAGTCATGCGCCTACAGTTACCACCTAGTCAGTCCATTCAAACTAGGGTGGACTGATCAGGTTACAGTTCTCATAATCTAATCATTGCACTCCTGAACATTTTTGCATTGACACAGGAACTTTTGAGGGAACAGGTCACATCCAATCCATTACATGCAAGAATGGATGTGAGAGAAGGGTAATAGAGATTATAGGTTAGTAAAAAGAAACTTCTGGGAGTGATTTTGTTCAGTATCTTAATTGGGGTAGGTGATGGTTTCATGGATGTATATGTACATCAAAGCTCATCAAATTACGTACTTCAAGCATGTGCAGTTTATTGTATGTCAATCATAACTCCATGCAGCTATTAAGAAAACACAAATATAGCAGAATATGGTAAGAATTATGAAGACTGAATAAGTTTTAGAAGCACAGCTCAGAATTATACTATTTGTTCCTTTTCTTTTCTTTCTTCCTTGTTACATATTTTTCTTTCGTCTGTTTTCTTTTTCTTCTCTTCAGGTAAGAACAGGTAATAACAATTTGGGGCTACCAAGGATGCCCCAACTTCAATATAAGAAAAAGACTTTTGACCATGTCTGCTCTCTAAAGATGCTATAATATTTTGTTTCATAAAATAAGGAGGCCTCTGGGGCTGGGGTGGTGGCTCAGTGGTAGAGTGCTCGTCTAGCATGTGTGAGGCACTGAGTTCAGTCCTCAGTACCACATAAAAATAAACAAACAAAATGAAGTCATTGTGTTCATCTACAACTAAAGAAAAATATTTTAAAAAAAATAATAAGGAGGCCTCTGTCTCGGGAATACCCCATCACAGACTCCAGCACAAACCCTTGACGACGATAAGTAGCATCAGATGAGATATTAAGTCAAACCAGTCAAGTTTATTTTTGTTAAGTGTAGTAAGCCAGGCACAGGAAAAAAAAAAAACACATTGTGAATCATTTGTGCAAACAAAACAGTTGCCCTTATGGAAGTAGAATCAAAGTACTGGTATATAAAGGGTAGGAGGGAGACAGAATAAGGAGAAGCTGGATATCCAAATGCAGTTAGATGGGAGAGTGTTCCAGAACACAGTAGGGTAACTAGAGTCTACAACAACTAATTACAACCTTTCAACGTAACCAGAAGAGTTTGAAGGTTCCCAACTTATAGGAATGATAATATTTGAGGAGATAGGTAATGAAAACTACCCTGATTTGATCTTTACACATTGTATACATGTATCACGTTATAATATTGTTCCCTATAAATAGGTACAAATATCATGTTGATTTAAAAATTTTTTAAAAATTCAAACTTTTTTTTTTTTTTAAACTCATAAAACTCTTTCTACAGGGCTGGGGATGTGGCTCAAGCGGTAGCGCGCTCGCCTGGCATGCGTGTGGCCCGGGTTCGATCCTCAGCACCACGTACCAACAAAGATGTTGTGTCCGCCGAGAACTAAAAAATAAATATTAAAAATTCTCTCTCTCTCTCCTCTCTCACTCTCTCTTTAAAAAAAAAAAAAAAAACAAAAAACTCTTTCTACAAATGAAAGAAGCCTTAGATGGAAGACAAATACTTAGAGAAGTTAAGGGCTCACAGTCCTGCCCACTTGGCCTGCTCTGAGGTGGCCCTGTTACCATCTCCTTGGGTAGATGCCTCTTGTTTGCTCCACCTCTGAAATTATCAAAACTTTGACTTACAGTGGGAGTAATTGAGGGCCATGGATGAGAAGTTTTTGCCTAAACCATCCCATTAGAGCATGGGGTTGAAGTGAAGGTTTGACCACATCTTAGTCATCTGAGAAAAATGGACCCATTTGCAATAGAAAACTGCCCATTACATTCTTTTTCAAATAAATCTTGTAATTATGACATTGATAATCTCTTTCCCAGACAGAGTATAATACAGCTACTATTTAAGCAGCCCTTGCGCCTTTTCACTTTCTGAGAAAGAAAGGATTTCAATAATGGTGGGGTTTAATAACAGTGTGGTCAGTTCTGTCTCTTTCCCTTCAGACCATGGGTGTTTTTCTCCCTTTAACCCTGAGTGTACCAACTGTGTCCGACCACATAGAAGACCACAAGAGAAAAGGGATGCTCTTCTTTAATTTATAAGAATAATAAAAAGTCACCATTGTGAGCCTTTACTGAGCACTTACCAAGTGCCAAGCACTAGGTGATGGTAAATTTTATGTTAACTTGGCTGGTCCACAGTGCTCACGTACACAGTCCAACATTATTTTGCAAACTTCTATGAGAATGATTTTGCTTGGGATTTCCATTTAAAAATTGGTGGACTTTGAGTAAAGTGGGTTTCTCTCTACAATGTGGGTAAGCTTCACTCAATCATCAGTTGAAGACCTACATAAAACAAAATTCTGAATGCCCCTAAATAGAGGATTTCCCCTGGATATGGCCTTTAGTCTTCATCCTTTTGGATCTACAGTAGATAGCTTTGGGACTCTACTGGCAACTCTTTCTTGCGTCTCCAGCCTTTGGCTTCCTCTATCAGATTTTGGATTTACTGAACTTCCCACAATTATATAAGCAAATTATTTAAGTTTTTCCTCTCTATATATATCTATACAATCTATATGAACTGTTTCTTTAGAGACCCCTGACCAATACAGCCTGCGATAGGTCTCTTAATACTTTAGTTCATCTCATTTTCTCAAAAATCTAATTAAGCCTTTAGAGGTATTACTGTGTCATGGGTAAAGGAACAAAGGTTTAGTGACAAAGGGTGATTTGCCCAAGATGCTCCAGCTAGTGGGTGGCGGAGCCATGATTGCAACCCACCGTTCAGGAACTGATCTACTTTTCTTAACCACACTAGTTGCCTTTGACATGTATGGGCCTCAGTAATACTGACCAGCACTGCTCCCTGCAGTCTGTCTCTGATGGGTTCTTTTTTCCTTCTGCCGGGGGGCTCCTGGAAGACTGCTTGATATCTGCCAGAAACACCCAACCACTCCCGGGCAAACTCAGGCATGATTCTTCTCTTGCTGAGCCTCAGTTTCTTCATTAACAAAAAGGAGGGTAAATCACTTCACTAATTTGTTGTGTGGATTAGATAGTGTCTATTTTATTGTCTGTGCACAGTGTACACTCAGAAGTGTTCTCCCCTTCCCACCGTTCTCAAACATGCATAAAAAAGACATCAGTACATTACAGTTGGATCTTGGACACTCTCCACTCCCTATACAGTGAGCCTGTCTCTATGCCACCTGTATTGGTTTGCTAGAGATGCCATGACAAATACCATAGATTGTGTGGCTCACACAGCAGAAATTTATTTCTCACAGTTCTATAGACTAAAAGTCCAAGATCAAGGTATAAGTGGGTTTGGTTTCTTCTCAGGCCTTTCTCCTTGGCTTGCAGGTAGTGGTCTTTTTTGCTGTATGATCCTGTCTCTGTCTCATAGTCTTTTATCTGTCCACATGTATCTCTGATGTCCCTGTGTGTCCAAATTCCTTTTTCTTACAAGGACACAAGTCATATTGGATTGGGTCCCACTTTAATGGCCTTATTTTAACTTCACTGCCTTTTTAAAGGCCCTATCTTCAAATATGGTCAAATTGTAAGGAGCTGGGATTGAGAATTCAACCTATAAACCTACAATTCAGCCTATCACACTATCTAATCCCCCAAGTGCTGAGGATCTGCTGCTTAGGAAACCTACTGTTTCTACATTTTATATCAGTTACCATTGAGATTTATACACAATTTTTTTTTCTGTCTTATCCTTCAAACTTTCTGCCAGTTTGGCATTATTTCTTCAGGATTGTGCTTAGAGACCAGCTAAACAGATCAGTACTTAAGGCAAGTGGTTCATTCAAATTCTATGAATTTGTCCATGGTTATGAAAGTTTACCAGAAGTGTCAGGCCACTTTCATAGAAGTTGCTTCATGTTCTTAGTCTACAAGCTGCACATTCTTTCACCACCATCATCAAACACCCACATAACCTACTAAGAAAAATACTCTGGGGAGTAGGGAAGCATTTTGAAGTAGACTTCAAACAACCATTATAGAAGGAACATGATATCATAACAGCATTGCTGTCTACTCCAGTGGATCCTATGTGCTTTAAATCTGCTTTTATTTGTCCCTGAAGGAGTTACTCCTGCTCATGCCAAGGGCCCCAACAATTCCATCTCTATATTTTTGTTTTTTCTAATATGTGACCCCAAGAGAGCAGTTCTGGTTGATTCGATCAGTATGCAATATGGATCATCTCTACTAATAAAGGTTGTCAGGTCAGAAGACCTCACAGGCCACTAATCTTCCTTATGTCTTGCTGAGAGCCACAGCCGAGTCTGTATGGCCCCTGGCATTTTGCCAACAGTATTGATTGACAGGCAAGGCGTTAATATCCGCCTCTGCCGCTACTTTTGAGTTCTAGCGCTAATTTTGAGTTCTCGGGCTATTTTTAGTTCTCACGGGGATTCCCCGGGAGTTCCCATTGGTTGTCGAAGTGCAGGAGGAGGGTTTTCCCGGATAGTTATTTCCGGCTGGGGGTTGCTGGAGGAGCCTCGTGGCTTTTCGGGAGGATTCCCCAGGAGCGTGTGTGAGGTTTTTTCTTGCAGTAGAAAAAATAAAATTTGTTCCTGCTTTAGTGGCTCGTGATTTGTGCCCAGCCAGACTGCGGCAATGTCTCACCTCCTTCTGGTTGCTTTTCACATTGGGTCCAATCTGGGATGTTTGGGGAAGAAGGACCTAAAGGTACAAAGTGACTTAGAAAGAACCCATGTGAGTAATTTCCCAGGAAAAGCGTGTGTATACAGGTGGGCACCACACTCCATGGGCTTCTCAGAAACTCTCAGAGGCCCACTGTGCAGAGTTACATCATGTCAGCAGAGTAACCGCCATATTGGCAAATCTCTTTCTTTTGCTGGCAGCCTGCTCCAAAATAGTCCTTACCCACTTTAGACAACAAACGGACTTTCTAACTCCAATAATTAAATTTTATAAAACTGGGTAAGTCACAGACCTCTGTTTTTATGCCACTCAAAATTATTTATAAGACACAGAAACCAAATTACTGAAAAGTGAGGTGTATGCACAGAGGATAATTTAATATTCTGAGAGGAAAACACATGGAAAAGAAATCCAGAGAAGTTGTCTCTACCGTTTTTTTTTTCCTTTTTATCTTTTAAACAATGCCTTAAATAGAGCATGAACTTCTATAAGTTGAACTTAAACAAAGAGGAAAAAGGAACAGGAAATCAATGGGAATCACAACTTAATGCAAGCTTTTCTAAAAGAGCCCAGGAATCCATAAGGGACTCATTCTGTATTGGATTTCTGAAAGTCAGCAGAAAGAAACGGAGCTAGTAACCCAGTGATGGATGCCTGCCATCAGCGGCACATCTATCCCTTTCCTCCCTTGAAGCTTAAACAAATTTTACCTCATTTCACAAGCTCTCAATCATATTCATGAAGTCAGGACTTCAAATGGGGCATGATTATAACTTTAATGGCTCTTGCAGGTAGAACTGACTTGCGTGATGTGGGATGTTGGCAGCAGTTTAATTACTTTAGGGTAATGATGCGAATCCCAGTGAGGGGCCGATTTTGGCATTGCTGGCTATTATTTGCAATAATTAATATGATTAAGCATCCTGCCTCACAATCTCTTTTATTCTCCTCTCCGTACTAATATTGGGGGCCTGTCTTCTGAAAGTATTGTTTGCTCAAAATTTCCTTCCCTTCATTTTTATACGTAGGGCAGGATATATACACCTGAGAACACAAGGACCTTATTTATGCATAAAGAGTGTTTTTCTGGAATCTTTTTGCACAGATGAAGCAGAGGAGGGACTTTTCCACTTTCTTATTCCCCTTTGCCTTGACTCCTTCTTTCCTTGCTTGCTTGTGGTTTGTGTGGCTCTCTGGAGTGAATTCACCAATGCATCAATGGGCATCTATGCCATGATGCTATCCAAGAATGATAACAGCCAGTGTTTGTTGTTTACTGTGGAATGGCTGTAAGCACCTGACTTTTCTTATTTCAGTTCATCAAAATAACTGCATGATTCCTGTTTCACAGATTTAAAGTAAAATTGTACGGATTAGGCAACTTGCCTGAAATAGCATACCTAGGAAGCCATATAGCACAGACATTTAAGTCCAGGTGGTCTGTGACTTCACAGGAAGAGCTCTTCCACACTAATTTCTACTGAAAGATGGTAGTGCTAAGGATAACTTCTCTCAAAAATGACAGTCATTCCTGCAACTCATATCCTGCAACATATAGAGACTTTATTATTTTATTATATTATATGCTAAGGCCATCCTAGAGGCTCAGGGCACAGGAGAAAACTAGATACAGCCTGGCCCTCAAAGTGGTCATGGCTTTCTGGAGAAAATTAGAGGAGCATGTGATGATGTTATGATGGAAAATTATAGAAAATGTCTTCTAAAAATAATGGTAATGTGGTCACTCAGAGGAATTTGACTAAAAAAAAAAAAAAAAATCTCATTGAACTCCAGCCACTAGATTCTGAAAAAAACAGGAAGAAAAGCCAAGGGACAGGACATAGATGATACCCTCACTATCATCAAAAATTAGCAATCACTGAGCGTAACCTGCCGTCCAGTGAGAAGTCTATGGATTCTGGAACCCCCCAGACTTGGTCTCAAGTTTTTGTTTGGTTCTTTATTAGTTGTGACATTTTGAGCAGTCTTCTCATACTCTCTGAACTTCACCTAGAAAAGCAGACTATGAAAGATGGCACCTCTTCTGGTGGTTTAGACAAGAGATTGGCAAACTTTTTCTTAAAGGAACAGAAAGTAAATATGTTCATTTTTTGCTGATCGTACAGCCTGACATGATGACTCGACTCTGCCATTGTAGCACGAAAGCACCCACAGGCAATAAGTAGATCAACAGGTGTGGCAATGTTTCAATAAATTTCATTTACAAAGACAGGCCAGATTTTGCCTATAAAGCTACAGTTTGCCACTGTGGTTTAGAGACTTAGATGAGATATCAAAAAGAAGTCAAGCGAAACAAACCCAGAAAACTCATATAAGGGTCTCTGTGTACTGTAGCACTCAACAATTGTTTGCTTTCTTTCCTTCTTGCAATTTAATCTTTTAGGCTGATGAGTCACAAAGATGCACGCAAACACCGTTCCTCTCTGTTGAGGTGTTTACCATCCTGTTGGGGTGACAGGCCATAGAAAATAAAGAGAGCAATACAATTTTACAAGCACCAATTGTGAAGGAAACAGAATAAGACATAACAATTATAGAAACTGAATGAAGGAACAGCTACCATAGGGGAAATGGCTAATGTTAAGTGAAGAAAGACGAAAGGACTTCCAGGTAGGGAATCCAAGGGAGGCAGCAAGCTCTAGGTATTTTCAGAGAAACCTGAGTGGAACAACTTGTCTGGAAGAGTAAGTGGCAGTCTAGCTAGGTGGGTTGCTGTAGGGATGAATGCTGGGTTCTGGAGCTTACATCTTATTCTGTAGATGCTGCTTGATGCACGACTTAAGCCGGTACAGAGAACAAAGAGGGCACTCAACAAGTATTTGTTTAATGAATGAAGTCATTGGGAAGTGGTTTGTAGGCTGGGTGGGCAAAAATGGGCTGCCAGAAGATCAGGGGATAAGGGTGTCGACCAGGCAGTTAGGATTAGCCAGAAAGGATAGATTGAAAGAGCATGGGAAGGAAAAACTGGTGCAATAACAAAGGGCCTTAGACTTCTTGTTAATGAACAATAGAAATTCATCTCTCACAGTTTTGGGGGCTGGGAAGTTCAAGATCAAAGCACTGGCAGGTTTGGAATCTGGCGAGCGCCAGGTCTCTGCTTCCAAGATGGTGCTTTGAACGCGGCTCTACTGGAGGTGAACACTGTGTCTGCATGTGGCAGAAGGATCAGAAAGGCAAAAGGGTGTGGCTAGTTCCCAACAGCCCTTTTGTAATGCATTCTCCCATCTGCAAGAGCAGAGCCCTGATAGCCTCACCTCCTCAAGGTCTAAACTCTGAACAACCATTGCATTGGGTCTTAGGTTCCAAGGTGAATTATGTAGGGACACATACACTCAAACCATAGCAGTGATAGAATAAAGGGGAAAATACGTATTACATCTTAAGCATTTGGATTTAGCGTCCCTGGAAAACACCAAAAGAAAAAGTTTAGTAGAATAATATGTGCTTCAAGAAGATGAAACCCGAGAGTGAACAGAGATTTAGACGTTATTCTCATAAATGATGGATCATGAGATGAACAGGGTCTTGATTCTGGATGAGATCAGGAAACCAAAGTAAGACTTGGATAGTCAGAGACTGGGCGTCTCCCTAGAAACCACAAAGCATCTCTTTAGTTCATTTAAAGTATTATAGCAATGGAAATGCTGAGCAATTTGTGCTATCTTGTTGTGTTATCTTGAGTGTCCTCCAAAGGTTCATGTGTTAGAGCCTTGGTCTCTGAATTTGGTGCTATTGGGAGGTGGTAGAAATTTTAAGAGGTGGGACCCAGTGGGAGGTTTTTAGGTCATTTGGGGCTTGCCCTCTAAAGGGATTTTGGGACTAGAGTCTTTTCCTCCCTTTATCTTTTCTTACTTCCTGGCCATGGGATGAGCAACTCTGCTCTATCTACCATGCACTCCTGTTATGAGGTGCTACCTCACATGGTGTCAAAGCCACAGAGACCAGTCATGGACTGGAATCTCCAAAACTATGGGTTGAAATAAATCTTTTCTCTTTATAAGTTGATTATCTCAGGTGTGTGTTATAATAACAGAAAGCTGACACACTTGGCAATGTCTCACAATAATTGTTTTTTTTTAACTAAAAACAAAAATCAGGAAAAAATGAAATAAACCTTATAATTCTGATGTCCAGAAACTTCTCCCATAGAATCAAGAAGACACTGAGTATGAATTCCTACAATATTTGAGTTCTGATACGTAGGTCTAGAACAGAGCCATCCCACTGAGTTCAATTAATAGAAGACATAGAAATGTGTCACCAATAATAATGACTAAAGCAACTCTAAGACACTCTCAGAACTTTCCCAAATGTGGCTAATTCAATCATTACTTAGCAAAGCTGCTTTCAAGTTTAGATTCAAATGTGTTGCTCTGTGAAGTATGATTTTATGTAAATCTTATTCAATTCTCAATAGATCTCAGAGCAATGATCTCTTTTGTCTTGCACCTGCTTCACATTTGCTAAAGCCGTGGAGGAAGGGTATTTTCTCTGTTTAGGAGTGAAAGTGGTCTATGGGGCAAACAGCAAGAGAAATCTCTGGAATAGAGGTGCCATTACATTTTGTCTAAATGAGAAACATTGCAATCGGGCCTTGTTAGACCCCAAACCTTTGTTACACTGGTGAGCTATAAGGATAGTGCTATGACCTGAAAGAATTTTTGTAGGGGTTCTTCATTTTCCTCCTTCCATTTAACTATTTCCTGAAGCTGATGAAATACATAGTGTTTATGTCATTGCAGGGTGAAGCAGAATATTCTTTCTAGGGAATACATGACAGTGAGGGAATAATAGGATTTTAAAATCTGGCATCGGAGCTTGCCAAGTTTAAACTTCTGATTTTCAAAAAAAAAAAGAAAAGAAAAAAAAGAAGAAGAAGAAGAGCAAATTAAGACCCAGAGAGGCTAAAGGATTGAACAACTCAGCCAGTAAGCTGCAGAAGCAGGCCTGGGCCCAAGAGTCCTGGCTCCCAGCTCATCCTTCAAGTACATCTTTTTCAGAGGCCCATGTGGGCTGTGAGTGGATTCTCCTTCTATTGTGGGAATTTGCAAAAAAAAAAAAAAAAAAAAATTTAAGTCACAACCACCAGAAACTCTGTGCTGAAGATTTATGTTCAGGGTGCATCTACCAGGTCCATCTCTTGACAATACTTTCTAAAGTTAGGACCAGGTCAGAAAGTGCTGCTAGAGACCTGGTCACTTTGAGAGGGAGAGCAGGGATCCTAAGAGGGTCAGGCATAATCCCTTTGATGGATATGCCAAGAGGACCAAGAGCCGGCCCTGAAACCTTGATATTTAAAGCGGTTGTCTGTAGACATAATGCCCTAGTTTGATCAAAGGGTAGGGCCACACAATCCCAGGGAACAGGAAGGCTGACAAGGGGGGAAGGGCCCTTTGTGCTGGAGGCCTGGAATCCGGATGCCTTGGCGGGCGGGGCCGCTGGCCCTGCTGGGAGGGGTTGAGGCCCAGCTTGTCCCCTGCCGGCCTCCCCTGCCCTCTGCTGCTCCTCGCACCACAGAGCCTGCCTTCGTTGCAACCTTAGGCTCCTATCAGCTTTCTTTGGTACATTTTTAAAAATAATTTCCAGCTCTGTAGACTTTGCTTAAATTCTTGTTGAATTCTGTGCTCAGAAAAGGTAGGCACCCTGGTTTAACTCTTGGGGTCTTTCTCTCGACATGCGGTTTCCTAAACAAATATTTCATCTATCGTTCAGGTCACATTCTTGACCTTGTTGTTTCAGGTGCCTGATAACTCTGGACTGATGACAGCCTGGCCAGCGCATGGGCCACAGCCCTGCTCCCCCCACTCGGGTCAGGTCCCCTTTCCTCCTGTCCCCCAGCAGCTTTCCCTGGGCCCATTTTTTTTTTTTTTTTTTTGTCCCAGCCTCTTCCCCATTAATTGCTTTTCTCTGCAGCCTTTGTTTTCTTTATCAAAGTGCTTGCTCTGAAGGCTTACACTTCAGATTCCTGCCCCTGGTGCCCTTGGCCCGTTCGTTATTTAATTTTTCTTTCATTCCCTTGCCTGATTGTTTTCACTCTTGAAAGTCTCCAAACAAAGATCGCAGCCTTGTAGATAAGCTTGAAAAAAATTAGAACACTCTTGGTGTGTGCAGGAGTGTGTATGTGTGCGCACATGCACACACACACACGTTAGAAAAGTGTATTTGGACCCACCCACGTTCTTAGAAGCACAGAATTTTACTGATAAAAGGGCTTTCCACGCTTTCTGATGACCCTCACAGCAACATGACCACTAATGCCTGCACTCTTGCTTCATAAATTGCTGGACAGAATTTCTTTTTGGTTTTGTTTTAGTCACTCAAATAAATATATGTAAAAGTAACTTCGGCTGGCTGATGGGGTTTTAGAGATATAGTCCAGTTGAAAGGATTGTGTTTTCATAGAATGAGGCAGCACTATATGACAACACCCAGCATCTGTGCCTAGATAGGTCCAGCCATGTAGGGTGGGGCCAAAGCAGCCGTGGAACAGAACACGCTGGGTCTTTGGGGATGAATGATATTTGGATTCAGGAGGCTTTTCTTTTCTTCTTCTTCTTCTTATTTTTTTTTAAACTGTACTGGGGGTTGAACCCCAGTCCTCAGGTATCCTAAGTGAAATCTCTAGCCGCCAGCCAAGTTCTTCTGATCTCCCCTTCCTTTCCCTTCCCTTTCTCCTTCCTTCCTTCCTTCCTTCCTTCCTTCCTTCCTTCCTTCCTTCCTTCCTTCCTTCTCCTTCTTGTTTTTACCCCTGAACTTTAGATATGTCCAACATCGTCATGGCTGAATTCTGTTTCCCCCAAATCATATGTTGAATCCCTAACCTGGGAATATGATTATCTTTGAAGTCAAGGTCTTAAAGAGGTCACTAAGTTAAAATGAGGTCTTTAGGGTAGGCTAGCACAGCCTGACTGCTGTTCCTACAAGAAAAGGAGATTAGAACACAGGCATGGGCTGGGGATGTGGCTCAAGTGGTAGCGCGCTCGCCTGGCATGCGTGCGGCCAGGGTTCGATCCTCAGCACCACATACCAACAAAGATGTTGTGTCCGCCGAGAACTAAAAAATAAATATTAAAAAAAAAATTCTCTCTCTCTCTCTCTCTCTCCCCTCTCTCACTCTCTTTAAAAAAAAAACAAACAAACAAACAAAAAAAAAACACAGGCATGCATGGAAGAAAGACCATGTGAGGACATAGGGAGAAAGGGACATCTATAAGGCAAGGACAGAGGCCTCAGAAGACACCAGCCCTGCTGACACCTTGACCTCAGACTTCTAGACTCCAGAAGTGAGAGAAAATAAATGTCTGTTGTCTAAGTCCCCCAGTTGGTGTGCTGGATCATGGTAGCCCTAGCATACTAACACAAACACTGGTATTTCAGATGCATTAGTTCTAGATGGACCATGAAATCAACCAGATAGCTATTCTGGACAGGAAGTGGTTCTTCTGCTTCTCTTCAGGCTTCTTCTACTTATTTATGAACAAGAAGTAGGTACTCAGTCTGCACGTATTGGGCTCCTACATCATGCCACACCTTGCACTAGAGATGATACTAGCATCTCAAAGGGTTCCTGGATGCCTACTAATGTTTATCCCCTGGACAATCTCTTCTCTGGGACCTAATGGCTACATTGCAACAAGACATTTCTTCTTTGGTTACTAGTTTGATTCCTAAAGTATTAGGTAGAACCATATAAAATTGCCTTTTTATACAGGTCAGAAAAGTTGAACTAAAAGCAATGTGGAAAATAAATTGTGTTCTAGAACAAACAAAAAAAAAAAGAACATTATGAAATACAAATGAAGTAGTCCAGTTAATAGCTATACACCAATGTGAATTTCTTAGTTTTGCCAAATGTACCTTGGTTATGTAACATGTTAAAATTGGGGAAATGTGGGGAACAATATAAAAGAACTCTTTGTTCACTCTTTGCAAATTTTCTAAATTACATAAACCTAAAATTATTCTGAAATAAAAAGTTTACTTAGAAGATATTTAAATATTAGCAATTTTACATGGTTTAGATAAAAAACAAGGGCTTTGGATATAAAGCCTGCTAATCCAATCTTTTAATTTTATAGAAGTAGAATATATGATTGAAATTTAAGGGTGTTTCAGTGATAGACTTTGTACTTTGGCAGCCCAGCTCCTGGACATTCAGCCAGTACAGGTAAGCCTGAGAATCTTCCGAGAAAGGAATCAGTTGAGGGACAAGCTTGAGCCCATACCTGCTAATGGAACTCCTCCCCTTCTCTGACTAGCAAAGATCCAATTTCTATGCTGTGGAGATGAATAACTTCCTCTTGGCAGACAGTGGACACCCAACACAGCCCAGTTCCAGGAGAAACGTTCATGTTCAAGTCCTTCCTTCTACTAAGGAGCCTTCTTCCCCCACCCCACCCTCAATTGGGTCATGAGAGGACAGAGGGATTGGGCTATATATCAAGTTGTGGGGATGGGTTGTGGGATCTGGATGCTCATTTGCAGGAAAAAGAGCCAGCTTTCAGGTCTATTGTTGGCATATTTTCTTGTCTAACTCTAGACAAGAAGTAGAGAGCAATCTTTTTATTTTTTTCAAAAAAAAGTTCTAGACTTATATTGTTTAATATGGTAGACACTACCCAGGTATAGTAACTAAAATTTAAATTTAAATTAAAAACTTAAATCCAAGTCCTCTGTCACACTAGTTTATGTTAGGTATACTGCACTAGTGGCTACCATATTGAATGTGTAGATATATGGAATGTTTCCATTATCACAGAAAGTTCTAGTTGACAGTGCTGATCTAGAGTATTAGCCCTACATAACCTATGTAAACAATTGTTTTTTAATATAACCTAATTTGCCACAAGGCATCTATACAACTAGGCAATTTGGTTTATGATAGGTTGAGAGACATCAAAAAGCTTTTTCTCTCATTTCAATTAGATGTTCTAATTCTAGATGGACACTAGATTGCCAATTGATTTGATAGAATTGTTATATTTAGCCACTGCTCACCAAAGAGTGAGGGGCACTAACATTTGATCTACTAGACACATTTTTGGTTTGGGTTTTTGGTCCAGATTCTTGTTAGGAACAAATGACTTAACTTCTAAGTTCTAGTTCTTATCCCTATTGACTTTGGTTTTTGAAATTAAAAATTTCAGGCGGATTATATATTATGTTCAGGACAGATTATGTATTTTACTATGTGAATTTAAGTTGGTGATTATTTAATAATCATAATAGTGACTATAGTAAATTATTAAAAGATAACAAAGTATTACAATACCTTTTAATAAAAGCATTAAAAATAGTAACAAGTAGAGAGCAGCCACAAAGTGCTTACTGTTCTTGGCACTGTGATAAACACTTTGTGGAGTTTACACCAGTTATTCTTCACAATAATCCTATTAGATAGAAGATATTCTATATGAAGAAGCTGGTGCTTATAAATTTCAGTCATTTACAAGGTCACTCTGGTGGTGAGTGAATAAGCCAGAATGTGAATCCAGTTTTGTCTGGTGCAAACCCAGCCATTAAGTAGCCACTTTGGTATCCTAGAAAATGCAAATCAATTGGTTTTTCTATCAGTCTATTGCTGACACCTTGTCCAAAATGAATTATCAATGACCACGTGAGGCCTAGAGTCTGGGTCCTATGGTTCTGACTCATGCTCTATCCACTGCTACACCCTTTCTTAAATGCCATTTTGGCCACATTGTGGGAACATGCCTGGAGGCCTCATTGGGACCTATGCATTTTTGCTTTAGAAACACTTTCCTCCATGATGTCAAAACTTTTATCTTCCTTTGTTGTTATAAAGACATATATACTGGTATTCTATATTAAACCATTTTCTTTTACCTAAAAGTTTTTCTCTTTTCTTTCAGTTTTAAAAGAAATGGAACTGTTTTCATGGCCCTATGGTAGGCAGAATCCTGACCCCCATCCCTCCCGGCAAAAGATGCCTGTGCCTTAATTTCCAGACAGAGGTGATTAAGAATCTCGATAAGGAAAGATTTTCTTAGATTATCAATCAGAATCATAGGAGTCCTCAGAGGAGAGTCAGAGAAGAAAATATGGCAAAAGCAAGTGTCAGAGTGACACTGTCTAGGAAAGACACAATGGAAAGGGTCACAAGCCGAGGAATGAGTGCAGCTTAGTCCTGGTACCATTGGTGTGTAATAAAGGAAAGAGAAGAATCAAAGAGAATTATTTCATGTTTCCAGTGTCCCTACCTGTTATGGTTTGGATATGAGGTGTTCCCCCAAAGCTCCTGTGTTAATGTAGGGATGTTTGGAAGTAAAATGAACAGATTGTGAGAGCTGGGACCTAATCAGTCCATCCTAGTTTGAATGGGCTGGGTGGTATCTATCGATAGGTGGGACATGACTGGAGGAAATGGCTTACTGAGAGTGTGCCCGGGAAAGGTTCATCTTCCCTGCAGCCCCTTCCCACCTCTCTCTGCTGGAGCAGTTCTTCTCTATCATGCCCTCTGCCACGATCTTGGGCCCAAAGCAATGGAGTCAGCCATCTATGGACTGAGACCTTAGAAACTGAGCCCCAAATAAACTTTTCCTTCTCTAAGTTGTTCCTGTTGAGATTTTTTTTTTTTTTTTTTTTTTGTCACAGGATGTCTACATTTTTGTCCCAGTGATACAAAAATTGACTAAAACATTTCCCAAACTCATGTTGAAATCTAATCCTCTATGTCAGGTGTTAAAAGGTAGGACCAAGTGGGACCCTTAAGAAGTGATTATATCATGAAGACTCTGCCCCGATCAGTGCCTCCATGGTTAATGGGTTATCTCATTGGTGGATCCTCTCATGCCTCCATGGTTAATGGGTTATCTCATTGGTGGATCTGTTATAAAAACCACTTTGTCAAACTATGTGATGCCCTGAACCACTTTGGGACTCTAGAATCCCCACCAGCAAGATCCCTCCCCTGGGTCCTCCTGATCTCCAGAACCACAAGCTGGATTAAGCTTCACTCCTTCAAAGTTATGGAGTCTGTCATCACAGCAACAAAAACAATGGGCTAAATTAACACCCCTCTAAATAGTCACCCACTCTATGTCTAGAAGCTCATTTCCCTCTAGCACCCAAGAAGCTTTTGGCTTGTTACCATTTGCCTTCCCTAGACCTGGTGATTCTGAAGCTCTTCAGAAGGTGCATTTGGAAGAGACGGAGCAGTGTCTGGGGAGGGTGCCCAGAATAAGAAGAAAAATAGGGACAGAGAGGGCACAGAAATGCACAGGGGGCGAGTGTAAAAATGGCTCTGAAGTTGCTGAGAAGGGCAGGAGAGAGGGAGACTGCAGAATGAAACCAGGCATTCGGAAAAGAGGCTGGAGGGAAGCGAGCAATCTGAGATTTGAAGAGATGCAGGAGGAAAAGTAGGAGAAGCACAGAGACAAAAATCCCGGCCAGTCAAGGCCTAAAAGTAAATCTCCTTCCTCTCCAGAACCGCTGCTGGGCACAGAGCTGACCTTTACAGGCCAGAGGCCACCTGAGCCATCAATCCAGGCCCCACACTGCTACCACAGCCCGTGGGAGTCACACATGTGGGACAATGGCAGAACAGAGCCTGGGAAACCAGGGGCTCCCTCCTGCTCAGGGGCTGCGTTTTCTCTGCTGTCTTGACACAAAGCTCTTGTTGATATCCAAGTGGTTCCCCGTGACCTAGGATGTTCACAGATCAAACTCGGAGGCTCCTGTTTCAGTCTTAGGCCTTTTTTTGCAATTTTTCAAAACAGTTATCTCTAGGAAATCGACCCCATTCTCAATTTTATATATAATTTCTATTTTTCAGGAGTGTGGCTTATTATCCAGTGGAACGCTTATAGTCAATATCAGTTGACTTTTGTTTTTGTTTTTGTTTTGTTTTGCTACACTGCTTTTGCTTACGAAAGGATTGAAAGGCTTGGAATGTAGCTCAGAGGTAGACTGATTGCCTAGCATGTGCAAGGGTCCCAACTTGGATCCCTAGCACCACAAATAAAAAACTTAAAAAGGAGAAAATTCATTAAATATATATAAACATAACATACATATAGACATACGTGTGTTGGATATGAGTATATTGAGTATGTGATACTATGCGGCTATTATATGCCCCTCTGTATACATACATATCCATATAATGCCTCCATAATCAGATTTTTAAGAAATGAAAACAAAGCATTGCAGAGTATTTTAATAAGTCCAGATTCCCTCTCTAGATTCTATTTTCATTTTTTAAAAGTGCATATCTCACATTGAGATTATTTCTTAGCTCTCTAGATGATGAACTGGGACCTCACTTACAAGGACTCCTCTCCTTGTTTTTAATTTCACCCTTTTCAATTGACTTTTGTATGGATAATCATTCATTTGTGTAGGCTTTATCCAGAGAACTTTTTAAAAACAGTTTTTTTGCCCATGCAACTTTTAATTGTTCTTCTCCAAACTGCATTTGGTACATTGACACTCCCTGGGGGTTGGGGTTTTGGCTCACAGGGCTCTTTCTTCCTGGGTCAACACTGGGTGGTCTCCCAGGAAGTATCGCCAACAGCTCTGTTTCAGGTTATTCACACAGTTCATTTTTCTGTCTCAGTTTAGGGCCTGAGATATTTTTCCTTGCTCCTTCCTTGAAGTGGCTGTTTAATTTACACAGGGGATGGCATTGACAGACACCTTGCCTCCCTGGGTATCAAATCTGTACACAGATGAGCAAACAGGACAGGAAGGTAGGTAACTTTTTTCAATCTTATTTCAAAAATATTTTCCTGTTTGCCCTGAAGCTGGAGGACAGAAGAGTAAATATGTCTTAATCTTTACTTAGACAATTTATTTACCAAGTATTTACATTGTGCTTACCATATTCAAGGTAGGAGTGCTCAGTGCTTTCCATGTATGAACTAATTCAACCGCCAGCTAATGGTCAGAGTGCTACGATGCTCCATCATTTATTGATGGGGAAATGGTGGTACAGACAGGTAAGTGAATCAGAGCTTGTCCAAAGTCACAGTTCTGATGGCAGTAAGGGCAGGGCTGTGTGTCCAAATGCATACAGTCAGATACTGCCTCTAAGCTGTTAACCACTAAGGTGGGGTGGGGTAGGGGGATGGGGCACAGATCTCTTACTTTACAATTTCTCTAATGGTGAGTCCAGTGTTCCCAGGACTAATTTTGTATCTCTTAACATCACATCCAAGTGCTTTTTTTCAAAGTATTGTATAAGAAGTGTTACAACTCAGAGCAATGACAAACCTGCTCAGGTGTTCTATTTGCACCCTTTCCCTTTCTTAAGCCAGCCAATGGACTGGGCTCATCATTCTGGAGAGTCTGATGGCATTTGCATCTCTTTTCGCCTTGTTATTTCCATCACCTCCTTCCTGCAGCTTTTTGTGAACTTTTTCATCAACATGCAAGGCCCCTCTATGTTTTGAGAGCCACACCCTTTCAACCAAACACACACAGATGCCATACATAAATAAAAAGTGACCTTTGCCCATGAAAAGAATTTTGATGAATTGCAGGAAGTAATACACTGTGCAAGGAAAACAGCCTTTGATCTTTTTTTTCCCCCTTAATGTAAATCACTTCCCATGAAGAACAATCTGAGTCTAATGAAGTTCTTTAAGTGGAGACTACAAAGACCCCCAGAATATTAGAGAAGACTTGTGAGGGTATCTGATTTATTCCTTCTAATGGAGACTGTGGATTGGGGAGGCAGGAGGAGGTTGAGGATAAAGAGGGAATGACCAAGAATATTCAAGTTAGTCAGTGAATATTTCTTGGCTATCAAATGTGGGCAGGACTCTCTACAGCAAAGTTTTAAACTGTGGACTGGGGCCCATCGGTGAACTCTGAGACTAGTGTAGAAAGAAAAAAAAGAAGAATAGAAAACAGAGTATAACATAGTAAGGAAAGCATTTATGTGAAATTTTTCTAAAGGTGTGTGTATACAGATAATGTATACTAAATTGTGGTGTAGACTCTTATTTCTTTCTATATATCATGTTCCAAAAAAGCTTGGCTAGAACTACTCCAAAATAAAAAATAAAAAAAAAAGTTTTGGAAAGCAACCACAGTTATTCTCTCTAACCTCTGACAGCTTAAACAGAAATGAGAATTAAGGCAGAAATGTCAATTCTTAAGGCGTTAGAGCTTTTAGGAGGATTTTATACAGAAGATATAGAGCAGGGTAGAGTGAAGAGGTCATCTGGGGAAAGATAGGAGGGGTCAACTACAAGGGGAGCAGGTGACTATTCTTGATAATGAGTGTGGACTTTTGAGGTGAAGACTGAGGTCAGAGTCTAGGAAGCATGAAGTATGAATGTTCCAATTTCATGGGCTGGGAGAAGAGGTCTAAGTTGAAAAATGGCTGATGAAGGCAGATGGTGAAAATATTTTCTTGGTAGAGAAGAAGGAATAGGAGGGATCAGGGGGCCTGGAGTGATACCTAGATACCAGTTGACCACAGACATGTTTGCTTTGATCTGGTATTTTAAAATTTATGAAGTTCCCATAAAAATTGGAATTACCAGTTCCTCCAGAAAAATCAGAAGACCCGGCACCTACAAGTCTGGACGTAGGTGTAATAACAATCTCCTGGAGCTGTGTCCCATGCATAGCCACTAGCACATTCAGCTCTTTGAATTCAAATTAAGTTAAAAATTCAGTTCTCCAGTTATAGTAGTCACATTTCAAGCATTTAAAAAACTTCATGTGGCTCGTGTCTACTGCATAGGGCAGCACAGATGTAGACCATTTCTATCGCCACAAAAAGTTCTAGAGGACAACAATGTTTTTAGACCCCATGGTTGTCACTATTTAATACTTTCTTACCCTGGCCAGTCCCCCGCCTTTTAGTCACCTGTCATACTAGTAGGTTATACTCTGCAACTCCTGCACATACTGTGCCTAGTTTGGCTGAAAATCTCAGTGACTCAATCTTGAGGACTGAAACCTATCTCAATTGAAGTATCTTGAATTGAGTGTGTGTGTGTGTGTGTGTGTGTGTGTGTGTATGTGTGAGCTTGCACACTCACACACATGTGTGAAAGAGAGTGTGTTTTCTTTGTGAAGTAAGAAGGGACATGAGAATTGCAGAAACTGTAAAGGATACCACACAAAGTTATTAGAATGGAAGAAGAGTGGGTCTTGGTTAATGTTCACTACAGAGAAAATTTTTTAAAAAATAGACCTTACCTGTAAACTACAAGTACCCAACATGACAGGTGGAAAGGAACCAAGAGGACCAAATTCAACTAGGGCAACTTACAGTAGAGCAACAAGTAGCTTCCCAGATAAAATTAATAGATCAACATGCTATTAGAACATATGAAGCTATCACTTCTAGCTCTGCCCACACAGTGTGCATACAAGGCAGAACGAACAGCAAGGGGGTTTATCTGTAAGGAGTCAGTTAAAGCAAATCATATTGGAGAGAATCATTTGCCTTTTTTTACCTAACAGTTCTAAATCAGATAAACATAAATTCAAATATCATTTGTGTCATCATGATCATTGAACAAGTCATCTTTGAGCCCAGTAAAATCCCCCCCTTCTCTCTCATACACACACATACACACACACACACACACACACACACACACACACACTTTAGTTTGTAAAAACATAAAGCAGAGTGCAGAAGACCTAAAAGAAAACTTGAGTACTCTGAGAGTTACTGTGTATGGACAAATTTGGGATCCAAGTTGGATTTTAGCAGATTTTAAGTGTTATTTCTTCTGTCTTGGGTAACTTGCCTTAAGCTCTTTTGCTGTGGAAATGCATGGAAAATATGAGAGGATCCTGAAAGAATTCTTTTGGCACTGAGAAAATTTTGTTTTTCAACCTGCATTTGTTCATTGTCGTCACTACCTACATTTTTTCCATGTTCACATATGAAAATAATTATTCTTCCATTCAGGAAGTCAGTTTTTAAAAAGTCAGTTTGGCTTCAAAGGATCCAGCACCCTTAATAGGGTCAGACTAGACCAGAAGACAGCTGGGCAGGAGCCCTGGCCTGGGAGTAATCTGTACTTTCCTGCCTGGTTACCTCTTGGGACTTGTGTCTGAGTCCTGGAAATAAGGGCTGTGTCCCATCTGACTGGGGAAGTAAAAGTGTCTGTCCTTCAGAGGCAGGAATAGGCTCACAGATAGAGAACCCAAGTCCCCATGGACGACTCCAACAGTTTTTCTTGCAGTCAAGACCAAGTCATCTATGGCTCAGTATGTTCTACCAGAGAAAGTCTTTGGGTAAAAGGGCCCAGGACTAGGGCCAGAGCCCTGCTTTCTTGCCCCGGATGTGTGACCCTAGGCAAATCTTTCCAGCATCTATGAGTTTCTGTTTATTCAGGTGTATGGAGGGTTTCAACTGGTTCAGTCCTCATTTTGGTCTTATGTCTTTCTTACTGGATTACCATCATTGTAACTATAAAATCAATCTTTATCTCAAAACATCAGTAACATAACAACGTTATGCTCTGATGAATAAGACAGAAAGCCTTACCATTTGCACATGCTGTAAGAATTAATTACCAAAGAGCCCTACACCAGGGGCCATTCAAATTGTAGCCAGCAAAAGAACTTGGGGGGCTCATTTAAATTGCAGATTCCCAGGATTCTCCTCAAGAGATTCTCTAGCAGGTTTGGGTGGTGCAGGGAATTAACATTAGCTACCATACCACATGATTCAGGGTCTAGAGGGAATATTTTAAGAAATCTGAGACTTGTCTACATCCTTGATATTTTAGGAAATCTGAGACTTGTCTACACCCTTAGCTCTCTCTGCACAGCTGGTCCTCAACTCCCTATCCCCAGGCTCAGTCCTCACTGCTACTTATCCTAGGGACAGATAACCAGCTGCTATGTCTTCATAATATAAGTTTCATCGAGAAGCAAGGGGCCACCTGACCCTGTGTCAGCAGCTAGCAAGGAAGCTAAGAGGGGGAAATAAAAATTAACAATGTCTATTTTTCAAAAACATTCACCTCCTAGACCACATAAGCACTAATCAAAGCATGCACAAAATTATAGCACATCACGTCTGAGGATGGGAGTTATAATAGATCCCATTTCCATAATTCTAACATGCTACAATTTCCATCTGATGAAATGTGGCTGTGAAATTAAAAGTGTCATTTGATGTGAGAAAGTTCTAAACCTAGGCTAAAACCGGAGGAAGATATCTTTTAGAGTTTTGAAACGAGGGTAGAAATATGACAGAAATATAAAACACTCTCTTGAAATTTATTAACAATTTAGGCGATATAATAAGAAAAGAAGCTAAAACTCTGCATGATAACTGAGAGGAAAATGTCTTTGAAGATGTTTCCTTTTGACAGCTCCTAGGACAGTGCCTGGCGCACAATAGGACCTCAGTATGTAATTATTGGATGAATTTGCTGAGCACAAGCTGGGGAAGAAGACAGGAGGGGAAGAGGAAAGTGGTCTAAGAACCAGACTTCTTGAGAAGCCAGAAGACTGGCCATTTGAGGAGCTGAAGAGGGCATGATAGACTTTGAAGGGAAGGCAGATGAATCAGTTTCTCAGAACTTCTGCAACAAAGTACTATAAACTAGGTGGCTCAAAATAACAGAAATGTTCTTCCTTTTCTAGAGGCTATAAGTCCAAAATAATGGTACTGGGAGGGCCATGCTCCCTCTGAAACCTATAGGAGAATCCTTTCTTGCTTTTTTGTTGCTTCCGGTGGTTTGCGGGTCACATTTGACATTGGCTGGCCTACAGCTGTGTGACTCCCAGCTCTTTGTTTATCCTCCTGTGCCATTCTCCCCGAGCACCTCTGTTTTCAGTTGGCACCTTCTTGTAAGCACACTAGTCCTATTGGATGACTGTTCCAGTGTGACTTCTACTCCAGTATGACCTGATCTTAACTAATTACACCTATGACAACCGAATTTCCCTAAGGTCACATTCTAAGTTACCAGGGGTTACAGCTTTAACATATCTCTTTTGGGGCAACACAATTAAATTCAGAACGGTGGGCATTTAAAAATCAATATGAGACACCCGTTAGGATGGCTGTTGTTTATAAAACAAAAGACAGAAAGTGATGGAGAGGATGTGAAGAAATTGGAATCTTTGTACATCGTAGATGGGCATGTAAACCAGTGGCACCTCTGGAAAACAGGATGGCAATGTCTTAAAACATTCAATGTAGAATTTACCCTCAGATTCACTAATTCCACTTTGGGGGATAGGTATCCAAAGCAGTGAAAGCAAGGACTCTAGCACCTATTTGCACACCTGTGTTCATAGTAGCATTATTCCAAATAATCCAAAGGTGGGACAACCCAAACATTTAACGATGCATGAAGGGAGACCCAAAATGTGACACATTCATACTATTTTATTCAGCCTTAAAAAAGAACATTCTCACATGTGAATAGTGATTAGAAGGAACCCATGAAAGTGCGCTTAAAATATAAAGAATATGTATTTACATGGGAGAACAAGTTACCTTAGAACCTAAAAATTTTAGAGGTTTCTCCCCATATCCATACTTCACATTTCCATAGCATATTATTATTGTTAGTTGAGAAAATAGTTTTATAAAGTGTACATTTCGTACTAGGTTATAGATATATGAACCTGGCCCTAAACTCTCTGACTGGAAGTTGTACTATGCTTTTTAAGGTCCTTTCTGATTCTTTTAATAATCTTGGGTTTTTCATCTATGAAAGTGGGCTAATAATTTGTAACTTCTCAGTGATTGTTGGGGATGTAATGACAGATACTAAAGCAATTTTTACCACATCAGGGAGTTATTTGTTACATTCTATTTAGTACTTGAATAATTCACCTCAAAGTTTCAGGATATCAGGAATATGCAGCAAGGACACTAATTTTACTTAACTGAATGGAATTGAATAGACTAAGGCTCACTCTCCACCCAGAACCCCAAATTCACAAGATGAGTTAACCTCACAGGTTTCTGACTTTGCACTTGTTATATGCCATGGATCTGCAATGGCTTTTTATACTAAATGGCTCAATAATGTTTTTGTTTTACAGGAATAACACCTTTGCATTAACAACTTTATTCCTCAATGATTGGAGAATGAGCTGCCTGTATAATGCTCCATCACCTTCAATAATCGAGGGTGATTTTTTTCCCTCTGTACATGGGAAATGTTCCTAGAAAACCATGGCACAGCTGGAGAAATCAGAAAATAAGCATTGACACCTCACTACCATTTAAACCTCAGACCCACTCAAGTTTCACCAATTTTCTCAATATTATCCTTCATAGCAAAGCAATCCAATCCAGGATCACACGTTACATTCAGTTGTCATGTCTCTTTAGTTTGCTTCAATTTGGAACAATTGGAACAATTCCTTTCTTTAACTTTCATGACCTTAATACATTTAAATTTCTAAATGGGCCAAATTCAGCCTGCTCACCTGTCTTTGGAATAAAATTTTACCAGAGCCCAACCCTGTCTATTCATTTACATATTGTCTGTGACTACCTTTGTGCTACGGCAGCCATTGAGTAGTGGTGACACTGGATGGCCTGAAAAACCTAAAATGTTTAATGTTGGGACCTTCACTGAAGGACCCAAGGAAGAGAAATGCAAAGCTTACATATTGGAGAGGAAGAAGACTGGTTTTAATTTATTTTATTGCTTACATCCAAAGTCCTAAGGAATCTATAAAATAACTTCTAGAACTAGTAAGAGAATTCGGCCAAGTTGCAGGATATCAAGTCAGTATTTAAAAATCTATTTTATTTTCATATATCAGCAATAAACTTTGGAAAACATTTTTTAAAAAAAAAAACATTAAAATGGCATCAAAAACAAAACTTACTTAGAAATAAATGAATAAAAGATGTGCAGTACTGCTACGGTGAAAATGAAAGAATGTTCCTAAAAAAATTTTTTTAAGATATAAGTAGAAAGAGTTACCACGTTTACCTATGGATCAAAATTGATAAAATGTCAATTTCTCTCAAATTGATTATAGATTCAATACCATTCTAGTGAAAATCTCAACAGGAAATATTTATTTTTAAAATTGTCAAGCTGATTCTAAAATTTGTATGAAAATGCCAAGGACCTAGGTTAGCCAAAACCATACTGAAAATGAAAATGAAAAACGATGATTTACACCACATGATTTTAGGCAGTCCTTGGAAACCAGCCTCCCGAAGGCCCCCACTTCCTGATGTTCATGTCCTTATGCAGTCCCCCTCCCACACTGCATCAGGGTTGGTCTGTGTGACCAACGGATTGTGGCAGAGGGGAGGTGTGTAATTTCCAGATTAAGTTACAGAAGACATTACTGCCCTCATCTTGAGCCCTCTGTTTGTCTCTCTTGCTCTTTCTCTGAGTTCCTGTTCAGAGGAAGGCCAGATTCTCTGTCATGAACAGTCCTATGAAAAAGGCCACATGGTAAGCAGCAAAAGCCCTTGACCAACAGCCAGCAGGGAACAGAGGCCTCTCCCAACAGCTACACAAGGGAGCTTGGAAGACTCTCCCATGCCAATCCAGCCTTTAGGTGACTTTAACTCTGGCCAATGGCATGGCTGCAACCTCCTGATGGACTCTGAGACATAAGCTCCCAGCTTAGCAGCTCTCGGATCCCTGACCCTCAGAAATAGATATGGATGGTCTGCTGTGGATACGTGTTGGTTGTGTTGCACGGCTCAATCTTGGGTAATCTGCTATGCAGCAATAGATAATAAATATAAAGACTTAGATTTTAACCTGCATTTCTTATGACAGTGTGGTATTGATGTAAGAATTGACAGGCAGATCAGTGAAACACAATGAAATCCTGAAATAGACCCCACACATATGCTTATTTGGGTTTGACTAAAGCAGAAAAATAATTCAATGAGGAAAGGATAGTCTTTTCTAGAAAAAAATTAGAGGTTCTAGAAGACCCCTTATCATACTATGCACCAGAAGCAATTGAAGATAAAACATTGAGAATTTCTTGCAACACTGCAACAGGTAAAGATTTCTTAGACCGACACTAAAGACACTGTAGTTAATTTTGTGTTAACTTGACTGGTCTATGGGGTACATATATTTGATATATTTTCTATTGGTTTTGTTTTTCTCGAGAACCCTGAGTAATACGGGCACTAATTATAAAAGAAAATAAAACTGCCATACTGGATCTTATCAAAATTAAAAACTTCTATTCATCAAAAATATCATTAAGACAGTGAGAAATAAGTCTCAGTATGTTTACTTAACAAGGGATTTGTATCTAAAATATACACCACCAAATTTTAACACCTTAGTGAAAAAAGAAAAAGCAATTATTAAAAATTAGGTGAAAGATTGAGCAGACATTTCCTAAGAAGATATATAAGGTGTCAGAAGCAATATGAAATAATGCTCAGTGTAATTACTCCTCATGCATATACAAGTTAGAGCCACAATCAGAAATCATTTCACACTGCTTAAAATGGCTAAAAGTATAAAAAAATAGAGCCAAGCCTTGGAAAGGCTATGGAACAATTGGAATCTTCATACATTATTGCTGGGAGCATGAAACAACCTCTTGGGCAAAAGTTCTGGTGGTTCCTTATAAAACTCAACATATACCTCATGATGATCCATCAGTTTACCTAGGTATTTACCCAAGAGAGTTAGAAGACATATGTCTACAAAAAGACTTGCACAAGAATGTTTCTAACAATTTTGTCATAATAGCCAGAAGCTGGATTCAAGCCAAATGCTCATTTAATAATTGAATGGACAAGCAAATTGCAGTATATTCCTGTGTGGGAATACTACTCAGCAATAAAAAGAAATGCACTGCTGATATATGCAACAAAATAGATGAAAAGAATGTTGCACTAAAGAAGCCAGAAAGGGTGCCTCATACTAGTATGAGATGTTACCTGTTAGAGTGGCTATTATCGAAAGACAAATGGGAGCAAATGTGGGCAAGGATGTGGAGCGAAGGGAACTCATGCACGATGCTGATGGGATTGTAAATTGGTAAGCCATCATGGAAAACACTATGGAGGTTCCTTAAAAAATTAAAAATAGAACTAAATGCACAAGCTAGCAATCCCATTTCTGGGTGTATATCCAAAGGAAATTAAACCAGTGTCTACATACAATGTTCATTGAAACTTTATTCACAATCACCTAGATATGCAAACAACCTAAACATCTACCTAAGGATACATGGTTAAAGAAATGGTGTGTGTGTGTGTGCGCGCGCACGCGCGCGCGTGTGCATGTGTGTGTGTGTGTGAGATTTAACAATGGAATAAGTGCTCAGAGATGTGTTGTTACTTGATTTCATTGTTGTGTAAATCATAAAGTATACATATACACACTAAGATGGCTATGATGTCACTAGGTGATATAATTTTATGAGACCCCTGTGCATATGCACCATTGTCATTATATGGTTTATGATTGTGTGTGTGTGTGTGTGTGTGTGTGTGTGTAGGGGAGGGGATGAAAAAGAGAGATGGAATACTATTAAACCTTAGAAAGAGTCAGGGGGGTGAAAAATAAAAGCCTGCCGTTTGGGACAACTTGGATAAACCTGGAAAAGGTTGTTAGAGGGCAAAAAGAGAATAGAAAAGAGAGCCATTCAAATGGAAAGGAAACAGAAATGAAAGGGAAAGATAAATATTCACTTTCTATTGAATTTTTTTTTTTTTTGCAGGGTGTGTGGGGGGGGACTGGGGATTGAACCCAGGGGCACTCAACTACTGATCCACATTCCCAGCTATATTTCATATTTTATTTAGAGATAGGATCTCACTGAGTTGCTTAGTGCCTTGCCAAGGCTGAGCCTGGCTTTGAACTTGTGATCCTCCTGTCTCAGCCTCCTGTGCCACTGGGATTAAGGCTTGAGCCACCCTGCCCAGCTTTATTGGATCTTTACACTCTTTTGGACATGCTGTCCTTTTCCATATGTCTTCTCCTTCAAATGAGATTTCTCTGCAAGGATGGTGAAGTGTCTTAGAAGTCTGCATTTCCCAAACCTTCCAGCACTATTTTATGCAGACTTGATTTGGTAAATATCAGAGAAAGAGAAATTAAGAGAGCTGTGATTTAGAATACTTTCCAGTGGGCTTTCTACATTTTTTCTGGGATAGCTGATTGCAAGTTTCACAAGAGCCTAGCACAGTGTCAATAATGCCACAATAAACATTCATTGATTAACTGAAGTGTACACTACAGAGAAAAATAAATGCGGTGCTCTCAAAGCCCTATTGTCTGGCCCCCACCTTACCTCCAAGCAGTAGAAATGTTTAAATATGCTTTTTGTTGTTTTATAGCCATTTGCATTTAAATTGGGTGTGTCACTGTCACGTTTTATTAGCTATTCCTCATACCAGTCCTGTGAGGTTAGCGCTGTTATCTGCATTTTACAGGCGAGGGCACTGAGAGGTGAAGCAACTTGCCTGGGATCAGATGGTACAATGAGCCCCTGGAAGCAGTGAATTTTGGTGCACAGGACCTGCCTCCCAGCCAGCAAGGCTAGTCCATAAAACTCTGTGGCTGGGAACACAATAAAGAACTGTGGCTTTTCTGCAATAGACTTTGAAAGTCATTTTAATTGCATTAATTCCATATGAAAGAATTGAGTTAGGATTGCATTTCTTTGGCTGGATTATTTTCTTGTGAGCAGATAGTTTGTTGTTGTTGTTGTTGTTTTAGTAGGTACTTGATTGGGCTGCCAAGACCCAAGATCCTTGAAGGGAGACGTTTGCTCCAGAGATTCATCCCCATTATTTCCTGACCAGACACTGGGCCTCCCAGAAGTCTCTCCCCTTGCAGCAGCCTCCCCGTAGAGCCCAACCATGTAGCATAACCCTTAAGCAATATTTGAATTAGAGTAAATACATTTTATGAAATAAGAAAGTATTTAGAACGTATCTAATTATAAAAATTTTAACATGGTCCAAGAACTTCCTAAAATTGAATGCACAGTAGTCTCCCGTTATCTGTGGGAGTTATGTTCCAAGATCCCCAGAGGATGCTTGAAACCACAAATAGTACCAAATCCTATATATACTATGTTTTTTTTTTCTGTACATAAATACCTTTGATAACGTTTAGTTAATAAATTAAGAGATTAATGATAAAGATTTATAATAAAATAGAACAATTCTAACAATTCACTATAATAAAACTTATGTGAATGTGGTCTCTTGCTCTTTAGAAAGGTTACTTGAACACAAGCACTGTGACACCACAACAGTGCACTGGAAAACTGAAATGGCTACTCAGTGACTATAGGGTGGGAAGCACTTAGATCATGGAATGAATGAAGGGACGATCCAGGTCTCAGACGACGTGGAGCATAACTACACCAGATTTTATCACACGTCTGCACACTACTCAGAACCACACAGAATTTAAAGTTGACAAATGGTTTATTTCTGGAATTTTTCATTTAATGTTTTGAACCGCAGTTTGGCAGGGGTAATGGAAAACAAAGGAAACGAAATTCCAGATAAAGGGGACTGCTTTACAAACAGCGGGTGCAGATACACATGGCATTTTCTTCTCCCGAGAGGATCCAGATTGCAGGCAGTTCTCCTTAGAAGTGAGAGGTGAACTGGGAAATTGAAGCTCAGTGAACTGAAGGAGCTTCCTCATATGTCACACAGCAGAATCCCAGCTCCCCCTTACAATAGCAGGACTTTGACAATCGTCTTTGTTCCTGGAACAAGCATTGGAAAAATGACATCCCCGGGCTTCTGAACTCATTGACTTCATCCTAAGGAATTGGTTTCCCAAAAATGGTATCTTTGATCAAAATAAAACTACCAGTCTGGCTTTTCCCTTGTCTGATACAATTGCACTCTGGAGGCTGGACGACATTCGACTCACAATGGAGCTCACACTCCTTGATGTCCTTTCCCTTCCTAGCAGTGTTCCCAGCATTCCTAGTTCTGATAACTCTGCCCAATATGGTTAGCAATATTATTATTGCATCACTCACTAACTCCCTCTGTGACACTGGATGATTTGATTAAGACAAGTGGTTTTCAACCTTGGCTGCACTTTAGATTCACCAAGGGAGCTTTTAAAAAGCCCCTCCCCATGGCCAGGCCACACCCTGAACCAATTAAATCCAAATCTCTGGAGGAAGGTCTCAGTCAAGAGCCAGTTTTTAAACCTCTTCAAGTGATTCCAGTGTGCAGTCCAAACTGAGAACCACTGACAGAAATGAGAAAAAAAAAAAATTCAAATTTCTTAGGCACTTATTATGTACCAGGTGTTTTACATGTGTTAGCTTATTTATTTCTCACTGGCTCAGATAGGCTATTTAACTCCTCTAAAATCTCACAGCTGGAAAGTGGCAAAGTCCAGTTCGAAATCCCAGTCACTATAATTCCTGAGGCATGCTTTTATCACAGGAACAGATGGTTTACTGAAAACTGTCTGTATAACATGAATTTAGTGAACATTGAATATGGCACCACCTGTTAAACACCTGGTACATAGTAGGTGGGCCTGAAAAATCTCTGTCTCCATCTTTCAACCCATCCACTTTTCTAGAATGTTCCTCCTGGCCCATGCAATGACATGACACACAAGACTTTAAGATCAGAGAACTCTGAATTAATCCCAGCTGCTCTGCAGTTTATAGCACCTTTTGTATATACTAAACATGTTGTCTCAGAATTTCATTATATGGGGATGTTCAGTTTTAGGGAATATATATTAATGAACCATATAACTGAAAATGTGACCTGCCTATTATATGCATTTTATTGAAGCTTTTAGCTCAATATATTTTAATTTCCTATGGCTACTAATTTTCCCTCTTGTCATTATGGGATAAATAGAGGCTCCCCACTTAAACTGAGGGGAAAGTTGTCAGCTGCTATGCAGTTGATGTAAGCAGCCCATCCATCCACCCACTGTCTTCGCAGGACTACAGCAGGAAGCTGTGCCTAGCAGTTCTGAGTCTATTTGTGAGGGTCACAAATCATGTTTTCTGTTTTGTTTTGTTTTGTTTTTTTCTGAATTAGTGGCATCCGTCAAACTGGCGTGGATAGAACAGGGGAGTAGACAAACTTCTTCCTCAGAGTGGGACTGATTTTGGCATCTGCCAAAGTTGGGGAATGATGACTTTGTCCAGAGTGGCTCTCTGGGCGGACAGGCACGGAATTAATGACAGCCAATGTCCATAGCAGCCTTCTGAGCCAATATCATCCTAGATGTTGCACAGAGAGCAAGATGGGCTGTTTCATGCAGGGCTATTTGGATTCAGAGTCTGGTCTCGATGCTCAGAACCATCCCATCCGCTCTCAAAATCTGCTGTCTCCACATCTATAGATAAAAACAACCAAAGATCAAAAATATATATTTTTTCTGTACTGAACACATACAGACTTTTTTCCTTGTTGTTATTCCCTAAACAACATAGTAGAACAACTATTTACATAGCATTAGATATCATAAGTAATTTAGAGATGATTTGAAGTATATGATATGTGCAGGTTATATGCAAATACTGAACCATTTTATATAAAGGACTTGAGCATCCTTGGATTTTGGAATCCATTGGGTCTTGAAACTAAGCTTCCGATGACACTAAGGGACAAATGTACTTTGGACAATCCCTCCAGTGGGCTGGGGGATTGCCACTGAGAAATTAAAGGGTCTTTGTCAACCTCAGAAAAAGGAAGGACTGAGACATATATGGCTGGGCCTCTCTGTGCTCTTCCTTTCTCCCTTATTCCTCCACATCACAGTTTCCCTCCAAATCCTCTGAGATGGAGGGCACCACAAGAGGACAGAGACATCTATCTCTTCCCCCTTCATTCCTCCATTCATCAGCCCGGCAGCTGGCTGTGTGTCCAGCATGGTTTTCAGTTCTTCCTACATACTAACTCAGAGAAGTTCAATCCCTTGTCCAAGATCCATTGCCTGAAACGGTGGAGCTGAATGGGGACAAATCAGAGAGACTGGCGCCATAGTCCACAACATTAGAACTAGAAACCTCTTTAGGATTCATTTGTTTCCATCTGTCTTGGTCGGGATCCTTGTCTGAACGTTGCCCTCGTATCTTTTTCCTTCATGCTAAGGAGGGTACCACTAGCTACTATGTCAAAGCTGTAATATATGGAGAGTTTAAAGCCATCAACTTTCAATTCATATCTCCATAAACAGAAGAGGCAATTCTAGGAGTGATGGGAGGGGATGGGGGCTCTGCTTAAACAGAGATGCAGGGGCTCTGTCCTTAAAACAGGGTTTTCCAAGATTTGAATTCCTAGACATGGAGCTGACCAAGAAGTGATAAGAAGACAATGGCTTCCCGCCAATGATAATCCCTTGGTGCTTCACCACCTCTGACTGCCCCTTCACCCTCCCCAGACCTCTGTAAATAGTGCCTTCCATGAACTCCCTTAAATAACCCCTCTAGAGCGCTCTCTCTTAGCTCCTGGTTCCTGACTGATTCAGTTAGGACTTGGAGAACCTATACAACACCCCAAAAGGAAAGTATTTCTTTATTATCGTATCTGCTTTGGAGTTAGGCAGACCTAGTCATGAAGTCTAGTTCGATCCCTTTCTAGTTGTGTGCTCTTAAGCAAATTACTTAGCCTCTGAGCTATACTTTCTTCACTCATTAAATGAAAGACAATGGTTGTTAGGATTAAAAGAAATAGGATTTTCCCCTCTGCTGCTTAATAAAGTGTTGCTGATCCAATAAATAAATAAGTAAATAAATAGCATAGATACACTACCTAGCCCAGCATTGGGGTACATATTAGTAATTAATAGAATTGGAAATGGCAAATGGGAAGATGTCAAATTCAATAATGCAATACAAATTCAATAATGAAATTATTAAATTGATTTAATCTACACATTGCCTTCTTTAAAAAAATTTTTTTGTTGTAGATGGACACAATACCTTTATTTTGTTTATTTATTTTTATGTGGTTTGAGGATCAAAGCCAGTGCCTCACACATGTGAGGCAAGTGCTCTACCACTGAGCCACAACCCTTTTGAGGCTGATATTTTTTAAAAGGTGATAAGTCCCAGATGGACAATGATGATGTGAAGCAAAGGCACACACTACAAGTGAACTATAAAACCTTTCCAAAGGGCCTTTTATCTATAGATCTGCATTCTCTTTGGCTCATCAGTTCACAGCAATTTTAGGAATTCATCTTAAGGAAATAATCAGACAAAGATGCACCTTCAAACCTGTTCATACTATCATTGTTTAGAGTATTTAAAATTGGAAATAACAAATATTTGACAATATAGAATCAAGGAAACCTTGGAAAATCCATACAATAACAAGTAGATGAATACAGGTGATTTTTTTAAAAAAAATGATCATAACACACTGGGAAGTAAAATAAACAGTTACAAAACAGTGTTTCTACTCCATATTTTTTTTAATGACAATAAAGAAGAAAAATTGAGGGAATATTTGTTGATATAGCCATTTTGATTATTTCTGGAAGATAGGATCACAGTTAATGTCCTCCACTCACACACTTTGTATTTTCTAGTTTTCTACAATGAACATTTTATTGGCTGCAAACAACAAAAAAACCAAACCCTAGCGATTCAGCAGCCCCACAATGCCAGGACCCAAGTCTGAAATTTTCTCGACTTTTCTTTCGTGGACTTGAGGTGGCCTCTGTGTCCCAGTTATCACGTATGCATTCAAAGAGAGAAGAATGGGGACAGAAAGGACTACCCCAAGCAAAGGCAGGAGCTCCAGGGCAGAAGTAAGCCTGATGGGGGAGATTTGTGTTCCATGATCACTCTACCTGGAAGACAGAAGGGAGAAGGGGTCTGGGAAATGGGGTTGAGGAGCCACTTTGCAATCTCTGCCAAAATGGGTATTGCTTTTATAATAATAATCAAAACAAAATTAGTTACTGAAAATTTAAAACAAATAGTTTCTTCTGTTCTTTATTCCTTTAACACTTCGCTGCCTACAGTCACCCTTCCACCCCCTCAAGCTGCAACAGCCAACAAGTTCACAGTCACTGAGCCAATGGGGCCAGGAGGAGTCAAGAACCCCAAGGAGGCGAGGAGCTGCACCCTCCTGCTGGTGGAGCGCACTGATGGGCAACGTGCCGAAGGACAAGGAAGTCCACTCACTTGTTCAGTGGACCTCACTGGGTCTCTTTGGTCTGAGGTTCAGGCTCTGAAAACTTATCAATGGAGAGTTTCGTAATGTCAATTATTCGGGCCCTGCTTTGGTTTTCTAGACTGTGGGGAACTGGCCCTGGAATTTCATCTGGCTTGCTTTGGTCTCAGTAACCCCTCACAAATAAACTGCATGTCCTGGAGACCCCCTGTGGGAACGCACTAGATTGCCCGGGTTCAAATCCAGGCTGGCCACTTCCTTGATGTGTCCCTGCACCTGCTACTTAAGCTCTGAATTTCTGTTTCCTCCACTGCAAAATGGGAATGATAAGAGTCCACATTTCACAGGGTTGTTAGGAAAGATTAGATGAGTCAGTGTTTGTCAAGTGCTTAGAAGGTTCCTATCACATAGTAAATGTGATGTATTTGTTTTAAAAAATAAATAATTATGAGAAAGGCAGAAACAGCCTCATTTGTTCTAGATTTCATCTTACTTGACATAAAACTAAAAAAAAAAAAAAGGCTGAATTTTCTTTTGTTCCCTGCTTGCTCTGCTACACGGTCCCTATAAGGTCCTTTCTTAGCATCTGGATGGCCATCTTAAGTGATAGCCTCTATTTTAAGGAAAAAGTTTTGCTTTCTCACCCAAGGGCCTTTCTGAGAAAGGCTTACCACTCCCCCATACCAACCCAACCCCTAACCACCCCCGAATTAAGATCTGCCTAGTTATGATTCCTACGCCTGCCCCATAAAAGTCCTGTAACCCAAGCTTGTTTTGCCTCTATCCATCTACAGAGAGATGGCCTTTATTTGTCAGCCCTGACAAATAAACTCTCTCGTGTGTATCTCTGCCTGGTCTCTGTCTTTCTCGGTTACCAGTCTCTTGTTCCTCCCTTTTCCTTCAGTCCCGGTGCCAGGAAAGAGAGTACATAGGAAGCTAAGACTGTAAAGTAAGAGCTATAAGGCCCTGGGTGTTAGTGATTCCCCAATCTCCGCATATGTAGCAGATCACCTAAGGCTTAGGAGGCAGATGCTATCCCCACCCTCATTTTATAAATTGCAAAGATGGCAAAACCACAGATCAGAGGGGTGGAGTAATTTGACTACAATCACATGGCTGCAGGTGGTGAAGCTGAGATTCAACCCTGGTCTGCATGGCTCCGAAGCCCGCATACTCCATATTAAGGCTGATCTTCGCCAGGGAGACTTTCCTCTACTTGATCCTGAAAGGTTAACATATATATCAATCCTTAAAGATGCTTAAGGGGCTTTTACTTAAAAGGCACTAGTAACAAATCATTCTATAGAATGCCGTATTTCTCTATATTTAGTTTGGCACGTTCCAATTTTCACATATGGTGTTTTCTAACAATACGGTGCATCTCTATTGTTCAAAAAAATAAGTTCCAGGTCGGGCACTTAGCTAAAATTCTGGGGGTTTGTGGTATTTTCTCTCTTATGGGATTTGGAAACCTTTCTCTGAAGCTCAAGTAGTCCTTACTAGCAATAGATGAGGGTTTTTGTCACAGTCCTGGGCATATTGCCTTGAAGCAGAAGCCTGGCTTGGACCAGCTGAAATCATCAATAATTAACATCATAGATGTCTCGCAGGTCCAAATTCCTCCCTGATCAGCAGCAGAATTCCTTTCTGCTCTCTGATCTGTCATTGCCACCTTTGCACAGTCCCAGTTCCAAAGACAGAACCGACTGTTGCCCAAAGTTTTTATTTAACAACTTCACTCAATGCTCAAGCAAATGACACGTGTTCAAGGAGAGTTCCCTGTTCTTTCCCTTTAAGAAAAAAAAAAGAGAAATCATTAAGCCACACCCTACCCCACCCTTACCCTCTAAGTTCTTGAGTCTCTAGTGCCTGAGATAGAGCCAAGAGAAAAAGAATTGAAAAGAAAGGGAGCTTTTTTTTTTTTTTTTCCCTGAAACTTTTGTTCCCAGTTTATAAACACTCCCACCCCTGGTTGCAGAGCCCTGGGATCTGACCCAGTGTCATCTCAAGCCCCACTGGGGCCTTTTCCTTGGCTCTGGGCCTGTCCTGTGTCACTCCCCAACTGCATCCCAGGGGTATTAACCCTTCCAGGAGATGCTTGCTAGCTTCCAACAGTATCTACCGTCCTGCAGCAGTGCTTATATTCTTGGCTACCTAATAAATTCTATTCTTCTGCCAGGGGGTTAAAGGATGCAGACAGCCAGGAGCAGCTGCTAGGAAGCTCTGAAGTAGGTATCTCGTGGGTGGGGCCGGCTGCAGGCAGGACAGACCTGGAGAGAGATTAGGTGAAACATTAGCCAGGGCCTTTTGGACTCAGTCCAGTATCTTTCAATGATTTCTTTATGTGCGTTGGGTGCTGGGTTTATTTGGCCTGGGACAGGCGCCCATTAGAAGATTTCACAATGATTTTGCCATGTTACAGTTTTAAACATGTGAACTCCGTCACCAAAGGAAATTTGTGTTTTTGCCATCTCCCCCCAGCTCTCCGCCTCTCCCTGGGGAGCTACAGGGAAAAGTACTCCAAGCGAATTCATCAAAATGACTAGGTAACGCTCTCAAAATAATAAATGTTGTTACAGTCTGGATCTCTTTCAAGTTTGAGCTCATTTTGTGAGCTTGAAGATCCATACATCACATTGCATGCATATTATATTTTTATAAAAGGACTATTGCACAGGGACAGGTAAGTTATTAAGACACATAAATGCAATGACCCTCAGAACACCAGACTATTTTTTAACTAAGTTAATTAAGCAGTTTGGCCAAGAAGGGGGCAAAGGATAGGTGTTGTAATCATTCCTTAAATTGTCTCCATAATCCAGCCTTACAAATTAGGATAGGCTAAAAGCTCCAAGCTCCTAAAACAAGGCCCTGTGAAATTGATGTGCATAGTTAACATCGTAACAAAAAGAGAAAACACATGTTATATCTCCTTGGACTTCTCTCACCTAACAGAAGATGTACTATTGTTAGATAAAGGTAAAAGCTTTGGAAAACATGAAAAACAATTCAAAACAGGTTAGTAAATAATAACAACAAACCCAAATGAACAAGCAATGATTATTATCATTGTATTTTCAAAATACCTTCTAGGAGATCAACTTCAAAAGAAAGTTTTTATTATATGAAAAGATACTTGTAGCTGGGTCCTGGGTTCTCAAGGCCTTCCTGCATGCTGCAGTAAGATTAGATAAACCTCAAGGTGAGACTGAGAAGGAAAATCTGTGTTGGAGAAAGGAAACTGGTAATGATGAGGTGGATTCTCATTTTATTTGGTGCAGTTTTCTGATATTTCCAAATATCCATGAGCAAGGCATTTAAAGATCTGGATCCAAACCACCCACAGCCCTCGATAATAATTTATCCACGTCATACGGGCCACTAGGTCAGTTGATTGTGAAAGAAAATAGGAGCAAGGCACCCCTAGCCTTATTGTGTATGTCCTTTGTCTCCAAGTCTGAGCCCTGCTGCTAAGCAGGACTAAACCACAAGGATATTTTCTTTCTTTTTTTTTTTTTAAAGCATTTAAATGTTTTTATTTATTTATTTATTTTTTTATTGTTGGTCGTTCAAAACATTACATAGTTCTTAATACATCATATTTCACAGTTTGATTCAAGTGGGTTATGAACTCCCAATTTTACCCCGTATACAGATTGCTGTATCACATCAGTTACCCTTCCATTGATTGACAAATTGCCTTTCTAGTGTCTGATGCATTCTGCTGTCTGTCCTATTCTCCACTATCCCCCCTCCCCTCCCCTCCCCTCCCCTTTTCTCTCTCTACCCCTTCTACTGTAAATCATTTCTTCGATTTGTATTATCTTGTCTTACCCCTCCTTTCCTCTTATATGTCATTTTGTATAACCCTGAGGATCGCCTTCCATTTCCATGCAGTTTCCCTTCTCACTCCCTTTCCCTCCCACCTCTCATCCCTGTTTAATGTAAATCTTCTTCTCAAACTTTCGTCCCTACCCTGTCCTTGTTTACTCCCCTTATATCAAAGGGGTCATTTGGTATTTATTTTTTAAAGATTGACTAGCTTCACTTAGCATAATCTGCTCTAATGCCATCCATTTCCCTCCAAATTCTATGATTTTGTCATTTCTTAATGCAGAGTAATACTCCATTGTGTATAAATGCCACATTTTTTTTATCCATTCATCTATTGAAGGGCATCTAGGCTGATTCCACGATCTAAACCACAAGGATATTTTCTACCTAAGTAATCTTTTCTGTCCTGAGAGTGCTCCTTGGATAATTCTTGCATCTTTATTCTCAAAATAAAAATAAATAAATAAAATAAAAATAGGCTGATTGCAGTGTTGCTGATCCCAGCCTTTGTTAGCTGCCTCTATTAATCATGGCTGACAGGAGAGACTAGGGGTCATGGGTAATTGAATTCCAGCCAACCTTCAGACCTAATTCAAGTCAACCCTTTGACCTCTTCTTTGACCAAATCTGCTGCCAGAGCTAGTCAATAAATATTGTTTTTAAATTTCAAGAAACCTGTTTTTGAGTGCCTACTACGTGTTAGCTTTGTGAGGGATGTATCCATTACCTCGCTTCATTCATTCATTCATTCTGTCCACACTTCCAGCGGAGCCCAGACACAGTGAATTAAGAGATAGAGGAGAGGAGACTAAAAAAGGTCATCTTGGGGTCAGTCCAGTGGGGAACCGTGTGTTCTCCAGACACTCTGACTTCCCATCAGCACGGGGAGATAGATCTTTAGCACTGACAGGAAGCCTGCAGCCCTTTCTGCACACGGATATGGATGATAAGTGTTTTCCCTACTCTCGGGGAGAAGCTGGGCAGGATCTTGGGGTCCCAAGTCCTCCTTCTGCCGTAGTTGATGTGGGATGTCAGGTTATGTTATTTCACCTTTGTGGGCCCCGGGTTCTTATTTGTAATAGAGAACAGAGTGTGCACTTGGTGGGGGAGAGAGAAGAGGTGGTAACTAACCCAGCAAGATTCTTAAGATAACCTGAGGGTTGAGATAATGCATCCCGGGGAGCTCCTAGTAAACTGTAAGGCTCTTTGCAATGGGAGATTCCTGCTAATGATTGCCACAAAGTCTCCTTGTGAAAACTCCAACAAGCAGTTAGACCTGAGAAAGACGGCTAGGAACAAAGACCTAGCAGACAGCACTCACTCTGCTTTCAAAGAATGGATGTTTGGGTGGAATGTCTCATGAACTCTCTTCCTTTAGTTTGCTTGGTAAGTCTCTGGATCACCTCCATTTCGGCTGAGCACACATGTGATCTAGATTTTATTGCCAGAATGCTTTTGTGGCATTTCAGTTTCCAGAAAATGAGGCACTAATTTACTTCCTCCTCTGAGCTGAGGCCACACCATATTCCACCAGCCTTTCCTCATCAGACAGTTTGAGATCATCCTACCAGTTGACTATCAGTGTTCAGCCATCACCAACCCGGGCTTCCATAATGAAGCTCACGTTGAATGGCTACAAATAATTATCTTGGCAGCAATACTTTTTTTTTTAGGAACTATGAGTCCGTGTTGTGCAGAAGTTTGGGGAAAAACAAAAAAAGGTAGGGGGCTCAAATAATAGACTTTCTTGTTTTAATTTCAAAATGCTATGAAGCCCCTATGATGTAGCAAGCAGCCCAGGGCCACTGAGCAGCCTTGGGAGGCTGTGTTGAAGGGGCAATGTTAATGGAATTATCCCTGCTGCCGGATAAGTGTCTGCTGTAGAGATAATTACCCAGGCAAAGATGAGGTATCATGGAAGATAAACACGGGAGCAGGGACCTCACTGTTTATTTTCCGTGTTGCAGCGTCATCTCCTCCACTGTTTAACTTCATTAGCATCCCTGCTAACCCCAGGCCACCCGGTTTCACTTAAAAGAAAGAAATTAAATAACCTGAACCTACATGTGATTGCAAACAAGGTTGCCGGGGATGTGGGTTGGGATGTTTTGGCTGCTATAGTCAGTGGCAAACAAGTGTTCCCTTTGCCCCCTCCGTACCTCTCCCCTGTGTGATGAAAAATGGATGTGTCTCCACTTGAGCTTTTCATGTACTTTGTCCTGTTTAATCTCCACATATGACAATTCCGTGACTTTGGAGTAAGTACTAGTGGGGGAAACTGTGTGTCAGAGAGGTGAAGTAACTTGTCCAAGGTCACCAGACTCCAGAGCCACGGAGGGAGGATTTCAGCCCTTGCAGATCAGCCCCAGCTGTTTCCAGAAAATCCTGGGCCCCTGCACATTCCAGCCCCTCACGGCTGGTCTTCTAGACTCTACAGATGAGACCAGACAATTTTATTACCTCTGCAGCTGCTTCTGCTATCTTTATTAGAGTGGCTGCCAAATCTCCCATCCGGTCCTTGGTCCAGTTCTGTGTATCTGGGTTTTTTTTTTTTTTTTTGAGAAAGTATTTGCATTCAACCCCAAGTGGTCAAGACCAAGCTTTTAAAACTCACCCCCACAGGCTTTGCATTGGACACGTTCCCTGCCTTCTTTGGCCAATCTGTAAGCAATCAGTCTCCTCTAGGCTCCTTCTCCCCAAACTTATTATCATAAAAATTACACGCAGCGAAAGGAAAGCAAGGAGAAATGAAAGACGGAGACCAGGCAGAGATACACACAAGAGTTTATTTGACAGAGCTGACAAATAAAGGCACATCTCTTCATAGATGGAGAGGGGCAAAACAGGCTTGGGGTTTGGGACTTTGATGGGGCAGGCTCCGAGATTAGACAGGAGTGGGTCCAAATACTGCGGTTAAGGGTGGGGTGGGTGTGAGGGAGTGGTGAGTCTTTCTCAGAAACAGCCTGGGGCAGGAAAGCAAACTTTTTCTTAAAAATGGCAGCCATCATTTAAGATGGTCATCCAGATGCTACTCAAGGACCTTACACACAGAAAACCTGAAAGACTATTTCAGAGCACATCTGTTTGGCTTCCACCAAATTCAATTATTGTTAAAATTTTGCCATAATTGATATACAAAAATCAATCAATTTCTGTTTTTATTTCTGAAACATTTGGAAGTTTATTTCAGAAAACATGACACTTCGGGCTTAAATGCTTTGGTGTGCATCTCCTAAGAACATGAAACATTTCCTACAGGAAGGCATTACAAATACAGTGTCAGACTGGAGAAAATTAACAAGAATTCCTTAGTATCATCTCCTATCCATTCCTTAATCATAGCTGTTTCTTAACTGTTCTCCACCTCTCTTTTATAATTTAAAAAAAAAAAAAACAATTTTAGGCAATGTGCTGGTAATAATGTCTCTTTAAATCTTTTTAAACTAAAATAACTTCCCCCATATTTATTTTTTTTCCCTGACCCATTTAGTTTTCAAAGAATCCAGGTTTTGGATGGTTGAATTGTTTTCTATTCCTAAGGGTCTTCCCTGGTCCCTATCTTCAACTCTCAATCAGCCCTTATTGAGATGGAAACTCCAGAATTTCTACAGGGAGGATCCTGAGAGAGAGTGCAATCTGGTGATAAGGTGGGCGATTGGGAAGTCTTTTGCATGATAACAACATTTAAAGAACAAATTGATACTGGTGCTGGCTGAAATGTAGGATAGTGGTAACACAGGATGGTAAAGATTCTAGACAAACTGCCTGGGTTTGAACCTTAGTTTTGCTTATTCCGAGATGTGTGTGACCTTGGAGAGATTACTTAATCTTTCTGTTACTCAATTTTATGATTTATAAAATGGTGTTGCAAGCATGACAGAATCTAATTCGCAGAGTTGTGCTGAAATGAATTAATAAACACAAGGCAGTAAGAATCCTGCCAAGGACCCGAGTAGAATCTACATGCGGCAGCCATTATCATTAGCAGTATTCTCCTCTCACATTCTACCGGCTTCCTTCTCTACTCACTTCCTGGAGCATCTAACATTTCTGGCTGCCTGACAGTTTTGCCCATTGCCTTTGATGTGATGTTTCATTTATTCTGGTTGGCTTGGGAAACTTCTAGTTTGCCATCAATCTCATTCTCTTTCCTTTCTCTCTCTCTCTCTCTCTCTCTCTCTCAAATCCCCATTGTTGTTGTCCAATCAAATTCTTACAAAATTATTCATTTGATTCTGTTTTCTGGTGCTTTATGTCTGGTTTAGCTTCCTCCCTCTTTGCACTGAGGCATAGAATCATCCTTGGATTTAAGATCCAGTTAAATCTGTTGTTTCTAGTCTAGGAACAGTTTTCTGCTGAAGTGACCCTGGAAGCTTCTTGGTTACCAGCCATTCACTCAGCCAGTCATCAACTCTTTTGGAGCCTCCATGAGGGACTGGGCACTGGTTTAGCCTTGAGATGCAACAGTGAACTAGACATAGTCCTGCCTGTGGAAAAGTACCTAGCCCATTACTCAAAGTGAATCTGCACTGCAATTAGGAACCCATGTAGTTCTAGAAACTCCCTGACCCTGAGCACTTAGAGAATTCCAGGAGAGTGGTTGAAGGGGATGTTAAGAGGTCCTTTTCCCCAAAAACAAATTTTACATTGTCTTGAAATTCCTACCATAAGAGGCCCTCTAAAGTGGCTAGTACCATTTTCTGTTTCCCTATCAGGCCTTGAAACAGTCCTAGAATCATTTTAAGCTTTAACCATCTGTGACTACTCTATTTTCATAAAAGTACCTAAATTTTATCAGACTATCACCTGGCCCAATTTCGTCATCTGAAGAATGGAGATAATAATAGTACTCACCTTAGAGGTTTGCTACAAACCTTAAAAGAAACAGTATGCTTAAAATGCAGCATGGATGTAAGTGTTTGATAACCAGATAAAAATAAGGCTGTTGAGAGACTCTGATGGAGTCAACAGAGAATGAGACTCAGAGCTGGTGAGCTTTGAGGCGGGTTAGAAAAGAAAGGTGAAAGTACAAGGCCTGACTCGGGGAGCAAATGAGGCAGGAATCATTTGAGGAAATTGTGGAAAGGAAAAAGGGAACGTAAAAAATTAACTTTGAATACTTTATAATTTAAAACAAACAAACAAAAAGTTGGCCTCATCTTCTTCCTTTATTTTATTTTATTTTATTTTTAAAGAGAGAGAGAGAGAGAGAGAGAGAGAGAGAGAGAGAGAGAGAGAATTTTTAATATTTTTATTTTTTAGTTCTCGACGGACACAACATCTTTGTTGGTATGTGGTGCTGAGGATCGAACCCGGGCCACACGCATGCCAGGCGAGCGCGCTACCGCTTGAGCCACATCCCCAGCCCTTCTTCCTTTATTTTAAATGCTGGGCTCTAAGCAACCAATTCCAGAACGAACACACAATTATTTGATGCGAATTGGCTAAGAAATGTGATGGGGGACAGTTCTCCATGGGTCTTTAGTTTCTGTACTTCTTGTGAGAAGGGACATTGACCATCTTTGTTCCTGAGTATCTTTTCATGGATGTTTGTGTAGTGAACATCCTGGAGAAACAGAGATAGTCTCTCCCTCCAGAGCAAAGGACAGAATGTTTACTGCCATTATTAAAAAAAACAAAAAACTTCCTGAATAAAGGAGTCATTTTGTCCTTCTCATCACTCGACAAGAAATGGGGAGTCAGGGAGCTGACAAATGCTAATACTCTAGCTGCTGCTACCACTGGAAGTAATAAGCTGCCCTTCGTCTCTGACCCAGGAGTTTCGTGTCTTCTATCTTATCCATGAAACTGTGAGAGGCTAACTCATCTGCTTGCAAGAAGGGTAAAATCTCAGCTCCTTCACGGTTCTTCACAACTGTCACAGTCTAGGATCCTCCTATGCTCACGGTCCTTTGCTGGAGCAAGCAGCTCCATGTGGTTCTTTGAGAATGATTGGCAATGTTCTGTGCCACATGATCCTACTGATTGGACAGGGGAAAGCATGTAAACCAAAGGCAATCTATAACTAGTGGCCATGTGGTTGTCTAACACATAGGCGCTGTCCATTGGTGGCAAGGGTAACTTATGGAATCACTCAAATTCTGTCTTGGGAATTGAATTTGAACTCAGGATCCAGAGAGCATGTCCGTCATGGTAGTAGGAGTAGCTGAGACAAGCAGAGCCGAACATTGGAAGAGCAAGGAGGTGCTGTCAACAGGAGATGGGGACAAACCATTTCTAAGGTTTCCTCTAATGTTCGGACTTTGGTACAGTCCCCATGAGCCTTGACCTCAAGCTTGTCCTGCTATCTGCCTTCTTTGGTAAAGATTGATTATTCAACAATTTCCATGTTTGGGGAGGGGTGGCAAAAGTGGCTGAGTGAGGTGTTCACTTTGAAAGGGTAAAGTTTCTAAGCTGCAAAGCCTGAGTTAAAATGTAAAAGACCGGGCATTGTAAAGTTTCTAAGCTGCAAGGCCTGAGTTAAAAAGTGAAGGACCAGGTATTGTTAAGTTCCTCTGCCACACCCAGAACCTGAAATTCCTGAGGCAGTTAAGACAACGCCCTACTGGCCATTTAGCCTAGGGCCCTGTGCAGCTTGAACCGTAGGTATACAGGGCCCGAACCAATCAGTCTGAAAGTGTACCCCCGCTTAGGAGTGACCAATCACCCCCGCCCGACCTGTTCCAGCCAATGAATGTGCTAATCATGTATGAGAATTGTTGTTCAGTTTTCCCGCGCCTCATGCTGAGTTGTTCTGATGTATACAAAGCCCCCGCCCTCCCCAAAAAGTGTACTTAAGCACTGCTTAGCCTCTGCTCTGGGCTCTGGGCTGCTCTCCCTTCTTGAGTGAGCCTGGAGCCTCAGCGCGCTAAATTGGATCCTCAATAAATCCCCTTCTGCAATTGCATGAGTCAGTCTCTTGGTGGTCTCTTCCTCCGACTTTTCGCCGGACCCTTACAACTTCCCTTATGTTCTTCTTTCCATGTAATCAAGAAGGGGAGAAGGTCTCACTATCGTGTCATGGAATCATTCCTGCCTTCTCCTGACCTTTTCTTCCTTCCCCAGACCAAGCTACCACCTAGAAATGGACCCTATGTTTTCTCTCTTCTGACTCTCCTCCTCACTCTTTCTTCAAACCAGTGTCTCTGTAATTTCAGACCTATATGCCATCTCAACAAGAACTGTCGGTGGTGCTTTTGACCTCCTGCCAAAGGCGCCTATTTGTGAACAAAGGTGGGGAGAAAGGAAATCCCTGCTCTAGGGCTTCCTGCTCCTTTTCCACCCTTAAAAGCATTCCTAGTTAGTGACTCTCCAATGACTCCAGATTTATAACGTCTCCATTTGCTGTCTTTTTCTTTTTTTTTTTTAATATTTTATTTTTTAGTTTTCGGAGGACACAACATCTTTGTTTGTATGTGGTGCTGAGGCTCGAACCCAGGCCGCACGCATTCCAGGCGAGCGCGCTACCGCTTGAGCCACATCCCCAGCCCTGTCTTTTTCTTTATTCTTCACCCTGATCCCTCTCTGTTGTCTCTAGTCTTCTCAAACCCTTCTTCATTCCTTTTTTACTAATGGGGAGCACATTGGGGCACCAGACCAAGCAACCAGCTTCTGGTAGTCACCTGAGCACTGCACATTCCCAGCTCCTTTACTCCACAACTCTTTTCCTGGATCATCCTAACCCATCTCTCCCACGGTGTCTGCGTCTCTCACTCTTAAAGTACCTCAAGGAAGAATCCAGGAGAAAAAAAAAACAAGAACAAAACCAAAAATGCATTAAATAGTATAATTTCAGTATAATTTCATTTTCTAAATGAACAGTAAAAAGGCACAACATGTGCTTTTTTAGAATTCGTTTTCACAGAGAACAGTAGTATGTGTTTATAGAACAAACAATTGTTTTTTCATAGCCTTCTGCTCCTTGAGCATTTTAAACTTTTTATAAAGCTATCTCTGACACCAACATTCAGCACAGGGCTAGGGTTGGGTGACTAAGGTTGGATCTGTTGCATAGCATTTGGGGCTGATATGAACACATTGCTGTGGTAAAAATACATCTTTCTAAGCTAGTGTGGTGGTTGAAGTATGAGTCAGTTGAGTGAGCTTGGGCAGAGAGGGGTTGACAGCTGGATATCCATACATGTGGCAAACTCTCAGGGGGATGGAAGTGGGAGGATGCAGACCTAGGATTTGCCAAGATGGTGTTCTCAAGGTCAGGCAGCAACGTCTATAAGGTCACTAGACCAATAGCAAGACCCAGCCCACCTAGAGATCAGTAATCAGAAATAGGCAGCTGAAAAAAATGAATAAGTAATAAATTAATAAAACAAACACACATCCACAACATTGTGAATATTTGAAATTGAACAAATTGTGCATGCTCATTGTAGAAATATTGTAAATTATAACCAGGAAATAAACAAAAAAAAATCATCCATAATTTTGATGCTCCTATATTATTAACATTTGGATATGCATCATTTTATTTTCAATATGTATTTATATTTTATATATACATCCATAAATGGAGACATATCATGTTCTTTTGTATATTCTTTTTTTTTTTGCTTACATGCTGCTGTGACCCAGAATTATACATTCTCAACATAATCTTATTTATTTATTTTTACAGTAGAATGCATTTTGACATTTAGTATACAACTGAAGCACGACTTCTCATTCCTCTGTCTGTACATAGTTCAGAGTCACACCAGTAGTGTAATCATCTGTTGAGAGCCACAGCCAAAGGGGCCCCAGCAAACTTCCAGCTGCCAGCAAACTTCCAGCTGCCGGCTGATGATTGGCTCACAGCGGCCCCAGCAACATCTAGCTGATTGGCTCCTCTGCGGTGATGCTCATTGGGCTGTTTCCCTGCCCTTTCAGACCACGGAGCTGCTCATTGGGGGACTTCTTTGGCTCCGCCCATGCGACCCAGCCAATCGGCCTCAAGAGCAGGAGGATTGTGGGAGGTGGAGAGGCTGGTGTGGGGGAGAGAGGCTTGTGGGAAGCCGGTGGTGGCAGTTGGGCTCTGAGGGTTTTTTCCTGAGGAGCTGTTTTGTTTGGCGTGTGTGGTTCTAAAAATAAAATTAGTTTCTTTTGACAAGTGGCTCCTGAATTGTGCCCAGCCAGACTGCGACAATCATCCATGTATATAGGTAATAATGTCTGTCTTTTTCTATGGTCCTTCACATCCCTACAACCTCACCCCTCCTCTCACTTCCCTCTACAAAAATCAAAGTTCCTTCAATAATCCCTATCTCCCTCCCCACTATGGATCAGCATCTGCTTATCAGAGAAAACATTCAGTTTTATTTTGGGGGGATTGGCTTATTTCACTTAGCATGATATTCTCTAGTTCCTTCCATTTATCTGCAAATGCCATCATTTCATTCTTATTTAAGGCTGAGTAATATTCCATTGTGTATATGTACAACTTTTTCTTAATCCATTCATCTGTTGAAGGACACCTAGGTTGGTTTCATAGTTTAGTTATTATGAATTGAGCTACTATATAAACATTGCAGTATGCTGATTTTTAAGTCCTTTGGGTACAAACTGAGCAGTGGGATAGCTGGGTCAAATGGTAGTTCCATTCCAAGTTTTCTGAGTAATCTCCATACTGCTTTCCATAGTGGTTGCACCACTTTGCATTCCCACCAACAATGTATTAGTGTGCCTTTTCCCCAACATCCTCACCAACACTTATTATTGCTTGTATTCTTGATAATTGACCCTCTGACTGGAGTGAGATGAAATCTTAGAGTAGTTTTGATTTGTATTTCTCTAATTGCTAGAGATGTTGAACACTCTTTCATATATTTGTTGAACAATTGTATTTCTTCTATGAAGTGTCTGTTCAGTTCCTTAGCCCATTTATTGATTGCATTATTTGGGTTTTTGGTGTTAAGTTTTGTTAGTTCTTTATATATCCTGCAGATGAGTGCTCTCACAGCATAATTTTAAATGGCTACATGGCTTCCCATTTTATCTCTAAGTTATTTAACCTACTACCTATTTGGTCCACTCACTTCATTTTCAATTTTCAATGTTTCACTATTATGAAAAATACGGTATAGTACATCCTTGCCATACTTCTTGGAATACTTGTCTGACTGTGTCCTGGAGAAAAAAATTTCTAGAAAGGGAATTTCTAGGTCAAAGAGCAAGCACTTATTTACAGCTTAGGTACATATTGCAGCCATGCCTTCCAGAAAGTTTCCACCAATTTATAGTCTCATCAGCAATCAGATTGGATTTTTGAGAAAGTTTTCATGCAACTCTCCATTCTAAGGAGGAGTTCGAGAATCACTTGCTACTAGAAATCACAAGTCAGCTTGATAAACAGGCAGAACAGGAAAATTCTGTTGCTCACACATGGCTCTTTGATGCTGTGGCCTCTGTCAGCTCTACCACAAAGAAAAGAGTGTCCTTGGGTACATGGTCATAGTCTACATTGATCGTGGAAGCCATCAAAGATCCCCAGTTTTGAAATTGTTGGAGAGACCTAGTGCAAGAATCCTGGGTCAGAAGAATAAGTTAGCTAAGGTGAGTGTGTTCAATTTATTATTTTTGATGTATAATAAATTATTTAAAAACTTAGTGATTTAAAGCAACACATATTTACTATCTCAGGAACTGTTCCTATGGGTCAGGAGGAACTTGGTAGCCATAGCTTATCTGGGTCCTGTGAGTCTGTGATGAAGGTGTCACCGTGGGCTGAGTTCTCATCTGGAGGCTCAGTTGGTGACATACTTCCAAGCTCTCTTGGCATTATTCATTTCTTGCGGCTTCCCATGGAAGTTTGATTCCTCCATGTCACCAAGAAGAGCAAGACTCTAAAGTAGGTCAGCTGACTACATGGAGTCCTACTTAAAAGGAAGGCATCAGGGAAGGCCATCCTGGCAGTTGTGCCACACCCTGTTGGTTGAAGCAAGTCAGTCACAGGTCCCAGCTACACTCAAGGAGAAGGAATTATCCAAGGATGTGAATTCCAGGAAGCAAGGACCACAGGGGCATGTCAAAGTCTGTTCATCATAGTAAACAACTCTGAAATGCCCTTCAAGTACTTTCCGCATGAGTAATCAAGGAAGCCGGGAAAACTTGGGAAAATGTAAAATCTGAAACTCATTGACTGAAAAATATTCATGCCATGTCTCTCATTTCAAGAGGAAGTGGCTAGTTCAGCTTTCTCTAAACAATATTTGGCCTGAGATCAGTGTGGCATCTTCAAAGGTGTACACCGGCACATGTGTTTCATGTTTTCTTGGGAATTCAACTCTGTATCCCTAGGACTCTTATTTTCTCCCCCTTTGTCTTGTGGAATGAGGTGGCATACTCCCAAACCACGTTGTGACGACCACAGTTGAGACATTTTCCATGTGAAGTTGTGCTAGCTATTCTTATGTCTCTAATTGCTCTGTCTCCCCAAGACCAGTCCTGAGTCCCCACAGCCTTTTATAAAAACTTACAAAATACAAAAGGAGTCAGGCAGTTTAAAATATTCTTTAAAAAAACATAATATGAATCATGTTAGGAAAAGGAATTCCCTCCTCGTATCCACATTTTTTTTTTATCTCTCTCGTTAAACCTCCAAGGAGAGTTTATGTTCTATATTTCAAACTTGCCTCTGTTTAGTCCAATTAACTAAAGTCCCAATTGGAAAGTGGTTGTAACACAACATTTTCTTAGGAAAACACTGTGTATTTGATGCATTTGCTTATCACTGCTCATAATTGCCATTATTTCAGATAGTATCAAAACCTTGGAGGGAAGGAAGGAAGAGAAGAATCCTCTAGAAGTCCTTCATCCTGAGTCTCTTTCTCCATGTGGTTCCCTTTCTAGACCTACAATTAGAGCCAAGCCAACTGTAATGGCCCAGGGGTCAGAGGCAAATGACCCCTAAGAAGTGTGAGCTACAGTCACTCAACGAATGTGCAGAGATTTCTCTCTGGATGAGCTGTGTGTAGCTGCTTCAGTAATCAACTTATTTTCTTACAAAGGAAAAAAAAAAAAAAAAGGTAAGTTCTTGGTGCATATGGTAAAGACAGTGAGGGTCAGATCAAAATGTTTCCAGAGTGTTCTGAGCCACCCTCCTCCCCTTCCCTGCTGAGCCTCAGGCCCCGCCTCCATCCTGTAAGGAGAGGAAGAACATTCTCTAAGAACAGCCAGGAGGCTATCAGATTAGCTGGAGAGCTGACAGTAGGAGAGTTACATTCCCCAGGAGGGCCGGGGCCCAGGGGGATGGGAGGGGACCCGCGGGAACTGTCCTTGGGCTGCTGTGCCCTTCTTTGACAGGAAAGCTGCAAGAGCTACTAGCGAGGGGAAATAATGTGCTTGGGTGAAAGGGTTCTTTGGGCTAGGCGTTGGGTGGGGGAGCTAGGGAACAGGGCAGCGGCTGCCCAGGGTTTTTAGTAACAGTTACTCCAGGTTTCCTACTTGACCCTCTGAAGGTTTGAGGTGTTATCAGTGAAGTATTGATGTTCCTGTTCAACCAAGGCTTCTTTCAATGTTAGGCCATTCCACCCTCTCTGAAGCATACATCAGATCCTTAGGACTCCTGTAGCCAAGTTCCACAAGAGTGCCTGAAAACAACGGAAATATATTGTCTCACATTTCTGAAAGCTGGAAGTCTGAAATTAGGCTCTTTCTGAAATGAGAGGACTCCTTCTTTGCCTCTTCCTAGGCATCTAATGGTTGCTGGCATTCCTAGCTTCGTAGGTGCATCATTCTAGTCTCTGCTTCTCTTGTCACATGTAAAGTGTGTGTGTGTGTGTGTGTGTGTGTGTGTGTGTGTGTGTGAGTGTGTGTGTTTTCTGATCACTTATAATAAGGACACTAATTGTATTTAGGAAGTTTTAACTCATATGACCTCCTCTTAACTAAATGTATCTGTAAAGACCCTTGTCTTAGACTGTTTTTTTTTTCCTGTTATTATAGCCAAATACCTGAGGCTAGGTCATTGGAAATATAGTTATTTGGCTCACAGTTCTGAAGGCTGCAAAGTCCAAGGGCATGATGATAGCTTCTGCTAAAGTTGTCATAACCTGATAGAAGGTGAACGGGCAAGTGAGAACATGAAGAAGGGACAAAGCTCAAGGAGCAGCTTCACCTTTGAACAATCTGCTCTCCTGGTAACTAATTCAGTCTCATGAGACTGAGCATTCACTCCCTAGGGAAAAGCATTAATCCCTCTTAGGGACCTAATCACCCTTGAAAGGCCCCACCTCCCAACACCACCTCAGTGGCAATCAAATTTCAGAGGGGACAAATCAAAGTATTCAAAGTACAGCAATGCTGTTTCCAAGTAAGGTCATATTCTGAGATTCCTGGTGAATGCATGTGGAGGGGACACTATTCAACTTGTACAAAAAAAAAAAAAAAAAACAGAGAAATACACACACACACACACACACACACACACAGGATTAAAACTTCTAGCCAATCAAATGCAGATTTTATGCTCCACCGAATTAGACTTGGGAACAAAGTCAGTGGTGCTCTGCTGGGGAAAGGAGCTCCTATGAAATGTTCAACTTCTCTAGTCTGTTCCAAGCCAGCAAACCTCACTTTAAACAGTGTTCTCTACTTTTTTGCTGATCCTATTCTCCAAACAACTCCATTTCTACATGTCCTACATGTATATGCACATCTGTGGAGTACAAACACACACACACACACACACACACACACACACACACACACACACAATTTCTGTCAAGAACAAGGGACCCATGGCTATCTACACCTGTACCTCCTGCATCAGCAGATGAAGCACTTTGCTTTTCCTGTTTAGGAGAAGCAGACCCAAATATGTAGGGTCTCTGAAATGCATTTGTTAGGATTGGCCAGAAGCACTGGGCAATCTGCAAGACCAGGGACTACTGGCTTATCTTGTCACAGGGACACAGGAAGATAGGCAGAATACAGTGTCACTGGGACACTACTCCCCACTCCCCTTAGCTGAGGAAGTCTTATAATAAACCTGGCTCATCAAGTGCCAGAACATACCTTGGGCCACATCTTGCCCAATCGAGGGGTCTGCATGATTCATGATAGATAAAATGTAGTGTCAGTCTTGCTACACTAGATGTGCAAGAAAAATGTAGTTTAACTTTTAATAACTGATCCATGTCCTTAAATGCCCCCTAACACCTGCACTTCTGGCTAATAAGAGGTGCTGCTGGAACTGAACTTTAGTCCGGTCTGGTGGACTTGGGCTACTCCAGTCAGCATCCCTTTGGGGTGAGTCAGTTTTTCCAGTTTAAACCCTTCTTCTTGCTCCTCTCCAAGATGGGAGCTGGGTATGGGGAAGGCTGAAGGACTTTGGGCTGTTGGGGAAGAGGGAGGTCCTTTGGGTTATTCTGGGCCCACTGACATTTGTAGGGTGGGTGGGCTGCTATCAGCCCAGGCTGCGTGGAGGAAGCTCACTGTTGGAGTGTGCCACCAGGGCTGCAGCCAGTTCTCTGCTGCCTTGGTCAGGGCTCTGTTGTCCCTGCTGACTCAGCCTTGCTTCAGGCCCCCTAGCACTCTGTGATCTGATGGACCCATTGCAGGCCCAATTTGGTGAGGGAGCCCACAACTTGGCCATTCTTTCTTCCAGGGCCAGAGCACAGGTCCTGGCAGGGCTCTCAAGAAGACAGAGCCCAGGGCTTTGGTCATCCCACTCTGAGCTTATTCTCACTACATTGTCCATTCTGGGCCAGGACAGGAACCTGAGAATGATGCCAAGGTGGACAGATGGTCCCCAACTCATCATGCTTTCCTAACAATTTTTTTTTACTTTAGAATGTTGCGAAAGTGATAGACATTCAGTAGAAACCATACTTTTCTTCTCGTCTCAGGCTAGCAATATGCTGTATGACACTAGCTGGTGGTGCTGGGTGTGGCCACTCCCTTCAGCCATGCAATCAGGAGGCTCACTCCCATTGCTCCACGGTGGACTGTGTTGCTAAGCCCTGGTGTTTAGTTAGATGCATTAAATGCATTCTTTTCATTAATATGTTCAGCTTATGACATTTTCAACTTATGATGGGTTCATTGGGACATAACCCCACTGGTTCAGGGCCATGTGTATTGTCTTGGCTGCACTGACCTGGCTATGCTCTGAATCGTTGGGGCAGTCAGAGGCTAGGGATGCAGCAGAGGTTTAAGCATGGAAAGGAAAACAGCAAAAATCTTGAGAAAATGACTTTGCCCCCATCTCAACCCTAATACTACTATTTGAACATGTGGTCCACAATATTGGGTGTGGCATGGGGGACAAAGTGTGGCAGAAAAAAGACAAATCAGATATGAAACATTAAGCTCTCGATCCCATAAAACTTCCTACAGTGATATAGATATTTTGCACCTACACTGTCCACCATGGTAGCCATTAGCCACATGTGGCTTCCTGAGCAGTTGAAATGTGACTAGCGCTTCTAAGGATCTGAAAATTTAATTTAATTTAATTTTAATCTTTAAATGCCTATGGGGCTAGTGGCTATCATATTTGATGGTGCAGCTCTACAGTCCATGGAGTTCTCAGACCTAATGTTTTTTAAAACATAAAATAAAATATATAGTGTTACAATGGAAACCAATTAATTTAATATTTACACTGTTAATATTTTATTACATTTTAAAGATTCTTTAAATTTTTTCATGGTATAATATTCTATGTACTTTCTTTTTAATGCATTAAATATCAGTCCTGCAGTGAGCTTGATAACTATTATGATTTTGAAGTAGCGATGAACAAAAACAATGTTTTCATATATCTGACAAATAAGGTGACATATCTATGATTTCTATTGAAGATAAAGTCATATATATTGCTAATGTTACTCTGGTTGGGGGTTCAGTTAGGAGTTAGTGAAAATAGATGTGCAATTATTTTCCCATCTAAGTTCACAAGCCCCCTAGACTCTCATCACAGACCTGTCAGGGCTATAAGGACCCAGGCTAAAAGTTCCCATTCTAGTTTATGTAAAAAGTCAGCTGATGGGTGCCTGCTACATGCCAGGAAACTTGGGTTGCAGTTGTGATAGACACCGACAAGGTTGGAGTTTTCAGTGAACATATTTTAGTGGTGGAGAAGGGAAATGTATGAACGACTAGATAATGTCAGGCGGCAGTAAATGCTATGAAGACCATAAAATAGAATGATCTTACAGAAAGTGACTGAGAGGGAAAATGCTATCTTAGACTGGGCTATCAGCATGCTCTCTCTCTGGGAAGTGCCATTTGACTTGAGATGTGGTTGGAAGAAGGGGACACACCAAATCTGGAGGCAGGATCTTCTGAGTGTAAGGGTGGCCTTATAGGAGGTAAAAGCCCCTTAGCTGAAAGGGTGGGTGTGGTTGGAGCAGCAAAATCCACAGGGAGAGCACTGAAAATCCAGGTCAGGGAAGTGGGGGTGGTGGTGCCCGGGTCGGAGCTGGAGCACTGAGTTTGTGAGCCGCCATGGTAGAATGGCAGGATTTCTATCTATTCTAAAGATGGATGGCATGATTCCCTCAGTAAAGAACAGATTAGCTGTGGAAGTGGAGGGGGGAGTTCAGGCAGGTACTGGTGGTACTGGTGGCTGGTGAGTCAGGAGGTGGTAATGTACAGAGAGAAAGTGAGTGAAGTCAGGACATCTTTTGGGGTATAACTGATAAACCACAGATAGAAGCTAGGGAGTCCCAGAATGCCTCAGGGCAGTGTGGTGACTGAGATGACATCGTGGTGGGGAAAGTGGATTTGGGGGTAAAATCAGAGCTTCTATTTTGGTTTTATTAATGCTTCTTAGGTATCAGAGTGGGTATGTTTGAATGCAGAAATCTAAAGCTCAGCAGAGAGGTTAAGACCAGGATCACAAATTGGGTTCACCGTCACAGAAATGGTATTTAGATAATGTGATAGAAGGAGATCAATGAAGAACAGTGTTTATAAAGAAAAGAAAACGCCAGATTTGCACCCTAGGAAAGCTGAGTGTTTAGGATTAGTTTGTTGATTATTTATTCTTGGTCTGGATGTTCAAGTTGGTGTGTGTTTCCAATCGCAGTAGAGAGCCCTTCAACCCAAAACAGCTCCTCTACTGACCTGGGAAATGGACTGCGGATTAAGATGAGGACCCACAGAGCCCTCTGGTAAAATGCAATTACTCTATTTGTGAGGACTCATTACCCTATTTTCCATACTTAACATCACAATGATGTTTCTCTGGGGCATTTCCCATCCTTTTTTGGTAGGTCCAGTCTCTGTGGATACTCAAGTGTCTTTGGACATGTTTGGAGACTCCTCATATTTGAAAAAGTCCCCATTTTGAGAGTCCCACCTTCCTCTATAGATTTCCCTGGGAGCCTTCTTACGGAGTGATCTAGGACTTTCTTTCTTTCAACACATTCTCCCGCCTGGCTTGCTGGCCTTCCTGGGAGATTCTATGAGCTATTTATTATCCTTTAATAAATTATTATTTGTGTGTGTGTGTGTGTGTGTGTGTGTGTGTGTGTGTGTGTGTGAAACCAGTGTTGATGTTTGAGTTTCCCAGGAAACAGAGCCCCAGACAAAGATTTGTGTGTAAGAGGTTTGAGAGGAGTGTCCTCGGAACCAACATGTGTGAAAGGTGAAGAATGCAGCAGAGGGCAGAGGGAGAACTTGAACTGGATCAAGTTCCAGCAGAATCCTCATTTGATCTGTTGGGCACCCTAGAGCCGAGAGGTCCTTCAGAGTTTCCCTGGGTGAGTAAGAGGGATGAGGATTCTTTTTTACCCTGACCTCACTCCTGGTCTTTGAATACAGGTTGTCACAAAGAAGAGGCATGTCCTTGGAGGAAGTGATTCTCTTAGCCTGAGAGCCATCCCTGATCAGAGATGCAGCTGAGACCAGAAAGCCACCAGTCTCCAAGACAAACTTTACAGATGACAAGCCCATGACTCCTCTGGAGTCGAACAGTCTAACAGATTCAACAGGTCATGTTCTTCATAGTTTGAATAAGAAACTGAGGCTCAGTCTAACAGATCATGTTCTTCATATTTGAATAAGAAACTGAGGCTCATAAATATTAAATAAACTGCTAAAAAGATAAAACTCAAGCCTTAGTCTCCAAATCCCATGTCTTTGCCTGCAACCATATTGAAAGTTGCAGAGAACAAACCAATTTATGGACAGGCAAGCTGTCCAAGCTCTTGAATAAAGTCTGAGTGGTTTTAAAATTTTGAGGCATATCCCTTTTAGATTTTTCCTCAAGAGATCTCAGATTTAGCTAAGATTTGGGGGCAATGGATTCCATTTGTGGAGGAATCTTACCCTATTCTTTGGGGACTGGGGAGGAAGCCAACAATAATCTAAGCCCCTGCCAGACATTATCTGCTGACCCCAAGCATCTATTCCTGCCCTCATTAATGTTCCCCCACCGGGTCTGGAAGCCAGCTGGGGTTCTGGGTGAGACTTGAGTTCCACCAGTGAAATGCACTTCCATGATATTGGGAAGGCAGAAGAAAGACCTTTCTTATAGGTATGGGACCTTTCTTATAGGTAGTTATGGGCAAGTTAGTCCAATGAAAGCAAGGAATGGCATCCACATCCACTCCCTGTCACCAAGGTCTGGAACAGAGGTGGCAGTAGCAGCAGGTTTGCTGATCCCCCTTGGGCAGCTGCTATCCCCTGATTTCTACTCCTCTAGCCCTTCCAAAAATTTTGTAAGCACTTAATTTCCTGGATTAAGCCATTCTCTTTTTTGATTGAAATATTTGTAATGGTTTTATTTTGCCCCTTGCTGAACCCGATATAGCAACCCAAGTGTGAAGCCAGCCAGCCAGTGTCTCCACTTTCCACACCCACACACCCACACATGACACACTGTCTTGTGTCTTGATCATGTCTGCTTTCCCTTCTGCCCCTGTTTCCCTCCCCCACCTATCCCCTTCCCCTTCTCTGGTAGTTCCCCTTCTGATTGCTTCTTGTCTTGCTGTATGGATTCTAATTTTCAACCTTTGTGACCATGGTACTTGGTCCCAGCATAGATACATCCTATGCCTTTTTGATTCAACATCCTAATGTCATAGAGAGACAAGGTATGAAATCCCATCAGGATTGCTGGGTCAACAAGAAGCTTCTAAAATAAAGAAGATGAGCAGAAGCCCGTGACCACTGGCAATTGACCAAGTGTTAGCCAAAGTTGGAGACACCAAAAACAGTAACCAAAAGAACAATTTATTGGTGCCATGAATCCCATCCTCAGGGAATGTTGAAGAAAAAAAAAGGCAGTGAACTTGTGGAAATCGAGCCACTTAGATTTATAGCCATAAAAAACTATAGGACTCTTTAAACAGAGATGTCATTTATAGACAATAATACTTAAGAAAAGTATTTTACTCTGTGCATTCAAGCATGAAATAAATATTCAAGGACATTCAGTCCACAAATGCAGAAATGGGGACTCAGAAGATGTTATAAAGCTATTTAGTTGAACCACATACAACGTAAGAAGGGATTGGAGTAATGGGCAGGCACCTCCATTTTTAACAAGAATCACTGTAATATCCAATTTCTATTTCATGAGTCTGTTTCCATGTTCCAGGCAACAGCTGGTCCCACTTTATTGCTATGGGTACAATGAGTTCTAGTAAATCCTGTGTAATAGATGTATTCATATGCTCCATCCTTTTAACAATCTTCTTAATTAGGGTGCTGTCCTTTTAAGCAAAGCATTTATGTAGTTACTTTATTGCATTTGAATACAGTGTTAGCTTCAATAGACTTAATATAATTTTATGGGTTTTTAAAAAATTGTTTTACAATGAAGGGATTTTATTTTATGATTGGTATGGAGTTATTCCCATGGACATTTAAGAGCCATTGATGCAGAGCCTTTATGAAATGCTGTCGAAAAGGAAAAATCCTAAAGATGTGGTAGGTGGTGGTGGTTCCGCCATTTATTGGCTTAACTTCTGAGAGTCTTATCTGAGAGCCTTATCTGTAAAGTGAGATCATTATCTTTCTTGCCTACTTCATGGAGCAATTGTGAACATTAGATAAAAAATAATGATCCATGAAAGGGCTTTATAAAGTTCCAAGAGTTCTGTGCATTTCCAGAGTTGTTGTTCTCCATGTGGAAGCTCCTGTCCTCAAGCCACGTAGAAATGTCACTGGAGCATGAGTGTCAGAGGCAATGAGATAGACTTAGCCTTTCGGGATTCATGGATGATGGAGAACAGAGAGAAACTGGGGATTTAGAAAAGATAATGGGCATAAGGGAATGTGAGTGTCCCAGGCATTTTGGAGGTGAAGGAAGAAGACCAGGAACAACAGAGGACGGGATGTGGATTAATCGGGGTGTGAGCAGCAGGCACCTGCTGACATTCTGATTACCTAAATCTGTGCCTCCTCTTCATGATACCAACTTCTTGTCCCAGCCGCTGCCCATTCAGCCTTGCCCAAGACTTCAGCAAATGAATACTCTGGAGTGTCCTCTGTAACCCAGAGTGCTAGTGTTCCGTTTATTGGGATCCAATGTCCTAATCTCCTCGTAAACATAGATGAAATAGAACTTGAATGAGACCTGGTTTCAGTTATCCATGCACAATGCAATTAGTTATGTCCTCATTCTTCTTTCTATATCATAGGGCCAAAGGAATATTCGTCACCTTTAAAATCATGGAGGGAAATCTATTGCATTGTCCATGATATATTCAATTAAAAAAAATCAAGTATGTCAAGCCAGTATTTTACCTACTTCTTTTAAGTATATCAAAGTTTCAATGTATTCTAAAGAACATAGGCTTAAAGTCAGTAGTAGAGATTAAAAAAAAATTACCATACTCAGAGTCAGAAAACATAGGTGTGAATCCTACTGTAACCTTAGGTTGGAAAGTTTGAATAAGTTACCCTTTTCCCTGGGCCTCAGTTTTCCAGGCTCTTAAAATGGGCATGGTAGCATCTACTTCATAAGGCAAGGAGCAAATGTGATAATGCAGATGAAGGAGCTTTGCAAAATTAATGTTACTTTATTAATGTTAACTGTTGGTCCCCCTCCAGCGCCAGCAGGCACTCAGCCAGTGGCTGGTTTCAGCTGATAGAAAATATGTTTTCACTTTTATTGCTTAACATTTCCTTCACCTTGCACTGAATGAAAGGAAATCTTTGGTTTTAGCTCTGGACTTCAGCAGGCCAATGTTTCTTTATTAGGTGGTATGGTCATGGAGAAATATCCTTATATATTGGTATCTCATTGACATTAAAAAAATCTCAAATATATTATTACCTCAAACACTGACTTAACAGACTTCTTAGCTGCATAGCAAGGAGGTTGGCAGCCATTCTTTCCTTCTTGGCTTCCCTTCCATTCTCTCTAGTTTGAATATTTAATTTAATGGTGGCCATGCCCTTCGTGACTGACCTTGCAATTAAAGATCAAAACACACAGAGTCTTACTGCCAATTTCACGTCCATCTAACAGCTGTTTGGATATGCAAGCTTTCATATACCCCAATATGATCCTGAGAATCTGCACCAGAGGAAGAGCAAAGAAAATATGGAATAGTCTTTTACCTCCTTGTGAGAGAGCACCCAAGCACTACAGCAAAACATAAAGGCCAAGTGATTTTCCACATCAGAGTCCTGCTGACTCTCAGGGCCATCTGCCTGCGTAAATCCAAAGCTGAAGTCAGGGTATTTCCTTTCATCCAGTTCAAGGTGAAGAAAATGTTAAACAGTAAAGTGCAAACATATTTTCTATCAACTGAAAAGTGTCTCTTGAGGGTGATGGGGGACCAATAGTTGACACCACTTTTTCTTGTCCATGTTTTGAAAGAATTGAGGAATAAAATAATAGGTTAAGACAGGTAGAAAACCAAAACAGCACTTTTATTATTGATAATGCTGACATGACTGCCAGGCATGGTCACAAACACATAGTCCCAGTCACTCAGGACACTAAAGCAGAAGAATCGCTTGAGCTCAAAAGCTAAAGATCAGCTTGGGCAACACAGCAAGACCTCATTTCAAACCAAACAAACACAAACAGAACTCCACGATCAACTCCAAGTGCCTTCCTAAGACTTTCTAAGATTTAAGAACAAGCCTTACATGAACCGACAAGCAGGCCTCCTATTAGGGACATATCCAGTCACGACTGGGCCTCCCCTGCAGGTTTCTCCCACATATGAGAGCAAGGATGACCTATGATCTCTGCAGGTGGACTCACTCCAAAGAGAAAAAGCAGAAAAAGGCATTCCACAGAGCATGCCCACGTCCTCTTTCCCAGTTCATCCTGAGGAAAAACCAGGGGTAGAAAGCAGAGAAAAGCCAAGGACATTTTGCTAGCGGAAGTCCCTCTGCATAGATGGAAACTTTTCTTTCATCTTGAAAGTCAGCTTCTGTAAGAGCAGTTAACTCTGAAAGTCCACAAGAGGCAGCAATTGTGCTTCTCCAGACTGACAACTGATATAGAACATCCATATTTGAAGAATGCTTATATATTGCAAAATATTTGGCTGCCACATGTTTTCTCTCTCTTCGTACAATGCTTTCTCCTCCAGGCTATCTACCCTGCTCATTATAAACCCATCCATCAACCCAAGCCCAGGAAGACAATAGTTGAAGAGCAGTTGGAAAGGGAGGGATTGAGTGATGGCGGGTTTCCAGATCGGAGTCAACACTGCGAAACACTTTGCAAGATGGCATGTATGTTCCTTTCTCTCCCTCAGCCTAGATTATTTCTTAGTGTTCCTGATTCTGCTGGCAGGAATCCTCTTTAATTCAGGAAAACCATATGAAATCCATCTTAGGGGTTGCCAAAATAAATTGTTAATCATATCAGATGTAGCACCAAAAAAGAGTGTTCCATCACAGTCAATTTTCTGTTTGGTTACTGCTCCCCTTTGCTTCATTCAGGATCTGCCAAGAGGAGAGGAAGCCCATATTACACATGCCACATCTTGTTATCCGCCCAAGGAGAGAGAACAGAGGGGGGAATGGATTGTGGGGTCAGGATGAGGGGACTCTTAACGCTAACAAAAGATGTTTATTATAGTCCAATTTCAAATATCCCTCTGGGGACACTAAGAGGTTGGAATCCTCAACATTATCCCTAAGAGAAAGAGGGTATGAGGATCTCATGGAGATTCATTTGTACAGGGTGATCAACAGAATTTGTACTTGCATGTTTCAATTGGTTTCTTTAGATGCAAAAGACATATAAGATGACTCCAATTGCTTCCATTATCAAGTTCAATTAAATGGAACAAAACTTACTTGTGCATTTAGTTATCTGGGTGGTTATACATTTCTCAGTTACAGAAGAAAGATAGAAACATAAATGGTAACCAGGGAAGTGATGAGATTATTATTATTATTTTAAAATATTTATTTTTTTAGTTGTAGTTGGACACAATACCTTTATTTCACTTATTTATTTTTATGTGGTGCTGAGGATCGAACCCAGGGTCTCATCCATGCGAGGTGAGCACTCTACCACTGAGCCACAATCCCAGCCCTGAGATTATTTTTAATTGAACAAAAACCAATAGATAAGCAATAATCCAAATCTGTCCTAAGGCAGATCACATCAATACATATAGCCTAATCATAATAGATCCTTGGAAACAGATTAAATTCCTTTGAATTGAATCTGCATCCCCTCCATATTTATACTATTGTACAGGTATTAAAATGAGCATGCTTGAGGGCTATGCAGATCATGAGCAATGGTTACAGTATAGGACTTTTGTATTTCCCTGAACTAGAAACAGACTGACATGATTAAAACAAGTAAGAGATTTTGTCCAGGCCTCAGATACTCAACAAATTCAGTATCCCTTTTGACCTCCATTTAACCAAAGTTCAACTGCTTTGCTATGCTAGAAATACAAGCAGGTCGGTCCTGGTGTCTCCACCCACCTACTTCTGGATGTGCATTTTGATTTCAGTCTTAATAAAGAAAGTCCTGCTCACTAAGCTTCATCACCATGACTCACTGAAGCAGTCATGTATTGCTGAGAGCCACAGCCGAGTCTGTATGGCCCCTGGCATTTTGCCAATAGTATTGATTGACAGGCAAGGCGTTAATATCCGCCTCTGCCGCTACTTTTGAGTTCTAGCGCTAATTTTGAGTTCTCGCGCTATTTTTAGTTCTCACGGGGATTCCCCGGGAGTTCCCATTGGTTGGCGAAGGGCAGGAGGAGGGTTTTCCCGGGGAGATATTTCCGGCTGGGGGTTCCTGGAGGAGCCTCGTGGTTTTTTCGGGAGGATTCCCCAGGAGCGTGTGTGAGGTTTTTTCTTGCAGTAGAAAAAATAAAATTTGTTCCTGCTTTAGTGGCTCGTGATTTGTGCCCAGCCAGACTGCAGCATTTGGTGGCCCGTACGGGGAACGTCTGAAGCTTCGGGGTAAGTGAAATTGCTTGCCCCTAAGGGAAGGCAAGAGAATGGGTGACCATTTTAAAAAACAATATGTTCTTGCTTTGATTTGTTTTGGTTTTGTTTCAAGCTGCCTATCCCTAGAATTTTCTCAGGCAGACTGGGAAAAATGGTTGGCTCAAGGTTTGAAGTTGTTTGCCCCTGAGGAAGAGATAGAAATAGACCACAAATGCACATGTCCAGAAAATAGGAAAATTGATACAACGATTTTTTGTTCCATTTTTGTTTCATTCTGTTTCGGTCTTGTTTTGTGTTATCTTTTTGGGTTGCGTTATCTTTGTAACAGATTAGAAATTAGTAAAAAACAAACTGAAAGAGTGTTAAATAAATTGTTAGAGGTTCAAACCATGGAGAAAGACAATTTAGATCAAGCAAAAGAGAAGGTCTCTCAAGCTAGTCAGACAGAGGAAGAAAATTTAAAGGAAGAAAGCTTAGAGGAGAAACAGCTATCAGGGGGGAAGCAACAACAGGAGGCTGCTACTAACACCGATCTATCGCCAGAGGGCGTAATTCAGCCAACAGCTCCACCTATGGAGATAGCTGAGTGGCCCTCAACCCCCTCAACCCCCGTAGTTGATAGATGGGATCCTGAGACAGGACCTCAAAGATTAGCATGCCCTGTACTTGAGCAGGCAGGAGGGCAGCGAATTCACCGTGAGTTAGAGTTCAAAACAGTGAAGCAATTAAAGGAGGCTGTAACAACCTATGGTCCTCATGCACCCTTCACTGTAAGCATGGTCGAATCCATTACTAACTTGGACATGACTCCAGCAGATTGGGCTAGCATGTGTAGATCTGTGCTAAATGGAGGACAATATTTGTTATGGAAGGTTGCCAATGAGGAATTTTGCAGGGAGACAGCTAGACGAAATGCAGCAGCCGGTTACCCTCAAAGAAGTCTAGAGATGTTGCTAGGAAAAGGACCTTATGAGGGTCAGCGGCAACAAATTCAATATGATCCTGCTGTATATGCACAGATTGCTGCAGACGCAGTTAGGGCATGGAAGACTTTACAAGGACATGGAGATTTACAAGGTCAGCTATCTAAGGTAATACAGAGACCTAATGAACCTTACGCTGACTTTGTAGATAGGCTTATTCAAACAGCCTCCAAAATTTTTGGTGACACAGAACAAGCAATGCCATTTATAAAACAACTGGCTTATGACCAAGCAAATCGTTGCTGCAGAGAGGTCATTAGACCATGGAAACATGAAGATTTAAACACATATATTAAATTATGTAGAGACATTAATGAACAAGGACAAGTCTTGGCAGCAGTACAACAGGCTTTAGATGCCAGGCCAAAAACATGCTACAATTGTGAACAAACAGGACATTTTAAAAGGAGTTGCCCCATAGGAGGAAGGTATAACAAAGTTAGGTATCAAAGGAATAGAACACCAGATATTTGCCCACGATGCCGTAGAGGGAGACACTGGGCTAATGAATGCCGTTCTCAAACCACCATAGAGGGTACTCCATTATCAAAAAATGGACAAGGACCAGGTGGTTACCCACGATATCGTGGAGAAAGGCATCAGGCTCCATTGCCAAAAAACGGACAGGGGGGCCCAATGCTCCGGGGCCCACGACCACAAATGTACGGGGCACTGGAGAAACCCAGAAAAACCATGGAGGAACCCAGCAACCCCATCAGGGTAGTACCCAGGACACATTATCCATCCGATCTCTCATCAGACGAACCAGAGGGAGCGCAGGGTTGGACATCTGCGCCTCCGCCAGAGCAGTACTAACTCCAGAGATGGGAGTTCAAATCATTCCCACAGGAGTAAAAGGACCTCTTCCCAAAGGAACAGTAGGCTTATTGTTAGGACGTAGTTCTTCTACGCTAAAAGGACTTATGATAAGTCCTGGGGTAATTGATCCCGATTATGAAGGTGAAATAAAAATTATAGCTAGTTCTCCAAAGGGTATATCAGTAATTTCACCAGGAGATAGAATAGCACAGTTATTAATAATATCCAGCCTACATGATAAATTTTCCAGTACTACTATGGAAAGAGGTTCCAGGGGTTTAGGCTCCACAGGTGTAGATTGGGCTATGCTGTCTTTGAATTTAGATTCTCGCCCAATGCTAAAACTAAATATTCAAGGACATGAATTTAATGGGCTACTGGATACAGGTGCAGACCTTAGCATCATATCTCGTCAAGAATGGCCAAAACATTGGCCATTACAACAAGCCACTCAAACGCTTCGAGGCCTAGGAGTGGCAACTAATCCCCATAGAAGTGCAATGGTCTTAGATTGGAAGGATCCTGAAGGATGTGAAGGAACTATACAGCCATATGTATTGGATCATCTTCCCGTAAATTTATGGGGACGAGATGTCTTAGATCAATTAGGTTTGACATTAACAAATAATATCAATCAAAATGCACCCACTATTATGGCTAGACAAGGTTTTAGGAAAGGAAAAAGATTAGAAAAACAAGAACAAGGTATAGCAGCACCAATACAAATAGATCAAAGAATAAATAGACATGGACTGGGTTTTCAGAAGGGGTCACTGAGGCAATAAAAATCACTTGGAAATCAGATAGACCAGTATGGGTTTCTCAGTGGCCCCTGACTAAAGAAAAGATACAAGCAGCCCATGACCTGGTCAAACAACAATTAGCGGAGGGACATATACAACCTTCTGTATCTCCCTATAATACTCCCATTTTTGTCATTAAAAAGAAATCTGGTAAATGGAGATTATTACAAGATTTAAGAGCCATTAATAATGAGATGGTTATTATGGGACCTGCTCAATCAGGGATTCCTCAATTGTCTGCTTTACCAAAAACCTGGTATGTTTTAGCTATAGATATTAAAGATTGTTTCTTTTCAATTCCAATTCATCCTGAGGATAGTCCACATTTTGCATTTACTATCCCTGCACTGAATCATGAAGGTCCTGATCAGAGATATGAATGGAAAGTGCTCCCTCAAGGGATGGCTAACAGCCCAACTATGTGTCAAATTTATGTTAATAAAGCAATCCAGCCACTTAGAAATCAAAATCCTGAACTACAAATATTTCACTATATGGATGATGTATTGTTAGCACACAAAGATAAAAACACATTGTTGGAATGTTATGCCACACTTACAAATTTGTTAAAAAATTATAATCTAGAGATAGCAATAGATAAAGTACAATTAAATTTTCCAATTAATTATTTAGGAGTTCTATTATCCTCAACCATGGTCCGTCCACCTAAAATTCAAATACGAGTAGATCAACTCAAATCGCTTAATGACTTTCAAAAGTTGTTGGGAGATATAAATTGGATAAGGCCTTATCTAGGCATACCAACAGGAGAGTTGGGACCTTTATTTGATATCCTAAAAGGTCCATCAGATCCAAATTCACCCCGCATATTAACTCCTGAAGCAAGAAAGGCATTAAAAATTATTGAAACATATATGGAAAATATGCATTTGGACAGAATTGATATAAGTTTGCCTTTATTATTCATTGTAATACCAACAAAAAATATTCCTACAGGAGTATTTTGGCAAGAAGGTCCATTATTGTGGATACATTTATCTTACTCTCCTAACACTATTCTTACTAGGTATCCTGAGGCTGTAGGACAATTAATACTGAAAGGAATAAAAGCAGCAAAGGGAGTGTTTGGAATTTCTCCCAATAAAATTATTACTCCATATACTATGGAGCAAATTGATGAGTTAGCTAATGAGTTAAATACATGGGCAATAATCATGTGTAAATCAAATGTTTCATTTGATAATCATTTACCATCTAATCCTTTGTTGTCTTTTTGGTCTAAGCATCCTGTAGTTTTTCCTAAAATGACAAGAAAAACACCTATCGTGAATGCTCCAAATATATTCACTGATGGGTCTAATAATGGTACAGCAGCAGTAGTTACCCCTGATCAAACTTTTACATTTTTAGTTCCCAAACAATCAGCTCAAAAGGTAGAGCTCAATGCAGTTTTACAAGCTTTTGTGATGTTTAAAGATTCTGTATTTAATTTATTTTCTGATAGTCAGTATATAGTTAATGCTATAATATCCCTTGAAGATGCTGGTAGGATTTCCCCTTCCTCTACTGTTTTCTCTTTGTTTTCCACTATACAAAGTCTAATCTGGGATAGAAAAGATCCATTCTTTATAGGACATATCAGGGCACATACAGGATTGCCTGGAGCCCTTAGTTTGGGCAATGATTTAGCAGATAAAACTACACATGATATACATATTTTTTCTACTGTAGAAGAAGCTACAAATTTTCATAAAAGGTTTCACGTTAATGCTAATACTTTACAAAAACGTTTTAAAATAACTAAGGAACAAGCCAGGCATATAATAAAACAATGCCAAAATTGTGTGACCTTTTTACCACAAGTTAATCTTGGAGTCAATCCTAGAGGACTGATACCTAACCATATTTGGCAGATGGACGTCACACACTTGCCAGAATTTGGAAAATTAAAATATTTACATGTTACAGTTGATACTTCTTCCGGATTTTTGATGGGCTCCCTTCATGCCGGAGAAAAAACTAAAGATGTTATAGCTCATTGCTTACAAAATTTTGCCACTGTGGGTGTTCCTAAACAGTTAAAAACTGATAATGGTCCTGGTTACACTTCTAACTCTTTTAAACAATTTTGCTCATCTTTTGGTATTACTCATATAACAGGAATCCCATACAATCCACAGGGACAAGGCATAGTTGAAAGAGCTCATCAAACTATTAAAACGTACTTATTAAAGCAAAAAGAGGGAATTGGAAAGGGGTATATATCCCCCAAAGATAAACTTAAAATAACCCTTTTTACTCTAAACTTTCTAAATTTGGATTCATCAGGACTTAGTGCTGCGGAAAGACATATGTATCCGAAAAATGTACATAAGCCTAAGGTACTTTGGAAAGATATTCTAACAGGACAATGGAAAGGTCCCGACCCAGTTATTGTCTGGAGTCGGGGTTCCGTTTGTGTGTTCCCACAGGGAGAACAGCAGCCGATTTGGATTCCAGAGAGGTTAACCAAAACAATTTCTACAGAAAAAGAAGATGATTTGACTGAAATCCATAACAGCTGATATCCAGAGCTCCAGCTTGGCTATTCTTACATCTGCGACAGTGATTAACCACGGTGCCTTTTTTCAATATCTATTTTATTATTGCATTTTTCCCACATCATAAAGTTCTATTTTATTTTTTGAGCTCATACAAACCTAGGTTAATGTTTTTCTGATCAGTTTTGTTTTTTGACTGTGTTTTATTTTTTGACTGTGGAGTTTTTAAACATTGCAATGGAGATTTCACCTAGGTAAAGCTACAAGGCCTTTATTATTGTCTTATATGTTGTATGTTATGTGCGCACACTTCTGTTTTGTGTTGTATGTCTGTATGTGTGTATGTCCATATATCTTATATGAGGAGCGCTCATGAATAAATGGATCCGAATTTTTTTTTATTCACGTGATTTTAATGGTTTAATTTAGATTGGGTAAACAGCTGTTGAAAATTGTTTTAATATGTAAACAAATAAGGAGGTTAACAGATCTGTTTGTTTGCTTTCACCTTTCCTTCTCATTATATTTAATAATTCTGTTCAGGATAATGTAAATTGTTCAAAAAATTGTTTTCTTAATGCCTGTTGGAATGTTACATAATTTTTTTCCTAGCATCATTGCCAGAATTCCTATCTTCATCCCAGTGCCGGTGAAGACAAAGATAAAACCAAACTACAGCTTCTTCGGTAGCTATCAACAAACTGTATAAACTGATGCATCAGTGAATAATAACTCAACAAGTAATGCTCAATCAAGGAGTAGATTTACTTTGGGAAGAAATGGACATATTGACAGATTCCTCTACTTTGAACTGCTTGCAGAACTTGCCTGGACTATGTATCACTTGTATGCATTGTGAACTATCTGTTGGTGCAGCGAATTGTGGTAATGCTGGCATCTTTGCTGATGGTGTCACCGGTGGTACAATTTTTCAAAGGAGCCCTCAATTGGCTTGGTGTCATGGCATTTTTCATCCTCCTCCCTTCTACTAGTGATGGTCTAAAATTTGGGGGCCAACAGAGGTGAGGCAAAGAACCTCACCCCCCCATTGGCACCAAGGACAAGTTTGGGGGCCAACAGAGGTGAGGCAAAGAACCTCACCCCCCCACTGGTGCAAAGGCCTATCCACAAGTATGGCTGTATGCTGGACCGGTAGTCAGTGACGGGTATGATCCGATTGCAGTGGTACCAACCTAAGACAGGAGGCTGACGCCTAGAGGTCAGTTCATCCGATGACGGGTAAGGACCATATGTTGAATTGGACTACCTAACAGGCACGGTCCCTAAGCCACATTACTTGTTGTTTAATTAAACAGAAGGGGGGAGATGCTGAGAGCCACAGCCGAGTCTGTATGGCCCCTGGCATTTTGCCAATAGTATTGATTGACAGGCAAGGCGTTAATATCCGCCTCTGCCGCTACTTTTGAGTTCTAGCGCTAATTTTGAGTTCTCGCGCTATTTTTAGTTCTCACGGGGATTCCCCGGGAGTTCCCATTGGTTGGCGAAGGGCAGGAGGAGGGTTTTCCCGGGGAGATATTTCCGGCTGGGGGTTCCTGGAGGAGCCTCGTGGTTTTTTCGGGAGGATTCCCCAGGAGCGTGTGTGAGGTTTTTTCTTGCAGTAGAAAAAATAAAATTTGTTCCTGCTTTAGTGGCTCGTGATTTGTGCCCAGCCAGACTGCAGCAATGTATGCATACTGATTTGTTCTGATTTAGGTTTCTCATCGCTCTTCTGAATTGGAAATGCATCCCACCTGAGCAGGGATCATGAATCCAAGTCTAAAGTAGAACTACATTATTAGAAAATTTCTGACATCCCACAAAGTCAGCCTAAATTTGATGGAATGTTGGAGACAGGACACCCATAGATGGTTAGCTGTGGTATGAGGATGAATTTATTTAGCAAGGCCTAAAGGATCCCACCAAGGCAATGTGGATACCATTTTGAGCCTGAAGTTTAGGCTTTGGCAATGGCATTTCCTTGCATGTGTTTGTGAAGGAGGCTGATTATGTATCCATGCACACACACACATGCTGGGGAGAGAAAGCACACCATTTATGTGTGTGTGTGTGTGTGTGTGTGTGTGTAGAAGTTGAAATCAAGCTGGCTCAGAAATAAGTGAGTTTTTATTATCTCCAGGTGCTGGACAATCCTCAGCATGTCAGAAATGAAATAAAAATTAAAAATGAAAGCTCCTGTGGTTAATGGAGGAATGTTCAGAGCTGAAATGATTGGACTGTGAGTCTTGAAACCTAACTAGTCCATCCTTTTATGAATGGACTGACTGGGTGATAACTATAGGCAGGTCAGGCATGGCTGGAAGAGGTGTTCACTTGGGGTGTGCCAGAAAGGGTGCATCTTCCCTGCAGCCCTTCCCCTCACTCTCTCCCTGCTTCTGAGTTGCCATGAGTGGAACACTGATTCGCCTCTATGCCCTTCTGCCATGTTGTGCTGCCTCACCTTTGGCCCGCAGCAATGGAGGCTGCTAATCACGGAACAAGACCTCTGGAACCATGAGCCCATGTAAACTTTTCCTCCTCTGAGTTGTTCTTGTTGGGTATTTTGGTCACAGCAACAAAAAGCTGACAAACACATGTATCACATATTGAAAAATACTGCTTTAAAAAAAAATGACATGCTGTACCTATGCTGAATAATTTTCTCAGGGACAGTTTTCCATGAGTGTGCCACTGCTATAATGCTCTATTCATTGGATTTTTTTGGTCTTACTAATACTATATTTCAGCAAATTAAAAAAAAAAGAATTGGTGCTTTGAAAAAAAAGAGGCATTTCCTGTGGCATCCCCACGTTTATGAAGCCTATGGTGTAGTGGTTAGAAGCATGGGCTCTGCAGTTGGTTTCTTGTCAAACTCTGGTTTGGCAACTCAGCCACATGCCTTTGGAGGCAAGGCGCAGTTCCTCCTCTGTCAGTGGGATAATAACTGATCCTACCCTAATGTGTCAGAGACAACCTAAGGTCGTCATAGACGTTAACAAATCTCGTGGTTGCAAACACAAAGGAAGCTCTAGATCAGTCCCGATTGTTCTTATTTCCAGAAGCCTTCAGAAGGATTTAACCTTGACTGTGGACGTGACGTTGCTGTCCAATATGTCTCACCACACTTGAAAGTTAAGATGAGAGATTCTTTTCTGTTTCAGGCTCTTGGCAGCTACAGAAGCAAGAAATTGGCTATAAACCCCTGAAAATGGGAGCAAGGACTCTTCTATTTGAAAATAAGTGATTAATATTTTTGAACCTAGGCCCAGCTCCCCGAATCTCTTAGTTATCATATCAGTTTTCTAGGCCTAACCTAACAAACTGCCACAAATTGGAATGCATTCTCTTGCAGTTAAGGAGGCTAGAAATCTGAAAGTGAGGTATTGGCCGGGCCCTGGGTCCTCCAAAGGCTTTGAAGGTGTCTTGAAGGTCTTCTTGTCTCTCAGCTTCTAGTGGCTCCAGGCATCCTTGGTGTTCCTTGGCTTATGTTCCCATCACCCTGAACTCAGCTCTCAGCATTCCCGTCTTCCTTGTGTATCTCTGTGTCCTCACTGTGGTTATGGTCAGTATGACCTCATATTAACTTGAGGAATTACATATGCAAAACCCCTGCTTTCAGATAGGTCATAGTTGAAGGTCTGGGTGGACATCATTTGAGGATGGGGGTTTTGCTCAACGCACTAGAGTTTTTTATAATCATATTTTCCCAGCTCCCCAACTCTAGCTTCTTCTGGTCACGATTATCATTTACTTTCTCATCCTCTGACATTGGCGTCCTCTCTGTTCCTCTTGCTCTTGATGTGCCTTAAGGCATAGCTCCCTCTGCAAGAGAAAAGCTTCCAAAGTCCAGTCCTTGATGGCTTCACCTCTTGCTTGGCAAAGCAGAACATCAATGAATAATTCTTTGCATTGGGGTTATGCTTTGCCGTTTGGAACACTTTTCACTGGAAAGTGCAATATTTTCTCTCAGCAAATACATTTCCAGTTGTATACAGCTGATGTACCGACTATTTTTAGGAACGCCATCAGCTCCAAGTCATGGCTTGCCTGCATGGTTAATGCAACATCACGCAGGGTTTTAGACTATCATCAGATCCACAGTGGGACTCCAGCCTCAGCGTCATCTCTCCACATATTACAGTCTGTTTGAATTTTAAGAAATTAATATCACCAGATATAAAAAGTTTACTTTGGACAAACTAATAAAGTAAATTCCATTTGTTAGACAAGATTCTAACTTACCAGAAATAATTGCGTATTACATTTCTTAGTGTGGATTTTTTTAAAATCAGAACCTAGGTCAAGGTCTCAGGTCCAGGTGGTTGATTGGGGAAGTGATCCCAGCAAACAGGCTTGAGTGAGTACAGAGAATGAGAGGAACCGGCAGAAGGAGAAGCCAGAAGGAGGTTGCATAGTCTGGGTCTAGGTCCCCACAACAGGCAACAGAGGCTGGGTTCTCCAGGACTTTGGAAAAGTGTGGCAATAACCTCTACAAAATTATCCTCCTAAAAGTGGGAGCTGGAGCTTCCTCTAGCTTCCTCCCTGATCCAGTGAGGACTGCTTCTGGGAAGTTAGCTACCTCACAGGCTCTACTCTGTGCCTACCTGGGGAAAGGTGTTTCAGCAGAATGTTCTCACCATGGGGTGCCGGCAGTACGCCAGACAACCACATGGAACTGTCTCCACGGTTTCTGTCTGCAGAGGTGTGCTGAGACAAGGGGACACGGGCACCAGAGGCAGCTGCTACATTAGAATTCCTTCTTTGTATATAGCATCTTCCTTTTAGTCACCATCTGAAATGTAGATGCCCTATGAATAAGGAATGGCATACTGTATATTTCTGTTACAAGCAGAATATAATTGAGGCCTTGTGACCTGAACATAATTGGTGGGACATTAAACTAGTTAGCATGCTTTAGGCTGCAGGTACAAGGAGACCCCTGTCAAGATGGTGTCAAGGGGAGGCTGGAGTTGGCTATGGCACCCTGTGCTGTGAGATACTAACCCTCTTAGCCTGCGGCAGCCAGCTGCAATCCTGGGGCAGGTTGTCTCCTGCTACAAGCCTCTCTTTGGGCTTTCACTGGGTGGCCCCGAATGGACACAGTTTCTAGAGGTACACAATGACATGCCTAGTGCAGCCAAGATAGTCTACCACCAGACCTGAACTTCTTCAGGGAAGCTTCTGGAAATGTTTATGTTCTAGGTGCCCCCAAAACATGGTATCTAAGAGCAAGGGAGGTGAGTGAGAGCAATGCAGGGGCTTCAGGAAGGCACAATTCCACCTGGTGACTCTAACGTTTTTCTTTGTATTAGATACTTCTGCCCATTGGTAGCTGCTATTACCATTTAGTGGCATTCAAGCTAGCTGTAGGGTGCTTATTTTAACAGTGTATCTATAAATTAAAACTTTGCATTGTTTTGAAATATTTGATAGGAAAAATTACATTAGATGAGAGACCCGTTTGAATTCATACAAGAAATTTCAGCATTAAATTGTTAACAAGAGAAAAATGAGCTGTTGAACTTGTCAAATATAATTTCAACCATGATATTCTTTAGTTTTTTAGTTTTTAAAAGGTTTTAAATTTTTTTTTTATTCCCGACTTTTTCATAGTTTCTCATCAACAGCCAAGTATTTGAAGATATCATTGTTACAAATTTCGATCAGTAATTTCATGTAGCCTTTTTAAGCATAAATCTCTGATTTTAAAATGTTATGTTCACAAAAGCAAGATCACATTCCTTGTGGTGATTTTGAGATATTTTTATTTAGAATGTACATAAATTCATATTTTATGTATTTCCTCACAATTTGCATTTGATTTTCCATATGCTCTTTATACAGTATGAGCTCTCATGAAGCTCCTATGCCATTATGACATGCAAACACCATCATATAAATATTATCTATGAGTGCCGCCATGTCACAAAAAGAAAGTGAGAACCACTGAAACAGTAATGGATCATCCTATATTAGAAATTTAGGTAGTTCTTGACCTGCACAGTTCCTGAGCTGATTAATTTACTCAATGATATGAAGTGCCCACAGTTCTTCCCATTTTTGACTCTGCCTTCCTCTGCCCTTCTGCTTTTGTCTTCTGTGTGTCCCTCCTGGTTGCAGGATGACTTAGCAGCTCACACCTCATATCCTCATGCAACAATATCCAAAGTTCAGAGGACAGATTGTCATCTTTTTCAGCCCACTATAGGGACAAAGAAGGACTTCATAAAAGATTCTCAATAGCCAGAATGTACCCATGGGCCTTCCCAGTAAGAGAAGCACCAATCAAATCAGTCAACTTGCTTCAATGTTGACCTCAGAAATTGATTCCTGATGACAAACAGGAAAGGATTTTCTTTATAAGATATGGCAGGTAACCCACTGAGCAGTCTTGGCTAAAAGGAGGACCTGCTGATGTGCATCTCATGATGTGGTGTAATACAAGTGCCTAATGCCTCCTAGGAAGCATTCTTGCAGAACCATGGTTTTGAACTTGAACCTCAGCAAGTGTCCACACCTATCAGTTTAAGGAAATCCCAGGGATAGAGGAACTAATTAAACAACAGCATGGGAAAAAATTCTCCAAACCCAGGATATAGTATATTCTATGGAGCAAATGACATGGATTTTTCCAACAAATAAATGACATGAAAAAAGAAGAAGGGAGGGATTTGTAAGCAAGACTCTGGAGACTAAAAATCAAGTGTAAAAATTCAAACTTTTTGAATCAATCCAGCCAATTATAAAAAAGCTGTATTTGAGAAAGCCAGGGAAATGCAAATGTGGGCTGGATATTAGATAATATTAAAAACAATTGGATGCTATTAATTACTGTGTTTCAAAGTGGCATGTAAAGTATTTATTGGTGAAATGGCATGATGCCTGGTATTTACTTTAAAACATTCTAGGGAAACAAGTGGTGGATAGTGTTAGGTAAAACAAGATTATTAACAGAACCATTGATAATTGTCAAAAGCTGGGGAGAAGCACCTGGGGCTCATTGCATGGTAGTCTCCACTTTGGTGTAGCTTTCAAACTTTGTATAATAGAATATAAAAAGTCAAACAAATGCTTGACTAGCTCACAGTATTTTGGAAAGGACTCAAGAACTAGGGTCTCTGAAGAAGGGTAGAGGGATGTGGGAAGGAAATCGCCCAACAACACAGCTTCCAAAATACTCCCCAGAGCTGGTTTGATGAAGAGATACCCCCACTGGCTCTCTATTCCACTGAGCACCAGAGAAAACTGCTGTTCCTGACCCATGCCTACTCTGCACCAGGCACTTGTCTTTGAAATCACAAAGAAACTGGTACTTGCAGCTGAAAGCCAGACATAACTATTCCTTTGAGCCGGCAAAAAACTGGAAACTCCACACAGAGCCCATTTTCTCAGTTTTCATATCTTGCTCACATGTATTTGATGGGTGGAGACTATACAGTGATCTAGCTGCAAGGGAGTCTGAGACTTGGCACTCGGACTTATCTATTAGCAAGGCAGAATTTAGGATACCGGCATTAGCATGTCCCAATCCCCCACCCCCCAATATAAAAAGATCATTCAAAAGATAATGGGCAGCCATGCTCATGACAGCTATCCACTGTCTTATTAGGTTGAGATTCAACCCTAGGTCCAGAAAGGACTGAGTTTTCCCTGAAACATACCTGACTAACATAAGGTCCTGATGTCATGGGAGAAAAAGGTCAGGGGTACTGTGGGCAGTCAGGGGTGGCTATTGGATAGGTAACCTCTAGCATATATCACAGGTATCGATGTATCAGCATGATGCATCCCAATAAGCCCTGGTCAGGAGATTTGCTAGTTATATAGCCTTGGTTTGTTGCTTAACGTCACAGACAAAATAAGAGAGATGGCTTAAAACAGTGGCCCGTCTTCCTTTCTTTCTTTCCCTGCAAAGGTAGCATAATTATTTGTTCCCCGAATAGGGACTTATTTGAGTAGCCACTGTCTTCCTCCCTTTCTCCCTCCTTCCTTTCCTTCCTTCTTTCTTCCTCAGTAGAACATGCATTTCACTTTAGTTAACTTTAGATGAAACCATGATCTTCAAACAGATCCCCAGGCAAACTATTATGATAGAAGTTGAATGGGTCAGAGTCCTGGGAGGTGGAGACCCACAGCTCCCCACACTTCCTCAGAGGAACCTTAGGGAGCTCCATAGAATTTAAAATATTGCCGGACTAGGTAATATTTTAGTTATTTCCTCCAAGTTCCTTCCAAGTATGTTATTACTCAGTGACTCCCTTTGGACCAATTTACATTCAATGCTTTGTTTTATATTAATAGAGCAAATTGTTCTTTGAAATAAGAGTATAATAAACTAGGGGTCAGAATAGCTCAATTTTATGCTTCCTGACACTCTTTCCTGTGTTGACTCATTTGTCTGCCCTGTGTCTTGTTTTTTCAAGCAGTAAGATATCCAGGTCCCTAGATTGTCAGAGTGTGGACCACATCCATGCTCGGTCCAGGCTCTCAGAGTGCAAACACCTTGGGGAAGAAGCTCCGTTTTGTGCCATTTCCTTCTTCACGTCTGTCAGCCTCCCACAAAGCTCTGCTCAGAGAAGGTGCTCAGAAAATGTAGGCTAATTCACAATAGCCAAGCTATGGAACCAACCTACACGCCCATCAACAGATGAATGAATGAATGAATAAAGAAATTGTCGTGTATGTATACACAGTGGAGCATCACTCAGCTATAAAGAAGAATCACTTTATGACATTTGCTGGTAAATGGATGGATCTGGAGACTATCGTGCTAAGTGAAATAAGCCAATTTGCAAAACCCAAAGGTTGAATGTCCTCTCTGTTATGTGGATGTTAACCCACAAAAAGAGTGAGGAGATTAGAAGTTCAATGGATTGGTCAAAGGGGAATGAAGGAAAGGGAGGGACAGGAATAGGAAAGTCAATAGAATGAATCTGACATAACTTTCCCGTGTACATGTAAGAACATACAAGAGTGTAATCTCAACATTGTCTACACCCACGAGACTGGGATCCTAATTAGAATAAGATATATTCCATGTTTGTATAAATATATCAAAATAGATTCTACTGTTGTATGTAACTAAAAGAACAAATAAAAAATAAAATGTTGGCTGATTATTTAGTAATATATGAACACATTTGTAATGTTCTGAGAAGCTTATGTCCTCCTAATTGTCACCACTACTTGTATTGACAGAGGCTGACTTGGCAGTGGGTTCTCTCTGGCCACAAGGACAGAGGTCAGAGCCCATGGGAGTCCACCGATGCACAGAAGCATTTTAAACACTCCAGAGGGGGGCAAGCAAGCAAAACCACAACCCTTACCATCTCTCCTACCTTCTACTTTATCCCTGAGGACCCTGACTTTTAAAGTCTTTCACCTGTTTATCCAGATTATTTTTTTTTTACTCCACCCATCTTCCATGAATAGCCCAGCATTGGTCTAGTTACAGTCAGTACAAAATAACATGGATGGATGAGATTCAAGGAAGGCTCTTCATTGCCAGTGTTGACATGGCAAGCATTTTTCTTACAAGAATCTGAGCTGTCAGAAGACATTATGATGCTATGATGTCTCTTTGATGGTTCTGCCTATCATAAAGAAGGGAGCAAAGGTTAGAAAAAAAGCTACTTAGCATTCTCAAAGGGTAGCCCTTTCAAATACAATTAGTTTCACACAGCATTCATCTGTTCCTGCATTTGCTAAAAGACAAAGTGGCCCATCTCTCCTCTGCCTTTCAAATCACATTGTGTATTTTAGCTGAACTGCACTCTTCTCTTATAAATTATATAATTAGAAGGCAATAAATTTAAAGATCTAAGAGTAGCAGCATAAAGAAAGTGTCAAACAATGACTTACTCTAATTAATAATCATTTATGTCTCTCATTGGGTAAAGTGCTTTGCAAATGTAACCACCTTTTAGTTTAAATCATATTCCTATTGAGAGAAGAATATGATTTCGTTTGTGAAAATGCCTTTAATCAACCTGGAGCTATTTAGAACTGGAAGAGTTCCCCTCTCAAAATTATATGCTATGGAGAGTTAGTTTGTTACACACTTTAACATCTAATTTCATAGTAGAAGTTGTCTTTTTTGCTTATTTCTAATCAGTAAAAAATTAAATAGGGAGGAAAAAACCACTTACTAGGTGTACATGTACATACACACTTATTAAAACTACTATAATATTTAAAGTTCTCTAATATTAGCACTATTTTTAAGTCATATCTTTACTAGTGACTTGACTTCTATGATTTATTTATTTATTTATTTATTTTTTAAAGAGAGAGTGAGAGAGGAGAGAGAGAGAGAGAGAGAGAGAGAGAGAGAGAGAGAATTTTTTTTTTAATATTTATTTTTTAGTTCTCGGCGGACACAACATCTTTGTTGGTATGTGGTGCTGAGGATCGAACCCGGGCCGCACGCATGCCAGGCGAGCGCGCTACCGCTGAGCCACATCTCCAGCCTATGATTTATTTTTTTAAGTAACGAACTTCTCTAATTAGAACCAGCCACACAATTATTGAGTTCCAATTATGGAAAATTTCTAAAGGTATTGCCACTTATATATCTACCTTTGCTAAAGATCTGGCCAAAATTTCGGTGCACATTTAATTGTATTATTTATCTTATACTTGAGTTGAAAAAGTTCTTTATGAATTTTGGATGCAAGTCCTTTGTCATATATATGTGTGAATATATTCCTGGGATCTGTGCCATTTCTATTCAGTTTTAAAGATAGCTTTGATGAGCAAAAGTTTAATTTTTTTTCATTTTTTTCTAACATAACTTGTTGAAAATAATTTCCTTATTGTTTGACATCTTTTTCAAAAATCAGATGACCTTATAAGAGTTGGTCTATTTCTTGGATCTCTATTCTTTTCCATAAATTTATTTGTACCAATATCACACTATATTAGTTACTGTTAGTTAGCTTTCTGTTACTGCAACAAATACTTGAGAAAACCAACTTATGAAGAAAGAAGGCTTATTCTGGCTCACTGTTTTAGAAGTTTCAGTCCATAATTGACTGAAGCTTTTAGCCTTTTGGCTGGGGAATAAAAAATCAGGGTAGAGCATGTGGAAGAACCAAAAACTATTTACCTCAGGGTCAAGACACAAATAAAAGAAAGAGGAAGAGACCAGGGGCCTACAATTTCTTTCAAGAACACACCTGCAGTGACCTAACACTTTGCTGCACCATGGGAGGGGGAATAAGTCTTTAACACATGGGCCTTGAAGGACATTCCAAATTAAACTATAGCAATTAATTATTTTTAAAAACTCTGGAAGTCAGTTACTTAAAGTTCTCTAACTTTGCTTTTAATGTACTAGTTTTTAAAACTTTCCTTGTTTTGGAAGTAATTTGTCCATTTTTGCAAAACTCCTTGTAGGATTATGATTAGAAGTGAATTGCATCAATTGATCAGCTTGGGACATTTAATATCTTAACATGGGTATCATATTAATATCATAAACACGGCATATCTCTTTGCTTATTCAGGCCTTTAGTTATAATCAAGATCTTCTTTTTAGTTATTCATTGCAAGTTGTACTTTTTTTTTTTTTTACTAAATTTATTCCTAAGAGTATGTCAAGTGTATGTTTTTAGAAATTACTGGGAATGAAATTTTTAATATCTAATTTTTAATTGTGTGCTTTTGAAATAAACACATGATCTTTATATACTGGTTTTAAAAACCCTCTCTGCAACCTGTACAATCCGAAAAATGAGAAATTATACCCCATTTGATTCAAATGTATGAATTGTCAAGATCATTGTACTGTCATGTGTAATTAATAAAAAGAAAAAACCCTCTAACTTTGCTAAATCCTAAATTCTTTTTATTGCTCTAGCAGTTGTTGAGTAGTTGTTTTGTGAAGGTGACTGTGAACATTCAAGTTATCTGTTAATATCATCAATTTTACTTCTTCCTTTCTGGTTCTTAGGTCTTCTACTTCATTTCATTGCCTTATTATACTGCCCTCAGCCTCCAGTTATATGCAGTTTCATTTTTAAGACCAAACATCCTTGCACTGTTGCTGATGTTAGGAGATAGTTCTTAATACTTCAACATCAGGTATGAGACTCCATATAGGTTATTGTGTAAGTGCCTTTCTCTGGTTAAGGAAGTTCCCTTCTGCTGTGGTTTGGATCTGGGGTGTTGCCCGAATACTCCTGTGTGAATGCAGGAATGTTCAGAGTGAAATGATTGGTTCCTGAGAGCCATATTTTATTCTAAACTAGAATGCACTGACTGGGTGGTATCTGTAGGCAGGAGGGGCTGGCTGGAGGAGGGGGGTCTAGGGTCATGACCTGGAGAGTGCATCTGTCCCATGGCCCCACCCCTTTCTCTTTGCTTCCTGGCTGCCATGAATGTGCTCCTCTACCATACTTTTCCGCCATGATGGGCTGCCTCATCTTGGGTCCAGAGCAATAATGTCAATCATACAGAGACGGATACCTCTAAAACCAGAAGCCCCCAATAATTTTTTCTTCCTCTTATTGACTATTTTGGTCAAGCAATGAAATTTATCACTAATTTTCTCAGAGTTGCCTTTTTCATAAATGAATATGACTTTTATCAGATGTTTTCTTCTGCATCTATTGATGATTTTTCTCCTTTACTTTGTTAGTATGATGAATTACATTGACTTTAAAAGATCAAAACCACCTTTGAGCCCTAGGATGAACTCAACTTGATCATAATTTATGATAATTTGTATATTGCTGAATTAACTCTGCCAGTATGCTATTGGTCAGTAATTTCATTTTATTTCTGGTGGTTTTCTTTTTAAATCAGGATATGCTGATCATAAAACAAGTTCTTAGACTTTAGTCTAAGATTGGTGTGATTTCTACCTTAAACATTTAATAAGAATTCATCAATAAAACTATCTGGGCCTGGATTTTCCTTTGTGTACAGATTTCAGATAAAAATTCAACTTCTTTAATATAAACAAGGCTATTGAAATTTTCTATCTTATCTTTCGTCAGTTTAGGAAAGTTGTATTTCTTAAGAAGAGCTTTTTATTCTAATTCATCAAATTTGTTGCCAAATTTTCTCTGAAATAATCTTTTTATTCTTTTTGTGTCCATCAGCTCTTTATTGGGTTTCCCTCTTTGGTTCCTGATATTCATAATTTGTGTTCTTTCGTTTATTCTTGACCACTTTTCTACAGTTTTATTAATCACAGGAGGCTGAGAAGATAGATGACGCTAAATCATAGAGTTTTAGCTTACTAGTGTGCTAAGGACTGACATGGACTGCTTCCTAGAACATTCTATAGAAGGTCCTATATTGAAACATTTGTCAACTGTAAAATCATTCAGTTGCTTCATTATTTCACAAAACATGCCCATTTCCTTTTGATAGATAAAAACACATAACACATATATTATGTGATTTTTAAAAAATCAGTTTGGCCAAAATCTATCATTATAACATGAGGATTAGGAGAATATCCTAGTAGGAAAAAGCCTTGTCTCTGGAAATCAGATGGACTTGTGTTCAAATCCTGGCTATAGTGCCTGCTAGTTGGGGATTTAAATAATGAACCTTATTTTTCCAAGCATCTCATGTTAGGATTAAATACAATAATATATTTAAAATATTAAATGCTATTATTGACTCAATGTGCTCAAAGTAATTTTCGTGTTATTTTTGTTATTACTACCACCACTACTAGTCTGGTCAGATTTAATCTTAGCTGACAAAGTTTGGCATATTTGTCGGTTAGAGTCTTGGGAGTCTTTACTTCCTGACCTAAACTCTGTAAAATCCTTCTCAGCATTATTTTCACGGTATTGTAGTTGTACATTATAAATTACCTCCAGAGAAACTTTGGACACCAAACGGGGTGTGTCCCATGTTGAGTGAAGTGATTTCTGCACGATTTTCATTTGCCTGGCTCCTCTGGTACTCTGTGGGAGTGAAGGAGCACCTTCATCACAACTTTTCCCATATGTTCTTGAGAATTATCTAACCACGACCAAAAGAGAAGAGGGAAAAAAAAAACATTAAAGTATAACCCCAAGCAAACAGGAAACTGCCTTTTTCTTTTGGGAACTTAGTCAAAAGCCAACTTTTGTGGTTTATGTGAAGGTTCCTCCCACAAAGTTCAGAAATTCGTGTTACATTTTCAGTCTCTTATTTTCCTCTTTTTTTCTAGGCTACCTGCAAAGATACCATCTCTTCTCTTACCTTGTAGAAATTCACCGTGGAGATAACTGCACAGATTTTTTTTTAAATGTTCTTTTTTCTTCTTCTTTCAAAACATTTTTTTTTGTTGTTGGTTTTAATTTTGAGATGCAGATAATCCCACAGAAACACCAGACAGCTTCATTAGCTTCAGGCAACTATAAATAATTTCTCCATCCACAACCAAATACAGGTCCCTGGCACATTATTTATATAGCCTATTAATCATTATTCAGTCAAGAGGAAAGTCAAACAGTGGACAAGTCTGGACAGAAGATGTGTCTTTTGTGGAGAGAGACTTTTGTTATATGTATGTCACTACTCTTATGTTGAAGCCACCATGCTTTAAGATGAAACTGTTTAGCTCTGCTTCAAATTCATGGGTTTTTTTGGATTTTTTTTTTAACTTTAAAGAAGTGACATAACTGGGTAATTTTATTTGGGAAAAATGAAACCTTAATAAGTACGTGTATCTCCTTGTTTTCTTCATTATGAGTTATTTCCCCATCTTTAAAAATATGTACTCATGTATGTTTTCATATGGCTGTAATGTGTGTGTGTGTGTGTGTGTGTGTGTGTGTGTGTGTGCACGCGCGCGCGCTCTCTCTCTCACTTGCCACTACTTTCTATACACATTTCCAAATAATGACATGGACTCTATGTCTGCTGCTGTTATATTCTCTCACGTTACAATGAATTTTGTGTGCTAATGTAGTCTCCTATTATCGAGAATTTGTTTTTCATTTGCTACCTACTCTAATACATATTGAGCAAATAAGGATTTCACTATCTAAATTACCTTCTTCCCTTTTAAGATTATTTATTTTTCTCATATTATGAATATAGCATTAAAACATTAAAACTTTCTTTTGGGATGTAAATCAAAAGGAAAGTTTTATTCTGGTAAAATTCTTCATAAATAAATTTCACTTGGAATAGTCAATAGTGATTATTTTCCCTAACCCCTCTCCTTGCTTTTATTTTCAACCTAAGAGGCATTTCAGAGTCAGACTCAAAACAAGAACTTTAGAAGTAACTTTTTCAATCAGTATTTCTTGTACACTAACTACACACTGGGTATTACATGAATCCAAGCCCCTTGCCTTGTACAAACTAGGAAAGTGAGTCTTCTGACAGAAACTCTCGCAGGGAAATGCAAAGGCTCTGGGCTTTCATTTGAACATGACTTTTATTATTATTATTTCAAAGGTTTTACTGTAATCATTACTTAGAATTATCATATTACATTGCCCCAATAGTCTTATAAGAGAGGGAAAAAATTGCTTTTATTTTGCTTTGTTTTATAATGAGGTAGGAAAACCGAGGACTTATACAAAGTCACTCTGTTAACCCTTGGCCAAGCCATGATAAGAACTCATTTTAGTGACTTTTTTCCTCAATTCTATCCTCAAAACTGCACAAGGGTTTAGTACTAGAAAGGTAAACTAATTCATAGATGTGAGAAGACAACTTATGTGCTCTTTCTTAGAATTGGTTTATAAACTCAATCCTCCCCATGTAGGGTAATATTGTTTTTAAATATCCTACCATTAAAGACATTATTTCTTACTTAATAAATGGGCAAAGGACGAAATTTAAAAATTCATTTCAAAAATATTTATTGGCTACCTCCTTTTTGTCAATCACCATTGAGAACTTTAGGAATTAAGCAATAAGCAAAAGAGATGCAGCCCCTGCTCCAGCAGCTAATATATATGTAATTAACATATTCAGCCTTGTTAATGATCAGATACATACATTAAGAACCAGGTGTGGGACTTATACCTGTACTCCCAATAACTTGGGAGGCTGAGGCAGGAGGATTAGATTGCAAATTTGAGGCTAGTGTGGACAACTTAGCAAGTCACTATCTCAAAATGAAAAATAAAAACAAAACAAAATGGTGGCTGGGGATATAGCTCAATGGTAGAGAAACCCTCAGCTCAATCCCCAGCACTACACACGCACAAAGGAAAACAACAATTGTATACTTTTTTAAAATCTCAAATCAGTTCTTTAAAACAGAAAGAGAAAATGCTGAAGGACCACAAGCGTTGTGAAACTGATATTGTCATACACTACAAGAGGAACTGTGATATTAGAACCCCCTTCTGGGAAAGAAATTTTGCAATATATATAGAGAGAGATTTAGAAAGGTTTATACTCTGTGATTCCAAAGTCTCAATTCTGGGAACATTTCTTTTATCCACAAACATGTTCATGTCAAAGGTTTTTGTTTTGTTTTGTTTCTGGTACCAGGGGCATTGGTACCATTGGCCACATCCCCAGCCCTATTTTATATTTTATTTAGAGATAAGATCTCACTAAGTTGCTTAGGGCCTTGCTAAGTTACTGAGCTGGCTTTGAACTTGCTGTCCACCTGCCTCGCCCTCTGGAGCTGCTGGGGTTACAGGGATGTGCCACCAGGCCTGGCCATGTCAGAGTTCTTTATAGTAGTTTTTTTAAAAGACATAGAGTGATAATAGGAATAATGAAGAAAAATATGCGGTGTCCATAATAAACTAAAACATAGGCTTTCTAAAATGATATTTCTAAATAGCTTTTTCAGGCAAAAAAAAAAAAAAAACCTCTATAAAATGGTTATTATGATCTGGAAAGAAAAAATAAAATGAAATTATGGCTGGTTTATTTTTCTCCTTCCATTATGTTTTTTGGTACTTTCTAGATTTTTACAGCAAGATTTTTTAAGTTTTAAATCAGAAGAAAACGTTAGCCTCCCCCCACCACAAAGCATGTGTTAGCTGCAGATTATTTGTTTTCATGGATATAAAACACTGAGAGATGCCAAGGGAAAGGAAGGAGTGCCAGGGGATGCATGAAAAACTTGTTTTATTTTTCTCAATTGTCATCTTACATTTAACTCTGAATTGTTCCTTTTATCACTTTTATTTGTGCCCAATTTATATATTACTTATATACTATTTAATTCTTTCCTGAAAATCATCACAAAAATTAATGTTAGATTAAAAATTTGCCCTACAGACTGGTTAGAGCCCAGTAAGGTATTTGTATCTATATATTCCTATTCAAATATCTCTGGGTGTCTGGAATTGTTCTCTCACTTAGCAAACTTACCACATCCATTATCCCAAAACCAGGGAAGATGGAAAAGAATTCTGGCAAAGGGCTGGAGAAAACCTATTAGAAAAACAAGAAGGAATTTTCTAATTTGGCCTTGCCCTTCCAGAACTTTTTCACACCATGTTGGTGAGTTTGTGCATCTCTGTGCTCACAATGGCAAGGTCAACCCAAGAGTTAAACTTGACCAGGTTTGGAGAATGCTGGGAGGAGTCTGTGTGATGGGGGTGAGCTGTGGGGGTGTGATGCTGAACAGCTGTTCTCAGGGCCTTGAAAGACTTCAGATGACCTTTCCCTCCTCTATGTCAGTCACTTCTGCTTGTCTCACTGCTAGATGCTGTGTGGCTGTTAAGATTACTGATTTAAATGGAATGTTACCATGGAATGGCCCTTGGCTACTGATGGAACTACTGATTTGAAGCTGATCTGTTATCATTTGGAGGTGAGGTGTCCCTCAAAAGCTCGTGTGTGAAACAATGCAAGAACATTCAGAAGTGAAATGATTGGGTTATGAGGGTCTTAATCTAATCCCCTGATAGAATTAACTGGGTGGTAACTGAAGAAGAGTAGGGTGTGGCTGGGGGAGGTGGGTCCCTGAGGGCGTGCCTTTGGGATAATATATTTTGTATCTGGTGAGTGGAGTTTCTCTGCTTTCTGATCATCACGTGAGTTCCTTCCCTCCACCACTATGGTGTTCTGCCTCATTTTGAGCCCTGAGGAATGGAGTCTATTGTCTATGGACTGAAACCACTGAAACTGTGAGCCCCCAAATAAACTATTCCTCCTCTATAATAATTGTTCTGGTCAGGTCATTTAGTCACAGCAGTGAAAAAACTGACTAAAATAGAAATCGGTACCAGAAGTGGGGCTGTTACTATGACTAACCTGACTATGTGGTTCAGAAGCTTTTGGAACTTTTTGGAATTGGTGGGAGGAATTTTGAAATTCTTAGCAGTACAAGCTGGAAATGCTTTAGATTATAAACAGAGCTTAATGGCAGATTCTAATGGGAACTCAGAAGACTGGAATACCAATAGGACCATGGATAGTAAAGACAGGGCTCAACAGGGTTCAGAAAAGGAGGACTCTTTGGAATGTTATGTTCTGGCTGAGACACTATCTGCATTTTGCCTGTGTCCTGAGTCTTTCTGTGAGTCTGATTTTAAAAGCAAAGAACTTCTTAATCTGGCAGAAGAAATTTCTAGGCAGCATAGGACTCAGGTGGTGACATGAATATTGCTGGCATCTTTTAGTCAAACATATTCTGATAATCAGGAACAGAAAGCAGAGCAGAAAGATTTGAAAAACTTGGACTTGAAAGATGAGAGTAAAACTAGGGCTAAGAAAGTTGCACTTGTTAAAGACATTACCTCCACTAAAGAAATGCTAAAGACGTTGCCCAGAGACAATAAGAAAGATGGCTTGAGGGAATTTTAGGAATTTCTAGATCATATCATCTAAGACTCAAGGAAGTAAAAGTAAAATTTCTCTTGAGAAGGAACCAGTGGGACACCCTTATTTCACAAGGGTGTCTAGAAGTTTTTTCAACATGCTCAGCTATCCAGTCCCTGGAGGCTTGGCTACTGCTGGAGATGACAACAGACCTTGGCATCAAGCACATGTTGCTGGTTCTGCAGGAATGCAGGATGCTGTAGTTAGGGGGTCATGGAGGCTTCTACCAAGATGTCAAAGGAAGGCCTAGGAGGCCAGGCAAAGTGCAGAAGGGTCAGAGTCCCTGTGGGCAACCCCTGAAAGAGTGATACATGGAAATGTGAGAAGGAAGCCAAAGCTGCAGTGGATACCCCCCAAGATTGAGAAATGCCAATACAGTGGAATGTCCATTGAGAAGGCTGCAGGAATGGAGCTGAGACAAGCCAACAGAAACACCACAGGACAGAGCTACACAACCAATGGGGCCACAGGGGCGGAGCTACACAAGCCCTTTGGACAGAACATCATGATAACATGTGCCCCAGATGCCAGATGTGGAGCTACAGGACTTGTTTGCCCAGCTGGATTTTAGTCTTGCTTTGGTCCCATCACTTCTTTCAATGCCCCTATTTTTATTAATGGAAATGTTTACTCTGTACTTTCACAAAGTAAACATTTACTTGTAGTTTATTTGTAAACTTCTTTTGATTTTTACAGTAACTCACAATGCAAGTTTGCTCTAGTTTCAGAGGAGTCTTTGGACTTGAACTTTTGGGCAGTCCTTGAACTGTTGAGACTATGGGGGCTCTGGGAAATGAAATAAATGTATCTTGCATTGTGAGATGGTCATGAGATTTTTGGGGCCAGGGGCAGAACGTTAATGGTTTTAGATATTAGGTGTCTCCCAAAAGCTCACATGTGAGACAATGTAAGAAGGTTCAGAGGAGAAATGACTGGGTTATAAGAGCCTTAACTCAATCAATGAATCAATCCCCTATCGAAGGCAGATAGGATAGGATGTGGCTGGGAGAGGTGGGTCATTGGGAGTGTGCCTTTGGGGTACCTCTTTTGTATCCGGCAAGTGGAGTCTCTCTCTGCCTCCTGATCATCATGTGAGCTGCTTCCTGCTGCCACTGTCTTCTGCCCCATCTGAAGCCCCAAGGAATGGAGCTGGCTGTCTATGGTTTGAGACAACTGAAATCGTGAGTCCTCAGATAAACTTTTCCTCCTCTACAATTGTTCTGGTCAGGTCTTTAGTCACAGCAGTGAAAAGCTGACTAAAACATGACCTATGTTGAATATTTAAAGAAAAACTCTTACGGAACCACTTTATGTTTAGTATTGCCATATGGTTGGAAACATTAACTGGGAAAGCTTAGTTTCAAGAGCTTTAGTTTATATGTATTTATTTGCTATTAATACATATTTTATAGACATAAGGGCACATTATTTAATGATCATATTTAGAAGAAAATATTATTCTATTATACTATAGTATGTTACATCATTCTAAATAAAACCTTCAAGGTGAAATTAATCAAGAATGTCCAAATGTTTTCCAATATATATATATTTAATTTAACTCTACTCAGAACCCTGATAATGTACAAAAAAAAAAAAAAAAGGCTCTGTGTTTCGCATCAAGTCAGCCTACCGAAATGTTTAGTTGAAGTCAGTTCAACTAAAACATGTGCAGAACAGGGAGCAGGGAGGAAGCCTGGGGGCACTGTGTAAAATCCTCTGGGCTGGTTAACAGCTACAGGGTTTGGGGAAGGAGATTACTCCCCACCTCTGAGTCTCAGTTGCAGTACCTGTGGAATGAAGGCCTTGAGATGGAAGACCCCCTAGGTTTCCCTTCCAGCACTCTATCCGTGGTGTGTCTGGCTCCCAAGGACCCATGAAGCATTCATGATCACTGCTAGGAACCTCCAGAACCAGGCTCGTCTCTCCTCCTCTCTTCTAGATTTCTCATGTGCAGTGAACATGGAATTGTTTGTGTCCATGACTTCTGGCAAACATATATGTTCCAAGGGCTAATACCACTGACCTATAAAGGAGAGGCAGGAACCAGAGAGGACCAGATGGCTCCACTGTTGTAGGCAGGACCAAACATCATGCCACTGGGGAAGAGCACTGTGGAGAAGCCTCCGCACTGCTGGGGCTGCAAGAGCCTCCCTAGACTGACTCTCACACTGTCATCCTTCAGGGAGGACCAACATCAATGGCTGTGACTAGGAGTAACAATCCCTCTTATCCTCCAGGCTCAGGGACAGAACAGCCTCCAGGGTTCAGAATGGAACCCCAGAACTCCAGCAGCAAAATGCACAGAGCCCTGTGAGAGTTCATAGCAGTTGGGTCATTCCTGGGTTTAACTAGCCCTAGTTGGACGTCTTTCTACCCAGGAAGTTTTGAGATGAAGGCATAGAGAAGGCATAGCTTCCCCCACCCTAAGAAAATCCAAGCCCAGAAATGAGGTCCTTACACAGAGCCATTAGCGGTTCCTGGATTCTGTAGTAAAGCGCAGAGTCTGTACAATCATCAGAGGGAAGACTGTGGAGTGCCTACATGTTTTCTTATGTCTGATTTCTGTATCTTGCCTCCTGGGCCAGTTAGGAAGTAGTTGTCTTCTGCTCCAAGCCCACCCTTCCCTGCTGTTTTATGATGCTCAACATAGGTCCCTGCAAACTACATTTCTGCTTTACCACCTGGCAGTAGGTTAGGTTCTGCCAATAGGGAGTCTCGAGGGAGGCCAGGAGGAGGAGGAAGAAGAGACTTGCTCCTTCCTGCCTGCTTCCTGTTCCTGTGAGCTTCACCTAGCAATGCTTTGTCACCTCTGCAGGGACACTTCCTTCCCACTGTGAAACCCTGCACCTCTGAGTGGCCCCAGGCTTCCCAGGGGGTAGGCCTCAGGGTCCTTGCTGCACAGACAATAGCTCCAGCAAGCAGCAGCCATTCCACAAAGCCCAAGTTTCAGTTCCAGTGGGTGCATCAAAGCTAAGTTTCTAAGTTTTGATCATCACACCTCTTCCCCCTTGCTTCCTCAGCCCAGGGGGTAGGAGCTCTTCCCATAGCTGCTACCCCCTCGATGCCTTGAAGACCTCTCTTTATACCCTTTCAGGTACCTAGTGAACAGCTTAAAAGAAGAGGTCTTGCCTCTACCTCTGGATAAGACCCTGACCGAGAAACATCGTGTCCCATGCAAGGGGCAGTACCAACAAGTGGACACTGGATAGGAGCTCTGGAGGTGCCCAGACCTGGATGTGAATTCTGCCTCTGGTAACCTGCCAGCTCTCTGACTCTGAACAGCCTCCTCATTCCTTCCAGCCTCAGTTGGCTGGTGGTAGGATGGGGTTTCCAGCTGTCGTAAAGTAGCTATAGAGCTTGTGACATCTGGCATGCTCTGCAATAAGAGCCATCAGAATGACCAGATGGCCGGCTCTGAGGCATGACCAGACCTTGGCTATTTCCAGCAAGGTGTATTATAGATGTGCTTATAGAATACAAATTCATCCAGGATCTGTTGAATGGGGAGAAATACTTAAAATAATCATGGCTCACTGAAGTAATCACCTTTACTGATCTAACATGAATCTCTCTGTGGGGTCAGGTTCTGAATATAAGTGACAGTTTAAAACATCTTGGTATGACGTTGCTTTAGATTGAGCAGTAAGGAGTGTACCTTGCTGGCAGGACAAAGAAAATCTGTGTCATTCATTTTTCTGCCACCCTGGCACACTTCTTTGCAACTGCAGGATGGGATGAGGGAACTCACCGAATCTTCCCAAATGGAGCCATAGTTAGTAGGTGGCTCTTCCCAGCTAGAAAGTGGACGCTAGTTTGGTTTTGTGTCTCTCAGGATCCTTCATGAAGACAAGAGATTTCACCTACTCCCAGACAATGGGTGACAACCCTCTTGAGAGTTGAGTTTGGAATTCTGATGCAGGCCCTAAAGATGAACAAGGTCCCAAAGGAGTGTCCTGCGCCTTGCCAAGCCAAGGTGGATGGAAGTTGTTCAGACAAGGAGAGAACAAAGCCTGTATTCTTCTGAGCTCAACAGACAGGCAGACACTCTATCTGATAATGGCTGTGTACATGGAGGAGGAGGAGGAAGGAAGGAGGCAGGGCCTTCTTGCTGCACGTTTAGGGTCATGCAGGGCTTGGCCAGATAAAGGTGTCGGTGTGAATCTGGAAGGCGGACACTCCAGGCCAGGACTAGGGTGGGGTGTGCAGGGACTCGGCTCATCTCGGAGCATTTCCTCACCACCAAGCCTACAACATTGACAGAGAAGGAAAGAGCTACACAAAACCCCAAATCATTCATTTCTCTGAGCTAACAAACCACAAACTGTACCCTAGCCATGGAGGTAGGCTCGAAAGAACCAGAGCTCCCTGTCACGAGGTGGCCCTGCTCACCTCGAGGTAGCTGCCATTTCCTTGCAGTCGGGTGTGACCCCCAGAAACAGGAGGAAAGACCTGCAGAGGAGCCTGAGGAGGAACCGTCCTGTGTTCAGAAGCCTTTTCTGGTCTCTTCCTACTTGTTTGGGGGCCCCAGAGCCACATCCTCCCTCAAGCCTTTCCAAAGCTCCCCTCTTCTCCTGTGCCCATGAAGAGCTGCTGCCGGGCATCACAGGGCGCTGGACCCCATTCCAGGCAGGGAGCAGCCACCATCTCTGTTCCCCTGGAGGAAACACCGGCTCCCCTGCATGAAAGAAGGAGGAGGAGAGGGTGGGAGTCCTGGGGGCAGGAGAGAAAGAGAAGGAAGGAGGGATGAAGGGAGGGAAAAGGGCAGCTGGGGAGGGAGGTGGGGTGAAGAAAAGAAGTCAGCAGGAAAGAGACAGAAAAGGTCAGGAAGAAAGGTCAAGAGAAAGTCCCTGAGAAACAGAGGTCGGGCTGTGAGGCCAGCCTTCTGCAGACTGCACTGGGTGGAATAAGGGCATCCTTTCTCTGGTTAATCATTCCCCTGGTTGGAGGTGGAGTGTGTGAACCAACAAGCTCCTGGGGAATCGAATCTGGGAAACCTGAGAGGGGCCAAGGCTTTGCCCCTGTCCTGAGCATGCGTCGGGCTGGGGTGTGTCCTACATCCACACTGTGCTCCTGAGCTTCCAGCCAGAATTTCCCCTAGGCCCGGCCACACAGCTGGTGGTGGTTAACTAGGACCCCAGGTTAGGACATGGTCTCTAGAGGCAGCACACTCAGAGGGCCAGGGCCAAGGCCAAGGCCAGGGCCAGAGGTCAAGCCCTGCCCAGCATAAGGCACCAGTGAGAGGAGGCCTTCACCCAGGGGAGATCAAAGCCCAGCATCACAGAGCAGAGCGGGTGGAACCATCAGCTGATGAACATGCCCCAGGCAAGGTCAAGGACAGCTGGCAGAGGGCCAGGAGAGGCACAGAGGCCTGCGTGCCCTTTGAGTCGAGTCTGCATATCCTCTGAGCTGTACCAGCCCAGCCAGACCTCGGCTGGGCGTTAGCTATCTGGGGGCACTCAATTTGTGCTCTGTGCCCAGTCATTTCGTTACCTTGTGGTTTCTTTCCTTCCTTGGCTCCCTATCACACTGATTTTGCAAGATGTTAATTCTTTCTCACCTGAATTTAGATATAAAGTGTAAGCTTACATCTTAGCCAGGAAAGCCAAGGCAGGAAAAAAACTCCACTCCTGGTCTAATCCCACTCCTCCATTCTTGCTGGCATTGGGCCGAGGGGCTGGGGGATCATATCGTCTTTGGAGTCAGATGAACATCTTTCAGTAAAAGCTGGTGTGACCTGAGACAAGGTGACCCCTCTGGGCCTGAATGAGGATAGTTATCTCCAGCTCACAGACCTGTAGGATAAAGATCAGGTAAGTTAAGAGGCTTATGGCAGAAACTCCTAGATGTCTAGCTAAATCTCTCTCTTCTCTTCCCCTCTCCCCACAATAATCAATTTGGGCACATGGCAGCCTGAAATAAAGATTAGATTTCTGAGTATTTTTATAGCTACTTGTTTCATTTCATTAAATTCTGGCCAATGGATTATACAAATAAATACTATGATCAACTTGTAAGGATAGCCCTTAAATTAAGAAAGGAATACCTCTTACAACTAGGTTTTTCCTTGCTGGTTAGAATGTGGAAGCAACAGCTGGAGCTCAAGCTGCCATGTTGTTCCAGGAGGTAGCACACAAAAGACAGCAGAAGAACAAGAAGAAAGAATTCTGGGCTCCTGTGGACTATCACGGAGCTGTCCTACAGCCTTCATGCCTGCCTGGTATTTCTTATAAAAGAAAACAATGAACTTCTAACCTCCCAAAACTTTCATTTTGAGGGGAGTTTTCTGTTGCTCACTGCTGAACTTAAATCTAACCAGAGCTGTGTAATTGTGTTTAGCGCAATGCAGGTAAGATCTTGTAGTCTATTTATTAGCTTGTTTTTACTTTTTAGAAAATACATACTAAGGATATAAAAACGGCAAACCTAAAGCAGAAGAGCCAAGAGTGAATATTGGTCACCCCTTCCCATCCTTGGTGCCATCCCAGGCCGTGAGAGTGGCACAAGAAACAGCCTTTGTCAGGCAGAGGCTATGGGCCCCATGGGCAGGAGGGAGACATCAGCCTGTTGGCCTCACTAAGTGCCTCTGATGAGCCTCTCCTGCAAGGAGCAATAAGATCTGGAGAAAGGAAAAGAAGAACAAGAAGAGCTGCCAAGAATCACACAGGCTTGGGAGGCAGGATTTGCTTCCTGGCTTTTCCATCTACTTGCTGTGTGACTTTGGGCTAGTCACCAAACCTTTCTGAGTGACAGCCTCTTCATGTTAAAATGGAACATAAGAGAATATCCGTCAGTGTTATTGTAATACATAAACAACATGTCCGTCAAGTGCTGCCCCTAGTGCCTGGCACATCATAAGTACTGGATACATCTTCAGAAATGAAACCTCCCTCAGGCCTCACACAGACCCATTTGCTAACTGTCCAGCATGGACTGCTTTTTCCCTGGGCCATGCCTTTGGCTCAGAAGGTCTCTACCTAAGGCTCCATCCTCCTTTCTCTTTGTCCCCATCTTTTGCAAACTTTGGGGGTGGCTTTGGCCCTGGGTGATCTCTCTCCTTCTCCTCTGAACTGTGCCAGCATTTGATATCCAACCGCTCGTTAACATTTACTGACTTGTATTGGTATTTCAGGTGGAAGGCATGTCTTATCTTGCCCACCATACAGTAGGCTCCACCAGGGCGTGGATTGTACCTTTTCCACTTTTTTTATCCCCTCAGCCCTGAGTTCAGTCCTTGGAGAATACTCGCTGAACAAGTAACCACACCCAATTCCCCAGAGCCCCTGACAAAGTTCCTTTTCAGAACCCTTGGGAACCTATTGCTTTTCTATGTTCCCCAGAGTTGGAAGCACTTTGATGACGGTGCCCTCCAGTAATCCCATGGGAACGTGTTTAATTCCTCACAGCATCCTACTTGGTTCCAGTAGCACCGATGGCTTTGCTCACCTTGGTCAGCAGCCATTGGGCATGAGGGCAAAATATGGGACCCAAGAATCTGCATATTGACCACAATGCCAGGTGATTTTGATGCAAGAGGCGGTTCTATGCTAACCTTTACACTTTGAGAAACACCACTTTAGGAGAGAGGATGTGCCATTCTCCTCCTGCTTGCAATATTCCTACCTTAGACGTGGCGCTAATAAATAACACGCTCGTGAACTGCATTTCAGTGTAGCCAGAGCAATAACTGAAACATCATTAGAGATCCTGTGATCCGGGAGACGCAGGAGGCTGAGGGCTTACACTAACTGGTGGATCAAAATGGGATTTTTTTTTTTTTTTTTTGGCGGGAGATGGGTCAGGTTCTGGAAATGCTCCCAGATTACAGAAGAGAGAAGTACATGGGCCACCAGCTGTTCTGGGAGAGTGACTCACCCGTCCATGTGGCAGTAACCAAGGATGGTGGAATGACTCCGGGGGCCATGGGGGTGGAGGAGGTGGCGGGTGTGGTTAGAAAGCACAGTGCACTGAGTGGAGTTGTGCATTCCAGGGGGCACCGGACCTCCTGCATAGATGCTGATCTGTGCTGTCAGTCACTGCAGTGTCCCTTGAAGGAGGGAGAGGGAGGGGCCAAATGAACCGTCTCAGCGAGACCACAGAGGCACTATTTAGTCATGGGTATGAAAAGCCCTGTGTTCACAAAGTCTGGACTCACCCTTGCCTCCTCTTCTTCCTCATCCCTAAATCTGGTCGATTCTACCTCTTAAATGCCCTCTTGGAGTCCCCTTTCCACAACCCATGACATATTAGACATCTTTCCCTTTCCACATTCCCACCTCCATGAGCTGAGCTTAAGGCCCCATCTTCTCTCACTTGGACCCAATAGGTTCTTGAACTTCATGGCCCTGCTTTCTGTCTCTCTCCCTGCAATTCATCCCCTGTATGACCGTCACTGTGTCCTCTCCAAAGATGCAATGCTATTCCCTTCTTTAAAATCTGCCACCCATGGCTGGGTGGTTCTTAAACTTCATTGTGCACCAGAGTCATCTGGAGGGCTTGTTCCAACTCGGGACACTGGGCCCCATCTCGCATGCTCTTTACTTTCCCATATTTTCCTCCTTCACCTGCCAAATTCCTTGGTGAAGACCTATGTCTCCTCCAGCACCCCACAATCATCACCACCAATACACACTGGGTGTTGACTATGGAGTCTTCACAGAGGAAAAGCAGGACATGAGTCCCATGATTCTCCCAATATCATATAGATCATCAAACTGGGGCTCAGAGAGGCTGGGAAACTTGCCCAATCTAGTAAATATTAGAGCCAGGATTCAGTCCTGACCTGAGTACCTGGGCCTCTACACCTGTACCTACCGCCTGGTCCCGGTGGAGTGAACCTTCCCTCCTCCATGATGTCCAAACTCTCCCTGCTGTCACTTACAGATATAAACCACATACAGTAGAATGTGAGGTCTCCTGTACACAATGAGGGTATCCAAGGTCTTAATCTTTGTTTCCTGTGCCTAGCACATAGATGGCACTAAATCAATGATAACTGAAAATCAACCACTTGAGCTAGAGTGTTTGCAAATGTAAAGTAAGAAAGGTTCCAGAGATTATTTAAATTCTTTATAATATGCCAACACAAGATATAGGTATATTGGGACTACACAGGTATCTCTGTGATGATAGAGATGATACGCAGGAACCATTTTGTGATGAGGGAAATCCTGTGAAGGATGGAGATCCATAGATTATTACCATCTATAGCCATTTTGTCCATTTCTGGAATCTTGGCTACTCTGCTTATATTATTTCTTTTTTAACTTATTCACTCTGAGAGGAATTTTTACCCTCCAAATAGAATGAAGACAGAGATGTTTTACAGGAAACTTGGTTACTATTTTTTTCTACCGGTCTAGAAAAATACCCCAGGAAGTCAGCATTAAAAAAAAAAAAAAAGATAGATACATACATACATACATTCATACATAGATCTCACAGGAGCAGGCACATTAGAGAACAAATCTCATATGTATTTGGAAACAAGACCAATTTTTTTCTGCAAAAAAAAAAAAAACCCAAAAAACAAAAAACACACACCATCCAATAGAGAAAACCAATTGTCCTCTCTGTGTGAATCCAAAGTACAGGCAAACATCAGCTTCTGCTGCTTCTGTCTTTCCTTGAGAACACTGTCGCCAACTAGCCCTCAGGGTATCTCTGAAGCTTTTCTTTCTCAGGCTAAAAGACTAAAGCTTTGCTCCACAAAGGAAAACTGTAAGGCAGCTACACCCCAGAGCAAAGGTGACCTGCCAGCCAGGCAAGCTGCCCCTGGGCTCCAGCAAGCTCCCTAGCTCCTCCCCAGGCTCCCTCCAGGCTTAGGGTCATGCAATGCCCCAAGGTACTTATTTTTCTTCCTTTGGACTTCCAAGCCCTTGTCAAAACTCTGCAGAAGTTAGCAGGCTCTGTCAACGTGAGCAGCTCGTAGAGGCACCCCACAGCCAAGCCAGCTACCTGCACTGTTAGAGAAGCCAGACAGTGAAAGAAAAAAGAAAAGTGACAAACATCTTTCCCATGCACAGTTTACATTCCAACTGTCTTGCTATGGACTGTGCAAAACCTGCCTTCTCAAACAGGTTGTGGGCAGAGGTCCTGGGATACTTGGATCCAGGATGGCCCGCTGACCGGCCTCTGCATTCTCTCTCCTCCACAGAGGCAGGAGGCCAGGAGGCCTGGATCCTTCCTGGGCAGCCATGTGGAAGCTTTTACTTCCTCTGATCCAGTAGACATGTGTAATCTTTTTCTACAACTCCCCAAGGCTGTTTTTTCCCACTCTACAAATCTGTAAGCATGAATCTTTTTTGGAGAAGCCTGCAGTCATAAGCCACAGGTTCTAAGCATTCTGGCAGGGGGAAAAAAAAAAAAAAAAAGTTTTTCAACGTGGGCCTGGTAAGGACACATGGTCTCACATGGTCTCAGACATTTCCTGCCCGGGTTGCTGCTTTCCTCCTCTTGCACACGTTCTCCCCCTACTGCCTGATGCTGGAAGTGCACCTGTGCGTCCAAGGCTGCAAGGACCTTCCCAGCCTGGCCTTGGGAGATTCATGTAGAAAGACTCCGGAGGAGTTGCCAAAAGATGAAATAATGGATCCCTAGGAATTCTTTACTACTCTGCTGAAGGACCAAGCTAAGTCTTTTTAAAAAAAAAAAAAAAAACATTTCAGGAATAAACTCTGTGATAAAGTCTGACTGAATAAATAAACCCCCCTGAATAGAATTTTACCCAATAAAGGGCTAAATGGATGAAAAGATTGTTAGGTTTAGATGTACAACCAGAAACCCAAATCCGGTTTCTGCTGCTTTATTTGCCTTGACACCTGGTTAGGCTTTTTAAGCCTCAGTTTCTTCATCTGTAATTTGGGCATAATGATTCTGCATGTCTCACGGTGATGTGGAAAGTAAATGAAAGCATGTGGATGTAGTCGTGTTTTGTGACATGAAAATTTCTGTAAGCTGCTTCCCTCCCCCCCCACACACACACTTTACACACCCCTTTTCCATACATCTCTGTGGAAATGGTAGTCAGGCAACCTAACCCCCCCAAAAGGAAGTAAGGCAAGGAAAGCTCAGTCACAAACAGGAAGTAACAAAAATGCCACCAGAAATGTTGTCTCCGGCAAAAGAAAAAGAGAGAGAGAAAGAAAAAGAAACAAAACAGTTTTTTTTTTTTTTTTTGAAGATCAAATTAGCTTTAGTTAATGATTTGGGGTACTGCCCCCCTGCTCTGGCCCTCAGTAGGGGTATTTTAGAGGTGATTAGGTAATTCTTGACCTATATTTGACCTCCCAGATGGGAATTCTCACTGTGCATTTTGGGAGCCTGTAGTTGGTAGGTTCTGCCTGTTTAAATGTAGGGCTCTCCGCCTTTTCCCCTGCGGCAGTGGGCGGGGCCGGGCTGACGGGGGAGGGGCCGCCTGCCCTCGCCTTCGCCCCGGGAGCCGCCCGCCGCCCGCCCGCTCCCCGGGATGCCTGCTCCCTTCCTGGCGTTGCAACTTGCCACATGGTGACTTGGCTGCTCCGGGGAGTGGAAGAAAGGCACTCCAGCGACGGGGCTGCACGGTTCTGGGGATCTTGTCAAAATGCTTCCAAGAGAAAAAAATCCTGGATATTTTTTAAGGGAAGGGGAAAGAAAAGGGAGAAACATACCAACAGACCGGGACGCCAAGAGGAGGCTTATTCTGTTTTTCTTTTCTCATTCTTGAAACCTCTTTCAAAAATCTACAAGTTCCTGCACTTCTCCCCTTAGTCTAGGATCCCCCAACCCTGGTAGAGTGCAGGGTTCGAGTGAGAGCTGGAAAGTAAGGGGACCTCCATCCTTTGAGTGACCCAGCCCATGGATTGTGCCACAGAAACAAATACAAATATTCGTCAGGTTGATCATGCCCCCAGTTAGGCCCCCTAGGCTTTGCAACCGCCCATGCGCAATTGAAAACGACCCCAGAAGGATGGTAATGGTGATTCCCAAGTGTTTTCACATTTGAGCCTGAGGAATCCGAAGCCACTCGGCTGCTTCCCTTGGAAGCCGGGCCCAAGAGATCAAGGTCTGCATGCTACTGCAGCCATGGGTGCTCATTACGTCTCCATTACCAACAGGTTCTACAGGCTCTTGTTCATGCTAAACAAATAAACTGTCACCATTTTTAAACATAGGGTAACCTAAGCATTTAAAATAAGATAATTTTTACAAATTACATGGGGAGTGTTTCCTATGCAAAAATTGTACTCTGGGGCCCTTTCCAATAGATAGTACTTTTTAAATTAAAATTTTATTTTTAATGGGTAATTAATTTACATGATTCAAGGCAAAATTCTAAAACATAGTATACCTGAGAAGTCTTGCCGACACCTCTCTCCCTTCATCTGATTTCTCCACTTCCAGCTCTCCTTTGCTGGTAACTTTTTATTTTATATATGCACATATTATATATATATATATATATATATATATATATATATATACACACACACACACACACACACACACACATACATATATATACATACATATATATATTTTTTAAACTGTTTCTTCATGAAAATACAAATACAAACAAATGCTTACCCTTATGTATGTGTACCCTTACACTAAAGAGCATGTACATGTCGCATCTTGAATTAGTTTCCTGCAAGTAGAGATGGACTTTGTTAAACCACCTGGCCCCCACCTTGCCTGGGACCCCACGGATGGTGGGCATTGGTCTGCAAACAGATCAGCTGTGACAGAGAACCCAAAAGAGTTCGAGCAATGATGGCTTTACTGGGATAGGTTTTCTTCCATAGACCTGGGACCTTCAGTTAACTGGAACCAGATGTGGTGCTACAAGCCAACGCTGACTGGGGCAGGCAGCTGTTTCACAGGGAAACCTGTCCAGAAGCTGCTCCAGACTCAGGAAAGAACAAAGTACACATCACAGAGACTTCCCAGCCCACTGACTGTGGGTTTACCACAATTGCTCAGGAGGAGGAACTACAAACTGCTGGGGCCCTCAGTCTCCACACTGCTGGCATGGCAGATCCAGAGGAGAGGGCTGGGGCGTGTCACAGAATCATCTCCTGATCTTTGCATTATTTGCTAGGACTGCCGCAACAAAGTACCACAAACAAGAGAAATTTATTGTGAGATGTAGTAGATGGGATCAAGGTGTCTGCTTGATTGATTCCTTTTGGGTTCTGTGAAGGACGGACTTATTCTGGAATGTTCTTTGTGGCTTGTAGATAATCATCTTCTTTCTATGTCTCTTCATACTTTTCCTTCTGTGTGTCTGTCTGTATCCAAATTCCGCCACTGTATAACAATACTAATCATGTTGGATTAGGACCTACCTTAAGGACCTCATTTTAACTTGATTACCTTAGTAAAGAAACTACGAATAAAGAAAGTCATGGGCTGGGATTGTGGCTCAGTCATAGAGCACTTGCCTAGCACACATGAGGCACTGGGTTCTATCCTCAGCACCACAAAGAAAAATAAATAAAATAAAGTTATTATGTCCATCTATAACTAAAAAAAAAAAAAAGTCACATTCCAAAATCATGGGGCTGGGGGAAAAGGGAGTTAAGACCTTGCTATGGTTTGAATTTCTCCTCCAAAATTCATGTGTTAGAAGCTCAATCCACAATGCAGCAGTGTTGAGGGGGGCAAAGAAGATGTGATAAATATTGTTACTGAGGGAGTGGGTTAGTGATCATGAGAGAGAGCTTGATATAAAAGCAACTTCGGTCCCTTCTTGCTCACTTGTTCTCTCATATGTGTATTCTTGCCCTTCTGCCTTCCATCATGGGATGATAAAACCTTCGCCACAGGGCCAGCTCCTTGGTCATGAACTTCCAACCCCCAGAACTGTGGGAAATAAATTTCATTTCTTACAAATTACTCAGTCTGTCATATCCTGTTGTAGTCCCACAAAATGAACAAAGACAGACCCCCAGGCCGTCTTTCTTGGGAGAACACATTTCAGACCACTTCATCCCTTTCCAGACCCACCAGCATCCTCCCACCTCCAGAAGTGCTGGTCTCACATCCCTATCCCACCCCAGAGAGACCTGTCATACCTCCCATTTCATCATCAAGAAGCAGTGTGAGACCCCTGCTTTCACGTCCTTTGTGTGCACGCTGCATACTAAATATAGTATGGTTCTCACCAAGGAGAGTGGACCCTGTCATTTCAGCAAATCCTTTCTTCATCTTTGTAAAATCCAAGGTAGGGGGTGGACATCCCTCCCAGTACTGTGCTTTAGGCCAAGGACCTCACCATCCTCTCCCGCTCATATCTGCATGTGGCCACTGGAGCTGAGGCCATCATGTCCAGATTCTGTAGATAGAATTGCATATTTCTTTTACTCAGAAATAGGATTTTTGGGGCCAAGTGTGGTGGCACACACCTCTAATCCCAGCAACTCGGGAGGCTGAGGCAAGAGGATTCCAAATTCAGCCACTTATCGAGGTCCTCAGCAAATAAGTGAGACACTGTGTCAAATTTAAAAATAAAAAGGGCTGGAGATGTGGCTCAGTGGTTAAGCAGTGCCCACTAGGTTCAATTCCTGGTGCCAAAAAAAAAAAAAAAAAAAGATTTTTCTTTACCTCTATTTTGAAATCCATATGAAGCTCAAAGATCTATCACTGTCTATAGCACCAGGCTTTTGGTTGATGATTTTACCTTTGAGCTCTATTGCATCTGGCCTGACATCTTTGCTGAGATGCTGTGACAAACACTCAAGACTGGCATGACTGGGTGTGGCTTGGCCTGCCCCTCGTCTGACAGGTGGAGACAGCCAAGTTCAGTTCAAACTTGCTCAAGGGATCCGGCACCTGGAAATCCCCACAAAATTAATTCCATTCTAGATCTTTCTCAACACCCAGAGGAGAAAGCACAAGGGTAAGGGTCGATTGTCCTTACAAGTCTCCCTGACTGCAATTCCATAGTCTGGGGGTTGTGGGGGCAGGGTGGGTAGGAATATGTATTAATAAATTAGTGAGTGTGAGGTCTTCAGTCCAGAGGAGGATTGGATGCCTTAGAGGAGCCCAGCAACCAGACACCCCCTCCCCACCCCTGGAATTCTGAGGGAGGATAGTGAATGCTCCTCTTCTCATAGAGACCTACACCAAACTCCTCCACCAGACTCAGACCAAGACCAGGTGTCACAGGGCTGCTGTCCACACTCTGGCTTTCCACATTCCGTAGCTTCCATCTTTGTCTTCCACGTTTTTTGAGCTCCAACCAATCCTGAGTAATGAGTCAAAGCCAGAAGCTCTGAGGAGCTGAGCTGCCCCTCCAAGGACAGGAGTAACTAAGAACTCCAGACGCCAAATGGTGGGCAACTTCCTGACCCACAGGCTGTGGCCTCCAGGCACCCCTGGGAGGGGCTGGTTGTAGCTGGGTGGGGAGAGGCGAGGATGATCCTCATGGCCCCTCCCTCCTGCTCTTCCTGGGGGAGGTTTGTCACATCACACCAGATGTGATACCTCTGAGGCTATTGCTGGCCTTCCTCTTCTCCTCCCCTGTTCCATCTATCCCACCCCAAGTTCATCTTTGGATGTATTAACATCCAAATTTGCCTGGAGCAGGAGGAAAGAGCTGTAACTGGGAGGGGCGGAACACAGCATCTACCCTTGCATGACCTGGGTCGATGACACATTCACTGGACACCATCATGTTGGCCCAAACTCCAGGTGGGTAGATGCCAGGGCTGGCACGGAAATAAAACAGGCCTGAAAGAAGGTCTGGAAGGAGGTAAGCACATGAGCAATTTGTCCAAGTGCTTTGTGCAAAAGGATGGCGAAGATAAGGCAGTAGCAACCACCAGCATTTGCTGAGAATCCATGTCCTGGCTGCCGTTCAATTGCATCCTCAAAATAATCCTATGAGGCGGAACTGTTTCCATTCCCATTTACCAACGAGGAAACTGTGGCACGGCCTCCAAGATAACACAGTTAACGCAAAGCCCAGCCAGGATAATAACCCAGCTCTGGAGTTTGCACTTTCAACCACAGCTATGTATTAATAAAAGTGTGGGTATCATCCTCCTCATTTTACATAGGAGGAAATGGAGTACAGTGAAGTCTCGTCGTGCCTTGCTCCACACCACACTACTAGGGAGAAACAGCGTTGAGACAGGCACCCCAGATCCTGATCTTGTCCCCTCCCCAGCCAGAGGGTAGGGACATGGAGGAGCACTGGTGGAGTCAGGATGTAATTGCATCCAACTCACCCTTCCCCACCTCAAGTTTCTACCTTCCTCCTGAAGCTTCCAGCTCTCATTTCATGTGACAGGAAGCTACCAGAAAAGAGCCAGCTAGTGAGTGAGCAGGTGAAGAAATCAGAAACCTGCACCTGCCAATCCAGGAATCAGTCCAACACACCTTATGGAACTGACACCTGGCTGCCCAGGTAAAGTGACCAGATGCCCTGGGCAAAAAGAAGTGAGCACTGGATGAAGTTAGAGTTTCCAGAAAGGTAGATGCAGAGGAGTCGAGAAATAAAGAGGGCTAAGATGTGACCGGACAGGTTGGAATCAGAAACCCTTTTAGTTAGAAGAACCATAAAGAATGAGCCCAAGAGCTACCACTGATGGACACTTACTCTGTGTCAAGTCCTGGGCACATGCTTTCCCTGTGCCTGTGACATCCTATAAAGCAGATGCTGTTTTTCTCTTCCTGAGGGAAAGGCAACAAAGACTAACTGACTCACAGAGATCTAGACAGTCTCCCCTACTCAAAAGCCCACCGTCTTCTGGACCCTAATTGCTTAGGATGGAACACTTCAAAGACACACAAAAGTATCAGAGAGCTGGGCGCAGTGGCATACGCCTGTAATCCCAGTGGCTTGGGAGGCTGAGACAGGAGAATTGGAGTTCAAAGCCAGCCTCAGCAACTGCAAGGCCCTAAGCAATTCACTGAAACCCTGTCTCTAAATAAAATACAAAATCGGGCTAGGGATGTGGCTCAGTAGTTGAGTACCCCTGAGTTCAATCCCTGGTACCGACCAAAAATTAGAGAAAATATTGCAATGGACCCCTATAAGTTCATCGCCCAGTTGGCACCACTATCAACACTGAACAGATCTTGTTTCATCCATCTTCCTGTCTAGTCTGCTACTAAGATAACTTTGATGTGAATATTATCTTGTTATTATCTTATCATGTCATCCTGTTATCCTCTGTTTGTACTTTAGGATATATCTCTAAGAAAGAATTTCCTTGACCTCAGTCCAGTGTTAACAGCTAAATAAAATGATGGTAACTTCTTAATATCATCAAACCTCCAAACCTGACCCAAATATCTTAGGTTGGGCCCACAAAATGTATTTTTACAGTTGATTTGTTTAATTTGGAATCCAAAAGAGTCCACATATTGCATTTGGTTAAATCTGTAATCTCTTTCCCTCTGCTATTCATTTGTTGAAAAACCATCATTTGCCCTCGTATGATTTCTCACATTTTATACTTTGCTGATTATATCCCTGTGGTGTCATTTAACATGTTCCTCCATCCTTTGTAGTCCGTGCAAATGGGTATTTAGATCTGGTGGTTGGATTAGGTTCACAATTCATTGTTTGGCAAAGATACTTCCTAGGCTGTATGTGGTCAAGGCTCCTATGCATAAACCTTCTTTTTTCCATGAAATTTCTAGCCCAAACTCACAGAGCTAATGACAGAAAGAACCTGGACTGAAATTGGATCTTCTGACTCTAGATCTCTGTCCTTTTACCCCATCCTAGGACTGGAATCTAGAATCTTCTCTTTGGAATGGGAGGATGGTTTGGTTTTCATTCAACTTTCTACCTCCATTCAGAGAGAACATGTGGCAATATTTTTGTTTTAAATAAATTCTGGAGGGAAAAGTCTCCTCAGGTCTGGTTCAGGGTCTCCCTGTATCTTCTGCTTTTGCCTAAGGACTGGAAGCACTTAAGCCAGAACTCTGGCACAAAACAGTTCTTATTCCCTCTCTCTCTCCTTTCAAATATTGAGAACCAGTTAACCTGAGTGAGTGTGGACAAGAACATTTCATCTCTTTGACTTACTCATTTTAGTGGGAGGGAAAGAGGTGTGCATTCAAGCTTGCTGGCAGAGCTGGACACCTAAATCCTCTTGAGGACATAGGAGAGGAATGGCCAATTAAGATGGCAACCATTCTGTGTTTCAGCAGTGAGCTCCTTCCTCTCCTTCCTGCTACACTGAGCATGCAAGTTCCAGAATCTAGACGGAATAACACAGATGAACAGAAGCATTCTTATCACAAGAGGAAGTCACCCCCTACCCAAAATGGAGGGGGCAGAATGTCTCAATTGCACAATAATGATGGGAGTTCACATTTAGGGGATACAGAAAACATGTCTGGTCCTTTATGTGAAGTATCTCATTAGATCTCACAATCACCCTGCAAGGTCAAAGGCAGGTGTTGCTACCACCCATGTCTGCAGATAGGAAGGAACATGAGATAGAATGGCACAGATCATGTTGGTGAAGGCAGGATCCACGTGCAGGCTTTTCCCATTTGGTGACTGCAGATGGCATGGTCAGCTCAGTTAAGATACCTCTTTGGGAAGGGGTATATTTGTAGACCAGAGACTTTATAGGGTTTAGGTGTGGCTCAAAGAATGCACACCAGGAGCCCCAGGTTTGGGGAACCAGACCTCCATTTTAAGACTGGCCTCTGAAATTCATTTAGCAAATTTCACAAGTGGAAGATGTAGAGTTTCCATGGAAGCTGACCCTGGGGAAAACAGCTTAAGTACTCTCCCGCTTTCTGTCAAGTCAAGGACAGAAAGGACTTTCAAGGACTCAACAAGAATATCAAGGTCCCATGTGGTCCACACGGTGCTTTAGTGTGAATTTAGGGTGGAAGAACTTCAAGGAGGTGCTTCCTCTGGGAAGATTCTTCTGAAGGAGAGAACCAACGAAGGCTCAGTGCTTGGCAGGGGTGGTCCACCTGACAGCCCCCTTCATACCCTGGAGCCAGGTACAAGAATGCAGCAGAGCTTTGGTGACTTGTAGAGTCCCAAACCAGGACTCTCCACCTGCTAAGCCCAAGTCCTTCCTGTTGAGCTGTTACCATCTTTTGGTGGTTGTTCCACGTGACTGTGGTCTCAGGTCACCTCATAAGAAGGCAGAACCCAATTACTAGATTGCTCAAAGTTCTGGTTTTCTTTTCTTTTCTTTTCTTTTCTTTTTTCACCACATTCAAGGCTGTGGCAGTCAAATTTCCCCCAACCACACTGGTTTGACTCATAAGGCCACGCTGACATTACTGTTTGTGGGCAGCCCAGAGATTGTGACTCTATTATACTCTGTCAACAGGGCTTAACCAACCTGGCTTGCTTTTGTCATTGGATTTTGTAAAAAAAGAAGCATGAAAAATAATTGGCATTTTGTAAACATTTTTTTAAACCACAGTAAAAACTCAAGGTAAATGTGAAGCATTACAAACCATTGGGAAATAAATTTGGGTATAACTTAGGCATTCTGCTTTGGGAAATTCATAGTAAAGAAATAATGATAAACACAGAAGAAAAACAAAAACCTCTATTCACAAAGATAGCCACTGCTGTGTTATTTGTAACAAGGGAAAAATAGAAACCAGTTGGTCTTTAGGGGAAAACTTGTAAGATCAATTATGGAACATACAGTTACCTAACAGTTAAACATGGTTTTTAGACCTTTTGTGTCTGATATGTTTGTTGGAACATATGAAACACCTATGTTACTGTTATGGGTTAAAATATCAGGAAATGAATATAAATTATAATTACAATGATGTCAAGAATGCATAGAAAAATTCAGAAAGCTGATATCTAAAGCAGTCTTTTTTTTTTTTTTAATATTTATTTTTTTTTTTTTTTAGTTCTCGGCAGACACAACATCTTTGTTGGTATGTGGTGCTGAGGATCGAACCCGGGCCGCACGCATGCCAGGCGAGCGCGCTACCGCTGAGCCACATCTCCAGCCCCCTAAAGCAGTCTTATTAGGCCTAATGACAATAACTAATATTTACTGGGCTTTTACTATACGCTATAAGTATTTTTACGTATATTAACTCAGTTCATCTTTGCATCAATAACTTAAGTGAAAGTATTATGCTTCTCGTTCTACAGGTGAAGGAACCAATGCAGAGCAAAGTTAAATAATTTGGCCAAGTCACCTAGCAAATAGATAAAAGCTAGAAGTTGAATCCAGGAAGCCCTAACAATCGTGCCTGCTAGCTATTGACCAGCTAATGGAAAATAGAAAAATCATAGGGAAAGATATTATTTAAAGTGTCATATGTAATAGGATGAACTTGGAATATGTAGGCAGTCATTAGAAGGATTCCAGAGCTAAGTATAAGAAGTTCCTACTAACTAAAGGTAATACAATTCAAGCCCAGTGGGGTGGTTGGTGTCTGCCTGTAATTCTAGCAACTCAGGAGGCTGAGGCAGGAGGATCACAGGTTCAAAGCCAGCCAGCACAACTTAGCAAGATCATATCTCAAGATAAAAAATAAAAAGGGATGAGGAGATAACTCAGTGGTAGAGCACCCCTAAGTTCAATTCCTAGTCCAAGGGAGGGGATGGGTGAGATAATATAATTTGAGCATCAATAACTACAGTGGATTGAAGCACATCAATATTTGTAAATCTATGGGCTTAAAATTACTCTGAAAAAAAGCCCCTCATTGGTCATCTTTAGAATAACTAAGGAAACAGCTCATTTTCTGAAAACTGATAGAGGAAAGCAATCAAGCATGTATCCTGGTTTTACTGTTCAGGTCTTAGGTTGTAACTCAATAATTGATGGAGGCAAATTTCCTTTTATGGAAGTATTTAAAATAATGAATGAAGCAGGAATACTAGCACCACTTTTAACACCTGATGAAATAATGGGTTAGGCAAAGGATGCTGACATCACAAGACTAAACCTAGCCCGACTCTACATATTTCTTGATGGAATTATCACACCATCACCGATGAAGTTCTAAAGGTGAAAAGCCAAAAACCTGAATCAGATTGTTCCCTTATCTGTGACTCCCAATTTCATTCCCAATGAAATGCAGGAGACTGAGAACATTTTAAATGACACCATGGGGGATGAAATCAGCAAAATCCAAAGTTCAAATCACCTTATAGGACAAAGGACCCATTTCTTCCACATATAAATTGCAAGGGGTAAAGGGGTGGAGGGATTACCTGGATTCAGAGACTAAGCGCCATGATTTTATGTGGTTTCTAGGGAGCAGGGAGGACCCCTCCAAACATTTTTGGGATAATCAGGAAAATTCAAATTCTGCCTGTACATTTGATTAAAGAGATGTATTATTATTTTTGAGGTATGATGGTGATATGGTAGTATACTTTTGAAAAGAAGCCCTTGTCTTTTTGAGATACATTCTGAAATATTTATGGATGAGAATTCATGATTCCTTAGGTTTACTGCATGCTATTTCAGGAGAAAGGGGAAAGTGGATATGGAATAGAAGCAATAAAGACCAGCCCTGTGGATCATTATTGAAGCCCTGAAAGGATCATTATTGAAGCTGAGTGGCAGGTAAGCGGGGATTTATCATACTCTTCTCTCTACGGTTATATAGGCTTCAAGTTTTCCATAATACATTTTAAAGATAAAAACATATCTTAATTTTGTTTTTAGGACACTCATGTCTTTTGCTGTAGAATGGAGGGCTAGTCTGAGGCAGTGGCTGAAGACTCTGCTGCCTACCAGCAGCTCATCTAGAGTAAGGAACTTGACTTACAGCACCTCAGCACCCTCATTTGAAAAATGAGAAAAACAATATCACATGCCTACAAATGAATAGAGTTTCTTCAGTGTCTAGAACAGTCCGTAGGACATATTAAACACTATAAATTTACTATCATCTTTATTATTGTTTGTTTTGGGAGTGTCTTTGCTCATTTTGCATCTTACACCTGTCAACTGAGCCTTGTATCTTTTATGCATCAGCCACAATTTTCCAGTTTCCTTAAAATGAAGCTAAAGATACTTGCAAAGCAATCTGAGGCCAAGTCTGTTAGACTTTAATGATTTACTTGTGAACTTTTAGAGTTGCATGTCCACACAATCTGGCAGCATCTGGAGCAGGATGGTGGTTCACCTTTACCCAGTCTCCTAAAGTGACTTTGTTTTTTTGAGAGTATTCTTTGGGCATTATATTTTCATTCATAATTCCTAATTGTGTTCCAGATTCTCCACTGCAACCTTTATAAAGATGCCTTGAAACATGGAAAACTGACTTGGTAAGTAGAGCACACAACTGGTGGGAGATGTGTCCAGATGCACTCTGGGAAAGCCAATGGCAAGTGTTAAATGGTGGAGGGCATCGGACAGAGGCTTTACAAAGAGAATGGAGGTTGCATCAAATAATCTGGTGGGTTCTTGAAGTGGAGATCAGATACAGAAGCTTATCGTGTACAGGTCAACAGAGGTGGTATTTGGGTTGCCTGATCTTCCTCCTGTCCCTTTTTTCAAAATGATTAACATGTATTACAACTCTTGTCCACTGATGGAAAAAAAGAACCAAAATTTCATTTTTGAAAAGTACTTTTTTTAGTAAATGCATTCCTAGAGGGCTAGGATACAAACAAGAAGAATATGTGCAGTGAATATTTTTAATGCACGCATTCTTGTATCCCAACAATTGATGGCTGAATCCTCCAGAAAATCTGGCTCAGAGCACCAGTGGTCATCCTTGTTACCTGTTGCAAGGACAGTGTATAAACTGAGTGCTGCTGTTGAAAGGCTTAATTTCCTAAATGCCACAGTGGTCAGGGGGAATCCAGCCTTCATACTAAGAAGGTTCACACACTCTAATATTCACATTCTAGTTTCATTTTGACTATTAAGTTACACAGAAACCAAATGATCAAATCTGCATTTCCTTTTAACTCTATATGCAAATGGTAAGACAGGGATTCCCCCTTGTAGTTGACATTCCTTAGCAGAAAGGATTTTGGAGGACCTCAAACCTTGAAGGTATGAACTGCCTTAACACCAATCCACTCCAGCAGAATTGGGCACTTTCTGTGTTCTGTCAAGTTTCTCAGGTCTGGCTGCAAGCTGGTCCCTCAGTAACACATCATTGTTACTTTCAGACCAACTGTGAATTCCCACAGTCCTCCTTCACTAAGAGAGGGGAAGTGAAAGAGGTGTGTAGTGACCGCTGCATTAAATTTGATCACTGGACAGATGGAGAAGCCAAAGTTGCACGTCCAGTCTGTTTTTATCACAATGGAGCATGCCATCTCTCTCCTCTAACTCCAATATTTGATCATAAACACTTACGGGGTATGTCTTCAGGCTGTTTGAAGACTATTTGAACTATGCTCATCCCATTGAAGTAACAACTTCAGAAGTGCTTAAAGTGCAGGTGTAGAGTTGTGGTAAGGACTCACCTGCTATCCCTTCACCATGTGATTCTAGATCCTGGGCTTTTCCTTGATCACTGATAGAATCGCTTTACTTGTTATTGGTCTGCTCAGATTTTCTGTTTCTTCATGATTCAGTCTTGGCAGGCCATATGTCTCTTGAATTCATCCATTTCTTCTAGGATATCCAAATAATTGGCATATAATTGTTCATCATAGTCTCATATGATCCTTTGTATCTCTGTGATATCTATTGTAATGTCTTCTCTTTTATTTATCATTTTATTTTTTTTTAAATTTGAACCTTCTCTCTTCTTAGTCTAGTTACAGAGTTTTATATTTTATCTTTTCAAAATAACTCAGTTTTGTTGATCTTTTTTTCTAGTCTCTATTTTATTTATTTCCGCTCTGATCTTTATTATTTCCTTTCTTTTCCTAACTTTGGAGTTAATTTGTTCTTTTGCTACATCTTTTTTTTTTTTTTTTTTGAATCAAGGATTGAACTCAGGGTCATTCAACCACTGAACCACACCCCCAGCTCTATTTTGTATTTTATTTAGAGATAGGGTCTCACTGAGTTGCTTCGCACCTTGCCATTGTTGTGGATGGCTTTGAACTCATGATCCTCTTGTCTCAACCTCCCAAGCCACCACCCCTGGCTTGCTACATCTTTGTTGCATAAAGTTTGGTTGTTTATTTGAGATCTTTCTTTTTTCTGATGGGCATCTATCACCATGAACTTCCCTCTTAGAACTCCTTTTCCTGCATCCTGTGAGTTTTGCTATACTGTCTTTCCATTTTGAATAGTGTCAAGATATTTTTTAAAATTTCTCTTTTGATTTCACATAAAAGTTTTTAATTTTGATAAAGTCCAATTCATTTTTTTTGCTTTTGTTGCTTGTGTTTTTGATGTCACATCTAAAAAAAACTATTACCAAATGCAAGGTCATTGAGATTTGCCCCTATGTTTTTGTCTTCAGAATTTCATACTTTACTCCTATTTTAAGGTCTTTGGTCAATTTTGAGATGAATTTTGTAAATGGTCCAGTTTCAATTCTTTGCATGTGGATATCCAGTTGAACCTGCACTGTTTGCTGAAGAGACTATGTTTTCTCCATTGGCGGGTCTTGGCATCATTGTAAAGAATCAATTGACTAAGCCATTAAGTTTTGAGTCAGTTGTCATAAGACAATAATTAACCGACACACTTCTTGTTCTAGTGAACTCATATTAATGAAGCATCTCATCTATTCTTGAAACTTTATGAGTGGAGTATGCTAAGAATAATGGAAAACTAAATAACCTTTGCTTAACAATACATGTAGCCATCTGGTAGACACAAATGGCCAGTCAGCCTGCATCACATTTAAGGTTAATGTTCTGGGAATGGTTAATAATGTCTTGAGGTTAACATTTCCAAATATATGGTGAACTCGTAGGTTTTACCTGTATTCATCATCTATTGCTACACACAAAATTATCCCAAAACTTAGTCACTTAAGGAAACAAACAATTGCTTACCCTGGTGGAATCCAATCAAAAATGAAAATACTCAAGCAACCCTAAATATCTTTCCCATAGAAACTGTATAATAGCAAATTATTAATATGGATATTTTGCATGTGAGAAGTCATAAAGCATTGAAAGCCAGAAGATGTATTGTGATAGCCTATCTCTGAAATGACCCTCAATGATCCTCTGTTCCTGAAATTCATGCCTGTGTAGTATATACTCTTCTACAATGAATAGGGCCAATCCATGTAACTGGTAAGATATTTTAAAAGGATGGTATGTTATTTTCATGGATAGATTATGAAAAACATTATAGGTTCTGCCTTACTCTCTTGAGTGTGAATACATTTTCTCCTGGTCTGAAGGCCCTGAGCTAAGAAATAAGTTATTTACTTCACCTAAAAAAAACCCAACGCACAATGGTAGCATAGGCACAGAATGACATAGGGAAGAAAGAGAACCACATGAGTTGCTAGTCTGTAACAGTTCGGAAACTCATCAGGATACCTGTGATAGACCCTTGATTGGGAGTACTGGCCTAAGAATGATTCTCTATGGTTCTTGGCTCTATCTTCTGCACTAATGATTTTGCCCTCTGAGGCACAGAGGTAGCCCAGGTTAGCAGCCCAGTAGTTTTCTCAGAGTTCTTCCTTTTGAGAAAAGAAAAGCAAAACCATAACGTTTGCTGTCGGCAGGTCTCTTCCTTTTGTATTGTCTTTGTCTCTTTCGGTGTATGCTGGAGATGTTTTTGCTAATACTATTCTCTTAAACTTTGTGGATCTCCTATAATTGTCATTGATGTTAATTACAATAATCAAAAGCCACACCCACAAATCTCTTTGAGATAAGCATTTCTGTGTCTTAGGCTTCTTCTAAGACTGTTCAGGACCAATACCCTTAACCTTGTTAGAAGTCCTCTTGACTCAACCTCTCTCTAAAGCACTACTTTAGATTTTTCTGAAGTCTAAAAGGATTTTACAGTCACACCCACTGCTTTATCTTTGTCATGCTATCCTGCAAGAGCTTTGATTTTTGCCTAGAGGCCATTTCTAAATTTTAGTGTCATTTAACATGCCAAAGAGGCTAGAAATGTTCAACTCTAGAAATTCCTGGTCAATAATTTTTCCCCTTAACTATAGCTCTTCTTTCAATTTACTTGTGTCCTCTCATGTTCTCTAGCAAGACTAAACGAGTGGGTACCATCAATACTCTGACTATTAATTCCTTAGCTAGATCCCACAGTTCAATATGCACATTTTCTTAGTTTTGTGTTATCACAAGCAATAACACTGCTAAACTTTGGGCCACTATATATTAAGGATGCCCTTTTCTCTCTGGTCCAATAACATTTTCCTCACTTTCCATTTTCCTCCAAAATTATTACCATAAACCAATAATTTAGCCTCCTTTGCTACCTAAGGGTCAGAAATTGGCTAGCTAAGTCATTCTGGCTTGAAAGCTCTTGTGAAGTTCTAGTCAAGATGTTAACCAGCCCTTTGAAGAGTTGATTGGGACTAACAAATCCATTTCTATGTGGCTCACTCATATAACTGGCAAAACGATGTTGGTTGTTGGATGGAGGTCTTAGTTGTTGCCATATGATCCACTTCATAAGGCTGCTGAGTCTCCTCATTGCCACAGGCTTCCCTCAGAGTCAGTGATCCAAGAGAGAAAAGTACTATATTTTGTAGTCGCACACCATTGATGTTCTACTGGTCACACAGAGTAGCCCTGATATGATGTGGAAGGAGGACTCTACAAGGACATGCCTAGCTGGAGGTAAGTGTCATTAGGGGATGTCTCCGAGATGGGCTGCCACAGTAGGTATATTTGATTTGTGTATTCATGGATCTTTATTGTGATTACTATCACTTTTCTCAACAAGGAGTTGTTTAGCACCTACCATATTCTCAGTGCTCAAGAAATGTTAATTTCCAAAGCACATAAAATCCCTTTTCTCATGAATACTAATCCTGATGAGGAGATAAACAACAAAATACATAGATCTATCTCAGTTGGTGATTGGTGTTATGAAGGAAAAGCAAAGCCACGCAGAGGGGTTGAGATCAAAGGAATAAAATGGAGGATTGAACTTGACACAGGATGGTGTGGGAAAGCTTCATGGAGAAAATGATACTTGATCAAAGATGGAAGGCAGAGAGGGAGTGGTGGCTGGGGGAGGAGCTCTCCAGAACAGGAGACAGGAGGAGCAAAGACACTTGGGGGAGCACATCTTTGGAAGGCTTGAGGAACAGCAAAGAGGCCTGGGGGACTGGAGCCCAGACAGCAGGTGTGCGAGTGTTAGTGCTGAGGGTGGAGGTGGGGTCAGAGAGGGCTTTGCTAAAGAACTTAACAAAAACCCACCACCCAAGGGCCAACTAAGAGGGAGGGCTTTGTGAGCAACTAAAAGGACTTTGGCTTTTGTGCTGAGCGATTTGTGAAACCATTGGAGGGTTCTGAGCAAAACAGTGACATGGCTGGACCTACGTTTCCCTCTGGCTGCTTTGCTAAGAAGTCTAAGAGACAATGACAAAGAGACAAAGGTTCAGTAAGCAATAAATGGAAATAATGGAGGAGAGAGACTATAGAGGCGTGGGCTAGAGGGTGGTCAAGGTGGCGAGAAGGGCAGACTATACTTCAGAGCAAGAACCAGTGGGATTTTCTGGTGGATTGCATGTGGAGGACCCATGGCCAAAACCCCACATCATCCAAGATGGGGTCGCCCAGGTGTCTTTGCTCATCCTGTCTCCTGTCCTGGGCAACTCTTCCCACAACTACCACTCCCTCTCTGCCTTCCATCTTGGGATCATCTTCTCCATGAACTTTCTCTGACCCTCCTGAGTAAAGTTCAGTCCTCCATCCGGTTCCTTCGATCTCCACCCCTCTGCCCTGCTTTGCTTTCCCTTCATAACACTGATCATCAACTGAGAGAGATTTTACAGTATTTCATTGTTGTTTATCTCTTAATGGAAATTAGGATTCATCAAAGGGGTTTTGTAGGCTTTAGAAATTAGCATTTCTTTAGCACTAAGAACAGCGTGTATGGTAGGCATTGAACAACTCTTTGTTTTAAAAAAAAAGTAATGGCATATCATAATAAAAATACATAAGCACATGAATCTAATATACATATTTGAGAAAAGAAAAGCAAATATAAGATAGAGGGTTTGGCCTGAGCAAGGAGAAAATGTTGTGCTTTATAAGATGGGAAACAGCAGGAGAAGGGATTGGAAGCTGGAGTTGTAAATTAAGAATTTTGTCTAGGACATGCTCCGTTTGAGCATGGAATCCACATGGAAAGTTGACTAGGCAATTGGATATAAAAGTCTGAAACCTGAGGGGCTGCAGGTAGCTAGAGACGAGAGGTCCAATAACTAAATTGTAATTACTCCAGTCCTGAGAGATTGGGCAAAAGAAAAAGAACAAGCAAAGGCAACTACCAAATGGTGCAGGCAGAAAGTAGGAGAGAAAGCTACTCAGGGCGATATTCTGGACGCAAAACAAAAGAGGAGCCAGCACCTGTGTCACTGAGAAGTCAGGTGGGCTGAAGACAGGATTGCCCATCCTGCTTGACCCTCAAATCAGAATTCAAACAATTTTGAAGTGGTATGGTGATTTTTGCATTACCATGTGCATGAATATTTTTATATTTAATTTGCATTATTTGAATGGTTAAAAATAAATGTAACTATATATATACACACACACATATCCAGACATATAATTACTTATAAATACTTCCTCAGCCTATTCAGTGAACCTAAATCATATGGTTCTTATTATAAGCTAAAGTGTTCTTTCTCAACTGAAAACCCCAGCCCACCCCATCCACCGGCCAGCCCCAAACAAACTGCAATTTATAACATTCTTCGAAAGAATAAAACAATCAACTCAAGTGCACCATCAGGAAATGAATCAGCAGAGTACCATCTGTAGGAAACCAAACCAAGGATACGACCAAGAGAGCTAAAGGCATCTTTTTGCTGGAGTATTTGGGGTATTAAATTACAACCTTATGCATGCTTGGGAAGATAATGTGCATAACAGTAGACACAACAGCATGGAGATTTCATGCCTGTTGTGAGTTAATACCTGGGATGAATGTCAGAGGCCAAATATTAGCCTGAGTTAGTGTAGTCTTTTACTTACAATGTGAGCAGTATGACTTCCCCCACTGTCGTTCACAAGATTTGATTAAAAAAAAAAAAAAACACCAAAATGAGATATTCACAGGAGTTTTGTCCTTCAGAAGAAAAATACATATGAATTCCAGCAGTACTGATATTTACCAATGACAGAGCAGAGGTACCAACCAATCCAATGAGACATTCAACCCATAAAAATGGCTTCCCAACCAATTAGAGTCATAGCAGATATAAGCAGCCTGTGTGTCCACCTTGGGCAGTCTGTCTATGCTGTCTGTCTACCATCCTCACAGAGAATGCTCTTGGTATTCTCCATCTGATGTTAGGGATAATTTACACTCCAAGCCAGTCTGTTGGTTGTGATATACATTATAATTATACACAGCTTTTGATTCTGAACAGTAATTCCACTGTTTGATGATCAACCCAACTCACCAGAACTGGGCCCAAATTGCCTTTGGGGGTTTTCTCCAAATGGTTTGAAAGAATGTTCACAGGCAACACAAGTCAGCCTAGTAGAAAGGTCCCACTGATGAGCAGACTCTGAGGGGAGTTGCTTTTTCCCCAGTTCCTTCCATCTTCCCTGACTGAGGGAAGGGAGGTGAGGCAGGTCCAGGGAGATCTGTTAGGTAAAGAAGGGCATCTACCACAGTATCCCACGAGTGAATCCTCCAAATGGAGAGATAAATCCCCCAAATTCAGAGAGAAAATGATATGCAACCATCCAAGGGACCTGATAAGACAATGCAGGCAGATCAGGGGTTCTTAAGATCGGTTCTAGAAAACCTTCCACAGAAAGTCTTGAAGTGTTTTTCAAAAATGTATATTCCTGAATTCCACTCCACATTTGATTCACTGCTTTCTGGGAGCAAGACTGAGTTCCACATTTTACACCAGAGCACCAGGTGGTCCTCATACAGGCAGGAGTCTGAGGACCAGGAGACCACGCAGTAGGACGTGGAAGAGGAATGAGACAGGAGAGAAATCTTGCCTGAGTCAGGAGGAGCAGATAGCTGACAACTGTAGCAGAGGTGTTGGGGTTCCCTAAAGAACAGGATGACATCTTCCCTTTCCCTTCTCATATGTTGCATAGAACCCACAAGCTTTTACCATCAAAGCAACACAGTCCAGCAATGCTTTCCAAACAGCTTCTGAAAGTGGAAGGTAGGAGTGAAAAGACAACATTTGTCAGCAACTTTTCATTTAATGCCATCTTGACTTTACCCTTGCTCTATTTATTTTTTTATAATGTAAAGCTAAAAAATGATTGGGCATGGGAATGGGCTTGAATGCATATAACAGAGATGCCCAAATAGATGAGCATGAATAACATGGAGAATGAAAATATTAATGGCTCTTTCCCAAGAAGTCATCAAGAATAGTGTCCAGGTAGTCTGACCCTGCCAGGAGGACAGCAGTGTTCTGGGTTCCACACGCCAGTCCTACAGATGTGCAATACAGAACACCCTGCTCTCAAGAAAACAATGGACTGATTCCATGTCAACTTCAATCACTTACAAAACCCATTTTCCACTGACCAAGACCTCTAAGAGATTTTAATGGACCTGGGCCACTTTCTGCAAATTTAGAATATTTTAAAAAAGTAAACAGTGAAAATTTTTAAATGTCAAAACAAGGTTACAGAAACTGGCATATTTAAAATATACACATGTAACAAATTAACTTCCCACAGCAAAAAAAAAAAAAAAAAAAAACATAAACAAGTCAATGAGGCAGCATTACTGTTCACTAATTGAATTTATTTTAAAAGCATTGATTTATAATGCATTGAAAGTAGTGTGGTCTGGTTCTACAGTATTGGAATATAGGTTAAAAATTGTATGAAGGACAATTCTATATCTGGCGGTGCGTTGCTTTGACCAGCATGTTATACAGCCTCATTTGAGGGTAAAGAAAAGAACTCGACAAGATGCCTTTTGTGAACAGGTTGAAGCCAAAAGCCCCAACACTCACCTTCAATAGGGCCTGATGGTGATGCGTCCGTTGGCTGAACTGATTCTTGGGACACCAGCTAGGAGTGTGACCTTGGGTAACTCATGCTCTGTTACGTATGTTTTTTTAGTCTGTAAAGTAAGGGAAGAGGATTACTTACAGAGGCTCCCTCCAGCTCTACATGTCTATTAAATGTTTACTGTGCATTTCTGCAGCACCTCTCTTCTTGCACCAGAAGGGTAACTTGCTAGAATTTCCTTGGTGCCAGTCAACTGTGTAAAAGCTTTTTCGTTCCCTTTATTACACTTCAGTTCTCTTCAAGTCTCTTGCTCTGAGTTCTTTTCTTTGCCACTAGGCCAGCTCTTTAAAAAACATTTCACGAGCTGTCCCAATAATTAACAACTAATTAACAAGAAGGCCTTGCTGCTAGGGGTTGGTGCTTTCAAAAAAGAAATGAGCAGGAAGGTTGCTTTGCTTTCTGTATTCACAAGGTCCCTCCATTGTCATTATAATCTGCTGGAGATGGCAGTTCCTGAATAGTGTGAACAATCTCATTAAAGATCTCTGCTGGAACAATCAATTCACTGTCACCGGACCATATCGATCCTCCAGAACTGTTGAGGTCCAGGGTGTTTGTAAAAAATTGACAACCGGAAGTGAGCTTCAGTTTGGGGCTATTTATTTCTCTGAGAAACGTGTTGTAATTGGATGGTATCTAAGTGGCTCTTTCTGTTACTCCTGCAGATTGGAAATTCTGACAAGTGCTCTTCTGACCAGAGTTTGCCCTTTCCTGACACAACTGAGCAGTATGCAAAGCACCTGCCCACCCACCTGCCCGTTACTCTATCCTCTTCTTTGAGTCTTCTTAATGTCCAGCATTGTCCTCTCTTAGAGATTCCTAAAGTTCCAAGCCTGGTATCATGGGGTCTTTGTCTCCTGACACAGCTGACTGGACCAAAGATGAGCATGTGACCCACTGTGGACCATCTATCAGGTGACCAAGCAGAGTGGCTTGGGTGAGAGAGAGAACTGGTCTCCAGCAGTGGGGTAGGCAGACCATGGCTCCTGGAGAAGCCAGGCAGAACCAGGCCCACTCAGCAGTTCCCAGTGCTGGGAGCTGGTTTTTTCCAGACACAACAGAGGACAGAGGAAGTCCCCCTCCAAACCTCATGGTATACAGACCATCCTGAGGAAGAGGAAAAAGAGAACACGCTAAAGACTATTATCTCAAGGGACTTTTTATCCCTCTCCAGAGAGGATACCCAATTGAAGAGATTGGATGTGTAAGTGGGAAGGAGACTATGTACACCAGAAGCGGTTGGAATATTGCTCCTTGACAACTCTGAATGTTCCTGGATACCTCAGGGGAATCCAGGAGGCTTATGTGGCGCCCAGAGCCATTTTGAAGAAACCAGAAGCTACATTTTCCTCACACATCTCAGTCGAGAGAGAATTTTATGACTCACTATATTTATATTTTTTAAATATGCTTTGATGCAATGTCACAGTCGCTCTTTGAAGGATATTCTAACATCCTTCATATTTTTTTATTTTATAGAATCCATATTCCAGCCTTTTAAAATGAGCCAACCTGCTTATAAATCTTCTCCTTTCAATCCATCTGTGTTTTTGGTTCTCTCGCCACTCACTGTCTCATCTAAGAAGTAGTATATGTTCCAAGTAGTACAAAAGTTAAATTCCATCAAAACACGCCCCCCCCCATTAGATAAATCCATTTGGGATTTTAAATTGAATGTCTTTCTTTTTCTTGAACTATAAGACAGTGCTCTAAAGGAAAAAAAAAAGTATGTATATTATGTCAGTTGGTTTTCTATCACTCTAACAAAATGCCCAAGATAATCAATTTATAGAGAAAAGATTTATTTTGGTTTATTGTTTTGGAGGTTCCATGACTGAGAGACCCATTGTTTTTAGGCCTTTGGAAGGGTTCCTGATGGCAATGGTGGGCATATGGCAAAGTAAAACTACTCACCTCATCACCAGGAAGCAAGAGAGAGAAAACAGAGGAGGCCAGGGCCCCATATTTCCCTCAAGGGCACACATCCAATGACCTAAAGACCTCCCCTTAGGCTCCACCTCTTAAAGGTTCCACTGCCTCCCAATAGCACCTCCCTAGGACAAAGCCTTTAACACACAGGCCTTTGGAGGACAGTCAAGATCCACACTGCGATTGGTTGGTGGATCTATCTATCTACACAGAGATTTTGTATAACCACAGAATTTAATTTTAATAAAACAAGATAGTACTGAGGTTTAAAATACTTCTTGAAGTAGATATTATGTAAGGAAATGATAGATAAGAACAAAAAGTTAACAATTAGAACTAAGAATCATTATTTTATGCCTGTTAACAAGGAAGGTTAAAATCTTCTTCCATCCACTGATTTGCAGTGTGTATTGAGGCTAGTCATTTGACCTCCTTGGGTTTCAGTTTCCTCACCAGAAAATGGAGATAACAACCTGTAATCCACCATCCCACAGAGTCATTATGACTGAGACTGAAATAAGACAATGCATATGCAGGAGAATTGTACAGTGATGATGTGGTGGCCATTATCATCATGAGACTCAAGCTTAAGAGTGTCCAGGAGGTAGACGGCAGAGTCAGCTCTAGAAGCTTCTGTAGTGAGCCCCTCATCTTTTCCCTACAGAATTCTATGGTAACTCTGTAACATGCAGACTGTCCCTAGGCAATTCTGGACACAGGTAAAATGGTCATAGGATACTCCGGCCATTAACTACTTGGCTAAGTGGAGCCAGGTCACCAACTTCTCTCTTATTTTTCACAGTCCCAAGGAGGTGGGTGTTCTTCCATATTACTGATGAGGAAACCGAGGCTTGCAGAGACTTGGTCAAGAGCAAGGCAGTGAGGTCTGAGTGAGTATGGTTGCCACTGTTTGAACCCCAAGCTGTCACAAACACTGCAATTTCTCCTACTACACCCAGGAGCTGACAATGGGCAAGTCTTAATTTTCACAACAACCGAAAACTGGGGTGATGCAGCTGATGGAAATCTCGGGCTCATACTGGGCAGTAGTTTCACTCTCTTCTTTCAACTTTAATTAACAAACAAATGCATTTGACTGATTGCTGCTGAAGCCCCTCTTGGATTTTGGCACAAGTTACCAAAAGAAAGAAGGAGGAAGCCGGGGACTTTCCTCCAAGTGAGCTGCGGTCCCCACGTCATCAAAGGTGATTATATTATTGGAGTAAAGAGCCAATTGGGAGGCTGGGCTTGTGGCTCGGTGGTAGAGCACTTGCCTAGTATAGGAGAGGGACTGGGTTTGATTCTCAGAATAAATTAATTAAATAAAGGTCCATCAACAACTAAAAAAATATTTTAAAAAAAGCCAATTAGGACAGAATTTGTAAATATCCAGGACACTCAATGGCTAAAACTGAAACTAGCTCTTTCTGCCATGGGTTCCCAAGGTTTCTGGTTTTCTTCAAAGGAATACAACAAAGAAGAGTCATGTATTACTTTTAATATTTTAACAAGGGTAGCATAACTCACATATCTCAAGTAAAGGTGAACAGATTAATACAAACTTCTGGGAATCTTTGCTCTGAGCCAGAGTTCAAGACACACTCGTATGAAGTAAGTACCATTAGCTTCCACTTAATAATAACAATAATAGCAAAAACAACAGTAAGTACTTACGGAGCACTTTCTCTGTGTCAGGCACTTTGCATGTGTTGTCCCATTTGATACCCAGAACAATCCAGCAAGACAGACAACAGCATTCCCCCTTCCCCCGTCGATGAGGAAACCGAGGCACAGAGGGTAAGTTCCTTGCCTGGGTTGACATAGCTACTGGGTGTAAGAATGGAGGCTCGCTGGTGTTGGTTAGAAGCAACGTTTGGCAGATGTCTATGCCTTTAAATAATACAGGGCAGCAGGCAAAAGGGCGTAAGTTTTGATTTGGTCAGGGCAGAGCATGAGGAAAAGCAATTCATGGTGGCAGAACATTAGGGAAGAGCTGAAGCTATGCCATTCTGGAAGTGAGACTCACTCCCTGGATGCACTAGAACCTAAAGTGACTTGGGCGCTAAGAAATTTGGCCCCATGCGTGCCAGAAGAGATCAGCAGAGGAGTGAACTTGTAATGAGTGCAAGGTCCTTGAAAAACACACACACACACCACTAAACTGGTTTCACTGCAAAAATGAGAGTGGGGTCCATTGTCTCAGGCTGCGGCTATACTACTGCAGTATATTTGAACTTCTCACGCATCTCTGCAAGGGGCTTCAGAGGTATCCCAGCTTGTCAGTGCTGCTTCCAGACCCCACTTCATGAGAAGAAGACGGAGAGTCAGATGTGGGATTTCAGGAGCCAGACTACCTGGGTTCCACCCAGGTTCCTCACCAGCCATGTGAACTTAAGACTGGCTACTTTATTTTCTGAGCCTCGGTTTCCTCACCTGTGCAATTGGGATAACAATCAGGACATGTGACAGGTTTGTCTGTAGGGATGGCAAGAGCTAGAAATTATAAAGGACTCCAAACCATGCCTGGCAAACAGGAAGCATTGTATACTCTAGTCATGAGTGTTGTTGAATGAAGAAGTCTGTAGAAACAGTAAAGAAATCTGTGTCTGGCTTCTGAACAAAGTGAAAACAATAAAAATCAGGATCATGATTGCCACTAGGGAAATGGAAGAAATTATGCTAGAAGTTTCTGGAACTCATAATATCTTATTTCTTGACCTGCATGGTAATTACACAGGTATTCATTTTACAAAAGTTTATTTGGCTTTGTTTAGGTTTTGAGCATTTTTCTGCAAGTGTTTATTTACTATCATATTAGGAAAACGTGAAGGAAAAGAAGATAAAGACAAGAGGAGGAGGAAGAGGAGGAAGAGGAAAAGGAGGAAAAGAATCTTAGATCAGTGCAACCTGTTACCAAGCACTTTTGTGTCAAAAGATCATTTCACAGAAAATCCAAGCCGAACTTTGTTTTGAATTTTTACTTTTCAGGTGAGCAAACTCTACCATGCAGAGTGGTTAAGCAGCATCTTATTCAAAGTAAAGAAGAAGCGGGGTGCCCTGGCACATGCCTGTAATCCCAGTGACTCGGGAGGCTGAGGCAGAAGGATCATGAGTTCAAAGCCAGCCTCAGAAAAAGTGAGGTGCTAAACAACTCAGTGAGACCCTGTCTCTAAATAAAATACAAAATACAGCTGGGGATGTGGCTCAGGGGTGAGTGGCCCTGAGTTCAATCTCCGGTACTCAAAAACAGCTGAATTGATTCGTGAGGAAGGGAATACACTCCTGTCTGCAGGGAGTTCTCCAGTTGGGGTGGGAATTACCAGCTGGAATCAGGGAGTGGCCCTAAACCAGACAGCACTCACTGTAAGGTACAGAGGGCCAGGGGAGGTCCTAGATGCAGCCCTGGACAGCAGGGGTTGGAAGTCAGCTGGTCCAGCCTCCAGGAGGAGATGGGTCTGAAGAGAGCAGAGGGCCCAGTTTGCAGGCCAAGAGGACAGAGGCCTCAGCAGGCCTGGAAAATTCTCCTAGCAGCCAGGCGCTCAGCGTGACTGGTGGGGTGGGGCTTCTTGGGTTTTAGCATCTTCCCTGACGTCACTGAGGTGTTTCAGGTTGGCAGAATATCACTTGACGGCTACTTATCATCCCCAGCTCTGGCTAAGAAACTGGAAAGTGTCCCCTGCCCACTCACATCCTGGCAGAAACCTTTTAGAAACACTATTCATCTGGCTGAATAAGGACTGCACGGTGGAGTTGGAGAGGCTTAAAGAATTGTGCTGGTTGCCTGGAGGCCTCGCCAGGCAGGGGCACCTACTCAAGACAATTCCATTAACAAGAGGCACTGCCAAATGCAGGTACCAATTTCCTCCTCTGGGTCAGACACCTGGGCTGCAGTGGTTACTTGGAATGGCACAAGCTTCTTAGAAATTTCAGTGTGGAGAATATTGGTAAAGGCTGCATCAGGCCTTAAATCTTAAAAATAAAATTCTTCTGTTGTAAAATAAAAATGTCAAAACGCATAAACAGGGGCTGGGGATGTGGCTCAAGCGGTAGCGCACTTGCCTGGCATGCGTGCGGCCTGGGTTCGATCCTCAGCACCACATACAAACAAAGATGTTGTGTCCGCCGAGAACTAAAAAATAAATATTAAAAAAAAATTCTCTCTCTCTCTCTCTCTCTCTCTCTCTCTCTCTCTCTCTCTCTCTCCCTCCCTCCTCTCTCACTCTCTCTGTAAAAAAAACCAAAAAAACGCATAAACATGGAAGATCTATCAACAATCTTCAGATTCATTCCCTGACTCCACCCACCCAATTTTACAGAATGCCATCATAGGAAGGGCACATACCAGGCTGGTAGAAATAAACAGTGAAGGAGAGAGACAGAGAGAGATGAAATATCTAAATAGCAAATGGCCTTGAAGAGAAGGTATAGGTATCTAGAAGAGTATGTAACAGGCAGATTAAATTAAAGGATGGGGCTGGGGCTGTAGCTCAGAGGTAAAAGTACCTGCTTAGCATATGCAGTGCCTTGGGTTTCATCCCCAACACCAAAATAATTCATACTACTAATAAAATAAATAAATGAAAGGATGAAGCAATTTGCTTTTGGCTCCCTTCTGCCATCCCCAGATGAACTCCCCAGCTCAGAACATTCTCTTACAAGCAAGTTTGTCACCACTGTGAGTGCCACACCCTGTACACCAGAGACCGACTAAAGGCTCAGGGTGAGTATTACAGCCTCAAGGATAGACTCCTGGAGTCCTCAGGAAAAACTTAGACAATTTTCCAGAGACTCAGGCCATGTCTCCCAAGCAACGCAAACCATAGCTCACCTTCTTAGGGAATGCCACTTGTAATACCCGGAAAAATGCTGCTCATTGGGAACAGACCACTCTGTTCTTTTAACACAAATGTCAGGACCCAGGAAGCCTCAGGAGGCTGGGGTCACACCAGAGCCCTTAAACACAATTTTGTAGAATGAATCAACACATTATCACAAAGAATTTTCCTATTTTAAAATTTATTTTTAGTTTGCGGGGGGTGGGGGAGACCAGGAATTGAATCCAGGGGCACTTAACCACGGAGTCACAACCCCAGACCTTTTTATTGTTTATTTTTGGGTCAGAGTCTCACTAAGTTGGTTAGGGTCTTTCTAAGTTGCAGAGGCTGGCTTTGAACTTGCAATCCTCCTGCCTCTGCCTCCCAAACCGCTGGGATTATACCACGCCCAGCTCCAAGAATTCCCCTATTCTGATTGGCTGATATCAGAAAACCTAAAATCAGGAATGAAAGCAATGTGCCAAAGAACCAGAAGAAACCAAAGGGAGTTGAGTGGGAATTGGGCAAAAAACGGGAATGCATCCAGCAAGTATCCAGATGACACAGAAGCCTCCAGCCTGGGACCATACTTTGAGAGCCCCAGAAGGAACAAAATAGAATGATACCCATGGCAGGGAGTCTGACTCATGAAGAGGGAGGATCCTGGGAAGACCAAAGCCCAAGCAGTTTTGAGGGACGAATAGGAGTTTTTTTAGATAAGGCAAAAGAAGGGTTACTTCAGATAAAAGGGAAAGCACAGACCAAAAGGCCAGCAGCATCCAGGTGGGCCTGAGGGGCCACAGGTGAGAAAGATGAGGCTGGCACATCCCCCAGTGGACCAAGCCCACGGGAGAACAGGGTGGGAAGCTGCTGCTGACCCTGGGAGACACCCTGAGCACACCAACTCTACTTCACTGGCATCCACCCACGTGGAAGACACAGCATTCCCACCCCGAGCCCCAAACAGAGAGCAGCTGGCTCTAGGAGCTTCTCTGGGACTCTGAGCAGGTGGGGGGAGCTGCAGCCCCCTTCCATTTTACTTTTTCTCTCAGAATAAGGTGGTTCCTTCTCCAGGTGTTTTTGTGGCACCCATAGATTAGGTCTCTGTATTAAATGGGGCTCTTGATTCTGTCAGCCAGAGAGAAATTAGGTCAGTTGAATCACTCTGATGTAAGCAAACCAGCTTTCCTCATGGAGCCTCGGTGGAGGGTGGGGTAGGGCGGGGTGGGAAGGGAGCTGAGGTCAGCCCCAGGAGGACTTCACAGGCTGCTGATGAGGGCTCAGGAGAAAGGTGGACCATTGGCCACTGCCACCCGGAGGCCTTTGAAGTTTCATTTGCAGCATTTTATGACCCTACGCAGGAGTAAATGCTGCCTGCAGCTGTGACACTTGCCCTCCCAGGCATGGGGTGCTGGGACTCACACTAAGGGAGTTGTCAGGAGGCCATGCTTGGGAGTAGGGAGCAAGGAAGAGACAGAGTTGGGCCCTCCCTGAGCCTGTCATGGAGAGCTCTGTGACCTTCCGCTCTGTTGTGGGTGCTCTCTGCTGTTCTTGGCATAGGTCCCACTCTGGCCAAGCCTCTGCCTCAGGGTAATTTGGTCAGGCTTTAGCATGCCTGAAGACTTACCAAGACAGAAGCAAGGAGAAGCCATCAGGGGATAAGTATTTCGTGTTGCCAACAATGGCACCCAGGCCATGCAAAATCAGAACTGAGGTGTGACTGAGTTATTGAGGAGTTGTTTGCTCTTGTGGTTTCAAGCTGTTGTTTCCAAACACCTGCTCATGACTGGCTGTCTCAGAATGGAGACACCTAGTAAGCATGCAAGGTCCAGGTTCTGCAGGGCCTGGTTGGGGGAGGGGTGGGGTGGGGCCTCCCCATCTTTGTTGGATGGCACCAGATCGTGAAAGCCCTTGCCAGCCTTCTAAATGCAGAAGAGCCATGAGTGAGGTGTTGGTCTCTGAGAAGTGGGCAGCACAGCTTGCTGCTCCTTGCCCTCTGCCGCCTGACAGTGCCTCCTTGCTAAGAATGAATCCTGCCAAGCCTGGGAAAGCAAGCACACCTTGCATTTTAATAAGCTTCCCAGGTGATTCTCCACATCTCTTCACCTCCATCTTCCTTGTCTGTCAGGGGAAGGTCCTGGTGGCCTCAGTGGGAGATGGGTCTTTAAACAAGCTTGCAGATGCAGCAGCTTGGAGGTCTGGCTGCTGAAAATGAGGGTGCTCTAGGCATTGGCTTTGCACCTTGAAGTTGGATATTTGCACAGATCAAAACATAACCAACCACTCTCCCAAAAAGAGTTATTGAATTTGCTATTGCTGCTTTAACAAGTTATCATAAACATAGTGGGTCAACTCATCTATTATCTTGTAGTTTGGGAAGTCAGAAATCCAAAATGGGTCTCACTGGATAAAATAAAGGTGTCGACAACATGTTCTGACTGGTGTTCCTGCAGAGAATCTGTTTCCTTACCTTTGCCATCTTCTAGAGGCTGCCTAGATTCCTTGGCTCATGGCTCCTTCCTCCAACTTCAAGGCCACCAGTGTAGCATCATCACATCCTCTAACTGACCCTTCTGCCTACCTCTTTCTCTTAGAAAGACCCTTGAGAGTATGTTGGACCCATCCAGATAACCCAGATGAGGTTCACATGATTTGGAACTCACCATGTCACTTGTCTGGAATAAAAGTTTAAGAATTTATTGAGCTATATGCCAAGGATTTTTTTTTTTCATTGCAGTTGTCAGAATTTCGTGTCATTGTGTGATGCAGGTTTTGTAGGGGACACAAAGAGCCCCTGCTGTGGGTTAAATTATGTCGTCTCAAACTTTTTGTACTTGGAAATGGGGTCTTTGCAGGAGTCATTAGTTAAGATAAGGTCCTCAGAGTAGACCTGTTAGGACTGTGTTCTTATTTTTAAAAAAAATGGAGATTTAGCCACGGGGGTGCACAGGGGGAAGACCATGTGTAGACACAGGGAGAACACCACTGACAAGCCAAGGAACTTCCAGAAGCTAGGAAAGAGGCCCGGAGCAGATCCTTCCCTAGCTCCCTCAGGAGAGGCAAGTCCTGAAGACACTGGGTCTTTGGGTTCCAGAACTGTGGGCAGTACCTTTCTGTTTAAGCTACTCAGTGGTGGCACTTTGTGTGGCAGCCGTAGGAAATCAAGGCAGCCCCCATCAAAGCCATTTCTTTTTTTCTTCATTCCTTCCTGGAATACCCTACCAGATTGAAACCCGGGGAGGGTCAAGAGCAGAGAGGAGCCACCCTGAGAAATATGGGAAGGGAGGGTGCTCCCCATGTCACAAACCCCCAAAACCTCCAGAGGCAGCCATGGGAGCTCTGATTCGTTGGCCTCTGGAGAGCCATGGGTCCAGTGTCAGGGGCCTTCAGCTCTGCAGCTCAGCTCTTTCCTGCATTCAAGATGGATGTGTCCTCAGAAACCCCGGCTGGGAGAGAGACAAGAGAGTGTCCCACAGGGGCGGTCACTGGGATGGCGCTGCTTTCTGAAAGGATCTTGTATTTCTAATGTATCTAACCCAGTGTTTGACAAACTGTGAAAAGACAGATAGCAAATATTTTTGGCTCTGACTGCCATGTAGTCTGTCACAGCCGTCCTACTCGGTTATGGCTCCAGAGCAGCCATAGGTGATACCTTTAAAAATGAGCATATCTGTGTTCCAATAAAGTTTTATTTATAAAAACAGGCAGCAGACTGGGTTTTGTCTGCAGACCGTGGTTCGCTCGCCTTGCTTATCACACTTCCTGGTCCTCACGGATGGGGCCTGCATTTTTGCTTCCAAATTTCTTTGGGCACTCAGTGAACCACCATCCACCTCCTGCTGTCAGCTGGTTGAAACTGGATTCCAGATGAAACCCTTTACCAGACAGTTGCCAGACCCAGGTATGTTGAACGGGACCCATAAAATAGCAACTTCCTATTTATGATTAAAGTTTTCCATCTGCAGGCAATTTGGAGTCCTGGGGTCCCAGGGGGCAGCTCTTGAAGCACCTCAGCCCCTGTGCAAAGCTCTGGGTCACAGTCCATAGTTAAATGAGCAATGGGTTCACAGCCAAGCCCCATGCTGGAGTTTTAGCTTCCACCACCTTTAGAATAACAACCTGGGTCTGGATTAACATTGAGAAAATAACCCCTCGGGAAAGCATTCTGTAATAAAAGGATCCTATTTCCACTCCACCACCTCCCACCTTTTTTTTTTTTTTAAAGTCTGAAACAAGCTCAGAAACCTGTCAAGCTATGAGTGATGAATCAGACATTTAACCAAACAAGTTTGCTCTGCTTGTGCTACTTGACACGGGCAGTGGCCCCTCCGTGGCAAAGGCAGGGTGTGTGAACAGGCACAGCGTCATGTGTGCGTGTGTGCGTGAAGCCTGGGTGGACTCACCTAGATCAAGGAGGCAGCACAGCTGCCCACAGCTTTGGCGCTGGCATGGGCACCGTGTTCATGAAAGCTTTGACCTGAGTAATTGCTGACCCTCCTTAAAATAAGCACTTACTCCTTACAAAATGTTAATGCCACCAGCTACATCCTTACACAGGGGAGGCCCTGGCCACTGTGTGCTGAGAGGTCTGAGGTATTGGAGGACTTCCTCTACCTCCCCCACTCCTCTCCTTCCCGGAGTAAAGGAAAAGAGTTGCCCTTCCTATATTATAGTCTACCTTAACTCCATGAAGTGGGTATTATTCTCCCCATTTTACATGTGAGGAAACTGAGACTCACAGAGGTGACAATTGCCCAATAACCCAAAGCTAGTAGGTGGCAGAGATAGTGCTAGATTCCATCTCTCTTGCCTCCCAGAGCACCGGTCTTTCCATTGCACCAGTGGGGAAGGGCCTCCACTCTGATTTGGATAAGTCCATGAGAATCCAGAAGTTTCTAGAGAAGTTGAAAGAGACATAGATTTGGAGGTGTGCCTTGGAATAGCTCCAAGGTCATTTGTAGGGATCTAAATCAAGTTCAAGCACTAATATCACCCTCACATAAATCTGGTCTACTGGGTTGGGCCCCAAGCAAAATGGAGTTCTGAAGCCCACAGTGGGCAACCAGGCTGAATTGGTTGAGCTGTGGACTGGATGGAGTCATCTGAGGGGAACTGCAGGCAAACAGACTCCAGATGCACACTTCCTATATTTTACTCATGATTGCCTCTTGGGATTTATGCCCAGATGGAAGTAGGGACAGCCTATTTACACCAAATGAATTAATAGTCAAATGGGGGAAAAAATAAGATAAATGAAACTCTCTAGTATATACTAGGAGCTTATAAATGTCCATATACTTTGACCCAAAGTTAAACATCGCTTGCAAAACTGGCACCAATTCTTGGTACCTCTATGTATCTGTGTCCTTTACAATGTGACACCATAGCTCTTCTCATGGAAGGGTAGAACCTACTTCTCCACTCCTTGTATTTGGGCTGGGCTGTGTCTTGCTTTGGCCAATAGAATGTGCAAGAAGAGGTGGTCTGTCCAATTTCAAGGTTTTTGTACTTCTGCTTTCTCTCTTGCAACTCTGTCCAGCCATCATGTGACGACCTGAGTCCTGCTGGAGGATGAGAGCACAGGAAGCAGAGACACAAGCCGTCCTCCTCTCTGATACATTCCTAGAAAAACTGGCCTAATCACAATACCACCTTAAAATATACTAAAGAGCCATTGTAACAAAAACGGCATGGTATGGCACCAAAACCTATTAGCAGCTACCTAAATGCATGATTCAGCCCAATCTAAATAAATAAGAACTATGACCCAGATGAAGCCAACCTTATTGCTGACCCCAGAGTCACCAGCTAAACAAACAGAGCTAGCTTGTTTTATAAAGTTACAAGATATACTCAGTAACTTCTTTGATGGGAATCCATTCCTACTAATAAATCCCAACAAAATGGGCATCTATAGAAAAGCTCACCTCATGTTCATACCAACAGCAAAAACAGTTTTTTGTAAAAACCTAAGTAACCAATAATAGGGAATTGGCAAACTAAATTTTGATGTATTCATATGATACCATTTCACAGTGTAGCCATTTAAATACACAAAAACTGAATAGCCTACACTATCATACACTGAATAACCTACAGTCCAGCCACACTGGGGAAGTACTATGTAGGTATAAAATGCATAATTAATGTTTTGATATACTTCATTGATCTCTACTATGTTTGGTCTTTATAAAAGATTTTTAAAGTACATATAGATTCATTAGAAAGGATTTTTAAGGTGGAGAAACTATTCTGAATGATACTATAGTAGTGGATATGCACCCTTGCACATTTTTTCCAACCCACAGAATGTGCTATACCCTAATATAAACTACAGACTTTGGGTGAAATGATATGTAGGTTCATTGACTGTAACAAATGTACCACTCTGCTGGGGAATTTCATAGCAGGGAAAGATTTTGGTGGGGACAAAGAGTGAAGGGGAACACTTTGTACTTTCTGCTCAATCTTTTTTTAAAAAAAGTTTACATAGCTTATCTATAAAAGGGGAGGACAGCAAATATATGTATTTGCTTATGTTTTAAATTACAAAGGAAGAATGAAACCATTTTTAAATGGGAGGAGGAGAATTAAAATATACAGAAACAGAAGCTAAACTTCTCTAAATGAACCATGGGGTATAGATTTGACTTAGGGTTCATGAAATATTTCATGCAATGATGAGATTTAGAAGTTTTAAATCCCTAAATTTAAAACCAAAATGAAATAGAAGAATCTAATAGCATGTAGATTTGGTGGCATAACCACATAGTAGCTATCTTAAATGACTTCAAAACTCAGTAACTTGACTAGACCCCCAAGCAAGTTATAAACTGAGACAAAAAAAAAAGAACTGCAGAATTGTTTTCAGTAACCATATTGTTGATGTTCATGCTAATGTGCAGCTGTTAGGTTTTGTGGGATAAAGCCTCTGGCAAGTTTGTTGATGTTGATAAAACTCAAGACCTTTGCCTAATCACAATTCCAGAACTTAAATTATACTACAGAGCCATAGTAACAAAAACGGCATGGTATGGCACCAAAACACATACATAGACAAGGGTATAGAATAAAAGATACAGAGACAAACCCCCATAAATTCAATTATCTTGTACTAGACAAAGGCACCATTGGAGAAAAGATAGCCTCTCCCACAAATGGTGCTAGGAAAACTGAAAATCCATATGTAGCAAAATGAAATTAAATCCTTATCTCTCATCCTGCACAAAAATCAACTCAAAGTGGCTCAAAGACTTTTCCACTAGAACACAGACCCTGTGCCTAATAGAAGAAAAAGTAGACCAAATCTTCACTATGTTGGCTTAGGAACTGACTTCCTTAACAAGACTTTTAAAGTGTAAGAAGTAAAATCAAGAATCAATAAATGGGATGGAATCAAACTAAAAAGCTTCTTCACAGAAAAGAAAACAATCAATAACATGAAGAAAGAGCCTACAGAATGAGAAAAAGTCTTTACTACATGCACCTCAGAGCAGTAATCTCCAGAATATATGAAGAGCTCAAAAAACTTAATACCAAAAAAACCAAATAGCTCAATCAATAAATGGGCAAAGGAATTGAACAGACACTTCACAGAAGAAGAAATTCAATACACCAACAAATATATTTAAAAAATGTTCAACATCTCTAGCAATTAAAGAAATGAAATCAAAACCACACAGAGATTCCATCTCACTCCAGTCAGAATGGCAATTATCAAGAATAAAAACAACAATAAGGGCTGGGGTTGTGGCTCAGTGGTAGAGTGATTGCCTAGCATGTGTGAGGCACTGGGTTCAATTCTCAGCACCACATACATAAATAAAATAAAGGCCTATTGACAACTAAAAAAATATTTTAAAAAAAGAATAAAAACAATAATAAATGTTGATGAGAATGTGGAGGAAATGGTACACTCATACATTGCTGGTGGGACTGGAACACTGCTCTGGAAAAGTAGTATGGAGAATCCTCAGAAAACTTGGAATGGAACCACCATTTGACCCAGTCATCTCACCCCTAGGTTTATACCCAAAGGACTTAACATCAGCATACTACAGTGATACAGCAACATCAATGTTTATAGCAACTCAATTCACAATAGGTAAACTATGGAACTAACCTAGACGCCCTTCAACAGATGAATCCATAAAGAAACTGTGGTATATATACACAATGGAATATTACCCAGCCTTAAAGAAAAGTGAAATTATGGCATTTTCCTGTAAATGCATGGAACTAGAGAATATTATGCTAAGCAAAATAAGCCAATCCCAAAGAACTAAAGGCCAAATATTTTCTCTGATACGTGGATGCTACAAATAGGAGGTGGAGAATAGAGGTAATTTGGACTAGACAGAAGGGAGTGAAGGGAATGGAGGGGACATGGGGGTAGGAATGATAGTAGAATAAATCAGACACTATTACCCTATGTGTATATATGATTACAAAACCTGTGTAACTCTATATCATGTACAACCAGATAAATAAGAAGTTATACTCCACTTATGTATGATGTGTCAAAATGCATTCTGTGTCATGTGTAACTAATTAGAACAAATTACACACACACACACACACACACACACACACACCCCTTTGGCCTAGCAGGAATGAGAGACAGATGTAAGCACAATGATTTTTGCAAGGTTACCAAAGGGGGATCTGAATCTTCTCTTTCTCCATCACTCCCATCTCTGAGGTTAAGAAGTTAAGCTAAAACCCATACTCCTGTATGAAATTGCAGAATCAGTATGAATGTAGGTATTTTTGTCTCTAATTAAAAAAATATATATTTCTTGGCTCTAAAAATAGTAACTAACCCAATAGCACTGAGCACCCACGGTGTCCAGACTGTGGTGTCTAAATAGGCTCTGTAGTGAAAAGACTCCTTGAAGAATGACTGGTACTAAGACTGAAGCAAAAAATGTCAAGCAAGTCTGAGTACTTCGTGATACCAGAAACACAATGACGCTGCCAGATTACCATGGTCCATCCAGCAGACAGGAGCCAACTTGAAGAGGATGCCCTTGTCAGAGATGGAAGAATTTGAGCGTCAATAAGGATTCTTACTGCAATGAGCCAGATTCATGAGTTAACAGGAATGGGTCAGGTTGAGTTACTGTTCCAATACATAAACATCCATCAAGAAAATGTTTTATAATCTGTTTTATTTCTTTGGGACTCCATTTGCTATTGTAGTAGTAAGTTGGTTTTCATTGTCACTGTAACACACTGTCACACCATAGTGGCCTCAAACAACATGGATTTGTTATCTTGCAGTTCTGGAAGAGAGAGGTCAAAAATTAGTTTAATTTGGCCAAAATCAAGGCATCAGTAGGTCTGTGACTCTGCTGAAAGCTCTAGAGCATTCGTTTCCATCTTCTTGGACTGCTCACGTGGGTTAACATGTGCTTGGTTTATGTCGCCCTCCTCTGTCTTCAAAGCCAGCAGCATATAGTTGTCACATTCTCTCACTCTGACCTTCCTCCCTCTCTTTATAAAGACCCCTTTGATTACATTGGGCTCATCCAGATAATTTGAGATAATCTCCCCATCTCAAGACGGCCATGACTTAATTACAGCTGCAAAGTGCCTTTTGCCACCTGAGGGATTCCCAGGTTCTAGGGATTAGGACATGAAGTCCTTCAGCCTTCCACAGGTAGGTCACAGTACAATCTGCTGTGCTTACATGGTGCAGAGCACTCTGTGTCCCTGTGTGATACCATTAGACACTATGGTTATGACCCCTGAGACAAGTCTTTTTTTTTTTTAATTGGTTGTTCACAACATTACAAAGCTCTTGACATATCATATTTCATACATTAGATTCAAGTGGGTTATGAACTCCTAATTTTTACCCCAAATGCAGATTGCAGAATCACGTCGGTTACACATCCACAATTTTACATAATGCCCTATTAGTAACTGTTGTATTCTGCTACCTTTCCTATCCTCTACTATCCCCCCTCCCCTTCCCTCCCATCTTCTCTCTCTACCCCATCTACTGTAATTCATTTCTCTCCTTGTTTATTTTCCCATTCCCCCCACAACCTCTTATATGTAATTTTGTATAGCAATGAGGGTCTCCCTTCATTTCCATGCAATTTCCCTTTACTCTCCCTTTCCCTCCCATCGAATGTCTCTGTTTAATGTTAATCTTTTCTTCCTGTTCTTCCTCCATGCTCTGTTCATAGTTGCTCTCATTATATCAAAGAAGACATTTGGTATTTGTTTTTTAGGGATTGGCTAGCTTCACTAAGCATAATCTGCTCTAGTGCCATCCATTTCCCTGCAAATTCCATGATTTTGTCATTTTTTTAGTGCTGCGTAATACTCCATGGCAGGATATAAAATCAACACGCATAAATCAAAGGCATTTCTGTATATCAGCCACAAAACTTCTGAAATGGAAATGAGGAAAAACACTCCATTCACAATATCCTCAAAAAAAAAAAAAATAAAATACTTGGGAATCAACCTAACAAAAGAGGTGAAAGATTTATACAATGAAAACTACAGAACCCTAAAGAGAGAAGTAGAAGAAGATCTTAGAAGATGGAAAAATATACCCTGTTCATGGATAGGCAGAACTAACATTATCAAAATGGCGATATTACCAAAAGTTCTCTATAGGTTTAATGCAATGCCAATCAAAATCCCAACGGCATTTCTTGTAGAAATAGATAAAGCAATCATGAAATTCATATGGAAAAATAAAAGACCCAGAATAGCGAAAGCAATTCTAAGCAGGAAGTGTGAATCAGGCGGTATAGCGATACCAGATTTCAAACTATATTACAGAGCAATAGTGACAAAAACAGCATGGTACTGGTACCAAAACAGGCGGGTGGACCAATGGTACAGAATAGAGGACACAGAGACTAATCCACAAAGTTACAACTATCTTATATTTGATAAAGGGGCTAAAAGCATGGAATGGAGGAAGGATAGCATCTTCAACAAATGGTGCTGGGAAAATTGGAAATCCATATGCAACAAAATGAAACTGAATCCCTTTCTCTCGCCATGCACAAAAGTCAACTCAAAATGGATCAAGGAGCTTGATATCAAATCAGAGACACTGCGCCTGATAGAAGAAAAAGTTGGCTCCGATCTACATATTGTGGGGTCGGGCTCCAAATTCCTTAATAGGACGCCCATAGCCCAAGAGTTAATAACAAGAATCAACAAATGGGACTTACTTAAACTGAAACAAGTCTTAACCACATGGGGACAACAAAGAGTGGGCAACGCAGGTATTGTACCAGGGAAGGACAGGTGAGCAGCCAGCACGCTTCACTGCATCCTGGGGGTCACGTCCATGGACTGGGTCTGTGCTTCCTGGGCAGCAGTGGGATGGGTCTGTTGAGAGTGTATCAGTGGAGGCCAGCTCAGGTGTTTGGGAGCCCTGCCCAAGTCAGCTGAGGCTGAGCAGTTTGTCAAACAAACAAAAGTAACCTTCCTCTGACCTCAGGTGTCACAGGACAAAGGGCTCTTGGAGTCAGGAGTGTGAAGCAGGAAATAGCGTTTTCTTATAATTACCTGGTGGCTGACGGGAACATGACAAGAGGCCCTCGTTGCTTGGGGCTTGGGAAGTAGGAACCTGGAGCCAGGAATTCCTCTGGACAGTCACACTGTCCTGATGGGTCGACTGGGAGAGATGTAGAAATAATACAAGTGCTGAGCCAAGTATTTGGACGTGTAGGAGCCAATAAAGTCGCTGGAGTCCATCCCTCGGGCGGTGATAGCACTTGTGCCTCCAAATCTTCCAGGGAGTTTGCAAGGTTAGCAAAGGGGGATCTGGATCTTCTCTTTCCCCATCACTCCCGTCTCTGAGGATTTCCCCGGAGACAGGAAAGGGTCCACCTTGCTCTTCTCCATGGGCCATCCTGCCAGGAAAGGGTTACCTTACTATTCTATGCATAGCTGTTTTTCCCTGATCTCCTCCAAAATACCACCCACATAGGCTCAAATGGAAGCTCAGAAAAGAACTGGACATCAAAACTAGCTTCTGATTGACAGCAGACCTTCCCTTTCTCACCAGTTCTTCACTCACATTCCCAGTGACACCCCCCTTCCCCGCTGTGTCTTTGACCTCTGCATCTTGCTTAAGGCCTCCTTATTCTTGGTTTTCTGCCCCCCTTTTGGGTTCTTCTCCATGGTTTGCAAACTCGGTTCCCTTCACGTGGTAGTGCAGATGAAGTCATCTCTGCCTCTGCTATGTATTCCTGCATGGCTGAAGAGCCACTACTGTGTCCTGCCTAGACCTGGGCAGCCCAGATTAGCAAGCTACCCTCTTAGCAGCATCGAGAAATTAGAAATAGGCTTAGAAATGTGACCTCACTTTTCAGTATCCCTCTAGTCTCTCTAAGAGAAAGAGACACTCCAGAGTAGATGCCCTGTCTGAATTGATATCATATCCCTTAGTGGCTTGGGTTTTAAATAGCAATTCTCTTCCTCATATTTCATAGCCACAGAGGTAGAGAAAGCATTGATTTAGGGACCAAAATACATAGTTTTTCAGTTTCAGTGTAACCAATGACCTTGGGTAAGTAACCTGACTTCCCTGAGACTCATAGTCTCCCTTGTGGTCAAGGGCCACAGTGATGTCTCACAGACCTATTGTGATGTTTGAATGAGAAAACACCATCACAGGAATAAGGGATTGTTAGTGTTATTAGTCATAAAACTACTTCTTTACTGTAGTCAGTGATCCAACAACACGATAAGCTGTTGGTCCATTGGTTGGTTGGTTTTCCCACACTGTGCCTCAGAGAGCTGAGTTGATAAGGAAAATCAAACTGGGTTGACGAAATGGCTAGCTCAGCTGGTGAGAGTCAGGTGCAGACAGGCCACCCACATGCAGACAGAGGGTCATGGGCAACAGTGGGTGGTCTTGAGAAGCAACTGGCATTTTCCACAGTTTTAGAAGAAAAGAAGAGCGAGGACCCACGTGTGGGAGCTGACATCATGGGAGCTGGCCTGGCCTTGGTTACAGGAGGTCTCTCCCTCCTCCATGTCCAAGCCAAACGTGGGCCACTAAAATACAAGGTGATGTTCCCTTTTGGGGTCATTTTTTTACTGACTACTAAAAACAATATTGTTGCCTATAACTCAGCGACACCCACTTCCAAGATTTTCTGATTTCTTTTTATTTTAATTCTTTTCGTATCTTTGTTGGTTTGGGGCTTTAGTCAATAGTTTTTAATCTAAAGCAAGCCCTTGGTATGGAAGCCTGATGATATGCTTCTTCAAATAAAGGATCCCGTGACCAACTAGCTTTAGAAAACAAACCATTTCTCTTACAAAGCCAAAATGCCCATGTGCATTTTAGACCTCCCGCGAAGTCCTGAAGGAGAGACCAACTGACCTTCATTTAACCCAGATAGTCCAAACCGAGTCCCCCTCCTGCAGTCCTCCTTTTCTTAATGAACACTTCTGAGAAATCAGTAGAAATGGTTTGCAAACAAGGAAATTTGAAGAATGCTGCTTTGCTCCACATCTGTTCCCCCAGGGCCTATTTTCATCCTTATCTATGCTGCCCTGAGCCTGGGAGGCCGGCTTATGTGGACTCCTCATCCATCTCAGGCCTCCTGGCTCCTAGGAGTTCAGTAATGGGGAGTGGGGTCAAGACGTTTATTTTTTCTAATCCCTTTCTTTCAAGGTTGCTTGCTGTTGCTACCCCAATGTCACAGTGGCCCTTTGGGTACAGGTTATTCCACCAGGTTCCTGTAACCAATCCTTTTTGTGCCCTTGGGCCAGGGCTATACCTGCTCCCCAAACTGTCACTAACCACATGTTCCAGGTCCCTCACTGGTCAGTTTTCCCTAATTCATCCCACACCTTGGAAACCCTTTTAAAACACTCTTCTTCATTTCCCCACTAGCATAGACATGGCTTTTCTGCCAGGACCCTGACTTTTACACTGTTTTAAATTCAGAAGAGGTTCGCAAAAAAGTCTGATATGGGAAAATAGGGAAATATTTTGAAATCTAGATAATGGCTAATTGCAAATGGCATATTATAAGATCTGCAAAATAGAACACAGACTGACAAAGTAATATTTAGATCCTTACAATGGTTCAGCCTGATGTCGCTGGGCCATTGGTTCCTGTCTTGGTTCATCATGCATTACGGTCTCATAGCCTCAAAGAGGACTTTGACAAGACCAGGTTTTCGAGTGCCTGGCCATGGCCAGAGCTGTTGACAAGAACTTCCAGTTCCTTCTAGGATATTCTAAGTTGGAACAGTGGCTGGGAAACTTAATTTTTAAAACAGCAGTGTTGTTGCCAAAGCCAGTCCGATGAAAGGCATCTGCAGTGGGTTCTCCTTATAAATGGAACACCTTCCCGTGTGCTTCCTTGCCAGGATTTTGGAAGACTAATGAAAAAGCAAATTCAACAGATAATTCCCTTAACCTGGATGGTTATGGAGAACACACTGATGTCTACTGGGGCAGGCGCTTGCTGTGCGTATGCCAGGAGGGCTGGTGGGAAGGGGACAGAAGAAAATGAAAATGTCCCTTCCCTGAAGAATTGACAGTGGCATTAGAAGAAAATACATACTCTCAACATTTGAGTTCAACCATATAAACATAAAAATAGTCATTATAAACAGTTTAGGTATCTGACAGAGGAGTGAATTAAAATCAAAGAGCAATGAGCAGAGGAAGGGTCCAAGAGTGGGAGGCAGGAAGGGAGGGAGAAATGCTAGGAAGTGACATTGGCCAAATTATATTGTTAGATTATACGAATATGTAACAACAAATCCCATCCTCATGGACAACTATACTGCACCAATAAAATATGGAAAAAAATCTATGGTTTATTGTATGTTGAGGCTAGGTTTTGTGTGTCAGTCTGCTCTGCCTGTATCTGCCTATTTGCATGTAAAAAAAGGGGGGGATTTAAAAAGAGCATGCAATTAAAAAAAAGAATGTATGTGAAGTTAGTTGGTAGCTGCATGAACAGAGGTAAATTCCTTCGTTTTTCTAAGATTCCCTCACCTAAAAACATGGGCATGAATGAAATACACCAAGTAAGTAGGAAGATAAGCGCAATTGTCATGGAAATTTGATGACAGAAAATAAAGAAGGAACATAGACCAGGTTAGCTCTCCTCTCTCCTAAGACCAGAAGAGGCTCTGAAGTCTATTTCTAGTTTGTTTGCAAAGGCTGGAGGGAGAAGGTGAGACTTTTAAAGGCCTTTATTTTAGTAAAAAGGAGGGGCCAACAGAAGCCATAGCCCCTCAAGTACTGCCCAGATCAGAAAACTGGAAAAAAAAAATCAGAGTCCACATAAAGGTTACAAGATCCATTCTGTTATCTCTAGAGACAATTGTCAACCAGACTATAAAATATTTCCTTCCTTTTCTGTGATCCACCCTCAGTCCTGCCCTGACAGGGTGTCAATTTACCCAAACATCATCCCGTGGCACTCTCCACTTCCTTAGGGGCTGTCATTTACGCACACACACACACACACACACACACACACACACTCCCTTTATTTTACCTTCCAGAAAGTGTTAGGTAGATATGAGACTAATGTGGGAAGGAGACATTGGAAATAGATTCCGACTGCTTTAATCTCAGGGAAACTTTAAAATCACCTAGGAAAGAAATGGCCACTTTGTTTAGAAGAGCTGGAAAATCCAGCGCCAATCCACACATCTTCCAAGACCACTCTTGTGTGCTGCGGTGTGTGTAGGACACCTGCAAGCTCCCGAGGACTGCCCCGCTGCCACAGCCCATTCATCTCACCCACTGGCTGGCAGATCTTTGAGGATGGCAAATACTCCCATTCCCAGAGTCTCAGACATTTAAAAAGAGGCGACCATTCATGCCCAATCCACACCACAGTTTGGGTAGCAGGAACTGACAGTGGCCTTCTGTAAACTGGCAAAAGCCTGAGGAAGAGTGGGCGGAGAAGGGCTTCCTTGTTTGTTTCCTGAGGCTGTGCCCTGTGGACAGTGGTAATTAGGGGACAGGGTGGGGCCCTCTGGGCTGAAAATGATAGGAAAGGTACTGCCCTAATTACTAGATTTTATTGGGATGATACTTGAGGTGTGGTTATTACCATCTGCTGAAGCTCACTAACCAGACCTCACAAATGGCAGGCTCTAAAGGGAAACGAGGATATTACAGACTGCCCGGAAGCCCGCAATGGACGCCATTCCAAACCAGGTCCAAAATGGGCTTATTAAATACAGAGATGTGCTTGCTGTTTATCTCAGTGGAACCAGTTTGTTTGTTTTGGTTTTTTTTTTTTTTTTTTTTTTTTTTTTTTTTTTTTTTGCCCTCTGTGGTCCATCCAGTGAGCCCTGAGCACCAGGTGACAATGTATACCATCCTGGGTAATTGCCCATTGAATTGTCTGCCCTGCTTGGCTGTGAAATGTGACAGCTGCTGTTATGGTTTGGATGTGAGGTGTCCCCCTAAAGCTCCTGTGTTCATGCAGGAATCTTCAGAGGTGAAATGACTAGAAGAGCTGTAACCTAATGGGTCCATCCCAGTTTGAACGGACTGACTGGGTGGTAACTCTAGGCAGGTGGGGTACGGCTGGAGGAGGTGGGTCACTGGGGGAAAGCCTGGCCGGGTTTGTCTTCTGCTGCTCCTTCCCCTCTCTCTCTCTCTGTCTCTCTCTGAGGGGAAGATGCTCATGGGGACCAAGTCCTGGGCAGTTTCCCTCTGCCCCACTCTCCTACCGTGATGTTCTGCCTCACCTTGGGTCCAGAGCCATGGAGTCGCTAACCATGCTAAGTCTCTGGAACTGTGAGCCAAAATAACTTCCCCTCCTGTAAGTCATTTTTGTCACCTATTTTGGTCACAGCAACACAAAGCTAACAACAGTCATATAACTGAGAAGGTACTGGAACCTCTGAAAGTACATGGCAAGGACGACCATTGGAGAAGCTTCCCCAAGAAGGTGGCATCTCAACCAAGACCCAAAGTGATGGCAATCTACCTGAGCCAAAAGCTGAGGATGCCAATTCTACCAACATGCTTCACCAGATTAGTGCTTGTCAGACTGTAATGAGCGTCCACGTCCCCTGGGGCTTTTGTCTAAATGTAAATTCTGCTTCAGTAATCTTGAGATTTCTAAAAAGCTTCAAGGTAATGTTATGGCCCAAGGATGACTGAGTAGTAAGCTGCTAGATGACCTGAAGTCTCAGCTTCCTCTCTGCCTCAGTTTTCAAGTCTGTAAAACACTTTCCAAAGAGTATAAAAACATGACTGCTGTGTATTTGACCTGTTTACGCTACTGGCCAAATAATTGCTGATCAATTAATACATATTGTGGCAAGAGAAGGGGAAAAGATTCCTAGGAGACTTACAAAATCATTTTTCCTTATGGTTTGTCAATTTTTTCTTCACCTAGTTAAGCCAGTTTTTTGTTTTTTTTTTTTAACAAAAATCTTTTTCCTACTTCAGGTTTTGCATTATTATTAGCCAGATGACAGTTCCTAAAGCAGAATATAGTATTCAAAGGAAGCAAATTATTTAAAATGTTCAAATTCTTCAGCACAAAATCCAATAGCTGTTGGTATCTTGTAGTTTGGGAGGTTTACTGACGTATTAATTTCTGAAATAATCCATGCCTGAAGGCAGGGCCCAGGTGTGCTGATTTTATAATTAAGGGACAAACCATCAATCATGCAGATTTCTTCTTTAATTGACTCTCAGGTTAAACAGAAAAATGCTCATTTCAAAATTGCAAAATTCATACTTGCAGTCCAAGATGTTGAATTCAGGCACTTCATGACTAACCATGAAATTCACCGATCGCACCTTGACATCTTGGTTTTCCACAGCATCTCATCAAAAGCCTGTCTTCAGTTTATGTTCTTTACCACCAGGCCCCATGGCTCCACCTACAGAAGACTTCTGTATTCTAATTTGATTTTTCCTACAGAGGAATTTTAAGCTCTTTAGGAGGGAATTTTGAGAAAGCTTCCAAGAATCAGGCACACAAAGCTGCCCATATCTCACAGAAGCCTTGTGAAGGCCAAGCCAACCTGGTCATCTTTGAAGGGAAACTGTACATTTCACTAATTGGCTAATCAGACCACTCTTCTTGAGAAAACCTTGTTAATATTATTACATTATTACCTTTGAGACCATTTGGGGTTCTCCCCAAATCTCCAAGTTCCTAACTTCTGGCCGATTCCTCCTTCTAATAAATGCTCAGAATCATTTCTCAATGGCTTTGTGTAACAGAGTTACAACAAAGTTTTACACATTCCAATGAGCAGATGCCATCCCTCTGTGTTTGCTGAGCTTCTTACTACATGCTATGAGGCCTAACTGGCCCTGAGCATATAGTAATGATAAAAACAGACTTTTCAGTCTCATGTGGAAGGTGGAACTAAACAAGGAGAGATACAAATAAGAACATAAACAGGGCTCCGTCTGGCTCGGAATGTAGCATTTGAACCTGAAGAATGAGAGGAAGCAAAACCCTGCAGCTGCAGGGAATGGTGTTCTTGGTTAATACATGTTTTTAAATATCTAAATCCAGCTCCAAAAGAGCTTAATGTTCCTCTGTAGGAAAAATCAAAATGGAATACAGAGGTCTTGTGTAGAAGGAGTCATGGGGTCTGGGGGTAAAGAATATAAACTCTGAAGACAGATGAATTAGTGGCTCTGCCATTCACAACCTGTGTGCCCTGTGCAAATCTTTAAACCTCTCCATGCCTCAGTTTCCTCATCTGTAAAACAGAATAATCATCATCTCCACTTCATAAGGTCGTCAGGAGAATAAAATGGCCAGGAAGTTAACCGTGACATGGCACCTCGCATTGGGAAGTGCGAGCGCTTATTACAGATAAGTTCTCAGGGTAGAAAAGAAATGTGGCAAGTGCTACAAGAGTGACAGATGTACTAGAAAAGCACGGAGACAGGAAAGCTAGAATTTCCACTGGGGAATATCAGCGGGAAAGAATCACGTGTGAGGCAACTTTGGAATTAGATTTTGAAGGACAGTGAGATTTTTTTGGCATCTAGAGGTGGTGAGGGTGAAAGTAGCCTCCTGGAGTTCTTTTCCCTCTTCTCTTCCATTCAACCGATCAAGTCTTTCCCCTGATCCTCCATCGCTGCCCCTGTTCAAGCCTTTGGTATCCTTCATCTGGACCTTTAAAGCTGTGATCTCGTCATGGTCTCCCTTCACACACTTCTGCTGCAGTGCGCTTTGTACAGCAGAACTTGGAAATGGGCTCTTTACGTGGCTTAGCCTCCCCAGGACACTGAGCCTGTGCCTGGCTGTGCTGTTCCACCAGTATCCATCAGAGTCCAGTGGGGAATCCGAAGGCACTCGAGATGTTTCAAAAGAGGGAGACTGGCTTGTAGGTGATAGAAGGGCTTAGAGGACAACAGGAAGCCTTGGGCAATTCAAAGTTCCAAGTCTGCAGAAGTGCTGCCACTCCTACCAGGCTGCCAGAGCCCAGGGGCTGGGGCTGTCTGGCCAGGAGTGGAAGCCCAGCCAGGGCTGCCTGTCAGGAACTGCAGTGGGCAGGGAGGGGCTCTGCGGCAGAGGAAATGAAGAAATGTGGAAGAGGTGCTGCCACGGGCAAAAGGGTGGGAGCCCTCTGACTTCTCCCAGTTCTTTGGCCAGTGCATTCTGATGGCCCCATCCACCTGGAAGCCAGTTGGCGAGGAAACCTGGGGAGCGGGGCTCTAAGGATACTGCAGAGGCCAGGAGGGAAGTGGGGGACCAAACAGGCAACTACAGGCACCCCTCTGATTCTGCCCCCCACAAGCTGCCACCAGAGCATTCCTCCTAAAATGCACGTCCGACTGCATTGTCCCCAGCTCCCCTATAGGGAACCAAAACCGCTCCTATTTATCTAAAGGATGAAGTCCAAACTCAGTGGGGCAGGAGATTAAAAAATAGCACCAGGAAAACATTTTAGAGGCAGGTCAGAGATGACCTCTCAGGGGACACTATCCCACGGCACCCAGTAAGACTAGGCGTCCACTGAAGGACGGGAGGAATGACCTTGCTTGACTCTGGGTGGCAGTGAGACTGATGGCAGGTGCCTGAGCACCTGCAGCTTAGCCCTGTGAGGAATGTCTCTCGCTGTCGGCCCCACGAGAATGCAAAGTAGTAAATACACACAAACACGTTTGAATCACCATCGATGCTTTGGAGATGCGTTTAGAAGCATCACCTCACTTCATCCTCACGACAGGTAAGAGATGTCAGTATATTTCACTAATTGCCACCAGTGGCAAGTGACGCCATGGGAAGGTGAAATGACAGCACTGGGGCTCACAGCCAGCCCATGACAGGGTCATCCCTAGACCCCTGGGGACCCCTGAAGAAAGGGTCTTTCTGTCAGACCATGGACCCCACCAAACCTGAAGTCTCAAGCCTGAAGAAGTTCTTGAAGTGAGGACTGGACCCATTGAAGGGGTTTTCAAGGCACAAAGTGTTAATTGGAAATCATAAAATTTATGGGCTAAATTAAATGAGCGTGATTTTTTTTTCCCCACTGAATTTTAGTCCAATTAACTAAAATTTCCTGTAAGAAAAAATTATTTATTTGGTGACAAAAATAACTCCAATAGATGGAAAGTGAGGGGGCAGGGGAGCTGAGAGGGGGAAGGCTGGGCACTATTGTGCTTCTTAATCCCTCTCCTCTATGTGCATAAAGTACTCTTGCGCTTTTTTCTTGGCTAGAATTTTTGTAGTAAGAGAGAGCATAATAAATGTAGAAGGAAGACTATGAAAATAGATAGAGATAAAATAAAGATAGCTTAAACATAAACTTAGATAAATTGGTGCCAATTCTCAGTTGGGCAGTTTCACATCATCTCCATCAATAGTCCTAAACACAGACCTTCCCTTTAAGCCAGGAATGCAACTCCTAGGAGCCTACCCTAAAGAAATACATTATGGTTATCCACAAATATGTAAGAAGAACACTTGCTGCAGCACTAATTATACAAGTGACAAATTACATATAATCTAAATGTCCAACAATAGATAATTCTTTAAATAATCTGTGGTCTATTCACACAGTGGAATTCCTGGAAATGCCTGGCCATGGAAAATGATGGTGTGGGAGAAACATGGTCATGCAAGATGGTTAAAAATAAGAGAAGGCAGTAAAATTTGATATAATTTAAATGTGTATACATCAAATTGTTAATACTGGCCATAAATGGATTCTGGAATTATAAATTAGTTTCTTTCCTTGCTTATCATATATTTTCTAAATTCTCTTTGCTTAATTTGATTTGGTTATCTTTTTTCACGTTTTAAATGCCTCTAGTAATATTATGGTAATGCTTAATTGTTATTATTATTATTTCTTATTTCATTATTATTATTATTATTATTATTAGGAACCAGAGATTTAACCCAGGGACACTTTACAACATAGCCACATCTCCAGCTCTTTTTATTTTTTAATTTTGAGGCAGGGTCTTGTTACATTGCTTAGGGCCTTGCTAAATTGCTGAGGCTAGCCTCAAACTTTCAACCCTTCTGCCTTAGCCTCCTGAGTCACTGGGATTAAAGGTGTGAGCCACCATATTCAGCTGGATGATTCTCTCTTAATCAAGTGCAAGTATTTCCTTCCAGTCTATGTCCTGATTTTCCAGGTTTAACATTTTTTTGAAGAAAATTAATTTCATTGAAGTCAAATTAATCATTTTTATGGTCTAGGTAAATATTTTTACTTTTATATTTAGATACTTTTTTTTTTTTAATTTTGCTGTCTCCTCTCCCTTCTTTCCTTTACCTTCTTCCTTTTTTCTTTCTCCCTCACTTCTTTCCCCCCTCCCTCCTTCCTTCCTAGTTCCTTTGGAAAGAAAGGCCTGAGGCCCAGGCTGGGGGCGATGTGGTAATGGGCTGTGGAGGCCCCGCCCCTTGAGGGTATCTGCACACAGTGGTTTCCAGGACCCAAGCCAGAAGCACAGAGAGGGGGATGAGAAGGCCTGGGGACCAAGTCACAAAAGGATGCCAAAGGCAAGTTGTGTCTAGGGCTTCCCACACATTTCATACCCCCACCCCCATGCCAAAAGTGAGAGACACAATTCCTCTTGAGACTCAATATCTAAATAAAATGAGGATTGTTCTGTAGAAATAAGTGAATATAAATAAATTAATTATTCTTTCCTTCCCAAGGGCAGAGTCCACCACTTCGAATCCAAAAATATGACTATGGAAAGTAATTGCAGCACTGGCCAGGGTAGCCCATTTTCCAAGGTAAGAGAGTATTTGAAGGATATTTTATTTCATGGATCAAATAAGGCCAGAAGTGTTTTATGACTCACAAGGATCCCAAGGTCTTAGATGGAGCTCCATTTTTACATAGTGTTTCATACAAGTTAAGGGCCAAAAAAGAAAAAGAAAAAAAATCAGCACAAGTCTAATGTGTTGGAATAAAAATACTTGAAATCAATAATGAACTGGTTGAAAGAAATAAATCAAAAAAGTTTTAAGAGCACTCATCTTTATGATATCACTCAGGGAGAAAAACCTGAAGCCAAACATAATTTTTCATAGCACTCATATTTCAGGAGTCACAAGATCCCTCTCTCTACCCAACCTTAGCTTACACAGGGAGTTGGCAAAAACTGTACTTTTGAAAGGAAATTCTCTTTCCATTCCCACTTGTGAGCAGAAACCACTTTAGCCCCTATGGAGAGCAAAGGAATCAAGACACCAAAGTAAAAACAGGCAAATGGCTTTTTGAACATTGGATTCTCAGCTTTGAACAGCATCGACTTTGGAGAAGGCTGTGCTCTTTTTTTTGGGGGGGGGGGGGACTGATTAAAAAATGGAGGAAAAAGGAAGAGAAGGGTCATTCAGAGCAAATAAGCACGTTTGGTTCAACGGCACATGTAGCATAACTTGCTGTTTCTCTAGAAAACCTCAGGAACCTTTGGAAGAGATGCAATGGATGACAAGACACATTTCTTCTGAATCATTGGACAGGAAAGAAGCTTAATAGCTGGGTGTGGGAAGAAGTCCAGTCCAGGGCTTTACAGATCCTTTCACAACAGACCTTTGTTTTTGTAGGATGAAGACAAGGGCCTGGCCTTCCTCTGAATCCCCATTGGCCTTAGACTGCCATTGGTCACTTGCGTTTACTACTGTGTTAGTGGACCTCATGGACACACCTTTTCCTTCCTAGCTAAATCTCAAGTTCCCTGAGGTCAGAAAGCCCCACGGTACCCCATGATACAGTACTGTGTACAACAGGAATGCCATAAACATTTACTGGTAATGTTCCCACATGCAAACACCAAGGGCAGATCTAACTTTTAAAAGATTGAAAAAATTGACAAATTTTCTGAGACAACTCTTGAAATAACGATACAAAAGTTCTGAATTCTTTCTGGAACAAGTTTTTCTTACATCAAACTTCAAAATTTCAGTGCATTTCACATATATAACTTTCGGTTTTCTTTGCAACCCTGGAAATCTAAGCAAAAATCAATTTGAGTTCTTATGCTTCCATCCATCCTTAAAGCCATCATAGAAGTATTATTAAACCTGCTGTATTCAGTCTCAAAACTCAAAAATAAGAAAGCAGACAGACAATTTGAAGAAACAGAAAAATGATTTAAATGGGCATTTTTCCAAGAAAGACACTGGAATGGCAAATGAGCACTTGAAAAGTTCGATGTCATTTAGTCCTTGTAAGAGAACTATAAAGTAAAACCACAATGAGATACCATTAGAATGGAAAAAATAAAACAACCAACAATACCAAGTGCTGGTGAGGAAGCAGAGCAAGTTATTTTCCACATACTTGCAGTGTGACCCAAAAGTTTCATTTCTAGATATTCATCCCAAAGAAAGGAAAGTGTGTGCTTTTGAAAATCATAGCAGCTTTGTTTTTAGTAGTCAAAAACTTGAAACAGTCCAAATGACCATCAGTTGGTGTATGATTAAACAAATTGTGATCTACTATGGAAAAGTACTCTCCAAATGAAAAGAAACCAACTCTCAGAACATGAAACAACATGGATAAATCTCAAATGCATTACAGTAGGGCCTGAAGCCAGGTTCAAAAGACTGTGCACTCTTTGTCCTATTTAAATGACGATCTGAAAAAAGCAAAGTGAGTTAGTGACAAAAACCCAATCAGTGGTTGCAAGGGAGGTTGGGGGAAGAGCTAACTGCACGGGATCATAACAGCTTCGGAATGATGGAAATGTTCTACATTTGAATCCTGATGGTTGCTTGACTTCACGCACTTGTCAAAATTAACAGAACTGTAAAAAGTAAACACACAGACAAGGCCCATGGGCAGGGCTAGAATTCAAACCCTGCTTCCCACTCAAAGTCTCTGACAGTGTTGCTTAAGAATTGTCCACAGGAGTCCATCAGAGGGACTGGACTGGGATCTCTACTCCCTCTCTGTCCTTCACCATGGCATGACAAAGAAAGCACCACTGTAACCTGAGTCCTGACTCTGTCACTAAATTACTGTGTGGCTACAGGGAAGTCACTCCTCTTTGGGTCCTTTGCTCTTGTCTATAAATTGCCTAAGTCTGGTCAGGTTGCTAAAACAAAAAACTACAGTCTGGATGGCCTATGAAAAACAAGATTATTGCTCACAGTTCTGGAGGCTGGGAAGTCCAAGATACAAACACAGGCAGGTTGGGTATCTGGTGAGGGCCCACTCTCTTGTTCATAGATGGAACCTACTAGCTGTGCTCTCACCTGGTAGAAAATTCAAGGTAGCTCTCCGGAATCTCCTTTGTAAAGGCACTAATTCTTTTCACAGGTGCTCTGCCCTCCTTACCTAATCACCTCCCATAGGCTCCAACTCCTAGTGCCTTCACCTAGCGGTCAGGATTTCAACATGTGAATTCTGGGGGGGGGGGGGGACACAAACAGACCCCAGCAGTGTCTCCCTTAGACGTAACCCACTCTGCGTTTCCAGGTTATTCCTCTGGACTCTTTCCTTTGGTCAGAGATGGCAGCTGCACCAGTCCCATCCCAGTCTGTCCATTTTGGAGGTTTTAAATTACTTTTACCAACATCAGCTCAGCTCAGAGATCAGCTCAGACTCCTGTGAGGCTGTGAGTTTTCCCTGGCTCACTGTTCACAAACCTGAAACCCAGAAAGATTAATCTGCCCAGTCACAAAGTTTACACAAAAGCCAGACGCAGTCCTCTCATCTCCTTTGAGTTGTCCTGTCCCAAAAGTAGATCCCAAATCTTTCCAGGCAGCTCTTCTGTCTTCCATTAGGTTTAGGGATTTGGTAAAAATCAGTTCTGTGGTCCAGCAGTGCTTGAGTCAGATAAGCAAAAGATGAGTAAAACAGGAAGCAGCTTTTCTGTCCTCTGGGATGGAGCATGGTCTTCAGGAGCTACTCCGTGCCTGTTGGGCAGGGGACTGACCAATGGGGACACCCACAACAATGCTAGTGTTCAGCACTATCCAGCCTTCCCTTGGGACAGATGCCCTTCCTAGGGTCCCACTGCGCCGTCCACTGAATCTTCCCACAACCCTGAAGCAGTTCCACAGCTAGCCCCATTCCCTGGGAAGGGAGCTAGAGGGGCTAAAGCCCACACTGTGGCTCACACACGCCCTCCCTGCTATCCATCAGCTCAACAAGACAAATCTACTCCACTTTAAACAGAAACCAAGGGGGTTTAGGCGTGGAGAGGGAAGAGAGGGAGGAATAAAGAAGAGCAGGAAGGCAAAGACTGAAAGAAACGCAAACAAATAAGTTGAAGATAAGAGGTGCAGCTGTGAGCTGAAGAGGCAGGTGATGGGCGGTTCTGAGGCTTGAAAGGGCCCCGGAATAGAACTCAGCGGCCTCAGGAGTCCCGCCCCCCCCTTCCCTGTGCGCATGCGCGCACACTGCCCAGCGCCTCTAGCCTCTCGGGCTACATCCTTCCCATCCACAGCCCTGGCTTGTTTCACGTTGTGTGTTTATTTAGTTTAAGGTCTGTTTTAAAGTGCTCTCCGTGAGAGGCAGAAGGGAAGGTGGAGTGGGGGGGGGGGGGGACAACTCCTTACAAGAGAAGTCAGTGTTTAGGAAGGAGCCAGGATTAGCAGCTGGGAAAGACACCGCGTCCTGGGAAGCAGAGCGGAGCCTGGAGGTGACCTCCCTTTGCCTCCTCCCCCAGGCTGCTGAGCCCTCCCCGCCCTGCTTCCCGTCCACCCCCAGTGCCCCAGGCTTTTCCTGCCATAGTTGACTTGGTGTTGAGTGAGAAAAATCTCTTTTAAGATAGTATCTACAGCGACCTCAAAGTGCAAGTCATTATAAGAAAAAAGTCTTGCGGTGGCAGAAAGCCTGGTGGTGGCTCTACCACCTCTCCATCTGAGGGTGCTTAGCCAGTGTCGGGGGGGCAGGGGTGGAGGAGCCATGTAACCTGGGTGTGGAGGAGGAGCAGGTACCATTGACAAGCCATGGGCTCCCACACACCCAGCCTCTCCCATTTCCTCCTCTAGGAGTGACATCTGCCCTGTCCTCCGCCCAGTGGGTCTGAAGACAAGAAATGAGATAAGGCATTTGTGAAAAATGCTTTTCACAAATCCAGGCAATGATGTGTTCCACCCCCTACTCCCTACCCGCTAGAAAGGCTTTTGCTGATTGACTGACTGCCTGAGTGATGGATCGCGCCTGGGGAGGACAATGCCTCCTTGCTTTTTAAAAACACTTTTTACCAGAAGCTAAGGAATGATGGATATAGTCTTCAGGGGCAAAGACATTATTACAAACATAAAACTGGTTGAACATTGTGTTCTGGCCAAAGAGCTTCCTCCTAACTCTCTCCTCTAATGGAATGCCTGTCCTATTTAACATGATGTGTCTGTTATGGAGTCTCTAATTAAAGACTTGCAAGAAAGATAAAAAGTCATTATGTCTCACCTTAGGAAGCACTCACATTACTTAGGGTTTTCAGTGAGAGGCCTTAGAGAATGTCTGTCTTCTTAGACCTGGCAGATCAACCAGCTTCCTGAGACTTTCCTACATACTGTCACCGAGATAGAAAGGTTCAGAGGCTCTGAACACCCCTGTCAGCAGCCCTGTTGGACCCATTGAGCCTAATCCCAGACACCAAAATGAGCTAAGAGAGGAGGATCAAGACCCATTAATCTTCCAGTTCTTATGGAATAAACAGGCATGTCACTCCTGGGGAAGGCAACTCAAGACACTACTTAAAAATAGGGTGTGGGAAGGGCAGGGCAAAGGAGGCAGATGGAGACAATGGAAGATAGAAGGGGACCTCGTAGCCATGTTTGACTTGTGTCTTAAAAGGATAGCGTGGCTGGCAGCATGGCTGCCCTATGGAGAATGAACTTAGCAATGGGGTGAGGGCAGGGGGTGGAGTGGAAGCAGGAGATGAGGGAGGAAGCTACTGGGATGGTCTAGTGAGAGACGATGCGTGCATGACCCAAAATCCAAAGGAAGAAGTGAGAAATAGCTGGGTTTGTTAGACTTCTCAAAGATCTCTTGCAGCTCTGTGTCAGGTACCCTGCTAAATGCTTTCCCTTTAAGATCAGGAATAAGGCAAGTCTGCGTCCTCTTAGTACCAATTCAACATGTGTTGAAGATCCTAACCAGTATGGTGAGGCCAAAAAGTAAAATAAAATAAGATGCATCAAGAATGAAAAGGAAGAGTTTATGTGCTGACAACCTTATCGTGTATATACATATTACTGAGAAATTTATTTTTCAACAGCAAATCCATTTTACTAGGTCAAGTAAATGAATTTAACAAAGTTACAGAGTTCAAGGTCAATATAAAAATGGTATTTCTATAAGTTTGCAAAACATAAGGGACAACTGAAGTAAAGAAATCAATGTATAATAGGAAAAAAAAAGCTGGGCGTGGTGGCGCATGACTGTAATATGAGATCCTGTCTCTAAACAAAACATAAAATAGGACTGGGGATGTGGCTCAGTGGTTGAGTGTTCCTGAGTTCAATTCCCAGTAGCAAAAAAAAAAAAAAAAAAAAAAGAATTAAAAAACATATTTACAGATAATTGTAACAAAATATGTGCAAGACTAGTACAATGAAAGCAATGACCCTTCACCCAGAAAAATCAGAGAAACTAAACAAATACAGACAACTGTGCTTATGAATCAGAAGACTCAATAGTGCTCTCATCTCCCCCAAGTTGACCCACAGATTCAACAACATGCTAATTAATATCTTAGAAACCATTTTTGCAGGATTCAATTATCTAACCCTAAATGTATGTGGAAATCCAAAAAAACAGGATAGTCAATAGGGTTTAGATTTAGTTTGTCCTCCAAATGTTCATCATCTAAAAATTTGGCTCCTGTGTGGCAGTGTCGAGGAAACTTTAGGAAAATGCATTTTCATTTTTTCCTGTGGGTCTGGGTCTTGTGTGGTAGCACTGGATTTGTTTCTGAGAGAGCAGGTGTTTATGAAAAGAGCAAGCCTGGCCCTCCTCGTCTCATTGCCTGCCTTACCTTGCCTCACCCTCTCTCTAATGCACTCCCACCATGATGCTATCTATCTACCATGTTGGGATGTAGCCAATGGCCCTTCCCAGAACTAAGCAGGTGCCAGGGACATGCTCTCGGACTTCCAAAACTGTGAGCTAAATAAACCCCTTTTTCGTTGTTAATATACTCGGCCTCAGATATTGTGTTATATTGATACAACATGAATTAACAAAATAGCCAAGACAATATTTAAAAAGAAGATTGTAATAGAGAATTGTACTACAAGATTCAAGACTTACCAATAAGCTCCACTAAGGAAGAGAGTCCAGTGTTGGCATAAAATAGGCTTGTGGATGAAAGTAACAGAATGGGAGGGAATGCCCATAAATAGACACCCAGATATGGTCAGCTGGCCTTAAACAATTATCTAAGTGGAAAGGAGAGTCTTTTGCACACAGTGCTGGAATAGCTGGATAGCAATATGGAAAATAAATAAATAAATAAACCTTGGCCTTTGACCTGCCTACTAAACCCCCCAATTAACTAGAAATGCTAGCAGATGCTAGAAGAATAAAACTTCTAGGAGAAAAATCCTTGCAATCCTGATGTAGGCAAAGATTTCTTAGGACACAAAAAAATATGAACCAGATAAAATAGCCAATAAATTGGACTTTTATTGAATTAAAATCTTTTCTTCCTTAAAATACATTGTTAGTGAAAAGACAAACCAGAGCCAGGGAGAAAATGTTTGCAATATGTTTCTGACAAAGGACTTAAATGTGGACTATATAAAAGATTCTGAAACAAAAAAAATATATATAATAAAGTAGACAGGTCAATAAAAAATGGACACAAGATTTAACACTTTACCAAAAAAAGATACATCAAAAATTCATACCTTATTCAATCCTACCAATAAGTACATTGTCCTACACACAAATATATGTGTGCATGCGCGCACACGCACGCACACACACACACGCGCACACACACACACACTCACACTGGTTCTGTAATTTTTCTTAAATTAGGTCGTCTAGGTCCATAGGATCATAGCATTTTAGAACTGAGAGGATCTCAGTTGTTCAAAAATTGTATTCTGCAAACCTGAGGAGGTTTTTTAGGAGCCACATGTCAAGGCTGAGGGATGTTCTTCTGGAAACTTTTTTTTCTTCATCGTTGTTGTTTTGTTATGTTTAACACTTCTTTTTATATTTTTATTGGTGCATTTAATTATACATAATAGCAGGACTCATTACATATTCATACTTGCACAAATCCTAATAATATAATTTGGTCAATATTGTACAACTTTACTTTGGAGGTTACATAATAATAATGCATAGTATCTAATTTTTGCATCTTCTAATTATTGCTTTCTAAACTCCACATTTATTAGGAATTCAGAGGGTTGGCAAGCTATTGCTTTCATATCTGATGCTATAAGTGAGCCTATGGCATACTTGACTAATAGGTTAATGATTCTTTTGAGTCATAATAGTCAACCATTTAGGTACACTACAACTCCAGTCCCTTCACCCTGAATTGACTTTGGTACCACTTTTATTCAAAGTTGAGTAGTATATAGTGCACAAACCAAATTACCTTTATCCTTGAGATTGAGAAATCTGTGGCCTTCCACTGGTTTCCAGACATACTCTTCAGTGTCATCACAGAATACACAATGACCTCCTCTGTGCTCCCAGAGAGTTCCCTCAGTAACTTGTCCAACACCATCTACGCACCTCTGTGTATTTGTCTTGTTTGTACCTTACTGATTTGGGTCTAATCCAGCCAGCCAACATTCTGCAGGAAAGCAGGAAAAGGACTCTTCATGGATTCTTTTAAAATTGTTTTTAATCATAAAGTAATTGTATTTCCATTGTAGAAATTTGGGGAGATTAGATAAGAAAAATAGAAAAATACTCCTAAAACTCTTTTACCATTGATCACTTTTAATCATTTCAGGAGATCTTTCCAGTTCGTTCGTGTTCTCTCTCTCTCTCCCCAATATGGGATCATAGAGTTTGAGAGCCCACTTTTTCCTCTTTAAACTACATATTGGCCATCCACTGGTGTTATTAAAATTTTTCTATAACGTTAAGTTTCTCATAGCGCAATTTCTTTCAGTGATGCCCTACTATTGGGCATATGGCTTGTTTCCCATTTGGAGCCATTACAAAAACTTCTACAATGAGCATCTTATAGCTCCAAGAATTCATCCTGAATAGTTTGCTAGCTTAAATTCATTGAAGCAAAATTCTAGTTCAAAGAATACTTTAAAAATTTGAAACTTGTTTGAGTTTTATTCCATGATATAGAATCTTCTAACTTTGGCGTTGTGAGGGGCCTCCATTGGCTGTTCCTACTCTTCCTGGTCTCAGCTCTGGGCAAGTCCCGGGTTAGTGGAATGATCTCAGTTGTTGAACTCATGGCTGTGGAGCACACGCAGATGTACTGCAAATGAATCACTCAGCACAGGTTCTTCCCTCTGCCAGAGGCTCCCAGCAGGCTGGCACTTCCTGTGGACTCTGGCTCCCACTTGGCAGGGCTGCTGGCCTCCTGCCCTTCCTGTTTTCTGCCCCCTGGTGGATGTATGAGCCGTGACTCACGCTGCCCCACATCACTGCCTCTCCTCCTGCCTCCTGAGTCCAGGGGCATTTTCCATCAGTGAGTCTTTCCTTAGTTTCTCTTTGCCAGAGGTGGCAACACCTTGTCACCCGGGCCAATTTCCACAAGGTGTTTATATCTTCTAGATCATTACTAAAGATTAACCTAAGCTGCAACACCTAAGCTGACCTCCCTGGGCCCCACCAAAGGCTCCACCCTGTGTCAGTTTCATCCCTGGGTTTGATGACACCATGTGCTTTCTAATCTTCTCCCCCCGTGACCGCAATGGACTTAACAAGCAGGACTCACGGTCAGACTCCCATTTGCGACCCCCCACCCCCAGGCTCTTCAATGGCCCTTATGCTGGACATCTTCCATGTACCTTTCCAGGAGACTGACCTGGAATAGCTTCAAGACTCCACGGCCTTCTGGCACCCCATGGGGTTAGGCCAGTAGGGAGCACTGCAGGACATGGGAGGGAGGTGGGGGTGAGATCTGGCCACCCATCACTCAGCCCCCTCTCTGAGGTCACCACAGGATAGCTGAGTTCTTCCTCTGAAGTCCATGCCTCTTCACACAGCTGCCACACCCTCTCCTTGCCCTTTCAGCCTTAGGGATGGTAACAGCCATCTCTGGGTGGTAGGGTACCACCCTTAGGTTTTCAGCACATCCTCCATGGCCTCCCCACACCCTTATAAATAGTCTCTTTATTAAACTGTCCTTAATTTGCTCATCATGAGAGTGCCATTTGTCCTTTACTATGATCCTAATAGAGATGCCATAGAATATGAGCAGCCCTAGGATAATGACACTAAAGGGCCAGGCTGGACGTGGCCCACACCTGTCAGTTCTGCTCTCAGACAACTGCTGTTATTCCAAACCCCAACTCGCACCAAGCCTCCCCTCCTCCTCTAGGATGCACAAATGTCTAGCTCTTCTGGAGTTCTCACATTTGTTAATATAAAAGAACTCTGAAATTCTCTTTGCAAGAGCTATTTTAGGTGCTCTAGCATTTTCCATTTATTCATTTAACAAATATTTATTGAGCACCTCCTATGCGCCAGACATGGAGCTAGACACCAAGCACACATCCGCGGGCAAAGCAGACACGCTCCGTGCTGCGAGAATGAACGGGGGCTGTGTAGTCAGCGGTCGGAATGTTCTGGAAAGGAATGGTTTCCTGCAGAAAGAGTGCCTTTTATTTTGAGCTTTCCAACTGGGTGAAGGTGCCTTCTCCTTCCGGAGGTTTGTGCTCAGTGTGTCACGGTGTTGTCAAAGCACGTCAGCCCTGGAAGGATGAGAAAATAGAAAAGTGGTACAGCCCAGCTGAAGGGGAATTTTGGAAGGAGAAGAGGTGGCTTCCATGTCATCCAAGGCCAGCCAGCGCCCCCGAGGCCCATCAGCCACCTTCCTGCCCTGCCCTGCCTCTGCTCTTCCGGGGCCTGTCTTCCGCCACACCTGCTCCACCTGTCAGGCAAGGTGCACGGGTCCAAGTCACCAGCAGCGCCCTGGGACCCTTCCTCCTGCCCGGGTGCTGGCACTCCTGGTCTGCTTCCCTGGGCTCCCTGCTCCACCCCCGCCGCCTCCAGACCTCTGCCCTCCAACTCCCCACCCTTGTTTGTCCTGGTGATCTGTGGACAAGCGCATCCCCCTGGACTTCTGTCCCATGCAGGGACCCTTCTCTTGGCTCCTGCTCCTTAAAGTCCCACATTGAGATCTGGATTCTCCCCCAAACTCGTTCCCCAAATTCAAGATTTTTTTTCCAATCAAGTCCTTATTAATTTATCTTCTTCAAAAGCCTCAAATACAAACAAACAAACCAAAAACCCTTTTCCTCCTTCCTTTCTTTTCTACACTCCCTTCATGCCTTCTCTCCTTTCCGTTCTCTACCTTCCTGGCTCTCCCTCTTCCTACAAAGACCTTAAGGAGTTCCTGCTTTGAAAAATAGAATTTTTTTTTTCCTGGAGATTTGTATGTAAGTAAGATTAACAACATTCAAAATGCAGTCGGTGTGTTTAAAATAATGATGGTGATGAATACAATCCCACCTTCCAATGGCTGATCCCTCCATAGCAGACACTGTGCTGAAAGCTTGTGTGTTTCTGTGAGCTTTCCAGGACTGCAACAAAATACCTGAGATAATCAACTTAAGAGGGAAGGTTGATTTTGACTCCCAGTCAGTGGCCCTGTCCTTTTGGGTCTGTGGTGAGGCGAGCAGGCATGTATAGTGGGAGCACATGGTGGAGGAAGCAAAAGAGAGAGCAAGACACTGGTGTCTCATGGTCTCTTTGGAGGTCACATCCCTAATGACCTTAAACCTCCCACGAAGCCCCACCTCTTAAATTCTACTAAGGTGAGGACTACACCTTTGGAGGACATTCCAGATATAAACTATAGCAATTTGCATCCGTGAATTTAATCATACAGGAGCCCTTGAAGTAAGTACTACCACTTACCATTCTGCACAGTTTACAGCTTAAACTGCAAAAGGTACAATGACTTGCTCTAGGTGGCACAGCAGGTTGTTGAGCTGGGACTCCAGCACAGACCTGCTCTACTCCAATACCAATTTTCTTGCCTTCCTCACCAGGAGGCCTGTTCTAATTCCTCTTGAAAGGAGCAACTGAAGTATCCCCTCGCCAGCCATCCACTTTGCAATGTTAAACTCTTATCTAATGAGCGTCCCTCAGCAGGGCACACCCATCCTGCTCCCCTGGGTGGCGGAAGTCGCACTAGGTGAAACCTCCTGCTTCCACTGGTGGTCCTGAGCTGGGTGTGGCAGTGGGCCGGGGAGTCCCCCAAACCACCTCTTTTTGTTGTTGTTTTTACCAGGGGATTGAACTCTGGGGCACTCAACCACTGAGCCACATCCCCAGCTCTATTTTATATTTTGTTCAGAGGCAAGGTCTCTATGAGTTCCTTAGGGCCTCACTAAGTTGCTGAGGCTGGATTTGAACTCCAGATCCTCCTGCCTCAGCCTCCAGAGCTGCTGGGATTACAGGCCTGGGCCACAGCGCCCAGCCTCAAACCATCTCTTTACATCTGCTCAGCCACAAGTCCTGCGGAGGCCAATTCTGGCTGCGGTGAGGGCTTCCCACACCACGTCACAGCCCAACACAGGAGGCGGCAGCAAACGCTCACTCTGGACTAGGACTGGAAATTTCAGTGATAGCAGCCTCCATGTTGTCTGTTTCTAAAAAAAAAAAAAAAAAAAAAAAAAAAGATTTCTCCACGAAAAACAGATGCATGCAGAGAAAGGCCACTCACCAATTAAATTGAGCCTTGAGGGTCCAACCAGTCACTCAACAAACACGTACAGAGTCTCAGTGACATGCCAGGCAAGAGGTAATGTGCCACATTCTTTTTTCAAGAATCCACACTTTCATCAGCAGAAGGAATAAAACATTCCAGGGTCTTCATGGTCGGTGGCATTATCGTTTAGCAAATATCCTCTCTCCTCTCACTGGCCTGTTCCCTGTCCCACTGATTTGGGACTTGACTATGTCAAAGACTTCATTCAGCCCATGGAATGTGGGCATCAGTGATCATATGCCAGTTTCAGGTGAAGGCTTGAAGAAGTGTTGCAAATACCTGCCAGCTCTTTTGAACTTCTCTCTGGCATGAGGACACTGCAGATCAACAGGTGTGTCCCTTCAGCCTGGGTCTCAGAATAAGAAAACTAGCCACTAGCAACCCGTAGCCACTAACAAACACATGAACAAACTCTATCTATCTTTGAATGTCACTGGAATTTGGGGATTGTTTGTTACACAGCATCCTCATGACGAAAACTGTCTAATGCAGTCCCATCCAGAGCTCTGTTCCAAGATTCGTGATTCATTTTTCTTGCTTTTTGAATTGAATTGTTGAATTCAATTGAACTGAATTGTTGTTGTTCCTGTAATTGAGAGTTTCTCTGATCCATCCAGGGTAATTGAAGGACTACTGGTTGTGTGGGGGAAACTGAACAAAACATAATGATCAAAAACAAAAACAAAAAAAACCCAAATAATCCATATGTCATCTAGGGTTCCCACAGAGACCTCAGATACCTAACACCAACCCTTCTACAAAGAATGTAACTAATCACTGCTATCCACATACACCCTATTTTCTATTGTCTGTTTTTTATTTCTAAAGTTCTATTAGCCCTATGGAGGGCAAGCACAGTACCCAATGTGAAGGCACTAAGTGGGTGTCCTGTTCCTAACCCAAGACCAAGGTGAGTCAGGAAGTCTTATGAAACCTAGGACTGCAGCTGAAGATGCCTCTCCAGTCACCATCTGGTGCCCTGTGGGTGTTTAATCATAAGCTTTTAATTTCTGTAGTGCAACAAATATTTATTGAGCACCTTCTGTGTGCCAGGTAGGTACTGGGAATACCAAAGGAACAAGGTGTGTCTCCCGCCATCAGCCCATCGCATGCAAAGGACCTGGTGGGCACTGCACAACTAACCTCCAGGGTGAAAGATGTACAGCAGTTTGACAAAGGTGCCAAACCTTGGCTGGGGTTGGTTAGGAAAAGAGAAGCGTGTGCCCAATCAAGGGGCGGAGGAAAGAGAACATTTCAAACAGAGAGAAGAAAGGCACAGAGGATAAACAGAATGGAACATGAAACACACAGCAGTCTAGAGGAAGGATTCTCAGGACCACCTTGTGGACAGCTTCCAAAGCCAGACTGGCTGCTTATTATCCAACCCAAGAGTGGCTGAATACCTGAGGCCATCACACCATGTTGGTGGCCCCTTCACTGAGCCCGGAGTTGGAGGTTTTCTGAGAACTTCAAGTTGTAACAGCATTCATCTCCTTAGAAACAATTAAAGGGGAAAGATGCCCATGAAAATTGTATGTGACAGGGAAAGGGTTTCCATGACTACAGCCAAGCGGGAGCCCCATACGCAGCCTGGGAGTACTGCTCCGCAACCCGGGCAGCTGCGGGTATTTCACGTGGAAAACTACCTTCTTCATCCCGGCTGGGTGAAGAGGGGTTAAGGAGCCCAGTGTCCCAGGTCTGTGCTGGGGTCTTGCCCGCCCAGGAAGCAGCTAAGCTGTAGGGTCCCACAGGGCCCTGCTCGCCACACCCTGCCCCACCCCGACACCTCTTCCCCAGGCTGCACCTGGCCTCTGGCCTCACCTGCTGCACCCAGCTACACCCATGACTCCATCTGGGGCCAGAAAACACATCACTATCAGGTAATTACAAAACAAAAGAAAGAAATTCAAGTCGTGCCAGGTTCTGCCGAGATCCTCTAGCGCCATCTGTGTGACTCTAGTCTCTGTTTCCAAAACTCCATGAAATGATGGGTTCGTGGGTCTAACATCTCCCCTGGGCCACAAGGTGTGCATGTCTTTCTGTGTGGTGCCCAGGTTCTCGTCCACTGATAGCACGCACAAAAGTGTAGCTACCACTTTTCCTTGTCTTGAAATACTGTCTCTTCTCTCCTTCCACTTTTGACCATATCATCTCATTTAATCTTTCCAACAACTCAACCCTTGGGGCTGGTATTATTAGTCTCATTTTACAAAAAAAAAAAGGGAACTGAAACTCAGAAAAGTTAAGTAACTACTCCAAGATCACACAGCTCAGAAGTGGAGAAGCTAAGATCCATCTGAATGGAAGGCCCTTCTTACAAGATCAGTTGTATATGCCTGGACTGGAAATGATAATCAAGTTTCCAAAAGAGGCAAGACTTAGAGAGCCTTTCCAGCTCATCCTCTTGGCTGGAGTTGGGAAGCCCTCCCACCCACCAGCCCCACCACCCCAGGCTGGGATGAGGCAGAGACGTAGTGAGCCTGTGTTTGTTGAATCATAATCCCATATGAAATAGAGCTTCTAGATTAACCCACCAGGCTCATCCATGCCAGGCCAGGTGAGAGCTTCCCTGAAAGCCAAGGACAGGAACCTGCAGACCAAAAGAGAAGCCTGGCACACTTGTTGGACCCCAGCAGTGTCCTCAGCCCCGTGCAGATCACAGGAACACAGTGGGGAAAGACAGGAGCCACTCTGGACAGGAACTTGGAGGACTGGACAGAGGTCAATGGGAATTCAAGGATAAGAATATTGACCTATTAAACTGCACATGAGTACTCAAAAGGTCGTTTGTCCAGGGAAGTCTTTCTTAATTCACTGTGGACTGCATCCCACAACCTTTCCAGATTTTTCCAAGAAAGAAAATCAGGCCTCCACCATTGCAGGACAATGGCCAACATCTGTTTGCTCCAGAACCATGTCCCACAGCCCAGCACCCAGACACATCACGAGGCATGTCTGGAACAGCCCGGTTTATTGGCGCACTTACCCCAGGTCAGCAGGCAGATAAAGAGCATGACTCCAGGCTCTTACCTTGGGTTTGGACAAGAGCTGGGTAGGGATCCGCCCTGTTGACACCAGTCCGGATCTTCAGGTTCATGGGGTGAAATTATTTTTGTTTGCAGCCACACCTAGGGCTCCACCTAAAGAAACAGCAGGTAGCAACATCTCACCTGGTTTGAACCCTGCCCAGAGGCACATGCTCAGAAGGCAGGTTTGCAGCACCCCAAGAGAGCAGAACTTGTGTGCAACTCCAGGTGGTCCTCAAAGCCTGGACTGAAGCCAGGGGCCACCAACCTGGAAGCTCTGCCTTGGCCTCCTCCCCGAAGGCCAATTCAAGAACCAGTGGATGATTTACAACTGGACGTTTATAAAAATCAGCACATGTGCTTTCTGGATCACTCATCCACAAAAAATTAAGACGACACAGTTGAAATGCAAAGATTCCATAAGGCATAAAAGACGCATCACAGAGTGGGTTGATAACTGTGACTTTTTTTTTTTTTTAAACTTTGCCTAAATTCAGACTTTAAAGAAATGAGCTCCATTAAATAAAAGACTGGAATTATCTCAGACAAGCCTGATGCTCGTTAACATCTGACGAGCATCTCAGGGTAAGCACTCAGGCAATCAGGAGGAAGAGCCAGATGCCCTCCTGTATCAGAATCAAGCACCACCCACCCTAAGCCAGCAGGTGATGGAGAGCTGCAAGCCAGGTCACTCACTTGCAAGTGATCTTGTTTTTAAGAACCTCGGGTAATGGTGGAATGATTAATGTAGCAAACACATTGGAAAGAAATAAGTTTTGCTGAATGAAACAGTTTTCACTTAATGTCGTTTTTCTTCTACACCGATTTAGAGACCGATTTGGAATATTTGTCTCTCTTTTCCCATCAAGAACTGCTTCTCATGCTTATTTTACTAATAATGACAAGTCCAATATCATCAATATCAATTGACTGGTATAAAATGTTCAGGAGGAAAACTGGAACCAGCAGGATAACCCCTGGTCTGGGGAGTGTATTCCTAATCTTGGCATGACTAATCATGAAGGAATAATTATAGGGACCTACTAGTCCCTTCCTGTAATCTATTCAAGTCCCATCAGAAGAAGGGACAGATGGCCCAAGCTAAGACCTGATATTCAGTTTGCATGCTCTGATATGGCCAGGGCTGCTGCCTAGAGTTGTGCAGGTGTGACAGTGGCCTGAGTAATTGTTTATACCTGGTATCTTTCTGATTCATTGGTCCTTTGCTGGTTGAAACCATCGGGAATAGCACTCTGTCAAGAGGGATGGGCTTACTCACTGAGGTCTAATTTTGCAAATTTTCCCTTGGCCACTAGGATCTTAGTTAAAGTATCCATGCCAATTTTAGGAGGATCGTACCACCAGTGTTCAATTTGCATGCAGTCAGTTAGTCCCTCTATTTGGGCCATGGTGCCCATCTACCAGGTTTCTCCCAACCAGAGCTCTTCTGTTTCTCCAGAGAAAAACCTTCCAAACACTTTTCAGTCCTGCAAGAAATTTACCCCAGAGGCATGGACTGGGGGAGGGTAACCTAGAGATCTATGATTTCTCACACAGTTTTCATGCTGTGTCTCACATTAGTGACCCCACCCCTGGTTTCAGAAGCACCTGTGCCTCGTCTGCGGTGTACTGGCCACCGTCCTCACTGCCAGTTCAGCTGTGGTCCTTTCCAGCCTCTGGATCAGTTGTTATGAGCCAATAGATGGTGCAGCTTCCAAACTTTGTTCCATCGTTCCCTCTCCTGTCCTCCCTGCCCTTACAAGTCTGTGCCTTAGAGAGGGAAGGGATAGGCTGTAATTTTAGTTGGGATCGTGGAGAATGGTCACTGGATAAGTGTGTGACTCTACCATCTTAACACAGAGCAGAAGGCTGTTACATTCCATGTTTAGGTTTTACTACCCACCCAAGATTTCCTTATAGGACATCTAGTAATTCATTCTCTGAAATCAACTTTAAGGTTTTTTAAAATACTGTTATTGATGTTTTGTTGTTTTAAAGAAATGAGAATCTAACAGACTTGAAATACAAATTAGAGCTCTTCAAACCATGTTTGGTACTTCATGAAGACACCGGATCATCACTGTGTCCAGAAGCTGGTCTGTGTCTTGATGGAGAGCAGAGGTCACATGATGGTGGAGAGTGGGGGGCGCAGGTCTCATGATGGTGGTGGAGAGTGGGGGTCACATGACTGGAGCCCGCAGCAAGAAGGACTGCGTGTCTGACCAAGCTCCAATGCAGAGCACGTATTCATTCTCACACAGTGAGATATTGCAAAGCGTCTTTAGGATTTCACATGCAAACACAGATGTGTCGAGGCACGAGGTATTGACCTGCCCTCCAAAACACCAACTTGATTGGTCACTGATATTATCTCATCCTCCTGAGAAAATAAAACTGCTGAACCCTTCATCGTAGGAAACAGAGAAGAGGGGTTAACTTCCAGCAAAGTTTTCTAGACCCCAAGAGCTGTCATTAAGAGTCAAGAGCCTGTAACACCCACTCAAGTTAATCCTCTGTAGGCTTCATGAGGTTCAACCTGTGTTTAGTGAGTACCTACTATGTGCTAGTACAGTTCTGGGTAAAACAAATATAGGAAAGTACTGATTCATAGATCCTTTATTTAAGCACATGATAAAATAATACACTAGACAAACATAGATGCAGTAAATGCAAAGGACTAGGAAGAAATTCAAGAGGAGTAGAGGACAGAGTGACACAGAGGACTGCTGTTTCGGATCGTGTTCTGGGGTCTTCTTTGATAAGGTGACTTTGAATCCCTGTAAAAAGAGCATGCTAGGAAGAAAAAGGTGAAATATAAAGTGGGGGCATGTTCAGAAACAGAAGGAAGGTCAAGGTGGAAGGGAGAAGAGTAGGAGATGGGGTCATGAAGGTGGGTGGGAGGTCAGGAAAGTTCTGGAAAGTTAAGAAATAGATTTATGAAATCACTGGAAGATTTTGAGCAGGACATGACCGGATTTGACTGATCTTTTAACATTCACCTGGCTAAAAGCATCCTTGGGGAGCAGGGCAAGGACATAAGCAGGAAATCAGGTAGATGCCCCTATCCAGGCAAAAGTCAGCAGAAGCTGGAAGCCGGGCCGTAGCAGCGGAGGTGGCACGAGGGGATCGGTGGCATCTGGACTGCAGTCCTAGACATAGCTGATGTATGGATACAGACATTAAAAGAAAGGAAAGCATCAAGATGACTCCAAGATAATTGGCCTGAACGTGCGGGGGGCAGGATCTGCCATGTACTGAAGTAGGAAGTTCAGGAAAGAAGCAGGTTTGTACTGGAGCAAGGTCAAGAATCTGGTTTGATAGACATCAAGTCTGAGATGCCAACCCAGACCTCCTTGGGAACAGTTAAACAGGCACTGGGCATAAGAATCTGGTGTTCCAGGGATAGATACAAGATGAACATTTGGAATTCCTTCTCTGGAATAGCTGTGAGCCCTTGACCCCAAAACCTGCAGGAAAAGGACCCCAACCCTAGGGGCCTGAAGGCAGAGCAGCAGGTCTTAGATTATTCTCAAGGCTCAAGGTTTTGGGCTGTTTGTTTCATTGGGCTTTAGCCTGACCTGGGGTCTGTCATGCCCTGTCCCAACTCCTAAACATCAAATCTTAAATTGAAGCAATTAAATAAAACAAAATCCTTGAACCACCCCCCCCCACACACACATAATTCCCATTTTTAGAAATAATATGGGGATTCTTTCCAAAACCAGAGACAGAGAACTCAACACGCATCCCCTGCACCTGTGGCACCAAAACGAATTCATAAAACAATCTCAGGCAATGGAATGAAAGGATTCTAGGGAAAATGGGTCTCAGCACCGCTGCCGGCAGGAAGGGTGCATCAGAGAAACTGATCATCAGAGTTTTCATTTCCTTGCTCCATCCAATCTGAGCTAACTTTAAAACTAATCACTTGACAAGAGCACTTCTAGAAATTTCCCCGGCCTCCATTAAGTATGGGGAGAGTTCAGAGAGTGAAAGCATCCATATTTGCTGCAAAAAAAAAGTAAACACTTTAAAAGAGAAGATGCATGAGAAGGGGAAGCAGATCCAGACTCGGTCAGCGATGCTGCGATGCGCCCTGGAGCCGCCCAGACCCTGTGCCCAGGGCAATCAAAGGACTTTTATGTCAAGCCCTGAAAGGCCCCCTGTGAGGAGCCCCAGCAACAGAGCGCACCAAGGCTAACAGAGCCGCTTCCTCCAACCAGAGGACGGCAGGCAGGAGCCCAGCCCTGCTGCTGGGAAAGGCACGGCCTTCTCCCCATCAACTGAAACAACCGCCACCGGCCTCCACCACCCAAACGAATACAGGGCTCATTTATGTGTCTAATGGTTAACACGAGGTGCAAATGCCATGGGTCACATGGGTTAATTCAGAAAGAAAACAAATGCAATCATGCCATTAATCATTGACTGGAGATCTTAACTCCTACCCTAGGCTGAACAGAGACTTTCTTCAGAAGAACAGTAATAAAGGAGGGTGGCTCCGGATTGAGCTCCCAGGAGCTTTTTAATCAGAGAAGATTGCGGGGGCCATCGACCACATTGGCAATTAAGCTTCAGGGGCTCCAGCAATGCACTGCCTGCTATCTTTCCCTAAACCCCATATTCAATAATTCCATAAATTGGAATTGCATCGCGCAAAGCCGTGGATTCTAGCTGCCGCAAAGAAAGGGCACAAAAGTTCACGTTTCGCTTGGCAGGCCAAGGCAGGGCACTTTGGCAGTTCTACAGAGTCTGATTTCAATTCCCTAAATCTGCCCCGAGGACTTTATTCTCTAGAGGAAGGCTTGGCAACAGGAACGTCCCTCTGTGATTGATTTATTAGCTCCAATACCATATTTATAATTTTACGGGGTATTGTACCGGGGCAGAAAAACAGTCTCATGGAAGTGAATCAAGTCTCCTGTGGTTTGACGTTTTTTGCTGACCTTGTAAACCTCCCATCTAACCCTGTAGGTTTTTGGAGCTTGTATGCGGAAATTGAGGGACAGCTGGTATGGAGTATGTCACTAGGTGAGAAATCGTTCTTTGGATTGTTTGTTTATTTCAAAAGCTAAAACCACCCTTGGCTTGCAGATCTCAGAACAGATAGGAAGGATACCTTAAAAAGCGTGGGATTGGAAGACAGCTGCAGTGGTGGAGTCTGGAACATGGAACAGACTGAATAAGTTTTGAGTCTGATCATTTTTTTGAGGACCTGGGGGATTCTCTAATCATTGGGTTGGGAGCTCTGTTGGCTTTCCATTTCCGGTCTAGGGAAATCTTCCTGCTCACCAGCAAATGCTCTCCTAACCAGAGCTCACACGCACATGCGCACCCACAATCACACACCTGTGTCTATTTTGAGCATTGACTGAGAACATTCTTCGTGCCAGATGCCAAACTAAAATCCTCCCACAAACCGATGGGACAGATATAGTGCTTCTCCATATCCCCACAATACAAAAAAAAAAAAAAAAGGTAAAGAAACAGGGTCTCAGGTTGAGTAATGTCAAGAAAGTCACCTTGGGAAGGATCAGAGCTGGGACTCAAACCCAGGTTTCTTGACTCCTAGTACAATCACTGTCGTCTGCTCCCTCCCTTCAGTCTCCCAGAGCTCCTGTTCAGACACAGTGTTTTACTTCATTGTCCATTACACTAAAAGGGCCTTCCAGATCCTTTTCCCCCAAGTTCACCTCTCCCTCTGACATTCCCTGGGTCTTTTGTTTTAACCTCTAATAAATCTGTATCCGCCTCCCTGAGGATTTGGGGCACAGCCTGGCTTGTGTCTCCAACATGGCCCAACATCATACACTTCACATGTTAAATGCTTAAAAGAATTTATTGATTCTACTAGAAGAAAAATTCTTAAATGTATACAATAATGTGAGCCTGCTGGCAGAGAATAGGAAAATCTCAGATAACAATGGATTTTGGAGTGTGTGTGTGTGTGTGTGTGTGTGTGTGTGTGTGTGTAAGGCTTTGCGTTTTTAGAGCAGTTTTAGGGTCAGAGCAAAACTGAACTAAATATAGAAATTTCTCTTATCTCAGCACCGGTCCCCATGTGTCCACAGCCTCCCCCATTACCAACATCCCCAGAGTGACACCTTCCCTCAGGTGATGAACCTACATCGGCACATCTGTATCATCCAAAGTCCACGGTGCACATTAGGGCTCACTTCGTTGTTATACACTCTGTGGGTTTGGACACCTATAAAATGACACTGGTTTTATTTCAGATTTTTTTCCCTGACTCTTGAGTGAGAACTTGCACAGCTCATAATGGGACCCTAATCAACTCTGTTTAATCTGAGATAAACCAGGAGAGTCTGGGAGAAATTCCAGGTACAAAGCAGCCCCATGAAGACAGATAAGGAGCTCCAGGGAGCCTCCATTTCCCCCCACTTGTCTCTCCTCCCCATCCCTTCTTCTGCAGTCAAGAACAGCAGCAAATACATGTCATGAGGTTAGTTCTTCCATCACACTCCACTAACTTTATTCAGCCAAACTTACCGAGGTGGCAAAGAAACAAGGGTAAAAAAGTTTAGTTTCTTTTTCACTAAAAAAGTAAACAAATACAATAAACCCATGAGCCAAAAAAAAAAAAAACACATTTTACAAAGAAATAAAGCAAAAGAGAAGCTGAGAGACAGAGATCTCACGTCAAAAGTCTGTGTAGCAGAAGGTTAGTAGGCAAGGCTTTCATAGCTAGACTGACTGAGTCCAAGCTGAGTTCCCTTATCTAAAAAATATAGAGCAAATAATATGCACATTAAGTGCTTAGAACAGCACCTGCCATGTGATTCTGAACAGAATTCTACAAGCGTAGTATCTAAGCAGACTTAGAGCACAGGCCTATAATCCTAGCTAATAGGGAGGCTGAGGCAGGAGGATGGTGAGTTCGAGGCAACCTCAGCAATTTATCAAGACCCTGTCTCAAAAAAACCTGGGGATGTAGCTCAGGGGAAGAGTGCCCCTGAGTTCAATCCCAGCACAAAAAGAAAAAAAGAAAGAAAGAAAGCAATGTCCCTGGAATCATGGGAAGAGCAGCACAGGTCTTGGGGTCAGAAGACTTAATCTAAATGCCTGTGCCACACCAATAAAAAAGTGTGGGAAAATAAATACAAATACCATTCAACAATCTTGGTCCAGCACTATCACGTCTCTGAGGATCTGCACAGGGACTGTGAGGGGATCATGGGTCTCTAGTCCTGCTCTGTCTCTGGGGATGGGAAAGGCACTTCCTTGCCCCTCCCTCACTCAAACTCTTCCTCTGGATCCAGATCATTCATTAGTGACACCAGTTGTCCACCCTAGACATACAGCAAGTCCCAGGTATCCTATTGTCATTTCTTAGTCCCCCGTCACTGGACCCATTCGCCTCAAGAGCATTGTTCACCAGTCACTGTCAGAGTGGAGAATGTCCAGTTCCAAAGCCTTGCTCCTTCTCTTTCTATCCAGAATCCAGACTGTGGATCTTGGCATTACCCACCCCCAACCCCCAAACACAGCCACCACCATCGGCTCCAGAGCGTCTGTGCTATGACCTTAGCCTGGAACCTGGCTACCAAACAGAATTCCACAGCCAGGAGCAGGAGTTTGGGCGTCATAGTCTCAATCCCTGAAAGAGTTCCTGGGGTGCCCACCCAGCCCCAGTTTCTGGTTTAAGAACCTCCTTCCAGAACTTGGCAAACCATGAACCTTTCAAGTTCCAACTGCTAGCTCTCAATATCTCCCACGATTGCTTTGAGTCACTCCTATCTCAGGATGCCCCCACATGTCCATTCTGAATCCCATTTCACTGCATATTAAACACTAACGCAATCAATATCTGAACACACTGAAAGCATTTTTCAAAGAAGTACAGCCAAGATACAGATTCTCTGGCAAGAAATCTGTCCCTGTATAGAATAGACCACATTCTCCCCCTCGCTTGGGTCTCATGAGGCAGTGCATGCCAGTGCTCAAATAAATGATCATAATAATAGTGAAATAAATCTTAAGAAAGAATTACTCTCAATCCAAAATTTCATGCCCCACCTACCATTTGAACGTGAAGGCAAAATACAGTCATTTTCAAATGAGGGTCAAAAAGTTTACCTTCAATGTATCTTTTTTTTTTTTTTGGAAAAAATAGCAAAATAAGAGTAAAGCCATGAAAAAGGAAGAAATTGGGGAAGAAAGTAAACTAGCAGTCTAACAGAAAAGAAGTTCCAGGAAGACAATCATGTAACAAGTTTAGAAATTAGCCAGCTAGGCGCAGTGGGCTGCTCACGTGAGGTCACCCTGCTGCCTATGGTACAGCCAGGATCCACCCAGGGCTGAGCTCCAGTGCCCACGCCCTCATCCATGACCTATGTGGAGATGAAAAAAATCAACATCATAAATGCATCATCAATGCAATCAAGTCCGAAAAAATAAATGGACTTATACATTGAGTGTGCTTTTCAGTGGAATCTCAAAATAATTTTTCTTAAAATTGCACAAAACAGTTTTACCATATTTATGGAAGAAGGGATATGGCAGGAAAACAGAGAAATATGAAAAGAAAGAATGAAGGGACTTGCTCTATCAGATGACAGCACATATTCTAGATCTACTATACGCTAATTAATCAAATATTGGCACAAATATAGACAAGTGGAACTGTGCGACAAATAAGAACACAGAAATAGATTCCAGCAGATGTGAGACTGTAACATGACAAAGCTGGTGGCTGTATTCTGTGTGAGCACGACAGATTCCTTAACATGATACTGACAAAATTGATTGTCCCTTTGGAAAAATATTATTAAATCTCCACCTGAAATCATATGCATAACTGAACTCCAGCCTACTTAGACTTATTATTTAAAAAGTTAAAACATAATTATCTTACAAGATAATTTAAGAGAATACTCGAAATCCTCAAGACATATACCTTCAAAACTGAGACTGGAAATCAGAAGAAGTTTAAAAATGAAAGATAAACTTGTTAAACAAAATCAGTAGAAAATAGATGCAGAATAAAATTTAAAACACACCTGAAAAACTAAACATTAGCATTTATAATATAAAAAGACATTTACAAATTGGCCAAAAGAAAAGAAATAAAAATCACTTGAAAAAATTTGCTAAAGACAGTAAATAGATAATTCAACAGTAAATAGAGATCTAATGTGAGCAGCAAAATCATTTAATTATGGTTCAGACAAATGCAAATGTATGCAACAATGAGATATCATTTGACTCCCACTATATGCCAAAAGATTTTTAAATTGAAAACATCAAGTGACTAGGGAGGCAGCAGAAAAGGGTTCTACTTTTTCCTTCACTGCTGGTAGAAATGTAAATTATGATAGCCTTTCTGGAAAGCAATCTGACAATCTCTATTAAACTTTAATAAATATCATATACCCTCTGCCCTTCCATTCCACTCCTGGGAATCTATCCCATGAACATCAAGTCACCACTAGAAAGGACATGTTTGCAAGGATATTTATTATAGCCTTGTTTGTGGTGGCAAAACCTGAAACACTGCCTGTCGGTGGAGGAATGGTCAAATAAATTATGTATATCCACACACAAGGAGATTTTTATAACCATTAAGAGAATGAATCAGAGCTGTATCAGTTGGCTTAGAGGGATTTCCATGAGGCACTGTTAAATGAAAAATACAAGCATGTATAATACAAATCCATTCTTGTAGAATAAATACCGGCAGATCTTCATTCCTAGAATTACACATGCGTGGAGGAAGATTTGGAAAAAATACATTGTGGGCTGTAAACTCGGGTGACTTGGAGGCCAAGACCAGTGGGCAACGAATGGGGAGAAGTGAAGAGGAAGTCGGGAAAGGAAAATAAAGACTATGAGATATGCTCACAGGTATGAAAAGTTATCCCTGTGCATGGCTGCAGAAAGTCACAAATTGTTTCAAATTTAACTGGGACAAAGGGAAAAGATGGTCTTTGACCATTTTGTCTGATTGTGAGGGAGAAATCTTGGCCCGTAAAGCCAGGGCGGGATGCAACCTTCCTCTGTGTTCCACACTCACCTCTTCTCTTAGAATTCCTGCCCTCCCCTGGGGTTCCAC